>NC_138822.1:83044005-83644005 GCF_965178545.1 Coloeus monedula | reverse complement strand
ATCTGTCTCTAAACTGCCTTCTGCCAACCCCTTGGCTGGGGCCCTGCCATGGCCAGCTGTGCTCGGGCAGGCAGGGCAAGTACCCACTGCTGGGATTGTCGTGACTATGAAGACTTAAGTCCCTGAGGAGTCTCATCACGAAGGACCAGCATTGCAATCAGGAGCTCTTCATCTTGTTCTCGAGGAGGCTCAGCTTCAGCTGGCACAGCTTTCTTAGTCATGTGGTTTAGTTTCAGGTAGTACTGTGAGAAGCAGGGAGTTGGGACTTGATGATCCTTGTGGGATCCTTCCATTTTGACATATTATACTAATAGGACCAGGGGGAATGGTTTTAAACTAAAGGAGAAGATATTTAAATTTGGTTTTAGGAAGAAATCATTGACTGTGAGGGTGCTGAGGCCCTGGTACAGGGTGCCCAGAGAAGCTGTGGCTGCCCCTGGATCCCTGGAAGTGTCCAAGGCCAGGCTGGATTGGGCTTGGAGCACCCTGGGACAGTGGAAGGTGTCCCTGCCCATGGCAGAGGAGTAGAATGAGATAATTTTCAAGGTTCCTTCCAACCTGAACCATTCTGATTCCTGTCTGAGATGCACCCTTAGTGCAGTTGCTCCTGAAAACATGACCTGTCGTTCATCACTGGTTCAAAGTTTCTAAATGTGAAGCAGAACTGCACCTATTATTTTAACATCTCTACTTAGGTGCTTTCAGTCTCTTAGAGGAGTTTCTTGCATCGTTACATTCTAAACACTAGATGCTAGTATTGCTGTTTTCCATTGCAGGCAAGCACATCACCAGGCTCACTTTTGCCCTTAAAAAGAAAAAAAATTATCGGTCCTGCATTTGCTTCTCTTGGAGAAGAGGCAGTTTTTCACAGCCACCACTATGCTGGCTCAACTCCCCCACACCCTGCTCAGCATGGGTGGCTGTGATATCCTCATTGGGTTTGGGATGTTCCCTCTGCACCCCCAAAAACAGTCCCCTCCAGTAAGCCTCATCAGCTCCCAGGAGGGCATGGAGAAGACAGGAGCATAAGGATGAGGATAAACCCCTGACTTCCAGATGCTGCTTCAAGGGTTCAGACTCATGTGCTGTTAAACCTAATTAATTTGATTTGGAAATCCTACTGAGAAGGAAAGGGGTGTTTCAACTTCTTCAATTCCTTCCCTTCCTCTCTCTTTCTTCTGTTCCAACAGAAGTTCAGCAATATGCTGCAAATCACTTAGCTCAGTGCTAATTCTCAGTGAGTACCCAGTCCATCTCAAGCATTTAGTTTTGTTCCAGTTTGGAATGGCCCTTCAGCCCTAAAATAACGCCTTGATATTGTTGTTTTTAATAAACATCCTCTCCTCTCACTGCAAAACCCTCAGCAAATGGCCCTGAAAGAACAAAAGACATTTCTGTATTGTTTTAAGTTCTCTTCCTTTCTGAAAAACCTCAATTAAAGCGGTGAAAAAGCTACTATACTCTGTAATTATGAACTCATTTCTATTCACTCGCTCAGCAGGAGAGCTTTGTCCTGTTGACCTCTGGGAATGGGTTTCTAAGGCTTTTCCAAAATTTCACAGCCTTAAAACTGACACACTCATGCCAGCCGCAAAACACGTTCACCTTCGCCTTCACCCAAAATAACTTGCAATCTTCAAACCCAGGGCGAGAGCCGCTCCTGTGACTATTTTTATTTGTGAGAGGAGCCTTAGCGCTGGCCATGAATGGACTGGCTCTGGAAATAGTGCAACCCATTCAAGACAGCACTCAAACTGCATGAATATGGGCTGTCGTCCGATTGTAAAGAGTTTTCAAATAAATACCCTGCATGTCACACTCCTGAGTGATGGCTGGGATTCTCTTAATCTTCCCAGTACAAGAACTACCTGGCCTGAAGAGGATGCATCCCAACCTCCTGACTTGCCAGTGGGATGTTTGTGGGAAGAAGTGCGGAGATTTCTTTTGGTAAAGTTCCACTGAGAAAAAAAATCCTGTGAGACAAAATGCTGGGACAGCTTGGTTACGTGTATCTTTAAACACTCAGTGCAAGATTAAGGAAGGTAAAAAAGAGGGAAAGACATTTTTTATAAGAAATGAAACAGTAGAAAAGAAGATGATGCCTGGTAACACAGAATTAGGGAATAATGAATGCAGAGGAGCAGATTTTCACATAAAACAAATTAATAATGCCCTTCAAACACAAGCTAGAAAAATAGCTTTAAAATAAGTTGTTTAAATAGGACTACAAATTGCACTGCTTTAGGGCCAGTTACTGATGTTCCCATGACTTCACATGTCCATAACACACCTCAGCACACATATTTATTTTGTCTTTACATTTAAAACCAAATCTAAGGGAACACATGAACATTGACAACACAGCTTAGGCACTGCTCATCAACCAATTTCCCAAAATTCCACTCAAGTCCAAAGGCTTGCATCAGCTCGTTTTGCCTGAAATGTGCAAAAAGCACCACAGCCATGCACGTCATGATAACCACTCCAGATAAGCCTGCTTCTATCTTAGGACATAACAGATGCATCAACTGGACATTGACCCACCAGCTTTCTACCAGAAGAAAAGTTCTGGAAGAAGATGCAAATTGATAATTGATGTAACAATGAGCTAGGAGTTGTAGCCTTTAAGGGGCTCAGAGCTAAACCTGTTCACCTGTGACGACAACAGTTCTGATGACACCTGTTCATGGAAGAAATAAGAGCATGAAAAGGCTACTAACACACCTCACACAGGCTGCTGACACACCAGTGACTGGTGTTGAATCCAGCCCATCAGGAGCACCAAGCCAGTTTGGTTGGTAGGCCTTGGAAAGGTCACCATTGCCTCTTCCTCCTATTTCACCTGTCACTTTTTAATTAACTGTATACTTTGTGATTGATGTGTTGAGTTTTATTTGGTTTCAATAGAGGAAAGAAAAAGAACAAGGGTGCAGGTACTTACTTCAGCATGTAACTTAGGGCTTGGGTTGGAAGGGACCTCACAGACCATCCCTTTCCACCCCCTGCCATGGGCAGGGACACCTTCCAGTGTCCCAGGCTGCTCCAAGCCCCCTCCAACCTGGCCTGGAACACTTCCAGGGATCCAGGGGCAGCCACAGCTGCTCTGGGCACCCTGTGCCAGGGCCTCCCCACCCTCACAGACAGGAATCCCATCTAACCCTGCCCTCTGGCAGTGTGAACTCATTCCTCTTTGTCCAACCACTACATGCCCTTCTAATTAAAGTCTCAATCCCAGCTGAGACTGGGATGCCAAGCCTGAAGTGTCTGCTCTTGCTGAAGAGAGCCAGAAACAAATCCTTGTCCCAACACTCTCTCCAGTGTGAGGTGTTTTGGCTCAACTCCTCCCATTTCTCTTTGTTTTTCAGACTTCCTTGGTTCTGGTCAACATGGGAAGGCAAAATAAAGCAAGGAAATCTGTTCTCTGTAAGATGAACAGGCTAATTTTTCTTAAGTGGGGGTGAAGCATCCTCCAAACTTCATTGAACACATCCCCTCTGAGCATAATGGGAAGTTGGGCCTCTAGTTCATATCTGGTCAACGCAGTTATGGACACATGCAGGGAGATCTAGACGGCACTGACACTGGAGATGCTTTATAGCATCTTATTTGGCTTCCAGCCATTTTTTGGTGCTGGTGTCATAAGGTCTGGTGTCCAACAGCTCCTTGCATGGAGTTCCAGACAAGGCAGGGCACCTAAAACAGCACCTGTGATCACGGAGGTGAAGTCCAGCCATCTCTGGGAAAGGTGAGCACTGAAATGAGGTCTCCCATTCAAAGCCTTGATCCTCTCAAAGCCTTGGACTTAGGAGTAGCTGTTCTCCTAACCTTCTCCACAGTTGTACAGCCACCATAAGCTCCTGTTCCCCATTCCAAAATGCTCACAAAAATTACAGAATCACACAGTGGTTTGGGTTGGAAGGGACTTTAAAGATCACATTGTTTCACCCTTGCCATGGGCAGGGATACCTTCCAGCAGACCAGGCTGCTCCAAGCCCTGTTCAATCTGGCCTGGAACATTTGTGAAGAGCCATCAGTGACAACAACTCACTGACCTCCAGACCAGCCCCTGATGCCTCACAGTAAAAAGATATCTAAAAAATACTGAGTTTTGATGAAAACCACCTCCACCACAGCCTCCACCACAGCCACATGCTGGAGTTCTGGATTTTTTTTGGTGGAGCAATTATTTTGCTTTCTGTGAAGCAACATCATAAGACCCTGAGCCTATCCAGCAGAGGATTACATTTCTATCAAGGTTTCATAACAGTGACATGGTTTGCCAGTGGTACATAAAGTCTTTCAACCAGTGGCAGAGACAGAGACAAACAACCTGCAAAAGCCTCCTGATGCCATAAAGTCTACTGGTGGCTTGGCAATTTGGGTTAAATTTAGTCTGCAGGACAGGGGTCACTTCAGTCCCCAAGGCTGAGAAGAAAAAAAGGGTATAAAAAGTCTTGTGTTTTAGAGTTTTTATGCAATGACAAAGCCACTCTCAATAGAGAGGTGGCAACCCTGCAGCTGAGAAATACACCCGGCTCACTCCTGCCTCCTGGCATTAGAAAAAACCGAACAATGAAAGGAAAGGATTAAATCTGCTTAGATGAGTATCTTTTAACCCTTCTGCATTGGTCTTTAGCTAGGCACATAAGGAGGATGGAGCAGATATGGAGAACTGTAATGGACATGCATCTCCTGACGTCCTGCTCATGTGGACCACGTCCTGTTGAACTCATAAAGGTTTATCTTTCTCTTGCCATTAGTCTTGAGCCCACAGAGCTCTCTGACTTTCACATAAGTGCTTTAACCTTGCACATACATAAAATGCAGAATTCTTTTGGCTGCTGCCAGCACCAGGAAAGGATCTGTGAGCACGGCACCCCTTCTGCGGTGTGCTCTGCCGGCAGGATCACGGCCGCACCACCTGCCCTCGGGGGTGATGCATGGCTGGGCATACTTCCACTGACATCCTCAAGCACGTAAGGCCTCAGTGCTGCTCACAATGCCAGAAACGAGAGGGTGGAAAACCTCTACTCAGCCCGCCACAGCTTGAGACATGGGTGACAGGCAAAACAAATTCCCCAGGGGATGCTAAATACCAACTGCTCCACCTCACTGCTCCCAGGGTTTCACATGGACCACTCGGATGATGGGAAGACCCTACATCTGCAGCTCTGGGGATGGTGCTGGGGCAGGTGACTCGCTCTTAGATAAGCTGGCCCAGGACTGATGCTAGATATAAATTTGGCTGCACTTCAGATGGCTTCTGCAGAGCTGTTGAATCATGTGTGTGCCCTGTAAGTACCAGGGCTCAGATTACGGCACAGGGATATCACAGAATCCTAGAATGGCTTTGGTTGGAAGGGACCTTAAAGCTCATCCTGTTCCAACCCCTTTGCCATGGGCAGGGACACCTTCCACTATCCCAACTGGCTCTAAGCCCAATCCAACCTGGCCTGGAATGCTTCCAGGGATCCAGGGGCAGCCACAGCTTCTCCGGGCACCCTGTGCCAGGGCCTCACCACCCTCACAGCCTAGAGTGCCTTCCCAATCCCTAAGCTAATTCTGCCCTCTGGCAGTTTAAAGCCACTGCCCTTTGCCATGCTGTGTCCTGTTCACTCAGCCATGGTAAAAGGCAGCAAAAGGTGTTGAGAGAGACAAAGAACCTCCAGACCTCACCTCCAAGAGTTCTCTCCTGCCGAGAAGTTGCAGTGCTGCCCAGGAGCTCCACCCGCAGCTGAGTCACACCAGCTGCATGTCCATACGGTGTCAGGAGGTGGCTTTTTGATCATTCGAGGACTGCTCCTTCAATGGGGAGCCTGGTGCAGGCTTTGTTCTCAACAACCTCCTCTGTGGAGGAGTGGAGTCCCTGTGCTGTGACCCCTGGCAGAGCCTTCTGCTTGACGCCTGGAAGGAAGGGCAGTGGGGCAGGGCGATGCCAGGGTGTCTGGCCAGCACAGCTCTGTAGGTCAAAAGGGCTCCTGGTTGACCCTTCCCGATACCATCTCTGCCCTGCTCCATCATCACCTCACCCTGAGAGCAGCTGCTGGGCCAACCAGATGCAAATGACAACAGGTCCTACCCAACAGCCTTGTGAGAGGGCATGGCAGTAACTACAGACACAGGGAGGAACGACTTTGTGCTGCTGCAACTCCCTGCAGTTCCCTCTACCTGTTACTGCCTTGGTGTCAATCAGACCTTCCTCTGACTTCCAGTCTTAATTAAATGGCCAGTTTTATCCACTTGCTGCTCGAAGCAATGTGTTTCTTCAGCAGAAACTGCCCTTCTGGCCCTGCACCTTCTACCCCCGGGTACCTCGAGAGCATCTGCATCTGCCTCCAGCCTCTGCCAGGCAAGGCTGAACCAGCTGAAATGTGCGAGGCAGCATTTCCTTCTCTGTGCTCCCAAGTTTATTTATCTTTCACTTCCCCAGGTGACCCTGGATCGTCTTATTAACAAACAGAAGAACAAAAAAAGGCAGAAAACTTTTGCTTTCCATCTTATCTCATCTTAAATCCCCCTTGCTTATGGCTCCATCTCACTCCAGCACCACACGGTCCTGCAACTCCCACTCAACCTCGTATCTTGTCCCTGAATGAGGAGATCTTGCCCTTGAAGGAGCAAGCTGGGCCAAGCTGATTCCTGTGGTGTTTTACGACAGGGTGAAGCGGTAGAGTGCCCTTTATGGTGTTTTGAAAGGAAATTGTACAGGAACAATGTCCCGAGCAGCATGGCTATTGAAAACCCTTCACAAAAGGAGTTTGTCACAAGAGGAAAAGCAGCTTAATCAGTTGAACTAATCACTGTAGGTGGTTGAGTGTCCCCGAGGGTCTGTAAAATTAAATATAATGGGAAAAGAAATATATCACAGCTTGCCTACGCTCCTCAGTGGAGCCGCCAGCGGATATGGGACGTTCCCTGCCTGGCCCCGAGCCCGCTGTGACCGTCCTCTGGGCAGTCCCTAGGCAGAACCACCTCCTTGAAAGACCCAGGCCAGGGCCACATGGCTGGGCTGGGATGAGCCCCAGGAGGCTTCTCAGCAGAGCAGGATCTGGCTGCGGAGTGGGGACAGGGATGCCCACTCCATGCACTCACCCCAGATAACCCAGTGCGCGGCGTGGGCGTCAGCAGGAGGGTCAGTGGTGCTTACACAACCCTCCTGCTTCAGGAAGAGGAAACCGTCCCTGACAGCCACCCGGGGCTCTCCAGGGAAGGAGGATATTTCTGCCTCCCCCAGCTCTGAATCTAATTAAGTCCAGAAAACATACAAACACACAAAAAAATAATCCAGGCTGTTTTTTCCTGATCATTTAAGTGCAAAGCCAAGTTAACGCTAGGAAGCAAATAAATTCAGACAATGCTAGAGAAAACTTGGGGACATTTCTGTAATTCTGTCCTTGAAAGCTTTAAGTATTTGGGGCATGCTGAAGGGAGATGGAGACAGCTCCTGAGACTCTACGCTCCCAACCCTTCCCTCCATGTATGAGCCAGGAGGATCCATGCAGCCTTCTGCTGCAGCTCCCCACACAGGGGATTTATGTAGGGTGGATTTCCCAGGTGCAGAAACACTCCTCTTAAAATCTCATCCAACAGGAGGAGGAGAAGACACAAAGCTCAGTCACAGCTTAAGGTGATGGTTCTTCACCAGAGGCTGTCTGTGATCCCCAACAATCCTGGCTGGGACTGGCAGGGCAGCCTCTCATGGCTTTGGTCACACCAGCTGCACAGAAGAAGCACAAGAGATTCCCACTTTTCCTACTGAAAAGAGGAATTCAGAGGCCTCTTTTGCAAAGAGAGGATTGATTAACTCTCAGGCTTTCACTCCATCCTCTCCAGGACATGGGGCTGTTCTCTCTGCTATCCTCTCCTCTTCTTGCCCACAGACAAGGACCACCAAAAGCACCGTGAGGTACCAGCCAGCATCTGTGCACACCCAAGATTTGCTCTTGGTAAGATATTCAGCCTGATTTGTCTTTTGAATCCAACAAGATGTTGGATCAACGTGATTTCAATGGTGCAAACTTTTTAAGACTTTCCCAAAAACCTTTTCCTGGTCCTCAGAAAAACTGTGCTGTTGCTCAAGTGACACAGAACCATTTCAGTACTGCTAACTAGAAGACCAAGAAGTAGGTACAACCTCACTTGCCTTAACCCATTGCAACTCCATATATTGCCTGTAAATCCTATCCGAACTGGCAGTGGTTTTTATCATTCCTACAAGGCTGGGCAAGCCTCTGTGCATGCACTTCCAGGCATTTCCAGGCCAAAGGATTTGGCCAGCTGGACTCTCCATCCCAAACACATCACACCAGGAGGCCATGGGAACTGGGGGAACCCTGTGCAACATAAAGTCAACTTGAAATGCTTAAAAAGTGGGGATTTTGAGAACTTTTTGAAAAACAAGGGGCCAAACCCAGAGCCCACCTGCCCAAGGAGATCACATCCCAGCATAGCTTGCGCTCTTCTACCAGAGAGGTACTGGGTTGGGAAAGGTCAGAGGAGAGGACCTGAGAAATGGGTCTGGAGTGCCCCATATCCCACAGAATTTTTTTTTTCTCGCAGGAGAGGTCCTGCCACTACCCAGGAAAACTCTCTCCTTCCCTAGAGGTGGTTGCCTTTGGGAGGTCAAACTAAGTGGCCTTTGGTGCCTTTGGACAAGGTATGAAAACATCTGCCTGTGCTGCTCCCCTTCCATGACGCCAGCAAGCAGTGATGCCCTCCACCAGTCTCATCAGGAGGTGGCAGTCCCACCTCCTGACTCCAAGCCAACAGAGAAAACACTGCCTGCAGGATTTCTGCCAGGAGAGGTGGGGAGGTTGATACCTCTCCTGCTCTGATCATAACCTCTTTGCAGGAAGGACCTCACCGCCTTTTGCAGGCTTTTACAACACCCTGTGCAACCAAACCCTCCAGCAGATGTTGACTGCTGTTACGGAAAATGTGCCCAGTTTTTTTTTAATGACATCTAATTCGCTCTTCATACCTATTTTATGCAACAAATGAAGCATGCATGCATGGAAAAATCATAGGATCCCAGAATGATTTGGCTTGGAAGGGACCTTGAAGACCACTCAGCTCCAGAAGCAGGGACACTTTCCACTAGGCCAAGTTACTCATAGCCCCATCCAACTTGGCCTTGAGCATTTCCAAGGATGATGTATCCACAAAACCAGAAAAAATTACTTGGGGAACATAAAAACATAGCACATATGCAAGGAGAGATCTATGGGTCACTCCCTTGGGGTTGCTTCTCCCTAAGAGAGTGCAAGGTGTGAGACCTCAGGGTAGGTGAGCTGTGCTCCTCCATAACCCAGGGACAGCATTTCCCGAGGAAAGGTGACGGGAAGGAAGCAGAGACAGGTGCTATTTATAGCAAGGCTGGACACCAGCGTCATTCTGCATGTGAAACAAAAGGTGCTTCGCTAGCCCAAGACATGTCCCCATCTGAATGGCACTGTCAGGGAGGCCAGAGAAGCCCACACATGTTCTGGGAGGGAATCAGTACCATTTGTAAGACCAGCTGGAAAAAAAAAAAAAAAAGCAGATTTCTTGGTACCAATGCGCTTTATCAGCTTTTTTTGTAGTAGGTGTGCTATATGAAGCTCCAGCTAACCCAAAGGTCACCTACAGCCAGGCAAGGCCAGCTGGACCCGTGCATCGAGCAGAGGCCAAACTGGGGGTTGACACCGTGACCAAAGCTGGATGGCCACTTGTGAGGGTGACTCCTGCACCTGGCAGGAGATGCCCACCACGGACACTGGGGATTTGTCAGCCTTGGACGAGGCAAGTGCTGGGCAGGGAAAGCCCGTACACCACGTGCAGGCATTACTTGTAAGGCCCAGGGTGCTGCTTCAGGACTCACCAGCTTCAGGAGAAGGGGAAAAGCTGCCCCATGAAAACCAGACCCAGGTGTGCCCAGGACTTTGGGGCCACACCTGCTTCTAACCAACATAGCAGGACATCCTCTTCTTGCAAATTCACTGCATGCCAGCCCTACTCCCATCTTTGGCTGCTACCAATCACCTTTCTAGGAAACCAGACCTTCTTCCCTTGGGTCCAGGTATCCAGAGCTGCTTCCCAGCCCTTTCCCAACCCATGCACCACCAAATGGCCCTGCTAGGCCTCTCCCAAACCTCACTGTCTCTGATGTCCCCTCCACACTCTTGCAATTTTGACTCTCTCTGTATCCAGATAAGGTTTTAAACAAAAAGCCTGTAACTCCCAACTGTTCTGCCTGACATAAAATTTCACCTTGAGGAATTTTTATATCACCTGTGTGGCTCCACCAGCTCCGGAATGGAGCTTTTCTGCCCCAGAATGATGCCTGGGACATTAAGATAATAGCACTGCAATAAAGTGTAAACAGCTTTGTAGTCTGTGTTCTGATACAATCTGTTGTTTTTCTCCTATTCCCTTTCTTCCCCCCCTATTCCTGCCCTTTTCTCCCCCTACTTCTGTCATGCTTTCCACATAAAATAAACATTCTGAGAGCTAACTCACTGCTAGAAATCAATTCTAAGAAGCAAGGAGCCCTCCAAGGAGCAAGTGCCCTCTTGGAGCAACTCAAGCAACACTAAAAGGACTAAACCTGCCCTCCTAGTCCCAAATGCACCATAGAGACAAGGGACCCTGAAAACCCCCAGCAACACAAGTGGCATGGGGAGAGAGAGTCTGCTGAGGTTTCAAGCTGAAGGAAGGGGACAGGAACCATGCCTTTTCCTTTTAAATACTTTAAAAAATGTTTTTTCACTCCAGCTCCCTCTACTCAGGATTCTTAGCTTTTTGAAATTGAAAAAAACTGTGGTTTTCTGGCTAAGCTTTGACAGCACTGTGGAGGACTTGGGCAGAAGTGCATATCCTCTGCTCTTTCCACTTTATTTCATTTGAGACTGCTTAGGGCTGAAGTGACCCCACGTCTCCTCCGGAATGATGCTGGATCAATTGGATTTTAAAGCTTTTTTCTCTTCTCCTGGGACACTATCCCAGGGCTACTTGGCTGGGGCTGTATCTCACCCCATGATCTTCCAACCCCAGCCCAAGGCAGTTTCTTTTGCTATCTCTCCTTGCCATCTGTGCAGGAGGCAGGGATGCCCTGGGGGGCTGAATGCTTCTGTCTGCTGATGGCTTATCTGAAGGGACCAGAAAGAAAAAAGAAACAGAAATGCACATTTGGCATGTTCCCTCCCACCCCTCCAACAGGCAGGGTTTTTTGGATGAGAGGGAAGAACCAACACACAGCTCCATGGTTCATCACAGCCTTGGGCATGCAGCTTCAGGCAGAAGACCCCTTGGCCCTGGTCTCCTCTTGCAAAGCATCAAGCACTGTTTGCATGGCAGAGGAAGACCAGAGATGGGAGCAGGACTCACCAACCTCCACTGTGATTCCTCCAAGGAGCCCAGCCCAGTACTCCAATTAAGCTCACCCAGCTCAGTCTTGCAACACAGCAGACCTCAGCTTGGTTTTAACCACGTTTTGGTGATCCCAGGGCTGCAACCCAGCTGAAATAAGACTTTTTCCCCCTGCCCCAAATCATGAAACTATATTGGCTTTTGAATTGTGTACAGCTAAAAAGGAGGGAGTCCCCAGAAGGAGAGGAAACGGAGTTTGCTGCTGACAAAGCATCCTGACCACAGAAGGATGTTTCTAGGTTGCCTGAGAAAACTCTTTTTAGCTGTTTTTTTGGTCACTCAGTGAAGTTTAGGAAAACCAAACCACGCAGAGTTAACTACATCATAGCTGTTCATGAGATAAGAAGTGATGGGGAGATTTGAGGACACACTCCAAGGTGTCTGCCAGGCTTCACCAAAAATTTCCCCCTGTGACAGCTCAGGCACAGACTTCAGTTTATTCCAGGAGAAAGCACTGGCCACTTCTTCTCCTGTTCAGTCATCTTTCAAAGTCATGGTTTTAGAACTGCCCTGGGTGTGTTGCCTCAGCTGCAGCAGAACAAGTCAGCAGAAATAAAGCTGCATGTACAACTAACTCCCTTACTCCTTGCTTCTTTTCACATTTAACCATGGTCACAATTCCTATCAAGGACTTTAGATGCCCTCATATAATTGAATATGCACTTTATACAATTAAATATCCAATCGACCCGATTAAATTAACTCAATGGATTGAAATCAATGCCGCAGGAATTCAGCTGCCTGTACAGCACATCCCCTCCTTCCCACAGACACCTGAGGCTGGCTGCGACCCCCTCTTAACCAAACCATACCCACTTTCCAGGCAACCTTGAAACTCAGCAAATTTTGTTTTTCAATAGAAGAAGAGAGAACAAATCCCAAGGACTCGAGCTTTTACAGACAATAGTTTGCCAGCTGTCTCTTTGAGTACACGTGGGAGGATCTGGCTATGCAGGAATAAGTACAAGGAGAAGAGAAGGTCCTTAAGGTACTCCTGGAGCAATGCAGGACACATCCCAAAATATTTTCAGGATGTTAGTGCTCAATTAAGAGTTCATGCATTAACCCTGCTGAACAGCAGCACTATCCAAAGATTCACCATGAGGCAGTTGAGGAAGATGTGCAACAAAGAAGACTAAAAAAAGCCCCAAACACTGAAGAGGTTTCACCTACCTCCGGTCGTTTCTCCTCCTTCTGAACAGTTTTTTGGTGTGTGCGATTTCAGCTTCATGAGGCAATGGATGGTAACCCTGCAAAGCAGAGGGAAAAGTAGTCATCAGCTCCAGGAGGCATCAACATGGAAAGGGTCAGAGCGGGGTAGAGCTGTACACTCAGCATGTGAGCATGGTAAAAGAAACAGTTCCCACCCAAACATCCTCACAACATCCCAGACCCTACAAAAGCAGGTCTGAAAACCCACAGACATGTTCTACTGTCTCAGGGCCATTGCAAGGAGCAGGGAATGAAGTTGTCTGCAATTTCTGTATGGGAGGAACCACACAGGGCAAATAACTGGACCACAGATGTATAAATCCCATACATACCACAGACAAGGAATTCACCCACTTCACACATGACACTGGTGCACCTAAGCCATCCAAGTTCCCTGGGCTGCTTCCTATGTGTATTTTTCCAAAAAGGTGAAAAAATGTCTGTAAAGGAGGATGCTTGGCATCGTTTTGAGGATACTGGGGGAAGCCAACAGGAGCCAACAGGCAGGTCTGTTGGGGCTGTGCCCTCACACCAGCAGGGAGGGAACAACCACAGCAGGAGCACCCCACTAAGCCTGCCCACCACGAACGAGTCAGCCCATGCCACCCCTGCAGCAAGGACAGGTGGGATCCACCCTGCAGGGAACAACTGAGGACAAGGATGGTAAATCATGTGACCAAGCACAAGATGAAAGAGGACAGATTTAGATGAGATACTAGGAAGACATTTTTTACTGGTAATTAAAAAGAAAGTCTTTACTGTGAGGGTGGTGAGGCCCTGGCACAGGGTGCCCAGAGAAACTGTGGCTGCCCCATCCCTGGAGTCTCCCAGGCCAGGTTGGATGGGGCTTGGAGCAACCTGAGACAGTGGAAGGTGCCCCTGCCCATGGCAGGGGGATGGAATTGGATGATATTAAAGTCCCTTCCAACCCAAACCAATCTAGGATCCTATGATTCCAAGACAAGGCAGTGGAAGAGCTGTGTGTAACTCCAGCTGCTGCCTTTCCAGTGCCCTCTTCCCACTGAAGGTGCCGACTCTGATGCGGTCTGTTCATCTGATAAGGGGGCTGCTGTATTTACCATCCTACTATGGGCATGACAAGGCTTTGTTAATGCTCACACAGAGCTCTGAGGTTCCTGGATGAAAGGCTCTACGTAAGTGCAAAGCATTATTTATTTTCCAGGGACCACAGAGCTGTCATAACCATAATGAATTTTATTTATGCAGTATTGTCCTTCCCCAGCTGGTACAAGAAGCCCTGTAAAAGTTGCTCCTTTTATTTCCAACGCAATCTATCTCAGCCTAGAGCTCCAGCCACTGCTGGGAATCACCACGTGCGAGGGGTCATGAGGGAGCAGCCTGGGCAAGGGCAAAGGCTGGGTGGGGATGTGCCTCATCCAGCAGCAGCTTTGTGACATTGGCATGACAACATAACACACTGACTTCAGAGAAAAGCCGCTCTCTGAGTGAAGAGCCTGTGGAAATGACAGTTGATTTTAGTAGCAGTTACTGAGATAACAGTATTTTGAGTTTCTCTCTGGAAGACGTAATGGAAGAGAATGGTTGCTGGGGATGATGATGAATTTAGGCCAGAGGAGGCACTGCCAAGTCGAGGACAGATGGGATTTATTGTGACCATCCATCCTGACCATTGCAAAAAGCCTGGAGAAACTGCTGCTGCAGCAACTCTATCACTCCCATGGCAGCTGGAGTCTTCTCATTCAGAGAGCTTCACTCCTCCAGACTTCAAGGCATAAGGAACTCACTGAACCAAAATATAATGCCATTAGAAAAGGTCCAAAGGAAAGCTACAATGATGGTGAAGAGTCTGGAGGGGTCACACGAGAAGTGTCTGACATCACTGGGCTTGTTTAGCCTTGAGAAGACTGAGGTCAGACATCACTGGGGTCTGCAGCTCCTCCCAAAGGACAGCTCTGATCTCTGCTCTCTGTGACCAGGGACAGGACCCAGGGAAGGGCTGGAGCTCTGCCAGGAAGGTTTAGGTTGGAGATCAGGGAAAGGTTCTTCCCCCAGAGGGTGCTGGGCACTGCCCAGGCTCCCCAGGCAATGGGCACGGCCCCGAGGCTGCCAGAGCTCCAGGAGCGTTTGGACAGCGCTGCCAGGGATGCCCAGGGTGGGATTGTTGGGGTGTGTGTGCAGGGCCAGGGGCTGGACTGGATGATCCTTGTGAGGGGATTCCAACTCAGAATATTCTAGAATTCCATGATTCTATAACAGCTTAGAATCACAGAATGCCAGAATAATTTGGATTGGAAAGAACCTTAAAGATCATCCAGTTCCAACCCACCTACCACAGGCAGGGACACCTTCCATTGGACCAGCATGCTCATACTGAAACTTCATTACTGAGGGCTGTGGTTTGAGTGTTCTTCATCACTCATTTTCCCAACTATTTATTTTCACTGAACGCATAGGAAGAGCTCCATATCTCTGAGATCTCTGTTCCTCTGAAAAATTACTTGAAATCGGCCAACAGATAACAAATGGAATGAGAAAAGGAAGGGAAGGAGAAGACACACACAGCCCAATCCCATCAGCAGAGCCAGTTTAGGAAATAAGACTAAAAATAGTATAATAATTAGTGAGACTGCTTCTAAATGTTGTACTACCACAGCAGGCTAATGCTTGGGGTGTTTTTAGGAATTTAAGCTGCATTGCAGACACATGTGCAAATCCAATTACCTTGGAAAAATGAAACTATCTGCACTCCACTCAAGGACCAATTTCCTCTAGTGAAGCCCTCATTAAAGCCTCAGGAGCTGCCTTTCTGCTCTTTCCAACTAGAAACCATACGTACGGCAGTGCACTCCTGCATGTCCTCCTTGCAGAGAATCCCTGTCCTTCCTCAGACCTCTACCCACCAGCAGCTGATGTCAACGGGATGAGAGATGAATTAATTACATGGGAATAACTTCCTAATCCAAGGAGCACTCCTGGACACCGTCTGTGCCTGAACAGAGGAGAACTTTGTGTCCCCATTTAGGAAAATCAAACATCTCCCTTCTGCAGCCAAGCAGTTCCCTTCCTCAGTCCTCGTCATGAGACACTGTTTTGGAAAAAAACAGTCACTGATCCCTACTCTTGTCTATTTTAGTGCCTAAACAAAGCTAAATTTGGAAGGGAGAAAAGTTGACTCTTTTTTTTTTTTTTTTTTGTGCAGTGAACTGATGTAAAAGGAAATATCAGCAACTTGCAAGTAGGGCGGAACGGCTGGAGAAGACCAAAGGTAATGGGTGGGTGGGGGCAGAATCCCAAGGGCACGGTGAGAGCTTTGATAACACAGCTCTTGCCTTGAGGCTGCTGCCCACCACAGGTTGTGCAGGACAGTCGTGGAAGTGCCTTCAGCAGAGCCAGCTCACTGAGGACAACGTGGATCTGAAATGCAGCTCTTCCATCTTTCAGCAGAGACGCTCCTTGGGAAGCCCAAATCCCTGAACAGAGCCAAAGGCAAACATCTCTGAAGGCAGAAGACCACCCTCTGCAGTGGGTCTACAAGAGGCATGGGTTTTTCTCCTGCTTTGGCCAGAAACACCATCAAACTCAGCTGCTCATGGTTTTCATAGGCAGGTTTGCAACTCCTCAGCAGGCAGCAAAATCATGTTTGGTCTCCTTCCCTCACGGGTTTTATTCTGATATTTATGCACAGGTGGCTGGAGAAGGTAACAAACCAGCATTTCAGTGCTGCTGGTTCTGAAAGCGAGGGGTGTGGGAAAAGCAAAGCACAAGGAGCCCATGGTCACAGGAAGGATTGCTAACAGGGCTAATTTTCAGTTTTGGATGCTAAACACTCTGTGGTTTGCATGGTGGGAAGCTTGGAGCAGAACCTGAGACGCCCATGGGACTTCTAATGCACATACGTTCCAATTTAAATCATAAACATACATGCTCTGACAAGAAGGGCCAGAAGCTCTGGAAAAGAAGGGTTGTTCAGGAATGGTCTGCCCTCTGGGCCAGTCCCCAGGAGACCAGCTGTGTTGTGACGTGCATACACATTTTTAGATTTTTGGGGGAAAACAACTCTTGGAGAAGGTGATGTCTGGCAAGCTCAGGTGACTGTTCTATGGCCAGCTAGGGAAACCTGTCATCTACTGGAATTGCTGCAAACAGGTCACAGGCAGCAGGTTTGAAGGCCACATGCTCTCTTTTTGTGCTTTACCTGTCTGTCCAAGCTTCATCCCTGTCTGCCTGCCTGTGTGATTCCAAAATGCTGCCCCCCCAGACCCATTTACACCAAAGTTTAATGGAAGAACAAATAAAAAGCTTTCAAGATCTCGTTGGCACTCTGCAGCAACCCAAGAGCCTCCACCTCTTCACCCACTGATATCTGCCCCTCCCCAGTAACATCCCTCTGCTGATCCCACCCCACACCCCAGCCCAGTAGCCTGTGGGATACTGGCTTGGGAGGGACACGAGGAAGAGAGGCAGGATCAGAAGAGGGAAATGGTTGGGTTTAGCGCTACCCTCCTAAAAGAAAGACTTTGCTACGATCTTTCTCATGCCTCCTTTGCAGCAGGATCATCTGAAGAAGTTGGAGGAAGGCACCAGCTTTGCCTGTTAAACGGGGGACAGCAAATTTGGGGATAACAAATCTTAGAATGATTTGTGTTGGAAGGGACCATAAAGACCATCTAGTTCCACACCTCTGCCAGGAATGAGGCAGCCACAGCTGCTCTGGGCACCCTGGGCCAGGGCCTGCCCACCCTCACAGACAGCAATTCCTGCCCAATATCCCATCCAGCCCTGCCCTCTGGCACTGGGAAGCCATTCCCTGGGTCCTGTCCCTCCATGCCTTGTCCCCAGTCCCTGTGCAGCTCTCCTGGAGCCCCTTGAGGCCCTGCCAGGGGCTCTGAGCTCTCCCTGGAGCCTTCTCTTGTGCAGCTGAACACCCCCAGCTGTCCCAGGCTGGCTGCAGAGCAGAGGGGCTCCAGCCCTGGAGCATCTCGGTGGCCTCCTCTGGACTGGCTGCAGCAGCTCCAGGTCCTTGTGCTGTTGTTCCCCAGGGCTGGGGCAGCTCTGCAGGTGGGGTCTCCCCTGAGCGGGGCAGAGGGGCAGAATCCCCCCTGCCCTGCTGCCCACGCTGGGGATCAGCCCAGGGCACAGGGGGTTCAGGGCTGGGGCAGGTCCAGCCTCTCTTCCATGAACACTCCCAAGTCACAATTTGATAAGCAGGAATGAGGTAGAGCTTTCTGCTCCCAGTGGTTCTTCTGTGACCACCCCGAGGCAGCAAATCGCGGCAACTCCTCTGGCATCTGACAACAACAGCCTTACAAAAGAGATAGTTCTATCTGGGACCAATCTGCACCCTCCCTCCTCCTCCTCCTCCACTGCTGCAATTCCCAAGTGCAGCTGTTGCCTGAGGTGGCTGAACTCATGGGTGTTTCACAAAGATTCGAGGGGCCTCTAGGGGTTTGGGTTCATTTCTTCATCCCTGTGGTTTTACAGCCTGACTTTCAGATGTGAAACCTCAGCCCACAAAGCAACTGTCTTCACTCATAACAACTTACTCTGCCCCTTTCACAGATGTTCCCCATGCAGCAGAAACACCCTCAGCCTGTGATTGTCAAGCAGGTGAAGACACCTGAATAGAAACAGCAACGCTGAAACCCTGAGTGTGAACAGAAGGTTGAGAAAAGCACTGTACTGATGGAAAAAACCAACACTCAGGTGATGAGAGAAGGAAATGCTCCAGCCACAGCACGGGATCAGTCCTGCTGGAGCTTTATCTCAAGAACCTTTTGTGCCCTCAAGAAACATCCGCTCTCGCTTATCTTAAACAAATGGTTGCAGAAGGCCTGAACTGAACAAACAGGTTATTAGGCCTGAGGTAGGAGCTGGGAGTTTCGCTGGGTTTTATTGCACACAAAGTTCAGGGTGGGATTTATTTTCTGGGGGAGTGGGAAGGGTGAGGTGGGGCTGGGATCACTGAGGACAACCCATCTGCCCGTGCAAAGGGAACAACAGAAATACTGAGGCTGGAGGGAGTGTAAAAACAGAAATATGTTGTGGTTCCAGAAATGAGCAGCAGAAACCCACCCAGTGAATTGCAACACCCTGCAATAAGGCTTTCATCTGCCTATAGGATGGATTGTCCAAGGCAGGGAAGTCCAGGACAGCATAGAGCTGCAGATATATTTAACTATTATTGTGCCAGTCCCATAATCACGGTGCCTATGGGGTTCAATGTGCCAATATATTCAGTACAACCACCCCAGCCAGCCTCTTGCACGTTAAAAACATGGCAGAGGTGCCACTGGCAGCACCCCCATCACCTCCATCCACCCAAGGCCGGCATTTCTCCTGGAGGCGATTCCAGTGGAAGGTGTCCATGGCAGGGGTTGGAATGAGATGAGCTTTATGGTCCCTTCCAACCCAAACCATTCTGTGATTCCATGATTCAGTGACACACGAACACCTCTAAGTCCTGCAGGCACTTCCAGCAGAGCTCTCCTCCCAGAGGCCACTTGCCTCTTCCTCTTCCAGGAATTCCCACGGCTCTGGTCTGTCACCCATGAGGGGAAATTTTTACATCTTGAAAGGAGAGAGCTGAGGCACAAACCAAAGCCTTGACCTGGTCTGAAGGCCATGGAAGGACACCAAACACTGTCAGGAAGCCACACAGAAATTATTTCCTCTCTGTTAAAACATAAAGTGATAAATCTGTTCCTTTAAATTGCAAGCTATTCATATTTTCCTGTAAGGTGCTTACAATAAGAGTTGCTTCTGAATAAGCAACCGGTTGGTGCTCAACATCTAAGGAATAGAAAGTGCAACAGTTTTGCAAAATACTCCCCACACAAGATAAAAGGCAAGTAAACCCTAAAAGTACTTGACGGTTGTGGCTCTACCATCCTTCCTCATCCACAACACCGCACACGTGGGTCCTGGCAACCTCCAAGGACATCTTCTTCAACCTCAGTCATTGGAGTCAGGGCTAAACTGAACTAAAGGACTGACAAAGAAATCAATTTCCAGCCATCCAGGAGCTGGAAAAGGAACAAAACTCCGGGTTTTGCCACGACTGATCTAAGAAGTTCTGTCATGGAGAAGAGATGCTCTATGGGACCTTGACAGCAGGATGTGCTGGCCTGATGGCATAGTGCAATATGCCCCAGAGAGGAGCTCCAGGAGCATTTGGACAACATTCTCAGGCACAGGGTGGGATTCTTAGGCCTGTCCTGTGCAGGGCCAGGAGCTGGATTTCAATGATACTTGTGGGTTCCTTCCAGCTCAGGTGGTTCTATGTTTCTGTGATTCTAAGCAATTGCATGGGAGATGTCCCAGTTCGGAGGATTTCCTGGTTAAGTGCATCTTTGGGGCGTACACCATAAATCACAGATGGCCAGCAAAGGCTGAATGTGTAGCTGCAGCACATGTCTCAGTGATGAGCACCTTGGAGGAGACTTCTTCCAAAAAGAAGGCTGCGATTGCTGTGACTGTGATCAGGATGGTCCCAGTAAACATCACTCTTTAGTTATCATTAACAGCACCTGCAGTATTCCCTGCAGGGCTCTGCCTTCCCCTGCTGCCCCAAAGATACAACCTCCTGCACTCCCACTTGCTGCGTGCGAATGCTCTGGTGTACACTTCTCACAGAATGATGGGTGTTCTCATGAACCACAGACTCTACACAAGCAGCCCCAGACCCAAAGAAGTATCATTCAGACACTTATTATCCTGTCACGTCTCCTTGGTGCTTGTTACTGGCTCCTGGCAGAGAGCAGACACATAGCTGGAGGCAAGACAGTGCTGGGAATGGCATGAACTACTTGGTGGCAGCTAAGCTGTCCCACCTCAACTCTCGGCAGCCAGCTCTGGGATGGCACAAAACACACAGAGAATGGCAGAACAACCCAGCATGAAATTCCCTGTGTGGGGTGAAGGATGCAAATGCAATTAAAGCATTAGAATGATTAGGCAAAGCATCCCAATTAAAACATGGCCTGAACCTTCCTTGACACCTTCTGCTGATTACCGACAGCGCGTTTTCCGGGCTCTATTTTTAACTCTTGGCCCCTGAGCTCCTGAATTATACGTAATTCAGAGATAATAAAACTTTAAAAACCAGGACAAAGTCTTCTAGGAGAAACTGCCTCTGCAAACACACATGTTCACACCAGCACAACCAGGACGGTCAGCAGGAGAAGCCCAACGAGGCCCAGCTAAGGCACAGAGATGGGGACAGGCCGGAGACACTGCTGCACTGAGACAGGGTGCTCCAGACACGCCGACACGGACACACGGAGCCATAGGAAGAGTATAAATAACAGACAAAAGAAATCCCCTTTTGTTACCAGAATCCGCAAATCCCAAATCAGTTACTAGCTGACTTAGGAAATGGAGCTTTTTCCCATGTTGTAGCAAAATGGGAACAATACTTTGCGAGTGGAAGTAACTCTAATTGTCTTAACTGATGTTATTTTAGTGTTGTTTAGGTTTATTGTTTATTTGTATGTATTTCCTCTACCCTGGTCAGGCTTCAAAACAAACTGTACTGTCAGCAGTAAAGCATCCCATCCATAAATAAATACATTTATCCAGTAGGTATAGCTATAACCACACCATTGCTTGGAGTCTTTAAGTGCAGAATATTTAAATAGAATCACTAAAATAAATCGCATTGGTGACCTGGGTTTGCTTTTCCCTGGAAAAAGGAGTATTTTTCATCTAATATTGGGAATAAATACTGCCCACATCACTTGCGACCAGGAGGCACCAGACATGCTGTTTGGTTTGCAGTCTGTCCAGGTAGCCCCAGCTCATCCTGAGAAAGGGCTGCACTACTCTGAAAAGCTTGTCCTACATTTTCCTTGGCTTGCACCAGCTTGGGGGTGAGGGAGGAACAGCTTTACCCGGGCCTTAAGAGTGTTATGAGGTTGCTATTGGAATATTTATAATTTGAGCTATTTCAGTCCCTCTGAAACATTTCAGTCCCACTTTTCTTTAAAATATACATTTCCTCTGTACTTGTCAAGTTCCCCAGTCTGGTTTTTCCTGTCCCTTGTGCTCTTCAAAGCCCGCCACCCCCATTTGTGCACCTTGGTGTGCTGTTTGACCACGTCTCTCCAGCTGAGATGAGGGAGGTGGGATGGCAGGAGGTCCCTCAACACCTCCCCACTGTTCCATCATGGTGGGTGGTGTCACAAGGAGGAGACCTACAGGCAGAACTGGGATAAATTCTTAAGGTAATGTATAAACAGACCTGACAGGACCTCAGGTGTGGTGACCTGTGAACATACATTACAAGGGAAAGAGAGCTCTCAGTAAGACAAGTCCCTAGTACCACAAGAACCACTTCATGTTAGGGTGACCAGAAAGGCTTCTCCCAGGATGCTTGTTCTGTTGTGTTAATCTCTCCCAGTCTGGGTTCCCTGGTTGGCTGTTGGCCTCTACCCCTCATCATTCCCCTAGAGTTCCCCATTGGTCCCCGTTCCCTGGTCCTGCCTTTTCCCTGCCCTCAGATAAAACTTTGAGTTTTGGGATCATGTTCATCTTTGCCTCTGCAGCCTTTGACAGTGTAGAAGCAATAAATGCTCCTGTTGGAATCCACACAAAGAACCTTCCTGCCTCTTTTGCCAGCGACTTCATTCTGAAGCTAGCTGTGTGTTTGTGTGTACATGTGTGTGAGCCACAGAGCTGGACAGAGACAGTAATACTCAGGGAGTTTAGGAACCTCTAAGCTGGAACCCTTCTGTGTTACCCCCAGCGCTGGTACAGCCTCCCTGGCCAGGTATGCTTGAACCTCAGTGTTGCTCCCAGGTGATAAGGGCTGCATCTAAGAATATTTCCATTTCACTCTTACTATTAAAAAAAGGTGTATTTTCCATGTCCATCCGTGTAGCCCCCCAGAAGCAGGCCTCCACTCATCTTCTTTCAGGCAGACCAGAGTTTCAGCCTAAAGGAGCTTCAAGACTGTGCAAGCTCCTGGGGTTTGGGACAGTGTACCAGTGATGAACTGCCTCATTTACAAAGTGACAACTTCACAGCCTTACACACAACGGGTGGCTCCTCTTTTCTTTCACCATGGGTAGATCCAGAGGCACTAGGAGAACTTTCTCAGTGCTCAGTCCTTGGCACTTCCCATTGGACACCTTCCAAGTGAATGAAGTTTTTCAACACCATAAGGTTGCAAACAATAGTTTATAATTCAACAAACTTTTTTTTTTTTTTTTTAGCATGATCCATATCCCTGTGATCCCTACACTGCACTACCAAAGCAAAAGGGAATTTTGGCATCAATTTGAATATGGTCACGCTGGTGGCAGCCCCTCTTGGCCCAACAGTGGACGTTTCTCACAGACCTTCATGGCCAAAGCATGGTCCTTTCCTTTACCAAGTCCCTTGTGCTGTGCTGGAAACATTCTCACACAACAGATATTCCTGTCTGCAGTTGGCTGAAGACTGAGCCAGTGCACTATCCTCAGGACTATGCCACCAAGAGATGTCTTTTCTCCTCTCTGAAGTTGCTGTTTAGTCTACTTCAGCCCACAGAGATCAAGTAAGGATCCCATGTCTCAGTCACCCTGGCTTGGAAAACATCCCAATGTGCAGATGCCAATTTAATCCTATAAAAGCCCTACTCTTCCCTTTGAAAAGTGCCAGTCCTTCACAGGAGTGTGGGCTGTGCAACACAAGGGTCTGACTTGCTCCTTGCCAGTTTACTGGCAGTTTGTAGCTGGAGAGAAGAAGCTGCTCCTTGAGTGTCTGTCTGATCCCTCCCCAGGACTTTCCTTTCATGCCCTGAGGATCTAAGATTCCTCCAGCTGTAATGGGCTTTAATGCAGGCAAAAGCTCAGAAAACATGATGCACTTGCCACAGAATATCAATCATATCACATCATGTATTAATTAAACAGGTGGTTTTTCGCTGATGTTCTGCAGACCTCTGGGAGCCACAGGCTACTCTGAGCAGTAAAATGGGGATGAGTGAGAAAGGCATGTTTGTAGCTGCTTTATAGCAGCGTCCAAATGTGACACTGGACCTGGATCTGGCATCCCCATCAAAAAAAGAATCCTCAAAAACTGGTTTCTGTCCAAATGATAGAGGACAGGCAGCAGGATGGCCATATCCCTTCTCCCACATCATGCAAAGTCTGAATCTCAAACATGTCAACTCCAAAGACTGTGGCATCATTCAAACATCAGCTTTCCTGCCAGAGAAAGCCTACGTTAGAGCTGCTTTTGTAATGACTACCAGGTTCTGGGTGAAGACTGTTCAATTAATTTCTTGTTGGTCACAAGGACACACCTTCAGGTGTTTCATCAGATCCAAGTGGGGACAAAAATGATGAGATTGAGGTTGGATGTTAGGAAAAATTTCTTCATGGAAAGGGTTGTCAAACACAGAAACACTGCCCAGGGCAGGGGTGGAGTCCTCATCCCTGAAGGGGTTTAAAAACCGTGTGGATGTGGCACTTGGGGACACGGGTCAGTGGTGGCCTTGGCTGTGCTGGGGAATGGTTGGACTTGATAGTCTTAAAAGTTTTTTCAAACCTAAACCATTCCATGATTCTGTAAGAATCTGCAGCAAACTGCTGGATACATTTTCATATGTCAAGTGACCAACTCAAAGACCTTCCTTACCCGGATGTCTTGGGTCATGTTGCCCCTCCTCACTACAGTTTTTTCAGCTGCTTTCTAATCTCCTTGATGCCCTTGTAGCTGGCAGAACTGGGTCTGTGATGGGCTCAGCTCCAGAAGCTGAAAAGAGTCTGAGATAGTGGCCACTAAGACTGGAATGGGCAATGAGCAGAACGGGGCACGACAGGAAAACTGCAGATGCGCTTTGTGATGAGCGACTTGGAAGGAGACATCAAACTGCTTGCCACTAGAGAGATGGCAATTTTGGCAACCAGGACCATCCACCATGTCCATTCAGCCAGCTCTCTCCTCTGCCCAGGACTCCTGCCACCACCATCAGCACCACAGCCACAAGGCAGATGCCCTGCCTCCAAAGTGGCTCTGAAGTCACAGAGGGACCCCACGAGAGCCCCAGGATGCAAAATGAGGTCTCCCAAGCTACCCTCCACACTCACCTGGGTAGGTCTCCTGTGGCCTTAAATTAGGTAGACAAGTATCACAGTGAAAATGGTTTTAGACATCCCCACTGGCATTCTCACATAACTGAAGGAGGCTGAATTTAGGTAAGATATTAGGAAGGAATTCTTTCTTTGTGAGGGTGGTGAGGCCCTGGCACAGGTTGCCCAGAGAAGCTGTGGCTGCCCCTGAATCTCTGGAAGTGTCCAAGGCCAGGCTGGATGGGGCTTGGAGCAACCTGGGATAGTGGAAGGTGTCCCTGCCCATGGCAGGGGGTTGGAGTGAGATGGTCTTTAAAGTCCCTTCCAATCAAACCATTCTGTGATTCTGTGATTTGCCCACTTCATTTACACCCATGTACAAGATGCTAAAGGCACATGGGGTCCTTCCTCTTGCCTGCATCTCTGCTGGGACTGGAGACAACCCAGCGAGCCAGGATCTCTCAAGCCTGCCCTTCCCAAAACCAAGTCATCAGGCATCTGTGACTCTGTGCTTGGCAGCTTCAACCTCTCTCTCCTTTATCACTGCCAGAAATTATTCATTTAACATCCCTGGCCTCCTGCCAGCATGAGTGCGGCACAAGGAGCAGAACCATCTCCTCCGCTCCTCCTGTGAACCAAAGCAACAAAAGTGAGGCTCTTACTCAAGCAAATTTAAAAAAAAAAAAAAAATTCCCACCAGCTAAGAAAAGCTGGAGGTTAATATAAATTCCATGGGTTTGAGGGGGAAACGGAGCTGCATTCAAAGACTCGATGGCTAACCACGCTTCCTCAGTCTGGCAACTGCCCGCTCCCCCGGCAGAGTTATTGAGGAAGTTAGACGAATGCTGTATTTGTTCCAGCTGCAGATTTCCCTTAACCCCTGGCAGTGGTGTTTTCAAAAAACACAGATCTTGTTTTCCTGATGGTGGTTTTTCACTTTTGTGCGTGCCACGGCTACAGTTATTAGCTTTAAGTGCTGTCATTTGTAGATTAAAACTGAAGAAAAAAACCCCTGTCATCATTCTAAGAAGTCCAGGCTGGATGAGCAAAATGGGGGATTAGAAGAAGGCTTTCAGGAATTAGCTTGGAACAGGAAAGAAGAAGATAAAGCCATTATAAAAGCTTGTGCTAATACAGGAGTCCTTTTTGTTGTGTTAATGCAGCCACACAAATTCCTATGAAGATTTATTAGTCAGGTCATAGAATCTGCTCTCCTTCCTTCTTTGATGATAAAATCAAGAATATTTTCCTCCACTAACATGCTCCTTTCTCTCAACTGAGAAGAAATAAATTATATATTTTTCCAAGACTGTGTCTGTGATATACAGAAGGTTACAGGTGATGCTGATGCCTTCAGAACAGAGAAACACAGATGCTGAAATTCAGGTACCTGTTTAGAGGCCGCGCTGTTTGGATGCTCCCTGCAAGGTGCGCACAGCCCCAAGTCTGTGGTACCCAACATGGAATAACTGGATGGAGCTGGGATACACAGCACTGTCCCCTTCCAGCATCCCAGACGTGCCACGGCACCCGCTGTCCCACGGAACTTCAGTCCAGTAAAGCACTTACTTTATGCGATTCTGCTCCTAAGACTACTATTTGCCTTGGCCTGCAGCCAGCCAAGCACTTAGGCACATGCTTAAACTTAAGCACAAGAGTAAACAGATTGAAGTCAGGGGGACTTAAAATTAAGCACATATTTCAAGGATTTGCTGGATAAGGGCCTTAACCCCAGTGTGCAGCATTTAACTGGGATGATTCCCAGCTGATTATCTCCCCCTTTTCCCAAGCCTCCCCTCCACTGGACCAGGAAAAAAACGGTTTCTGTTTTGCCACCACGCTAAAGGCCCGGCTTTAAAGAAATCTCGTCAAGCCTCCAGGCAAAGCATGTCTTTCTTTAATTATACCTGCCTGTGAAATACCTTCCAGAAATCCCCACCCAAACAAAGCCTCAGGAAAGGAAATAACGGAAATTCTTGATGGTTTCCACGGGGGAAGCGATCCTAACCAGTGAGACGAGGCGCACGTAAGATGAGGCTGATGACTGTTCCTACTGTACACAGCTCTCAGCATGGGGAGACTCCTTAAAGCTCCAGCAGAAACTCCCAGCTGCCTCAGCCCTCACCTCCCAGGGCAGGATACTCCCCGAACCCGTCCTCTGGACATGTCTTTCTGCATGAGTTAAGGTCTGAAAAGCCATTTCGTGACCACACAGGGGAAGAACAGAGATGTGGCAACACAAAACCCATTAAACCACCCCACAGCAAACTGCAGCACCCAATGGGGAATCTTTCAAGATGCCAAATGGCTTCCAAAGGGCTGGAGGTCACTTGAAGGAGCAGGGTATGTTTTGCCATTCAATGCCCCTTCATATGAGCTCTTAAACCTTGTTTCAGTTGCATCTACCCATAGTAGGACCTTGGTGGCTGTGGGTAGGTGCTTAGGTCTGGCAGAGTGAAAGCCCTCTTGGCAAACGGGCAGCCACTCCAAACAGGCGTCACAGGCAAGTCTTGGAAGACGTGGACAAAAGACACACGCAGAAGTTTAGAAATATGGACACAGAAGATGGAGATTTTTGGTCAATTTATTTGAAAACAGGACTGGTCTCATCAAGGAGCAGCAACTTGACTAGACTTGACAGTGGACTAAGGGACTGCCACCAAGTCCCACTCCCATCCCTTACCTGTCTCCATATAATTCTCTTCTAACCATCCTCTGCTGCAATACCCTCTGCTCCTGAACAGTCAGTCCTTCCCACCAGGGCTTTAACTTCTGATTTACCCGTGCTAAACATAGCAAAGGCACCAAATAACCAAGTGCCTTTGGAAAAGCACCTGTGAAAGATGCCTGGATTCCTCCATCCAAACTGCAAATCACTCTAGGTGACCACTAAATCATCAATTTTCACATGCAGAAAGACTTCCGTGCTGTCGAAACACCTTGTCTTTTAATCCAACCTCATGTCAGGAAAACTACCCTAGATCTTGCAGAAGAGCACAGCCACCAGCTGCTACACTGCAGCCTTGCCCTTCCTGAACCAACAACTCTCAGAAGCTGAGGACTTGCAGAATAAATTCGAGTTCTGCCTTGTATGCAAATCATGCCAGGAAAATATGCAACAAGTAGTAGCCAAACAAGGCAGTTTTCTTCTCCTTCAGACAGGAATGTCAGGATGGTCAGGTACTCCCAGAACTCCACCTCTAACGCAGCAGGTTCCCAGCCTTAGGTACACTTGCAACCCTTGGAGCTACTTTAATTTTGTGGCCTCACTGGCCATGGGCAGCTGGGCACTGGTTCTCTGGAATATCAGCAAAGGAGCTGTACCTTAGAACTCTGTCACACTTCACCTGCCCTCCACCAAGGTCAACACAGCCAATGTAATTATCACTTATACTTGGAAGCACCATCAAAATCCTGGAGCTAGACTCTGTCTGCAGAGATCATAGAGCTGCTCCAGCACCAGGAGAAAAGGCTAAAAGAAGAACCTGCAGCTTGCTTGCTTTTACCTTCAAACATGGACATTTGTAAAAAAAGAAAATAGTCTAAATAACAAATCTGTTTGCCTAGGCACTTAAAAATGGAACCACAGATGGTTTCCCTTTCAAATAAAAAGAAGTGTGTAGCATGTCCCAACCCTGTGGCACAGCAAGAGGAGTGGCAGGGACACCCTGAATTCCACCCTGGCTGTGAGTGCTCTGGCCGTTCCCTCAGAATTCCAGGCAAGACATGGGACAACTCTCCCCCACCTCTGACAGTCTTTCATAACCATGTTTGGTCTTGCTTCAGCTCTTGGAGCACTTGCAGGAGAAGAGGAGTTTCCACCCACCCACCCTGACGAGGCGGGCGAGGGGAAAGAGGAGCCGGCGCGGCGCTCCTCGGATCATGTCAGGTCGCACGTACGTTTGAAGTCGGCCACCGTGTTCTCAGCAGCCAGGAGCAATCTCGCAGTGGCTGCTTCCTCCGCCGCTCGCAGAGCTGATTCTCAGGAAAGCTCTGTAGTGCGAGGAAATCCTGGCCATCGCCAGTGAAGCGTTATCGACGCGGCGAGGAGATAATAACGGCGGGAACTGCCTCACGGCGAGATCGCCACCGTGATCCACGCGGCCGCGCGGTGCCAAGGGCCAGCGAGCCGGGACGCGGCCAGGAGAGGTCACACATGCCGCTAGGTGGGTAATCGTGTCAAAAAAAAAAAAAAAAAAAAAAGGGTGGGTTCATACAACTTGATGAGCATCATATGCTCTCCCTCTGGCAAATGCATCAGGTTTTCAGTGCATGATGCGGCTTCCTGCGTTGAACTCTACTTCTCTTAGAAGGCCACAGGTCCCACCTTCTCCTTTGGGAGGAGATGTCATCTAGCTTGGCAGATACCACCTGGAAAGAGAATCATCACTCATGGTGGCAGAACCTAGTGTGGGCTGCAAGTTTCGTGACTGCTCTGGATTCACCAGAAATATCAGAAATCACAGCAGCCCTCTGACCAGTGTCTGACCTCCTTCCAGAGAGATGCGGGTGGCCTTCATGATGGACAGGACTGGTGGGCACATTCCTGTGGCCCCACAGCACCTCTCAAGACCTTTTGCCCCAGGGTTTGCTGGCTCAGACCTTCATGGTCTGTGATAAACATCCGAGGGGTAAGTCATTAAAACACTGGCTTGAAAAACTGAGTGTTGCCAGGTGGTGGTGAATCCCTTGAACAAGCACAACACGTCAAGCAGCTGGGCCTCCTTCAGCCCCATCCTTGCTGGAGACTGGATACCTGCAGCACACAGGTTTTGCACCTGCACTATGAGAACAGCAGAAATTCCCCCTCTTGGATAAGCCAAGAAAGGGAGGAGGTGCAGGGCTGGTGAGACATGAGGGTTCACCTTCCCTGGGTGTGGATTTGGCCACTTGTCGACCAAGTGGTGAAGATGCTGCCGTGGATTGTGAAGCAGCACCTAGGCAGGGTAAGGGGACGGATTTCCCCCCACCATGAGAAACACCCATCGGTAACTTCTCCAGGCATAACACTGCACCAGAAATAGAGCTCCTCTGAGACTTCATTTTGTTTTTTCTTTCTTCTTTTTTTTTTTCCTTTTCGCAGGATTACTGAGTTCGCGGAGTCTCTCTTTAATGTCACATGTGCGGCTCAGGTCCCTCAGGCCCCAGCAGAAGCAGCCTGGGATATTTGCACAGACCCCTCACAATGGAAGGAAGAGGGTGTAGGAGGGAGGATCAGGCTGCTGACCCCTTTATTGTTCTTGGGCCAGAAGAAAGCTTCCTCCTGGCTTAAGAACCACGGCGCTGAAAAAGTTTTCCAGCCAAAACGAGTCAGATGGAGTCACTGGGTGGTGGTTTTTAATTATTTTTTTTTTTCTTTCTCCTTCCCCTGCCTCCCCCTTCGGTCAAGCGACGGGGAGTCACAGGGTTGTGCTCCATTCACAAAATACCTGCTGCACATCACGTAGTCCTTCCCCCCGACGGCGGGGAAAGGCGCTGTAACCCAAGCAAACGAAAATAAACCTTTTTTTTTCCTTTCTCTGCAGATTTGAAAAAAAAAAAAAAAAGAAAAAAAAGAAGGGAAGAAAGGACCCTGCTCCCAGACTGACGCCTCCAGCGTGCGCCTGCCGGGGAAGGGGTAGGCGGAGGGGGGAAACAAGACGACGATATGAAAGAAAACAAAAACAGCAAATTCTGCTCCGAAAGGATTAAATGGAGGTTTTCCAAAAAAACACCCCGCCATTATATAACGAGGCTTAGCTCGGAGTCACCGGGGTCACACGATGCAGCAGACTGGAAAAACCAAAGTGCAGTGTAGCCTTTTAATTGTTAAGCCAACCATAAAAAAAATAAAATAGAAAACCAATATTGTGATCGCACGACATGAAGGTGGCCACTCACATACTGATGGTCAGGGTATTTTTCTGCCCCCTTTGCTCTTTCTGGCTGAAATACCATTCCAGTGTGAGCCTGACTCCTTGCCTTTGTGCTTATCGGGGTGGTGACCTGTTGTGCAGGGACACTGCTGTCTCAGGGCGTGCAGGGACTGCACCGCCTCCCAAAGCCTTGAGGCACACGGGGCTGGCTTTGCTCTGACAGCAAAATAAAGCACAAGTGGAAACCTTATCCCAACAATACAGGTATCAAAGCACACCACCAGGTTTCCAAATCAAAATCTGCTCGCATGGAGATGATTTTTTAGCACACTGGTTGCACCTAGCCACCTGTCATCATCCATAGCCACCTGCCTAGCCCCCAGGTTCTCTGTAACCTTCAAGCTGAGCTGGTTGTATAACCTCAGGAAATCCTGAAGCTTCTTCATCCCTGATGTCTCCCAGCGCTGTCTACACCGAGACAGACTGATACAATTATAGAATCATTTAGGTTGGAAAAGACCTCTAAGACCATTGAGTCCAACCATTCCCCAGCACTGCCAAGGCCACCACTGACCCATGTCCCCAGGTGCCACATCCACACGGCTTTTAAACCCCTTCAGGGATGGGGACTCCACCACCACCCTGGGCAACCCATTTCCACGTTTGACAACCCTTCCCCTGAAGAAATTTTCCCCCAATATCCAATATAAACCTCCCTTGGTACAACTTGAGGCTGCTTCCTCTTGTCCTGTTGCTCATTACCTGGGAGAACAGACTGACTCTCCCCAGCGACACCCTCCTGGTCAAGCAGTTTTAAGATCCTAGATGCAGGGCTGAACAAGCTCCATGGGCAAGAGGTATGGGAACAACCCGAACAAGAGGAAAACTTTGGAAAACCAAACTTTCACTGACCACAGGCCCAATGGCTGGAGCAGAGCAGCCACTGTTGTCATTCTGTGGTGTGCCCAGGGTGTCCAGCAGCAGCACTGGAAAGAGGAAAACTTTGGAAAACCAAACTTTCACTGACCACAGGCCCAATGGCTGGAGCAGAGCAGCCACTGTTGTCATTCTGTGGTGTGCCCAGGGTGTCCAGCAGCAGCACTGGAAAGAGGAAAACTTTGGAAAACCAAACTTTCACTGACCACAGGCCCAATGGCTGGAGCAGAGCAGCCACTGTTGTCATTCTGTGGTGTGCCCAGGGTGTCCAGCAGCAGCAGTGGGATGGTGCCATCAGGCTAGAACTCTGGAGGTCAGCTTGAACTGATGTTTTCCTTTGAATTACAAGGGCAAATCTGTGTCTTGAATCTTAAAAACTGCCTTTGGTTTGGATTATTGTTGTGGAACAATCATGAAACAACAAGACAGGGTGTCTCACCTCTCCTGCTGCTCCTTCAAACTGTGTACATGTAACTACTGACCCCAAATCTTCTCATTCTTATCTAGAAAATGTACAGCAGCCTGAACTTAAGGAACATGTAGTTTTACATTTTATTTGTGCAGAGCACCAAGAGGAAGGCTGGCCAGCTGAAGGCACACACAGCCCACCATCTTTAGGAAATAACGCTGCTCACAGATGCACGATGGAGTAAATGTCAGCTCCCCAGAACTAACCAGCAGAAGCAATACATATCTTCTGTGATACCTACTTATTTTGCTCACCCAAGGGGTCTTATTTCTCCCAGCCAAAGGTAAACAAACAGCTCCTACAAGCTCACATATTTTCTTTCCGTTTGGACAGGGCGCCTCAGAAGAATATACAATGAGAAACGAAATAATGAAGCAGGTCACAAAAGCAGGAAGAAATGAAGCTTTATCATTCTCCAGTGGTTTCTCTGCTCAAACGTTACAAGAATTATTAAAAAAAAAAACCAAAACCAAAAAGAATGAAAAAGAAAGCAAGCCAACAATGAGGAGTTTCTCCAATGCAGTATGAACAGGAGAAGAATAAAGAGGAATAACCCTGGGAGACATGGACACAGGGGCAGCATCACGTGGCCTAAGGTGTGGAGACCACATTCCGCTCGCTATTCCTATTAGCCCCAACAAAATCCTTCAAGCCCACCATCCAGCAAAGGCATTTTGGGGAGGCCACAGTTTTCTTTCACTGACCATGCCAGCATGTGTACATTTGAGCCATTTCCAGAGCCAGCAGAGAAGTTAATGGAGTATCCCTGGAAGTGACCTGAGGCCAGGCTGGATGGCTCTCTGAGCAAACTGGTCTAGTGGAAGTCATCCCTGCCCATGGCAGAGGAGTTGGAACAATAAAATTTTTAAGGTCCCTTCAACCCTTTCATGATTCTATGATCCTGAAAAAACCAACCACCAAAAGTACTTTTAAAATCATAAAATGAGGGACAATACAAATGTAGGACTAAAAGGACCTCTGGGTTACAGAGCTTGGTCTGCTACCAAAGTGAGGACATCATTTAATCCCTTCATAAACAGTCTTTATTTTCCCCGTGGAAGAGACATCCAGGCGTCGTGTGCAGCAATAAATTTCCCACTTAAATGACAATCTTTGACCAAACCACCCTGCATTGCAATAAACACTTACCCTGCCACTAAATACCTATATTTACACCCATAGCTATATATACATCTCTCGAAGCTGAATGGGATTCACTTACCTGCTGCCTCCAGGCAGGAAATTCGCATTTTAAGAACTTCTGGTCTCATTTATTGTATTGCTTTCTATTCCCACAACATCAGAGGAAAGGCAGCAGAAAAGGGTGGGGGAGCTGCTTCTGGTTAAGAAGAAATTTATAAATGTGTCAGGAAACATTAACCTCCTATTTTGTCGGACCAGGGACGAGGACATCCCCCATTAGCAGGATTTTTAGAGAGTGAGATGTTTCTAGGCTCTCCAGGTCTCTTTGACAACAGGGATGTATGCACGTCTCACTTCTCTGGTCCTGTGGTAAGCCTACATTTTTTGAGAGAGAAAATTCCTTCCTTCCCTTGATTTTAGTAAAAATTCATCCCTTTCGCAGAGAGCAGGGAAGGGGATTAGGATGTGGAAACAGCCAAGCCAGCAGAAATAGCTGCTTGACCAAAGAGACACTGGGTTTTTACTTGGGATCTTTAGAAATCTGGATTTTTTTTTTTCTCAGCTACTTTTAGTAACGTTTTTTAAAATTTAATCATTCCTCCATGTTACTTTCACGCTGCAGGAAAGTATTCAGCAAACTCAAGTGAGTGCAGCAAAAAACCCTCTCAGTTTTCTAATGAATCCCCTGAGAAAACAAGGGAGAAGGAAACGTAACATTATTGAGAAGTTAAAACTCAGGCAGGATTTAAAGGGTGTGTTTTGGAGTCCATAGACATGACTGGGAAAAACCAAAACAGGTTTGCTTTGGATATTATATAGCTGCATAAAAGCAAACCTTTCTGAAAGGGAAGTCAGCTGTAAAGCTGGGAAAAACCCAAGTAGCTCCCTGGTGTGTTTCAGCCAGAGCATAATGTGGTGACATTTTTGAGCCTGAAATGCCTATTGAGCTGTTACTTATACCCCAGTACAATTCCCCTTGCCCAAACCAGTTAATTCCCCAGAAAACTGCAGTTCACGGGACTAAAACTACTTGTGGACTCCTTAAAAGTAAAATAGAGGATCTTTCTTCATCGTCCTCCCAGGAACAGCTCTCCCACACTCCTCTTTCTTCGTAGTCCCTGGTCACGAACCCGAACTTCACCACTTCCTATTGGTAAGCCCAGCCTAGTCCTGACATCTCTTTGTGTCCACCCCTCCATCATTCTGACCTGAAAAAAGCTGCAAAGCAGCCCACATCCCATTATTAATCTTATTTGTGGTACAAACCAGTGCCTGGAAAACTGGTGTCTAAGGAACAGTGATGGTCCAGCAGCGGGCAACCCATGGTGCCCATCTCTGTCCTCCTGAGGCTGGCATGTCCTTAACGTGGGGTGGGTACAACAAGGTAGGTGGGGGACAGGGACAGATGGAAATGTGGGTGTTCAGGGGAACATCCTACCCCTGACAGGGCAGCAGCACCTCCACAGAAGGGGAGAACCCCTCAGCACATGTGGAACTGCTCCTTGGTGCAAGGAACATTGCACCAGACTGAGCCCTGCTGGAGCATCCCATGGGAGATACACAGAGCTGAGGATTGTGAGTGCAAAGGTGGGATTGCCAAGGAGTCATGAGATGGGACATGTCCAACCCCTAAGAACCAGCCTCCCTCAGGGTTTGGTACCTGGGGGGGTGGGGGGGGTCACAGACATCTTCAGTTTTAACCTCACTCTGCTCAGAGCCAAAATGCAGCTCACACCCAAATTCAGCCCCAGGTACAGAGAAACACCTTCAGGTTTCCCCATGCTGGACACGCACTCCGAGCCCAAGGTGGACACAGCAGGATAGAGAGCAACATGACCTGGCACAGGAGGGTGAGAAACACTGCAGAGTGGGGTTTCTGCTTGGAAAAAGCCTTTGGAAAAGCCTCATTTCCTCTGCCCAGAGCCGTGTTCCAGGGCCGTGCAGCGAGGCCGCAGTGCCCTCTAGTGCTGAAGGGCTCCCCTCTGCCACCAGCCCTGTCCCCTCGGCCACCAAACACTGCCGAACTTCAGAGCTGCAGCACAAACTACCCTCGTCCCTTCCACCTTCCCTCCCTGCTCATCCTAAACCCAAATCCCTGACCAGTCAATCCAATCGGGGTGTGAGAGCATCCCAACACCTCATATCCTGGCAAGCATGGCAGCCTGGCCCTAATTCTGACCAGCTGACCAGTAGCAGCATAAGGAGCCGCTATGAAACGGGATCTCTGTGCCCACCAGGTTGGGAAGACACCCCCAGGAATTATGAGTCAGCATTGCTACATCTGCCTGAGGGACAGAAGAGTAACACCAGCCCTGAGAAGGGAGAGCCCATCTCATTTTCCACAATCAGGAACCTGCTCTGAGCCATAATAGTGATAATAATAACAATAACAACAACAACATCAACAATAACCATAATAATGATAATAACCGATAATATATAATATACATAATGATAATAAGCAACATTAACAATTTTAATAATGATAATGAGGAAAATAATAACGATAATAAAAATAAGAATGGAAACATCAAAGTTCCTGGCCATTTCTCTAGTGTTTCGTTTATGCACTGAATAAGGCTATTGTACAGTATTAGGAAATGAGGTATTAGGAAAAATCTTCTTCATGGAAAGGGCTGTCAGACCCCGGCACAGGCTGCCCAGGGCAGTAGTGGAATTCCCATCCTTGGAAGGAGTCAAAAGCCACGTGGATGTGGCACTTGGAAACAAGGGTTAGTGGTGGCCTTGGCAGTGCTGGGGAATGGCTGGACTCAGTGATCTTATGCATCTTCTCCAACCTTAATATTTCTCTGATTCTGTGGTATGAAAGACCATCATAATCTTAAAAAACCACTAGAAGATCTTCCCTTTCCTGCACATCTGATAAAACGCTCAGGGTTTATGATCTGGTTCAGGGATCACAGGGACTGCGCTCTACCACCAGAGCCCAGGCCTGCAGGAACCTGCAAGGTGATGATCTGCATGGGACATCAGTCTTGGTTCAGACCTCTCCTATGCTCTGGAGACGCCCATGGCCTCATCTGCCTTCCTTGGCAATGGTGGCCTTAACTCTGGCATGGGAGTGATGCTGGAGGAGTTACAGGTGACCATGGTAGTTTGCCCTCTCTGCCCCAGGTGCTGTCAGGTGGGTCAAATGCAGCAAAAAAAAGGGCCACAGAAAGCCTGTGTCTCACTGGTAATCACGGCAAACCAAAAGCTTTCTGCTCAGGAGCAGAGCTCTGACTCCCAATACGTTGTGACCTATACTCAAGCAAGCCTTGGCTCTTTGACAGGGACTTTCCACAGCGGTTTTAGCTGTTACTGTATTGGAAAGACCCTTGGGATATGGGCTTGTCAGGCAAGAAACCTCCTCTGAAGTCAGTGCTGTGCCCACACACTCTGGGCAGACTCCAGCAGGAACTGGGGATGGGCAGAAGTAATCCCCCCATTTTGGGGCTCCTAGGGAGGCACCCCACCTTCTTCGTAAGTGTTTGGTGGACACATGAATGACACCAGGGTTAGACATGGTGAGTGACAGCAGGGACACAGAGCACAAGGGGCACACACCACATCGACCAGGTCACTCCCAGTGGGAGGGGATGACAGAAGAGGGATCAGCCCACCCCAGATCCACCAGTACAGAACAGCCTGCTAGGAGAGGGCCACATTGCTATGGCCAAGGCTGTGAAAGAGGAGGAATCTGGGTTGCCTAATGTGCTGGGTAAAATGAGAACTGCCCAGCCTTGCAGTGTAGAAAGAGCAGGCAAGAGAGGAGGTGGAGTGGATGACAACTCTGTACGGCGGTAGTAAATAACGCCACACCACCAAAAATCTGTCTGTGAGCTCCAAAGAGACCTGTTCTCCCGCTACCACCTCCCTGGAAGAATCAGTGATCTGCAGGGTCCAAGAACAAGCCCTCACACCAGTGCTGGACACCAATCTCCCCTCCTTGCCTGCAGAGCGACAGCAGAGGGGACATTTGCCCATGACCTACCCTCTCCCCCTGGATACCTGGGTTGGCTTCATCTCTCTTCAGGAACCTTCCATATCTGACCAGATCCACAAGTGAGCTGGTCCATCACTGCACCCTATAGAGCTGACAGGGAAAGGACATGGGTATCCTCAGATGGGAATCACCCAGCCCTTCCCAGACCTCTACACTGAGGTGCAACAAACCATGTCCCAGTGTGTCCATGCCTCCCCTGGGGCAGGAACCCCCAGTGACCAGCCCATGCATAGGTCCCACCTTTACCCACAGGATCTCCACACTGAACTGTAAGGTCTGACTTGAAAATACTTGTCAGTGAGGAGGGGTCCCAAGGAAAATGGGCAAAGCTTCCTGTGGGTGCCCCAATTCATGTGGTTCTCCAGCACCAGGAGAAAAGCAGCATAACATCAAGGCTAAAAGAAGAACCTGCAGCTTGCTTGCTTTTGCTGTCAAACACAGGCATGTGTAAAAAAGAAAGGAGTTTAAATAACAAATCTATTTGCCTAAGCACCTGTAGGCTGAACTACAAACTGAATCAGGAATCCCAGTACTTCTAATCCTGTTTGGACAAAATCAGGAACACAGCGGTACTAAGAGGAACGTGGACAGTTTTAGAGAGCCTGCCTTTCTCCTAAGGAGCTTCTCCCTTGTTTCTCTTCCAACAAGGAAGCTGGGTGATGACCGCAGCCAGAAGAGAAACAAGCAGTTTATTGTAACTGCAAGCATATGACAAAAAGGGTCAAGAATCAGTAAGGAAACGGAAGGAGATGAGCTGAAGGCAGTAAGATGCCAAAACAAATTATATCAATGCCATCTTCCAAGTTTATCACATTACAACAATAAAGCCCAATATGCCTTTCAGAAGTGCCACATTTCTACCTCCTAAAACACAAGACAAGGAGCAGCTGGGCAGTGAAGGCACATTCCCAGCATTCGAAGGAGGGCAAGCCCAGCTTGAAGACATGAGTCCAGCAAACTGAAAGCCAAACACTGCAGTACACCGGTCCAGAAACTACCTGGGACATGTCCCAAAACTCTCTGCTTGTGTCTAGCATCATTCACAGCACACCCCTGTGACATGCAGCCTCCTGAGTCCTTTGTGAGCTACAGCAGTTCCACAGGAAGGAGGGGGGTGGATCTTGTCTAGAGAAGCTGTGGCTGGCCCATCCCTGGAAGTGTCCGAGGCCAGGTTGGAGGGGACTTGGAACAACCTGGGATCATGGAAGGTGTCCCTGCCCATGGCAGGGGGTTTGGAAGGGGATGAGCATTAAGGTTCCTTCCAACCCAAGCTATTCCATGATCCTGTGATCTTGCAGAACATGACCCCTTGGGTTGTTTTCTCTGGTAAGTGTACAGTTTGCCAAGGGCTCACTTGCCAAGGGCTCTGAAGACTAAATCTGGGGCCAGGGTACTTGGATGTGACACATCCAAGCCTGAAAGACTTCCCAAGTGTTTGCCAAAGGGAGCAAAAGCAAAAGGCACTGACTCAGCCCTCCCTGTGACGTCTTCATGACGCCAAGGTGGTTATGTGGTCTCCTTCAACAAAACAGCCGATGTGAAAAAGGAGAGGATGATAAAGACTCTCTCTGCACCTGAGCTGTGCCTCCCGACGCAGCAGATGCTCCCTGGTGTGCAGTAAAAAGCAGATCTTATAAATGGAGAGTACTTATCTTCAAAAGAGTCATTTCTGGCAGCACTTTGGTGAATTAGTGCCCAAATCCTACTGCAGACTCTTATGAGTAAGGAGAGATGAAGAGGTTATGGCTCATGAGCTGAGCCAAGGCAATGACCTCATGAGCTCCCAGCCACGAAACTTTCAAAAATAAAACCTATTCACCAGTGAAAACAAGCACCTCAGATGGATTTTGAAAGAATGGAGCAGGAGAGAGCTTCAAATTACGAGTTGTGGCGAAGGAATTGTGGAGCCTGTGCATGTCCACGAGATGGCAGAGCACACCGCACTGTGACAGCATCCCCAAGGACTGGGATGCATGAATTCCAAACAAAAGAAGAGGATCTGGGGGAGGTCGTTTGGGCTTGTTTTGTTTATTTTTCCACCTTTCAATTCCCGAATAGTCACAGGCCTTCCTTGCAATATTTTGTTAAAATACTACTGATAGATTCCAGCAGAAAAACTCATGGATAGGGATATTAACACCCAGATATCCAGAACAGCCTGCTTAACCCCCAGATAACCAGAATATTCTGCTCATTAGGGACATCACTGCACCTCTGTGTAGAGATACCCATACAGCCCTGGATGTACACTGGAGATTAGCTCTATATTCATGTCCTGTGTCTATCACACCTCAACACCAAAGGCACGCAAATCTCCAAGCAACCTGCAAGCAAGACTTCCTACCTCTCTCAAATGTGGTGCTTTCAACCTTTCCATAGCTGCTGAAGCGCGCCCAGCAGCAAAACATTTGCATCTGAGTCGTGCTGGAGGATGCTTGGACTGGTTCAATCACACTGGAGGATGCTCAGACCACCCCAGTGGGGCTGAAGGATGCTCAGATTGGCCCCTCCATCTGTGCACGCCTGCTGTAACCTACCCATGAGCTCTCAAACACAGACAGAACAGGAATTTATACATCACCAACCCGAAAAGCCTCTTCTTCAGGATGGCACATGAACATAACAGTGTGGGATAACCCTATGGGGTGAGGAGTTTTCCCTTCAGAAGCTCACATAAAGGAATATCTTCCCTTATTCCCCACTCACACCCCCACCCCCACTGCTCCACAGAGCCATTTAAAACAAGGGATAAAGAGCTATAAAATCACTGTCAGCATTGCACGATCGCATTCAAATCCAGTTAACAATGATATGTCAGGATTAAACCAGCTGTCTGCAAGTATTTCACTTGTCCATGCTGAACAAGATAAACCCCCTCCCAGAGCCACCTGGGTCCTAGTTCCCACAGACACAAGGGACTGACTGTACATGCCAAGGTAAACACGTCTGCAAATTAATGCAGCACTGCACGAGTCTGCCCCGAGGCACAAACAAAACATCAAATCCAGTATTCCCACTAGGTCTTCCAGCTTAGAGATGTCACACTAACAATTAAGCCAGATATTAATGTATATATTGGAATTAATTAATTGTATTCAATGCACTCTTAGGACACGATGAAATGACAACCAGACCAGGAGGACCTGGCTTATTTAACAGCTGTTGATTAAAACTCTCTTGAAGGAAATCAGCTCCTCACACCAAAGATCGTTTGATTCTTCATTTTCAATTATTCCCCAGGGAAACTAACCTTATTTTGCAGAATTAATGGGGTTTGTATCAGCTGAACTTGATATTTTTTCCCTGTGACCTAAAGTCCAGACATACCAAACATGGAAGAGACTGAGCAGGAAGCAGCTGCAGGCAGTGCTCCTCCCTGCCAAAGTCAGCTGCCCTTCTCCACTCCTTCATGTACTCAGTGCCAAATAGCTCACCCAAAAGAAACAGTAAGATAGATTGTCACATGGTCTGCAGGATGAGCAAAGCTTTTCCTCACATGATGCGTGAGCAAGAAGCCCGGCGAGCTCTTGGCTGAACACTGAAAAGGGTAACACTACCAGAGCACACGAGATGTTTTCATCCGTGCCTCTGGAGGCAAAGAGATTTCAGCAAAAACACACTGAGCATCCTCAGAAACTTGCCTAGCTCAGTGAACTCAGCTCCTTTGAGGACTAGGGCTCTGTAAAATGAAAAATTGTATGATGCTGACAAATTGCTTTATTCAACCTGATTTCTCAACTGTGGGGTCTCATCCTGCCATTCCCCAACATCCACACATCCAGAGGTCATTTAACCAGAACTGCCAAAACTGGGCTGTAAAGAGAGATCTGGGGAAAAAATAGGCTAGAGAAAACACACACAGGTGGATTATAACTGCATATGAACATACCACTGCGTATTTCCCGAAGGGGAAATACCTGGGTCAGTACATAGGCACTGCTGGCTTCCTGAGAGCAACTTATTTTGGAGCTGTCAGGAGGGGTTGATGCTTTTCAGAATCTCCTTTTTTTAAACGTAGGAGCCCTGTGTACGTGTACATACACAGGTATGTAACGCCCTCAGTGTATCACCTCCCTACAAAACCTCCATGGTCACTGCCCTTGCCCAGCACTAATATCCAAAAAAACAGGCACAAATCTCCATCCCAACCCCCAAAGGACCACAGCCCAGCAGCTTTCCCACTCCTGAGAAGGCTTTCCTAAGGGAACACAAGGCAGGGAAGACGCTGCTGCTGGTCTCCACTGTGGCAGGGGCAGATGTCCTTGTCACCTACCTGCCACACTGGAAGGACTTTCTCTATGTCGTTCAAGTTGATGCTGTCACCATCCTCGTACTTCCCCTTTCCAAGCCTGTGGCAAGAGGAAAACAAAACAAAAGCACGTGAAAACCCGCTGGGGATACAGTTAATTTTCTATCACGGCACAAGGGGAATATCAGTTCTTACTGCAAAGGCCTCTCACGGAAACAAAGAGGCTCTCTCTGGAGCAAGTGTGCTGTGCCTCCAAAACACTCCCACGCAGGCGTAAAGCTGTTAATACAAAATTAAATGCTTTGCTCAGTCCTCTCCACCTGCACCATCTGCCACAGCTTGCAAACACTTTTGGTAGTAGCAGCAGTGAGAAAACCAAAGGCAGTCCTGAGCCCAGGGTGACTCGATTTCCAGACCAAGCAAAACTGAAAGCACAGCCCACCTGGACAGCAGAAATGAGAGCACAAGAAGAGTAATGAAAAGCGTTTCCTTTGAAGCACTGCTCATTCTGGTCTCCACAGGAGCTCCAGCTCCCCTGCTGAGAAAGGTGTCGAAAATCAGCGCAAACGCACACCTCAGACAGGAAGTGGCAATCGATATAAATATAAACAGACAATTTGAAAGACAAAGAAATTGGGGTGAGAAGTCAAGCACTCCCATACCACACACAGAACTGGCAGCTGAAGGACTTTCTTCGAACAAGAAAGGAAAAAACCAATCCAAAGATAATTGCTAGCTGGATGCAGAGAGTTTGTGATGATACAGAAAAAGAAAAAACGGTCAATAAATATCACCCTTCTACGTTCAAAAAAACAGAGATGATCTTTTTTATTATGCAAGAATGATAAAGTACTTTTTTGTCAGTTAGAAGCAAGATATTGTTAAATAAGATACAGTAGAGACTTTGGCAGCAGCAGACCCAGGTAATCAGTGCCTAGAAGTCAGAGAAAAATAGATCTTGGAATTAGAGAAAATGGGAGAAAAAAATTGAGAAAAATGGTGTGTGCTGAAGTACCAGGCTCAAAAACCAGCAAGCTGAAGGGAAGCAATTTCATTAACCTTAATAAACTTGAGCACCCTGGTTTAGTAAAAGGTGTCTCTGCCCATGGCAGGGGGGTTGGTCTAGGCGATCTTGAAGGTCCCTTCCAGCCCAAACCATTCTGTGATTCTATGTTTATAAGAAATCAGAGGTGTTCAACAATTGACTTTCCATCACAGATAAAATCCTGACTTTGATTTACAGAGGGAAAAACATAGGGTGTGTACACATACAGAAATACATGTATGAAAAAAAATTGATATATATGTATTTATATAGATGAGAAAAATCGTGTCACACATCTGGGGACAAATAATGCCAGCTGCAGGTGCAGAACACAAGTGCATTGTAGGAAAAGGTCATCTGAAAAGAGTGGGGACCACCCCAGGCTGAATTTCTGATGCTGAACTGTGGCAAAAAGGCAGGGGATGAAGAGGAGGTAGGGATTAGGGGGATGAAGGCAGCTTCCCTCTAGAAACAGCATGGCTGAGCCCCAGTTACAGGACCACAGGCATGGCCGCAGTCACGTTTCAAAGAGGTGGTAGAGAAATTCCTTAGAGTACCTGAAAAACTCAAGTGATACATGTGCTTGGGAGATACCTGGAATGAAGAGAAAATACCAGCTACAAAAGGTTGTTTGATCTGGAAGAGTAAAAGCAGAGCAAGAGCTAGGACTGGAAATTAAAGCCAGATGAATTCAGGTCAGAAATGTGGTACAGTTCCCCGGTTTTTCTTAACTGCTCCACTTTTGATATTCAGCATGCAACCAAACTTCTTCCAGTAAAAGCAGATGTCTTCCTGGAGGAAAACGCTTCACCCAAGCAAAAGTCACTTGAGGTCACACAACTGGATGCAACTACATGGCCAGCCTTAGGCAACTGATCAGATTAAGGAATGAAATGGTTCTTTTAGTGTTAAAAGCACACACTGAACAGCATATTCCTTTTTTTTTTTCCTTTTTTCCCTCTATTATTTTTTTTCACTGCACAGCTAGATTGTTAAAAAAAGCTTCCCATGCAAGCAAGAGGGAAAATGCCTAGCTTGCAGGTAGAGATTCACGGAGGCTCAGCAAGCAAATCTCGGCACAGATTCACCATGGAGAGCTGATGAATGCACAGCACAGTCAGCTTTAGAAGTTAAAAAATAAGAACCATTTTGTCCTCCTTTGTGCTTCCTCTGTTCTGGCCAGGTTACTTACATGGCATGCACTTTGGGAGATGCACGGTTTGTGCTGATAATATCTGCTTAACTTTTCTGCAGATACACTAATTCTTCCTCCACTTTTGCAGCTGTAATATTTAGGAGTGATTAAATATCTCTCCTCCACACTGCCTCCTCTACCTTGTGGGCATTCACAACACAGCAAGAACCAGAGGAAAACCAGAACACCAACCCTGCTGCATCCTCCCTGCATATAGCAGGTGTCACTGACAGGATCACCTGGCAAGTGCCATCAACCATGGGGCACATTGTATCTTCTCTTACAGAGGAAGCATATTATCATATTATATCTTATCTTACAGACAGCCCCTTCATCTCATTTTTCAAACCCATCTGAAAAAATGGGAGTAAACGATGAAACGTAGTGACTTAGAGAAATTTAGTGTTACATTGTTCCAAATGTTCTGAAAATTGCTCTTTACAAACCTGCAGTATGCCTTACAGAGCAGGAAAAATAGGTCGTGTGAGTGCTCCTGTCCCTGTACTGTACAGCAGCCTCCTGCAGATGCTGAGCCTGGGCTGGTGTGGGATTGCTGGCCTGGCTGGATGTTTCTAATTGTTTCCAATCAACTGTTCTAATAACAATTCTAATCTTGTCTTCTAAACAAGATGTGCAGACCAGGCATATGGCACTGGACAGTACTTTGGCAAAACCAAGTTATCAGCAGAAAAATGTCTCCAAGAGAAGATTTCCATCCCTGCAAACAACATGGCAGTGATGGAACATCAGCTGCAATCTTCCCAACCCCATCTTTTAGACCTGTTCTGATTTTTGCCTTCCTCTATGCTCTGAGTGATCGGGTGAGGAAAACCTGATCTACAGAATCATGGAATTGTTATGGTTAGAAAAGACCTCCAAGATCACCAAGTCCAACCATTCCCAGCACTGCCCAGGCCACCACTAACCCAAGTCCCCAGGTGCCACGTCCACAGGGTCTTTAAATCCCTTCAGGGATGGGGACTCCACCCCTGCCCTGGGCAGCTGTGCCAGGGCTGGACAACCCTTTCTGTGAAGAAATTGTTCCTAATACCCAATCTAAACCTCCCCTGGCGCAACTTGAGGCCTTTATCTCTTACCCTGTCATTTGTTACATGGGAAAAGAGCCTGACCCCCACCTGGCTGCACCCTCCTGTCAAGGAGTGATTGCTTCTCCATCTGCAGAGAACCTGCAGAGAAATGATGATATTCAACCAAGCAACACTGGTGAGCCACTTGGTGCCAGCACACATTTATTTGGTTTGACCAACCAACAACCAGTAAGGAAACCAGAAATACCAGGGAAGCCCATGGAGGCTGACACCACCAAAAGGAGCTGTTTAATGTTTTCACAGTTTTATGAATTGCATTGATGCTCTCTCCTTCCCTGAACTCTTGCTAGGAAGAACAGTGGAAGCCTGTCACTCACAGGAACTGCAACCAGGTCAGCACTAAGCCAGGATCTTTCCTTCAATATCCAGAGATGTTTAAATCTAGGACACCTGGATCTAAGAGGCTTGGATCCTGAGTTATTTAAGCACTGAAATCTATCAAGCAATGCAAAAACACAGAGAACAACTCTGCTCCAGCCCAGAACTGGGTGACAGAGGAGCCAGACAGACTGATTGTGGCATCCTCAAACTCTGTAAGTGTAAGTGGTCCAGTGCTTCTTCCCATGTCCTCCACATGAGGTGTGCCACCACACCAAAGTTCCTAGAGCAAGGGAGAAGTTAAGAGACCCTTCCTGGAGAGCACAGTTATTGCAGACACAGCACTCACCCTTCTCTGTCTATGTGAGGCAATGGGTGTTTGGAGGTGTTTCGCAGCTTTCTGTGAAACTGGGTGAAATCTAGTTTTTCAGGCTGCAAGTCCCACGTTGCACCACTAGGAGAGAAAAACAGGGAAAAACAGAGAAAGGAAGTCCACTACTGATTAAACACCACTGAGCTGAAGAGCAGAGGGCACATCGGAGCCTGCAGACAAGGAAAGCTGGCATTTCTGGGAGCACCACTCCCTGCTGCAGAGCATGTGAGCCTCCAACCTTCACACTTATGCATCTCTTTTAATTTCATTTTGTCTTGTTTTTTAGGTACGCTGAGCTCTTGTGGCTTGATCTAAGCCTCTAATTTTGATACAGAACACACCCTGCAAGATATACTCGCTCTCTGTACCAAGGGGGTATACCAACAGGTACTGGTCTGGTCCATGCCATGATGTTCTCTCTTGTCCTGCACAACCTGTCTTCTCCAGTGACTCAACACATGCAGACTGTGCATAAAACCAGACAGAAAGCATATTTCACTGCTTTTCCACACTGAGGCAGCAGCTAAGAAGCCAACACATGATGGTACCTCCAACTAATGGGAGAGTAAAATCCCAGAGCAGTAGCTCAGAGCTGACTCAAGCCTTGCCTGTGCAGCTCTGGGGTGACTGTAAGTAATTGTACTGGTATCAGTTTCAAGTGTTTGGACTGCAAACCCACCCAGTGGCCTCTCCAAAGCACACAGGATACTTTCAATAGATTGTGCTTGGTGCCACAGGTTAAATGGGGATGGGGAGGAGGAACAGTAATGTCAGTACTACCAGGGTACTTTCTGGTGCCTGGGTACCAGCAAGATGGACACACTGGTGAAGGCTAAGAGAAGGTGTGGTCCACCTTAAGGGTCCATCTTTCTCTTAAAGCATTTTAAAACCAGCTTACCTGAAGGAGTCAAAGGTGTTGGCAGCCCAGATGTCTGTGCCCAGCATGTCAAGGTTGCTCTCCTTGTTGCCATTCTAGGAGAGAGGGAAAGGAGGTTACTTGCAAGGAGGCACATGGAACTATGTGAACCACAGCACAGCCTCTCCCACCACCAACCATGGAGGTGTCTTGGCTCTGGGCAAGGAATCCTGTGCTCCTGTGTGAATCCATGCTCACTGCAATGCAGAGACCCCTCATCTGCTGCAAAACTGCACCGTGAAGGCAAAGAGTGACAGTTTCAGCCTTGGGGACACAGAGCTGTGCACAACATGGAACAAACAATGCACAAGCTCAGCTCTGACTCCAGCCCTGTCCTCCTGCCCCATGTCCACAACCATGATCCACCAAAGTCCAGGGGGAAGGCTGAGATTCACAAAATCACAGAATCATTTAGGTTGGAAAAGACCTCCAAGACCATAAGTCCAACCTGTGCCTGATCCCCACCTTGTCACCCAGCCCAGAGCACTGAGTGCCTCATCCAGGCATTCCTCGAACACCTCCAGGGATGTTGACTCCATCACTGCCCTGGAAAGCCTGTTCCAGTCCTTACAACCCTTTCCATGTGGAAATTCCTCCCAATGTCCACCCTGCCCCTCCCCTGGCCCAGCCTGAGGCCGTTCCCTCTCCTCCTGTCCCTGTTCCCTGCCAGCACAGCCCGACCCCCCCGGCTGCCCCCTCCTGTCAGGGACTTGTGCAGAGCCACAAGGTCCCCCCTGAGCCTCCTTTGCTCCAGCCTCAGCCCCTTTCCAGCTCCCTCAGCCGCTCCTGGGGCTCCAGCCCCTTCCCAGCTCCGTTCCCTGCCCTGGACACGCTCCAGCCCCTCCATGTCTCTCTTGTCCTGAGGGGCCCAGAGCTGTCCCCAGCACTGGCGGTGCCTCAGCAGTGCCGGCACAGGGGACGGGCCCTGCCCTGGGGCTGTGGCCACACCCTGGCTGGGACAGCCCAGGGGCCACTGGCCTCTTGCCCACTGGGCACCCCTGGGCTCATGTCCAGCCCCTGGCACCAGCACCCCCAGGGCCTTTCCCCATGGGCATTATAAAAAACCTCCAGCCAACAGTAAAACACCTTAAACTTCCCTGTGCAGCTGCTTATGTCAAAATGGACAACCCAAAGCACGAGCAACTAAAGCAAAGACCTCACATACGTTATTCAAGGCCCCTTCACAGTCATCAACCCTCACATGTCCTCCCTGCACAAAGAGGGATGCCCTCTCCACCCTTTGCAGATGAACTAAAGCAGGTTGGATTTTGCCATTCAAGACCATTCAAGAAATCAGACTTGACTCAGTCTGGATGGATTGAATGCATTGCAAATAGCAAATCCCATATTAACTGATTTTTCTCTCAACATTTCTTATTCAGATTACTCATAATCTTGCACATATTCAGATTATTTAAGCATTTCAGTCCAAATGGTTCCACTCTGGCAAAACACAGAGAAGCTGGATTCCATCTATTCCCTACCATATAACTTCTGTCATTTTCAAGTATTATTAATATTAACCAAGACACTAGAAACTCATAAAAAATGTGACCATTTCTTAATGAAGTCCCAGAGCTCAATCTGCTCACAAAGTGAGCAACACTTTCCCAACCAATGTCAGGACACATGTCCTCAGTGAACAGATGGTTACACTTTGCAGTTATTTCCAGCATAACAACCAATTTAGACACCAGAAACTCCAAACACAGACAGGTTGCTCCCTTTTTAGTCTCCTCCAAGGGGTTTATGGATTATGATTTTAACCCCTGGGGATTTGCAAGTTGACATGTCTCTGCTCAGAAACAAACTACCAGAAATACTAATAACTCCCATGATCAGTTACAGAAGATGAGCTTTTTATTTTAGGCAAATGTAAGCACGATTTTCTACCACCAAGCAGAGGAATTAGTTTTTTAAATCCTTACAAACATCCAAATGCAGTAAAATGGAAGTACACAGGTGCAAGTTAGCATAGCTGTCACACAAAGAAGAGAAACCTCTTCTTGCAGACAAATCCATTTCAGGTGGTGAGGAAGTCAGGCAGGTCCAAGGCAGCAGCTGGATGCTCTCACCCAAACCTGGTCCTCCTAGAGGATGTCCCCACAACCTCTTGGAGAGACTCCAAGCATCAGCCAGACTCCACAAAGACAGTGCCAGGCCCCAACGATAACACACCTTGCCATTAAGTCGTGAGTCACTGTGGTCATTTCAAGACACCCTTTTGGTCTTCCATGACCTGTCTTTAGAACCAGTTCCTATCTCAGCTCATAGGACAGGGAGCAGCCTTGCAGCCCCGTGCTGCAGGGAGCTTACTAAAATGCTCACAGCACAGTGCTAAGACTTAATAGTAAGACTTGGAAAAGCCAGTTCTCAAATCCAGGTACAAAAAAGATTAAAAACTGCATGTATTTAAGAAAAGCAGTGACTTGCTGTCAGTCCCCCCAGGACTGCAATTATAACCATCAGCAATTTTAACATGAAGCTCCCAGTGACCCAACCCTCAGCTTTAGATCATCTTTTTCACTGAGAAGTAGTTAGTACTGCTGAAAATTAATTCATTCACTAGCAATGATGACTGAGAGACAGACTTTCAAGAGTAACACCAATACTCTGAGAGATGAGATATCCAGTAAAGCAGATCCTCCACACCGTGCTGTTCAAATGAACGTCCATAACCTCTGTCCTCCAGCTCTTGTGAGCACAAATGACCTCCAGCCACTGCTGCCCAGCCCCTGTAGCTGCCCAGACAAACAGGGACAGGCCCACGTGGACTCTGGCTGTTTACCATGCATGCAGCTTCAGCAAATTCCCCACAAAGTCAGCATTAGCATGCATGCAGCAGCTTTCCAAAGCCCAGCTCAGCATCCCACCTCTTGCTGCTCCTCATTACCATTCTCCAGAAAACAAATACGAAGTCATGCCCTTCGTTGCACAACTGCAACCCTGTCAAATCATCACTGCACACAGAACAACACCAAGTGGCCACCTGGGTCCCTGGTATAAATTCAGGGCTCATCCAGAGCCATGTGTTACTTAAGCGTTTTTCAGTTCTGAGCTTGAAGAGCTTCCCCCACTTTTCCTCCTTCTCAGCTGCCTACAACCCCTGGCTGCACTTTGGTAGAAAATAAAAAAAGATGAGATAGATACTGAACTGTCTGAAAAGGCTCCAATTAAGCATTTCCTTGTTGAAAACTGCAAGTTTTCACATGAAAAATACAGATAAAAGTATAGAAATTTTGAGGAAGACAATATTGTCCCTACTCAAAGAGAAAAGGATATGTTGAAAAGGACCAGAAAGGACCATCACTTTCTAGATACAGCCAGGTTCTGCAGGTCCTGTCCCACCACAGCACGGCTCAGGAGGAAAAGCTATTTCCTCAAGCTCTTCGGGAGGATGAAAGGATTAATGGACCAGGACTCTGAGCACTGGTTCCCAACCTCAGTCTGCCCTCCACTGCTGGCACAACTGGTGCTCACATGTGCATAGAGGAGAGCGACTCCCAAGAGAAGACAGGAAGACAGAGGCTGACAGAAACTAACAGTCTGAGTTCAAGGATGGACCTAAGACCATACAAAAAGTGAATTCTTACAGTCTTTTGCAGGGTAGGAAGGTAACTCCCCATCTAGCCCTGCAGACAGCTCACACAGAAGGCAGCTGGACTCAAGATCACCATTTAACACTATCTATGTGCTGTCCACTCATCTTTCAACTTCTAATGAAGACCTGCCAGCAAATAATTACAAACATCTCTTGATTTCCCAAACTGAAATACTCCAAGACTTCAAATACAGAAAAAATCCCTGATTTCCTTTGCACTTAACCAGCTGACTAGGGACTTATTTCCCAATATTAAGGCACTCTGCACACCTCAGCAGGTCACACATCATGAGTGAATTAAAGAGGTCTTTGAAGTGTCCTTCACAGCTGACATGCACCCACACTTATGTGTGACACACACCACAAACATGTCGTGAGGAGGATGCCTCCCATAAGCGGCAAGCACAGGCCACAGCTTCGAGCACGTCACTACCAGGTATACCTTGGTCGATTGCCTGAACTGGCTGCTTCTCCTGTGGCTGCCAGACCGGGATGCAGAGCCCTGCCTGGAGCCCGACCCTGGCCGGGATCCTGTGCTTCCACTGCTGCTGTGATCCCACTCATCCTGAAAACAACAAACAGGTTGCTTTAGTCAAGGGCAACTCTGCCCCAAACACTCCAAAACCACCGACCTGGCAGGACAGGAGAGCTCCAGCTCCCGGGCCACTCGTGCTGGCACCTACAAAACCATGCCCATGACCAGCATCCTGATTGTGGGGCTTCCTCTGGGTCCTTTAACATGTTCTACTTACACATTGCAAAAGAATGACACTCTGGGAGGCTCTGATGAAGATAAGATTTGGCCCTAGTACTCTAGTGTTTGCATAGGGAAAAATAATACTTACCTTCTCTATCTTCATGAGGATTAATTATGCATATTCATCAACCCCACATCCTCTAAAGCTGCTTAAGGGTATTTGGACAATGTCCTTAATAACATGCTTTAACTTTTGGTCACTCCTGAATCGAGCAGGCAGTTGGACTGGATGACTGTTGTAGGTACCTTTGAACTGAAATACTCTCTTCTATCCATTCCATTCCATTCCTTTTACAGAATCGAAGAATATCCTGAGTTGGAAGGGATGCACAAGGACCATCGAGTCCAACTCTTAAGTGAATGGCCTGTACAGAGATCAAACCCATGACCTTGGTGTTTTTAGCACCATGCTCTGACCTAGCGAGCATGGTGCTAAAATTCCATTCCATTCCATTCCATTCCATTCCATTCCATTCCATTCCCATTTCCTTAATTCCCCTCCCAGGCCCCGATCAACTTCTCAGTCAGTTTTCCCACTGCTCATCCTGCTGCTGGAGTCCAGCTGCGCACATGGCTGAGAACTCTGGTAGTTCACCAGGAGACACATTACACAAGTAACTATTTTTGTCTCTTAAGGAGCTGTGCCTGATGTTCTCCTTTATTCTCTCACTTGTTGTGCTGTCAAGTAAGCTGCAGGTTTCTTGTTCAGCCCTCAGGGCATAATGGCTCATTTGAAAACCAGAACAACTCACCTGACCAGCTCTATCCAAATACCCCACAAGGTGCTTGGGGAAAAAGGTGGATATTGTCAAGGTAATTACTCCAAAGGCTTGGGAAAGGCTTTTAAAGTGACCTAAAATGATTAAAACTCCATGATATCACAACGTGCAGAATATTCAACTCTTCCAAGTACTCTGAAAATCTGGGAAATACAAAGGGAAGCCTATGTTCTAGGACTGGTGTGAGAGCTGACACTTCAAAAGTGTTTTTCATGTCTCAGACGTCCTCATGGGGCTACATGCCATGGGCTAAGGCAAGGGCAGGGCCACCTTGGCCTTCAAAGTCAAAAGGATTCACCACAACAGCCAAGTCCAGGCCATTAATTTGAGGGCACAGTCCAGGTCCCAGCTTCACAAGTGCCACCTGACTGGGATGAGGCAGGAAGACAACTGCACTGCAGAACCTAGACTACCTAAGGTGATGCTACCCAGTGGTCCAGCATGGACCTTGATGTACATTCACCCAACACAAGGAATTGGAAGCAAAACACTCCAGTGCTGGTTTCTGCATCACTCCAGCTGGACATTCTCCACACTGCAATCTTGTAAGTTTTAAGCAAGCTCAAATACACTGCAGTGTTGACTTCAAAAGAGATTATCTAGTTTCCAAGTTGTATATAAACGAAATCTGAAAGGTTGTGATTATTCCCACTGACAGTTAAAGCACCTTCTTCCCTTCTCATCACACCCTGACCCAAATCTCCCAATGGCTGAGAAATACCAAATGGCACAAAAGGAGTTGTTCAATTGTCATGGAGGGAAAAAAAACTTGGTGGATGTCAGGCAGGCCACTTTAGGAAGCCCTGGGGAAGAGCCAGCCTTGCAGGCATCCTGAGAAGTGAGAAATACGTCCCTTGACATGGGAAAGATGTGCACCAACTGAAAAGGTGGTTGGGAGAAATGCACCTTCACTGCTCAATGTTTGAAGGATTAATTGTATCCTACACACTGAACACCTTGTTCACCCACACATACAAAATTTCTGTGCCAAATGCTATGGTGGGACCAGGTCAGCACACGCACCCTTTGCTTTGAAAGACATACTGAAAATAAACACTGTTCAGTTATATTCAGTTGACACAACTTTTAGTTCCTTCAGACAATCCAAGGTGTTGCAAATTCCAGAAATGCAGCTGGCCACAATAAAGCCCTTGTGAGAAATGAGGATATTGGTACCACTGTGTATCAGTATCCACCGAGAAAAGCCACTGGATACAGCACAAACCAGTTAGATCACAATCACAGGTGGTTTTACTAAATCAGCTTGTCTCCTGGCTCTAACTCATGGCCTGGGGCTTCTGCCCTGTTTGCCTTCCTTACCTTTATCAAGCACTGATACTAATATTGAAAAAACCAAATCATTTTTAAAATAAAATTGTTACACCAAAAACTGTTGAAACGTCTGCTGAAGATGCAAACAGTCCAAACTGAGTATGGCCTGAATACCCTCAAGTTCAAACTCACCAGCAGAGCTAAGCTCAGTATTTCCCCCAAATTTCTGACTCATTGCCACAGATGAACAACTTTTTACTGGTACCTTACTGACAGGGATTCAAATCTCCAGAATGAAAATACAACCCTCAGAAACAATCCCAGACATTTCTGGTGGCTTTGTGTCCTGCAATAAAGCTTTTTCACGCTAAAATGGACCCTCTCTGCAGACGTTGTGTGGGAGCAGGGCTGCTTGCACCAACCTCATGGGCGATGCTCAAGGAGTGGGTGAGAGCACGCAGGTAATGATTGCTCCTTAAAAAAACAACCAAGCAACAAAACCCCTTCACCAGCATCATTGCAAAGCCCATAAAAACCCATTCCTCCCAAGCCCACAGAGGCAGCTGGAGTCCAGCAGAAAGCCATGGCTTGGAACTGGTGAGATGTGGCACTGCTCTTCCTTCATCCTGCACCACCACCTGCGTGTGTTCTACACAGGGCTCCTGCTAAACAAACCCAGCGTGCTGCACGAACAGAATTGTCTGCCAAAGCTGACAAACACTGAAGAAACAGATGTAATGGCACAAAGCCCTCCAACCTTTGCCTCCTGCTGACCCAATCCCCCATCACCTGGCCCCATTACTCTGCCATGCCCTCAAAAAAACAAGGCTCTCCCAAACTCTTCCCACATAGTCCTTGAACTCTTGGTCCTATTTGGGCTCTTATTTGGGCTCCTCCACCTACCATTCGTGGTCTACACTCATCGGCAGGAGATGGGACTTATGAGCCACACTTTGGGACTGGAAGGGAAAACACCATCCCTCCAGAGACTGATTCCCAGAAGCTGCTGAAACCCATGCCAATCCTTCTGGCCAAGCTCTGCACCTTCTCAGGAACAGTCAGGCCCGTGCACATTACCACTGTCAGCAGCCCTCCTTCGAAAACTAGCTGTCAAATCTAACATTTGCATTTTAATTAGCAATAATCATATGTTTCACTTACACTGCAATTTTCACCTTTGCAGCGAGCTCTTTGAGGCATGAACTAATTAATCCTGCTGCCTTTGCCAGCTCAAGAGTTAATACTTCCTGCTGCTTCAGTGCAAGTTTGAAAATCCTATTTGCAGAAAAAGGAGATAAGTTTCCCCAGTGCAGAAGCCATAAATGGAAACACAGTGATCACCTACGTAGTTGCTCTCAGTGATGACAAGTATGGGTGAAGTGGGCTGTGCTGGTAGAGATGTAGATCAACCCTGGCAGCAGCACAAGTTTTAAAGTGTCCTGAAGATATCAGTGGATTCTGGATGGGATTCATGCTGAATTGTATGTAAAAATTTCAATATTCAATGTACAGCACTCACAGGTAGGCCAGAGGAAAAACAACAGGAAGGTGGAGGAGCTCTCAGGCCCCAAAAACCTCTGAGATATTCCCCAGGATAACAAGGGTCACATCTGTGCCTAGGAGATCCCTAGATCAAGTTGTGGGGTGTCCTTCAAATGACTCCTCAACTTTGTTTTAAATCCTGATCAGAACAGAAAACAGCTATTGTGTAAAAGGCCCTTTTTGAGGTTTTTCTGCAGTGGAGGTTTTCATGCACCCAATTTGTACTGCTGCCAAATCTTCCCATTATACAGAATTTTTGCACTGCACTCCAGGCATCTCCCTAGACCTGTTTCAGAACAACCACTCCAATCTTTCTATGGAAAACCAAAGGCTTAATTATTTTAACAATTCAAAATACACCTTTAAAAAAACCCCAACAACAAACCAACCACAAGATTCCTCTAAATATATTAGTAGGGTAAACTTTCTAGTTTCTTTCTTCTCACAAGTATTACATAATGCTATAAGGACATCAGAAATTGTTATAAAAATGTCATACAGTAACCCCAACCCCTTTGGCTCTGCTCCTTTTGTCCCCAGGTCTCTGTCCACCTTCCCCAGCCCTGTCCAATCTGCAGAAGGGACACCAAACGTCACTTTGAGCTCTTCTTCCACCACAGAAAGTAAGGTTTTATCTATACCTGTGTCTCAATACAGGACCAAAGGACCTGATGGACTTGGAACTAGGAGGTTAAGCTTACAAGATCTTTCTGGGCTACCTGGGAAAGGACCAAGCCTGTGTGGTTGTGTTTTTTGGACAACACTGGAACAGCCATGCTAGCCAAGGATGTGCTAGATAGCTCGTTTACACACAAGGATGAAGAGGAGGAACACTGAGGGCTCTTGGAATGACACTGGGAACTCCAGACGTGCTACGGAAACCCATCAGCAAGACCCTGTCCCAGCCTCAGGGGAAATTGCTCATGTCATCCCTTCCCTGCCTGGAGCTTCAGCACTGGCTGACCTATTCATCCAAACCTGGAAGGATGGAGACCTCAAAGGCAAATCAAGTCTCACAAAAGTAAGTGTGGGAAGCTCTGCAGTGGGCAGACAGCCATCACCCGGTCCTCCCCACCCAAATGGAAACTGAGGGTGACAAGATGTCCTCTCACATGAGTCACTGGTGACACCAGGCCTAGAAGACACCTCCCTCCACCCTCAGAAGCAACAGTTCTCCAAAGCAGGCAGCAAAGCAGTGAAGCATCTCCCTCCCAGACCTCCTGGCACCTGAGCAGGCGTCTGCTTCACAAGAGGCACTGCTGCTCCGTGAGGCCAACCCCAAGGCCCAGAGAAAGTTACACCTATATGGCAATCCTCTCCAACTGCAGTTGCATTCACCAAATGAGGAAGCGTCACCCAGCAATTACAGGCAGAAAAGTGACTGCTTTCCTCAAAGCTGCTCTTTGATCATGGGCAAGTCACCCCACATAAAGTTCTACTTTCTTCCTCCATCAGGCAGGGATACACCAACATGTACTCCCCGGCAAAGCCAGTGTCTGTCTTTCGCTTTCTCTTTTTATTTCGGAAGCATGAAAACAGCATCTGCAACATCAGCCAGCACCCACCTGCCCCAAGAGATCCTCAACACGGTGGCCAACCTCAGCCAAATTCAGTGCACAAACTGGCCCTGGGCTATGACATGAGCAGGTCAATGAGATGGAGAACCTCAAACAAGGTCCCCAAACATGGCACTGTTGGAGCAAGTCCAGAGGAGGCCGTGAGGTTGATAAAAGGACTGGAGCACCTCACCTGTGAAGACAGGCTGAGAAAGTTGGGGCTGTTCAGCCTAGAGAACAGAAGAGCACCTTGAGCACGTGGAGACCTCACAGCACCTTCCAGTGTCTGAAGGGGCTACAGGGAAGCTGGGGAGGGACTCTGCATCAAGAACTACAGTGACACGACAGGGAGTAATGGGCACAAGTTGAAAGAAGGGACATTTAGACTGGATATAAGGAAGATTTTTTTTCCTGTGAGGGTGGTGAAACACTGGCCCAGGTTGCCCAGGGACGGTTGTGGATGCCCCAACCTTGGCAGTGCTCAGAGCCAGGTCAGTTAAGGCCCTGAGCAATCCATTGTAGTGGGAGGTGTCCCAGCCCATGGCAGGTGGGTGATTTTTAAGGTCCATTCCACCCCCTTAACGTTCTATAATTTCTAAAAGTCCTTCCAGAGTCATCCCTCTTGTTTTCTCTCAGATCTGGACCCAATGATGGGCAACACAGGCTGTTCACCAGAACAGGGAAAATGAATGACAAATTTAGTCAAGACATCCTGCCAATCCACTGTCTCTCCAGCCCTATCTGGTTAGCCAAGAATTTGGGGCATTACACGCTGCCTGCTGATGTCACTGGACTTAAGCCAGCAAGATAATTTCACTGCTAACTTCAGTTATCTGGACCCGGTGACATGATCCCTTCCCACCTGCCCTTGCAGCATCCACCAGGGAGGATGTCCTGGTGGTTGATCCCAGGAAGTCAAGCAGCACCAATGCCCGCAAAAAAAAAATCTCTGGAATTGCAAAAGAAATCTGCACAGATAATTGGATTTTTCCACTCTCCATTAAAACTGAGTTCCACTGTTCATTGAAATCTGCCGTTTCCCAAGAGACAGCCTCCATGTATTGCCCCACACCTCCTACTGCCTTTGCTTTGGCAACATGGCAGCTTTTCCAGCCATGACATCAAGCCATGGACATGGAATGACAGGACCTTAAACCTCACCTCATTCCACTCCCTGCTATGGGCAGGGACACCTTCCACTATCCCAGGTTGCTCCAAGCCCCGTCCAACCTGGCCTGGAACACTTCCAGGGCTCTGGGCAACCTGTGCCAGGGCCTCACCACCCTCACAGGGAAGAATTTCTTTCCAATATCCCATCTAACCCTGCCCTCTGGCAGTGGGAAGCCATTCCCCTTCCTTCTGTCCCTCCAGGCCCTTGTCAGAACTCTTATGTTAGCACAGTTTGGGACGCTCTTTACTCCATGTGGTATCATCTCCAGCCAAGGCCCAAGAGCGCAAACCCACCACCCCACCCTGCTGCCATGTGCTGCTCTATCTGCAGGTTTAACAGGAGGGCAAACCAAGCCATCTCCTCCACCACCAGCTCCTCAGGGAAGAAAGGACCAGAGTGCTACAAGCAAGGTGTAAGATCATCCAGGTGTGATCCACACACCCTTTCTGCTCCTTCACTGCTCAGATCAGCATCATGACCATCAACTGGGGAAGCCTCTGAGGGCCCAAACCCTGTACCAAGTTCCTGCTGTACCTGGACACAATCAGCAGCATGAAACCAAGTCCTGTTTACTGCCAACAACACAGGTTTTTGCTTGGTGATGATGGGTGACAGCCAGCCACCATGGAGGAAGGGAGCGACTTGGCCAGGAAGGAGAATTTTCAGCTCTCCCTCTCCCACTGCCCGGAGAAATGGCACAAACCCGCAGAGTTGCTCTGGTTTTTGTTAATGGCTTTTACGTAAGGGGAGCCTGGGATGAGTTCCTGCCAGGCCTTTCATGTACCAAGAGCTCTGCTGGCTCCCTAAATATGCACCATACCAGAAGTCTTTTACTTAATGAATTGCTCTCAGAAATATATCAAAGAGCTTCCTACTCGCCACAGCCTCACAAGGGGAATGCAAATAAAGTATTATATAAAAACTTCCCACTGGCTCTTTTTGGGGAAGAAAAAAAAAATCCAAACATAAAAGGGTTTAAAATTATTCCATTATCTAAACCTTCCTCATTTATAGAGGCAGTGAGGTGCTCAAATAGTATTTTGAGTACCTGGTCTTCGCCCCAGAGGCTCACACAGGGTGAGACCTAGCAAACCTTCTGGTGGTTTAGTGGAGCATGGCCATGCCATGCAGAAAACAGAGAGATCCCAGCAGGAAACCAGAACTACAGATGAGCTGAATACAACTGTGAGACCAGGATTTTCTCAGCACATGAGTTCACAAAATGTATCTCAGAAGATTCCTCCATGAGGAGACCATTTTCTCACAGCCATCCATCCACAGAACTGGAAAGACCAGGAGGTTTTAGTGGGAATTTTCTGTGGGTTTAAGCCACTTCTTTGTATGGGATGCCTATCTGCCAGCCTGTGGGAACTGACATCCATCTAGTCTCGCACAGCTGCTGATACGTCTCCTGCAAGAGCAGGACAAGTCTTGGGTGCTCTTTCCCAGATATAGCAAACAACATCAGAAACCAGCAATTTAGGAATATCCTGGGCTGCAGGTTGCATCAAGACACCTCATTTTTACCCTTAAGTTGTATTTTATTCAGAAATTGCTCTCAGCCCCACACTTGTACAACAACCAGTAGATGCTTATATACACACATACTGTATATAAATGCATAACACATACACACTAAAAAAAAAAAATTTCTTTTATTTTTCTTAACCTTGCTGCCCAGAATTTCAAAGGCATCAGGTAGTCAGGAGTGCATAGGAGGATTATCAAGCATGGGAAAGTGAGCTTCTCTCTAGGCTTCCCTATAACCTTTAGGAAGCCAATTACTTCTGAAAATGCAAGCCTAGACTACTCTGTCTTCAGAGAAAATGAACCACATGCTGAATATATTTCCAGGACTAACCTAGATTTCCATATAAATACCCTTTCTGATGGCCAGGTTAGAACCACGTGAGGCATACCATGATCACTGATACATAACCCACATTTTAACAGTAGCTGAAGCCAGCAGAAATCTCAAATCCAAGTATTTTTCAACTAAGACTGGCAATGCAAAGATCTCGGCTGGAAACACAATAGGAAAACCAGGAATTCAATTTTCTGCCCAAACCCCTCAAATACATAAAAAACTGCAACATAAAAACGCCACCAAAACCAAACCAAACCAGACAAACCCAACCCTGTATTCCACTGGGAAATAATTAGGCTTCTTCCTTAGCAGGTTTGAAAAGTGATCGATAATTTTAATTTAAGACAAACATCTTATTAATGATCCTTTTTTTCAAATATTGAAAGATTCTAGTGAAAACTTAACAGCCAGAAATGGTAATAAACTGCACCTGGTCCTCACCAGCAGCGTTTCACTCATACATCAGTGACAGTGAAAGAAATGCTTGCCTGGACTGAGGAACAATAGCTTGCAGCTCCTCTTTGGTGCCAAGTAAAATTTGTTACTCACAGTTAAAGGAAGCCAAACATGGAGAGAGATAATTACTAGCTCTGCTGCAGGCTGGGAGAGAGCCCAAACACAGGGTAAGCAGCTTGGGCATCAGCAAATGGTGTTTGTGTGTAGGAAAGGAGCTCCCTGTAGGAGGAGATCAAATACGTTTAATGCCGAGGGGAAAAAAAAAACAAACCAGCAACAAAACCAAAAAAACCCCATGTAAGCTGAAACAAAAGACTGCATGGCACCAGGCAGATGGAAGATGTCAGGAAAATAACACCCATGCACGACTCCTGCATCCTCCTGTGGTCCCCACCAGCCACTGGCATGTCAGCAGAGCCCTTGGGTAAAGAGCCAGGGACCTTCTTCCCCAGGGAAAGCCCCTGATGCACTCAAGGAAGCTCAATGGAAATGGCCAGCCTCATGGCTGAACATCCAGCAGCTGTCTGCAGTGCTGGGAGGGAGCCTGGATGATGTTTTGCTGCTGAATATTTCGATGCAGATCAAAGCTGTAATAAATCAAATCCACAATTCCGTCTGGCACCTTCAGGAGCTCATCCAAAGCAGCGCCTCTGTTCAGCACACACCTTCCTACACAGCAACACCCTGCCTTTGCTGGGTGCAGGTGTCAGTAGGGGTGCTCCCAGCATCCCTGCATCCAGGGCTGTGGCAGGGACAGGGTGCCTGACCCCCCTTCCCTCAGCCGAGAAGTCCCAGCATGGCTCCATGTGGGAGGAAGCTGTGCCCAAAATGAGAGCTGCAACATGCCCTGCTCAGACTGGCACAGCCTCTTGTATGCCCTGCAAGGGTCTCCCAGGTTCCCCCTCATGGACCCCACACACGGGACTGAATCTGGAGGACATCAAGCAGGGCAAGAGCACGAAAGCCACCAGCTTGAAGCCACATCTTCAGGTGGGACATCCATCAGCCACAACAACTGGAGATGCTGTTTCCCCTTCCCTCAGATGCCTCAGTCTCACATCTCCTTGGGCAAGTGGTGCTCTCACAGAGCTGATGGTTTCATGGTGACACAGCAGCTCCTCAACCAAGCGACAATGGTCAAAACAAGCCCACACCCTACCCAACCCTCTGCCGTGGGGGTACTCACATGAGGAGAGACAGCCTCCTCCAGCAGTGCTTGGTAAACGCTCCTCACTTGTGTTCACACCACGACCAAGCACCAAACCCGACTCACACCTGGCTCCTGTCACTGCACGACCAACACAGGCTCTCAGCACGTGCAACTTTGCTTCTTCTGCCAGCTCACCCTCTCAGCTGTTTAATGCTCTTCCCTCTAACACCATCCTTGTGCTGCAGCACATAAAAGAGAAGCCCAGCTACACAAAGACCCCTCATTCCAGCTACATCTCATGCTGCCAAGTCAGCTCTGATGCTCCAAACAGCTTCCTTGGAAAGGTGGCAATAAGAAAGTCTTCAGGAATAAATGTGATGCTCCGTATTTTTCCCCCTTTAAGCCCCTGGTGAACACATCCAACCACACATCAGGATGTTGCCCACCTCCCATGGTTTGGGCAGGAACGAGCTTTTGGATGCCAGGCAGAGGGATACATCTTCCCTCACAGGGGAGAGGGAAAGCTGGCAGCACCTCCCAGGCGAGGCAGTGCAAGAAATAAAGGCAAAGGTCTGGGGAGGAGGAACTAAACACAAGCCCTACCTGGTTATGTTCATGAGACGACGAGCCCTTCCCTCGGGATGGGGAACAGCTGCCATCAAGCTGCTCGCTACAATCCGCTGTCCACTGCAAAAGGGATAAAAAAAGGGATTGTGTAAAATAATAGCTGGGCTGGGCAAACTGCTGTGTCAGTCCACAGTGCACAGAAAACACCATCCAGCCGTGGGCATCGCTGCACACGTGTGGCACCCCCTCCTTTTTGAGGATGATCCCAAAGGCTTTGGTTTGGAAATGCTCCACCCACTGACAGCGGGTACAGGGAAGATGCAGGAACAAAATTGCAGTAAAATCCAGCCCAAATACCTCCTTGCTGACTCTGATTGTGTTTGGAATCTCACACACCAGGGTGGCTTGACTTTATCACTCTTTTCCATGGAATTCTTCCATGGAAAAGAGTGATAAAGTCAAGCCACCCTGGTGTGTGAGAATTCTTCCATGGAAAGCTGGGAAATTTCTGCTTTTCCCAACTCTTGTGTGCTTCAGGGATGGATATATGCCCTGAGCTGTCAACACCCTGTGTTTTCATTTTAAACAAAACAGAAAATGAGGATGGAACTGTAGGTTTGGCCACTGCCATACATGGCCATAGGGGATCAGCAGATGCTTAGGCCAGGTTACCCCAAGGTTTGGCACCAAGGTGCCTCCACCAAAATAATTGAATTTGGTGTCATTTGTCGCTTTGTTTTTTTTTTTTCCTAAAGAAATGAAGGGCTGCATCATACTGGTGAAAAAAAAAAAAAAAAGGCAATTTTCACTAGACAAACATGAGAGATGCTGTTTAATCCTAAAGTCATTTTGTCACTCCTTCAACAAAGCGAGGACTGACCAGTCCCTCTTCTGAGGTCCTTCATGCTGGAAGCACTTGGCTGCTCCAGAGACACTCAGTGCTTGGTACCATCACCAAGGATGATGTGCCAAAAAAATGAAAAGCCATTTTCATTGTTTTTTATACAAACTAACACCTGAGAGCTCCCTGACAGGTATGGATGAGGCCACAAAATAAGAGTCACCACTACAACTGCCCATGATCCCTGCTCTCATCAGAGAGCCCATTCTAGCTCACAGATGCAGGGATCTCAGTCTCCCCTCATTAAAGAGAGTGATGACTCTCTCTCTCCTGCCACCTCTGCTGACCCACCTGGACAGGCTCATGATGCCATCCATCACTCTTGAGAGCCTTTTACCAGACCTATCCCTATCTCCTTTAACAATTTGGAGTGCAACCACATGCCTGGAAAGGTCTCTCAAGGTAAAAGCTCACTCATTATTGTCCACAGCAAAATATAATTGCATTTTTCCCTCTGACTTTCCTCTTTTTTTCCTGGTGGGAGCAAGGTTGAGGACATCCCCATCACAGGAAGATCCACATTTTGGGATTCTCTGATGTGCTGATGGATTCAGCTCCCCTGAGAGCAGCATGGAGGATGTGCCTTTCCTTCCTGCCCCCAGCAAGGAGAGCAGTTGTCCAGGGATGCGGTACCATCCAAGCAACTCTCACACACATGTGAATGGATTTATCCACTCTCAGGCAGGGAAAACACTATTACAGCCATAAGGAAACAAACTGCAGGGAGATTAAGTAACTTGCCCAACATTAAAGATTTAGTTGCTGGCAGAACCTCGCAGTTAAAAACCATTTCCTTGGTCTCAGCCGAGTGCCTTTCCCCTAAATCCATCTTTCTCCCTCTGGCTTTCATTAAGAGGGAATGTGCCACCTTCCATCAGGCTGGCTTCCACCAGGGTTACTCCAGCCAGCTGCAGGATGTGTGCGTGTTTATTCCTTGCTTTGCTAAGAACTGATCAGGAAGAGAAAATCAGAAATAAAAATTCCTGATTATTTCTGATAGGAGGAAAAATGAAAACCTTTGTGAGACAAAAGATAATTCCTTCTTGGTGCATCCATTAAGACATGGCTTGATAAACGCAAGTGACCTAAGTGAAAGCCCATCCTCACTTTTTGTCTACTACACAGCCCTAGAAATACAAAATGCTGCGTTTTGATGAAGTTTCACAATAAATCCTAATTAAACTTCCGCATCAGTGGTCTGGGGTACAACCACATTTAGCTGCTTCATTTGAGGCGCCTCTAAAAGCGGTTTAATTAAAAGAGTCAGATCTTTCATTCAGATCATTCATTTCATTTAGAGTTCAGATCTTTCATTATCAGGAATTTTTCTTTCAAAATAGAACCCAGCCATCTTGAAAGAGAACAGTCTCAGAACTGACATTAAAAACTCAGCAGCTCCTTTTTTCCAGGGCAGGCCAGGAAGGAAAGCTAAAATGCCATTTCCACAACTGGAAGATGGATTTGGTTGCTGTAATCGAGGATTTTAATGCAAAAACTGCACATGGTTTTCAGAGAATTAGAAATTTTTGTCCTTAAGATGCAGAGGGAGCCCAGGCTTATTGGCAGAGCAGTGGACAGGCTGGAAGAGGTTGTAAAACTTTGTCTATTAATTTATTTCTAATTCAATACTACTTCTGAACTTGACACGTTAATAAGTAGAACTTGTCTGTTTGACCTGAAGCCCCTCCAAAGCATCACTTCAAACACAGACATCTTCCAGCCTTTGGTTAAAAAATACACTTTGGATCACTAGATTTTTAAATATATTTTCTCCTGCTTCTAAGGGCTTTGATCCTCAAATTGTAAAAGACCTCTTCACCAAAACCTGTTCTTAAAAAGGTTCCTTTAGTAATTTCTTTACATTGAGGTGGTATGAAAACAGGTCTGGAGCTCTGGGTCAGATCCTCAGCTCCAGCAAACCTGCAGAGCTCAGACAGATCAGATCAAACACTGCTGATACCAGATAAAGAAGGGATCCCTCATATACAGAATTATGGAATGGTTTGGGTTAGAAAGGATCTTAAAGCCCATCTCATTCCACCCCCTGCCAAGGGCAGGGACACCTTCCACTAGACCAGGTTGCTCCAAGCCCCATCCAACATTTTCAGTGATGTGCCTTGAGACCATAAAAAACCAAACCCAGCATCAGGAGACTGCTACCAGCAGGCTGGAGACCTCAAACACATCCCCCTACAAGCAAGCTGCCCAAACCCCAGAGTTTTATCACATCCTGCTTCACATCCAAACCCTGGAGAAGCTACTTCAGCTGGGGACACGCATCCCCAACCCAGCCTACAAGCCACCAGCGTGCCCCAGCCCCTCTCCCACCCTCCAGAGAGCCTTTCACCCACCTGTGAGACATGGGACTGTGTCTTCTCGCTCTCGCCGTCCCCCTCAGTTTTGTCTGTGAGCAGCCCCTGGACCTGGTACTCCAGGACATAGCTGTCGATGAAGCGCTCCAGCTCCTCAATCTCCTGGGAGCGGCTGCTCCCCGCCTCCGAGGAGGCTGATGCCACTGAGGAGCTCTCCATCCCTTCAGGGGACACGCCGGGAACACAGGGGGCCTGAGAAAGCGATACAAAGAAAGACAGCAAGGAATTATTTCCCAGTAATTATAAAAAAGATTAAAAAACCCAGCAGACAAAGCCTATTGGCTACCACAGGCAGGATATTTTTTGCTGTATGTCTGCATTTCCAGTAATATTTATAATAATCCTAGGTGGTTGCATTTAGGGTTTCCAGGCATGCAAAAAATGTTCCATTTCTGTAATATTCCTGCATTTAAGGACAACAGACACATTTCCTGTCCTCCTGCTTAAAACCCAAACTGCTGAAAACCTCCAGACATATGCACAGGAGAAAAAAACCCCCACACTAACATGTTTGATTTAATAAATCCAAAGCACTAGTTGTGCTGGATACGGGTGAGAAGCTGGGGGTAATGGACAAGGATGAGGAAGAGGATGATAACTGATAAGCTTCTCTAGGGCAGTGGCAGTAAACAATGGTGTGACTGTCAATGGTCCACTGAGGAGGCGAAACAGAGATCAGAACAGAATTCACTTTTAAAACCTCTTGCTGCAGAAAATTGGCTCTACAGAAGATGCAGGGGATTTATAATGCTCTTCTTCCTGTTTCTCCAGGGCTCAATGCCAGTAACACCATAAAGAAAAGAAACCACCAGCTCCTGGAACTGTGCTGGGCATGGCACTGCTCTCTGCTCCCTGTGACCAGGACAGGACCCAGGCAATGGCTGGAGCTGTGCCAGGGAGGTTTAGGTTGGAGATCAGGGAAAGGTTCTTCCCCCAGAGGGTGCTGGGCACTGCCCAGGCTCCCCAGGGAATGGGCACGGCCCCGAGGCTGCCAGAGCTCCAGGAGCGTTTGGACAGCACTGCCAGGGATGCCCAGGGTGGGATTTTGGGGTGTGTGTGCAGGGCCAGGGGCTGGGCTCTGATCCTTGCAGGTCCCTTCCAGCTCAGGATATTTTTTAATTCTATGTTTGGAAAGAACGAGGCCTTGGAGCAGTGTCTTGTGGTAAGACCCCCATTCCTCCTTCCCTGCAGCTGGAGGGGAGAAGACACGGGAGCTCCCAGCACACTGCAGGACACAACAACTTCATCCCTCACCCTCTCCTTCACCAGGAATGGGTATTTAAGAGTCTGCTTTGAGATGAGTATAAAATTGCTAAGCAAATTCGGAGTGAGTCACATGCCATCCGGAAGGGAAGGGGGGGAAAAAAATATCTGTTCCCAGCTCATGTAATTTCCAGCTCCTGAATTATTTTCTTCTCTGTCACTTCTGAACAATTGTGGCTTCATTTGGAAACTGCAGAGAATGAGCAGTACTGGCCTAAAGGATTTCATCTGCTCGAGGAGTTATTCCCAAATGTGCCCAGACTGTCAAAAAGGCTCATTATGTAGATCAATATCACACATTCGCTCCTGAACAAAAATCATGTGGCATACTAAAAAGGACAAAGAAAAAAGAAAAAAGTCAAGAAAGAAAAAAGGAGGAGCCCTGGAGGAGGGCATGCTTCTCTCCTTTTCACTAATTAGTGCCAATTACCAAATGGAAAGCACCAATTATTAAACAGAAGGTACTAAAGAAAGAGTTGGGAGCATAGGAGGCTCCCATGAGTCCTGGAGGGGTGTGATGGCAGGGGGAGATGGCATGAGGCAGGGGACAAATGATACAGGTGGCATCACTTGGGATGGAGTGAGCAGGGTCAGAGGTTATCCTCCACCCCACTGGGCCACACGTTACAAAGCCCAAAGTTTTTTTGCCTATTTTAGGGTTTTTTGAGGGCGGCACTGGAGGAAACCAAGCCCAGGGCAGTCCCCTGGGGATGCTCCGCGTTGAATACCCATGATAAAACATGAAGTAGAAGAAGAACTAGCACATGCCTCCACTTTTGGGGTGCCCAACCAGCATTTTGTCAAGTAGCAACAGGAGAGATGGCAAACTGAAAGGAAACACATCTGTCAGAATTCACCAGGTCCAGGAAACAAACACAGACCACATATTTGAGATATTTGTGGATCTCTAGTGGGAAACTCTGAAACCAAATCATCTTGTGGTACCTTCACCTCCCTCTAAAGGAAACCATCACTCAACTCCTGCTCTTCCTGGTGATCTGTGCTTGGAGCTGGTTTCCCACCTCACCTCGCCCTCAAAACACGTACAAAAAAGAGGTTTTCAAAGAAAAACCCAAACCCACACTTGAGCATCAAAGCATTTGGCATCTTCCCACACTCAGCAAACAAATGCTCGTGAGAGCTCTTCATGAAGCTGTGATCCCTTGGCTCTGTGCTGGCTCAGCACCTACCACAAAGATTCCCAGACCCCAGGTACATTCCTTAATCATAATTAAGGGAGATCAACCTCAAATTTGCACTTTTTTCCCTCTTCCCCTTCCCTCCCCTCTACTTTGTCAAAGCACAAACTCCGTACGTTTTGGGAGTTTGAAAATTACCTTCCAAATCTTTCCTATCCCTGAAAGTGTCCAAGGCCAGGTTGGATGGGCCTTGGAGCAACCTGATGCAGTGGTAGGTGTTCCTGCCCATGGCAGGGGGTTTGAGCTAGAGGACCTTGAAGGTCCCTTCCAACTTAAATCATTGTAGAATTCTATGATTTTACAGAGCCCATGTTGTGCTCATTACTGTGATCATTAAAGAAGGAATCATCAGCAGAAAAAGTCAATAGAAGTGCAAATGGCTTACTATAACTTAGTAATTATCAGCATTACTGTAATGTATAATTATTATTAATAGCTATTATTAAGGGTGATCTAAATGGGGTTCTTGCTCTAGCAAGACTATGCAGTTTTTATGGCAATTATATAGTTTTACCATTCATCAGCAAATAATAAGAACAAGCATTTTTTATGACACTTGTAGGCTCATTCCCTTTCTCCCAAAGGTGCTCCAGGCTTGCTGAACTTGTGGAAACAAGTAGTGAGTTTGATAGGCGAAATACTGCAATGGAGAAGGAACCCACTTTGGGTTGGGAGGCAACAGGAGAGCGGAACTTGCAATCAGAATGATATAAGAAACGGTGAGTCCGTGATGAAAAGACCAGAGACACACAGGACAGTGATGTATTTCCATCAGCTCATTGCAGGCTGGGTGAGAGGACCCCACACCCACGTCCTCCCCCAGGGAGGAGGCTCCAGCCATTCCCCTCCACACCAAAAGCTCTCCAAAACCTGGACTGCAGCAGCCTGGCAGTGCCAAGACAGCACAGGCAGGGCAACTTCACACAGCTCTTCCCCTGGGGTGAGACCCACCTGTGTCCCAGCCATGCCAAGGGATTCCAGCCCTCCAAACACCATTCCCTGAGGGGAGGAGCTGGGGCTTCTGTGCAAAAACACGCTGGCACAGCAACATTACAGCAAAACTGCTACCCATAAAGAGATCTTCCTAAAACAATTCTTACAGTACCATTGAATCATGGAATTGTTTAGGTTGGAAATGCCCTCCAAGACCACTGAATCCAACCATTCCCCAGCACTGCCAAGGCCACCACTGACCCATGTCCCCAGGTGCCACATCCACACAGCTTTTAAACTGCTCCAGGGATGGAGGCTCCAACACTGCCCTGGGCAGCTCTGCCAGGGATGGACAGCCACTTCCATGGAGGAATTTTCCCCCAATATCCAACCTTGACTTCACCTGAGGCCGTTCCCTCTCTCCTGTCCCTGTTCCCTGCCAGCAGAGCCCGACCCCCCCGGCTGCCCCCTCCTGTCAGGGACTTGTGCAGAGCCACAAGGTCCCCCCTGAGCCTCCTTTGCTCCAGCCTGAGCCCCTTTCCAGCTCCCTCAGCTGCTCCTGGGGCTCCAGCCCCTTCCCAGCTCCGTTCCCTGCCCTGGACACGCTCCAGCCCCTCCATGTCTCTCTTGTCCTGAGGGACCCAGAGCTGTCCCAAGGACTGAAGCACCAGCATCCCCAGGACCTTTTCCCAGCTTTCCAGCCCCTCTGCCTGAGCCTAGAGCTTTAGGGGCCTGGGGTGACCCAAGTGCAAGCCAGTTCTTGCTCCAATTCATCCAGACAAACCCACATCCTGACCTGCTGTTAGGCCAACAACACCACACCTTGCTCCTACGCGAGGCCCAACGTGATCGAGCATCCGCAAAGGAAAGAAAATGAATAGATTGCTTTTCCCAGTGTTTTGCTTCTGTTGGATGGATGCTAAGAGCCTAAAATGCTTTTGCACACATGGATGAATTTCTTTGAAGGTTGTGGCTTCCAAAGCAAGAGAAACAGGAGCACAACACTGTCACACATGCCAAATTGGTGAAAGTTGGAAGCAGATTTACCTGACAACTACACAGCCAGGTGCTAATACCCAATGCCAAGGCCTAGGTAAGGTCACTGAGAAAGAACTCTAAAATACAGAGTTCAGGCAGAACTACTTCCTGCATTTGGCTTCTTCACACCTGAACAGAAATTCAGTTATTGAAAGGTGTAACCACCACCAATCCCAAGAAAGGGCAACTGCCCAGCCCATCTTTCCAACAACATGGCCTCCCTCAGCTGTTCAGGCTTAAATGACTGACTTAAGGCATTTAATTGGAAAACCCATGTCTCTTCCTTACTTATCCTCCAGTTAAACACTGAAAAAATCCCAGGCCAATCCTCCATTCCTCTGTGACTCCAAAGTGCAGTCAGGAGGAATGCAGAGCATCCTTTATGCATACAAGATTTATTTCTCAGAAATGCCATCACAGGCCAGCTGCTGCAGAGGCAGGCTGTGACAAGCTACAGAGCTATCCTGACATATCCCTGAAAGCCTTTGTCTTGCCACATGAGATTTATCATCCCAGAGTTTTCTAGGAACAAGAGATGCCTCCTATAAAAGGCAGCTGCGGTGCAAATTCTTCACGTACCAATGCAGCCACCTGCTTCCAGAATGTTCTGTGATAGGACATCCAGCATCCCTCTTGTGTTAGTTCTCCCTTGGGAGTTTATAATAGACTGTGATCCAGCAGGTCCCTTCTGCTCTGAGACACCTGGGACATGAACTGAGGAACAGCTCAGCAGCCGAGATTTGTCCATACCTGAATGCAATGATGGTAAAACCGAACCAAACCTGATCCCCAGGGAAACACAGGGAAGGGCCCCATCCTGGTCCCAGACATCACATCCTCTCTCATGAACGACCAACACCAACTTTCACACCTCTTGTCCAGGCTCCAAAATCCCCCATACATGAGAGATGCTTTGACCACACAGACCAGGGCAGAGCAGATAGCGCAGGACAACCCTTCTATTTCTTACCTACTTATCAGCACCTTCCGGTCAGGTGAAACCCTCTGTGTGCCTCGACTCTGCAAACAACCATGCACCAGCTCACACTCTGACAGCAGCACAGGCACAAAGACCTTTGACTGTCTGCGTTTGGGGCTGGAACTCCTGGCCATCAGCACGGCTCGGTTCCCAGCATCTCCTTTTAATGAGCCCCTTCTGTAGCAATATTTTCCCTCTCCTCATCCAGCCCATTTCCAACAACAAGCAATTAGCAATGTGTCTCTCTCAAGCGGTGAGAGTATCTCAGAGAACGAGACGAGCAGTTTATCTTTACTGCTGGCAGGCAGCTCTTGTACCCAGCCACCCGCAGGAACAGTTACTAGGGAAAATAAAAGCAACAGAGATGAACCATGACTCCCTGTACCCAGGTACTGCTGCATCTCCACAAAGCATCAGGTCTCTTTCTTGGACTTGCTACTCTAAACCCAATACCTTTCCAGACACCAAAACATCAAGTGTAGAAATGTAAATTATTACACCCTGGATCTGAGCCTTTTCTAATTAAAATGTAAACACCTTTGAAAACCACATCGAGTGTTTACTGCTGGGGGCCAGCCTTGGGCTTTTCAGATACTGATGCATGCACAGTTGGCTGAGCATTTAATGTATTTCACCATCCCTCCCATCTCAGGTCTGGTTTCTGGTACCTGGTGATGCAGAAAAACCCCAGTGACAGGACAGGACAGGAGCCCACCAGCTTCCACATTGCAGTGCCACTCACGAGCCTGGCACGAACACAGCAGGCAAACACCATGGTGCATTGAAACAGAGCCATTAAAACAAACACAGAAGTAAATGGGGAGAAAAAAAGAGAGGGACAGCCAAGTGCTGCAGAATCCAACCCAAAACAGCCAGCTTGATTCAGCAAGGAAGGGCGAGCAGTAACCAGAAAGCCAGAAATCCCTGATTCTCACCCAGACAATAATTTATTATGTAGCTTGCTTCCCTGCAATAAGCAGCTCTTCGTGGTTGGAAAGTGGATCTTTTTTCTTCTCTTCTTTTTAAACAAAACCAAAAGCCACATCACCCTTAGAAACATAAAGACTTTAAGTGTGTCAAATCCGTGCATGAGGTTGGAGTGGTTTTCCACCAGATGGGTTTCCTTGCCTGAGGGAAGACATTACCTTTGGCTTGTGATAGATATTATCAAAATAGAAAAGGAAAAAACAGCACACAGCTAAGAAAACTACTATCTGAACATCAGGTGAGTGGAGGTGGGTTTATGGGCTCACCCCATGGGATGCTCCTCTGCAGGGGATGTCAGGGCAAGAAGACTGCTGGAGCATCACTCTGGCTGCAGCAACAACAGCAAGGAATGCTCACAGATTCTGATACAAATTCAATACATGGAAATGCATCAGCATTTCTAGATATAAAATCTGAAACAGGTCATAAAAAGCCTCCAATCAACAACCCCTGAATTGTGAACAGCCTGAGTTTTATAACCTATTTTACACTGGTTCATGCTACAAACTGTGACTTAAGCCAGACATAATCAATTTCCACATTCCCCTGCTCCTGGTACAAGCTAATGGAACGAGAGCCAATGTTACATCTTACCCTTGTTATTTTTCACCCCTAGAAAGGAAAATGTTGCCAGGTAAAGATACTGAACAATTATTATGAGTATCTGAAGAAACAGCATTTCACACATGCTCTCCTCTTTGGAGCTGCACTGCTTCTCCTTGGAGAGCACAGAGCATCACTCCAGCAGCTGGGCAGGATGTGATGGCTGCAGGGATCATGCTGGGAGACATGAACCAAGCACGTTCTCCTGCCAGATGAGCTTGCACACGTGCACCATGCACCTGTGTGTGCACCTCTGCGATGCATCTGGCAGGTCACAACACCTGTCTTTTGCCCAGCTCTTTTGGCATCCCAAGGGATGAGCCATGATCCCATGGAAGCAGCAACCAGGGTGTAAAACTCCCTGTGCAGGCAGAGCTCTGCAGGCAGAGAGCACAGCCCACATCCTAAACAAAAGCATCACAACCACAAGCTGATCCATACACAGTCGCTCGCGTGCCCGTGCCGGCTGCCGTGCATCATCCTTTGTAAATAAATGAAGGGAAACCATTATCAGGAAGGAAACCTTTTCTTTCCAGGCACCCAGGCAATATAATGGGCACTTGGGCTGTGAAAAGCTCTGTAATCCTAAAAGACACATCCAACTCTAAGTTGAGATGTCAACCTGCTGAAGTAATCCATCCTGCTGGTGGCTGCCAACGGGAGGGATTGGGCAGGAGCAGAGCATCCTGGTCAGCAGGCAGGGCAGGCGTGGAGGCTGCTTAATCCCTATTAAATCATGCCCCTGGTTCACTGGCAAAAAGCATTTTTGTGCCTGTATACCAGCTTGGAGCAGCATTCAGACAACATACCTTGGCCACCAGCCAAAACTCTGGAGCTGCCACTCTGGATGGATTTTATGCTAGGAGGAGCCAGCTGGTCCTCTCCTCCTGGGAATCCTAGGATCACAGACCAGTCTGGGTTGGAACAAACCTTTAAAGGTCATCCAGTCCAACCCCTTGCCATGGACAATGGCACCTCACACTAAATGAGGCTGTTCCAAGTGCTATCCAACCTGGCCTTGGACACTGCCAGGGATCCAGGGGCAGCCACAGCTGCTCTGGGCACCCTGGGCCAGGGCCTGCCCACCCTCACAGACAGCAATTCCTTCCCAATATCCCATCTAGCCCTGCCCTCTGGCACTGGGAAGCCATTCCCTGGGTCCTGTCCCTCCATGCCTTGTCCCCAGTCCCTGTGCAGCTCTCCTGGAGCCCCTTGAGGCCCTGCCAGGGGCTCTGAGCTCTCCCTGGAGCCTTCTCTTGTGCAGCTGAACACCCCCAGCTGTCCCAGGCTGGCTGCAGGGCAGAGGGGCTCCAGCCCTGGAGCATCTCGGTGGCCTCCTCTGGACTGGCTGCAGCAGCTCCAGGTCCTTGTGCTGTTGTTCCCCAGGGCTGGGGCAGCTCTGCAGGTGGGGTCTCCCCTGAGCGGGGCAGAGGGGCAGAATCCCCCCTGCCCTGCTGCCCACGCTGGGGATCAGCCCAGGGCACGGGGGGTTCAGGTCCAGCTCTCCCCCACAGCACCCCCAGGTCCTTCTCCCAGGGCTGCTCCAGCTGCTCATCCCAGCCTGGATTGATCCCAGGGGTTGCCCCAACCCCGGTGCAGCTCCAGCACTTGGCCCTGTTAAACCTCAGAGGTTCCCATCCTTAAGGATTCTCACCTCCACCCCCACCACCTGCTTCTCTTCATCACAGCTGTCCCCTTTTTTGGAAATGAATCTCTTCTATGCAACAAGGCTAGGGACAGGAGAGTCTCAGGTGCATCCCAAATTCAACGCTTCTGAAAGGGGAAATAGGAATGAGGAAGCAAGATTTTTGAAACACCAGCCACCTTCTGCACCATCAAAAGCAAATCTTCCCTGGGTTGCTGCTGCTACAACCAAAGGGAGCAACCCTTCCCAGCCTTGGGTATGGTGCTGGTTGGGATGGGGTTACATGAGGAAGAAGATTTGAAGGAGAGAGAATTCCCTCTGACCCAAGGATGGCTCACTCCCGGGGATCTCTGTGCATTCTGCCCAACATGAGTTGTTCAGCTGGAACTGGAAAGATAAATCATCAAGTAAACCTGTGCCACATTGCAGAGGAAAGTGGACAACAACTTACCAAGTCCTCTCTGAGCTAGTTAAGCTCAACTGAAAAACTCCATGCACAAATGAGTATATTCAGAGATTTTCTGAATCTTTAATTAGCTTCAGTTCTTAACAAACAAAAGCCCTAAAAAATCCCACTCAACAACACCCACAAACAAATAAAATTTCGCAAACCTGCCTCTGGACCCCCACTACTCCACTGTGTTCTAATGTTTAAGTTATAAAAGAAGCAGCAGATTCGTTTTTACATCACAACCACCCTGGGACCATCAGTCATTGACCTTATCAGTGCCCATAGGGCAGCAGCCATGAGATGAGATACTCTAAATATTCTAGTGGAAAAGAATAGGATTTGGGGAAAGTACAATTCCTTCTGCAATTCTGTACATGCAGAAGGAAAAGCAGATGTTTCCTCATACTGTTTCTGGTAATAATAATAATAATAATAATAATAATAAATTAAGAGTCAGGAAACCAAGCAAAAGGCCTGGAGAAGCACATACGGAAAGGGAATCCTGTGGGGTCAGTGTCCAACACCACATGAACAGGTTCACCATGACAAAGGTGGCCACAGCCAGCATTCCCCATGCTCTTCCCAACTTTTGGAAGCTTCTGCTTGGCAGAGAAAGGCACAGCCTGATAGACACCCCAGCAAGGCATTTGACTCTCATATTTTTGACCCCAGACTGAGCCAGTCACCAAAGCTTTTCCTTCACCTGGAAGTTGTAGGTTGGACAGTGTCCTCCTTAGCTCCTGCTCCTGGAGACATGAACTGGATGTGGTCAGGACAGTCAGCTTCCATCCAGCAAAGTGACTGCATTACGGAAAAGTGACTCCCACTTCAATCAGAGGGACCATCCAAATTCAACTGTGACTGCTGTGGGCAAAGAGCGTCATCTAAGGCAGCTCTCACAGCTTGAGACAATCACAGAATCTCAGAATTGTTTGGGTTGGAAGAGGTCTTAAAGCCCACCCAGTTCTACCCCGTGCCATGGGCAAGGACACCTTCCACTGTCCCAGGCTGCTCCAAGCCCCAATGTCCAGCCTGGCCTTGGGCACTGCCAGGGATCCAGGGGCAGCCACAGCTGCTCTGGGCACCCTGTGCCAGGGCCTCCCCACCCTCACAGGGAAGAATTTCTCCATAAAAGAGTTTCTTCCTAGATGCCCTTGCAGACCCTAAATCCACTTTTCAGCCTACAAGGATCTCATGCCATATTCTCCCACATAATTTCCCACTGCAACAAGGAGAACAAATGTGATACCCAGATGGACCCGGGTTTCGCACTGGGCCCCCAGTAGCTGCCCCAGGAAGGGACATGATGCAGCACAGGCACCCACCAAGGGCCTCACCAAGCCCAGGGATGCTGCTGTGTGGCAGGGATGGGCTCCCTGTGAACCCACCACACTGACAAAGTCCCAGCAGTAGGAATGCCCAGCCTAGGATGGGGTGGGGGATCAGACCCTCCCCAAGCTTTGCTTTGTACAAGGAGCATGAACCAAGCCCACGAGCTTAACCCTCCTCTCAAATCCATCCCCAGCTTTCAGCTCCTTCCAGCAGCTGATGAGACAGCTTGAATCAATTCACCAGGAAAACGCCTGCCTTAGGGAACCAGCCCAAAAATACCAAGCACCTCCCCAGACAGGAATTTTTGGGAGCTACTGGCCAGCCACCAGCCTCCTTTCTGAGGCTTGAAGTGCATTTTATTGCGATCACTCCCAGACTATCACTCTGTTGGGTGCTCTGCACCAGCAATGCTGCTGCAGATCTCCAAAAATTCCCTTCCCAGGTGGCACCACTCCACCTGTGGTTATTCCCCCCTAAATTACAGTGAGTCAGGAGTGACAAGAAGCCAGCAATGGGGGTGGGAAGAGCAGCCTGATGACCCCCAGGGTACAAAGATGCTGCAAGCACTTGCACATTTATCACCCAAGGGACCTCTGGGTTTGATTAATAACAGGAAAATGAAGCAGCTTCACTTGGCTGAGTCCTGGCAGGCGGGAGCAGGACAGGGAGGTGCTTGTTATTACAAAGCAAATAGAAAGACAGGTACTTCCAGGACAGGACAAGTAATCTGTTTTGAAATGAACATGAGCTTGGGGAGTGCCTATTTACCTCCATCAGCAGCAAGGATAGCTGGGACTGGCCCTGAGCAAGACAGCTTTGGGATTCACCAACCCTGTGATCTTCCCTGCTCTCAGTGTCCTTGACACCAGTCCCTTCTGCTAACCCCAGGTCTCGGATCACAGAATGCTTTGGGTTAGAAGGGATCTTCCAGTCCCACCCCCTGCCACGAGCAGGGACACCTTCCACTATCCCAGGCTGCCCCATCCAGCCTGGCCTTGGACACTTCCAGGGATGGGCCAGACACAAATTCCCTGGGCAACCTGTGCCAGGGCCTCACCACCTGATTTTTTCCTAATATCTAATCTAAAACTCCTCTCTGTCAGTTTGAAGCCATCCCTCTGTGTCCTGTCACTCCAATAGCCTCTCTCTGTCTTTCCTGTAGGCTCCCTTCAGGCACTGCAAGAAAGCCCTGTTGAGTCCCAGTGCTGCTGTTGGTGTACTGGGGACAAGAAACTCAAATTTGTCCCAAAATACCCTTGAGCTGCTCTTTGTGTCCACCTGCTGCACCAACCATGGACCCAAATGTGCCATGCACTACACATGTGACTGGGGTGTCACCAGCTCCTCCATCCTGCCTTGCTTCCCTCTCCTGTAAAACACAAACCCTGTTCTTTTATTTCATGGGACACTAAATTTCCACAGCTCTCCATTACAGTGTAAAATAATTTAAAGACACATTTCATTTGGGATTGAAATGGGACTTGACATTATTTTGTTTCCTGTTTCAACAAAATACCTGCTCTCATTGAACCCAGCTAAAAACACCCTTATCCCCCACAACTATCCTTGGCACCATGATTTTTCTACAGGCTAATTAAGCAAAAAAAAAAAAAAAACAAACAAGAATTAGCATTAATTATTTGTTGAGGAGAATTCACAGTATCTGAGGATAACTTGGGGTACCCACCCAAAGGATCATGGGGGGAGGGCTGCAGGGGCAGCACAGGGGAGCAGCATCAGCAAGCTTCAGCAGAAACATCACAGCAGGACGCCTGCTATTCATGGACCTTTGACTTCAGAGATTAAATAGAGAGCCCAAACTATATTGCTTTGCAGAAAAAAAGGGGAGAAAAAAGGAAAAAAAAACGAGATAAGGGATAATTTAATTAATCAAGAGACTGTTTAGTGCTGTACACCCAGATGGTGTCTCACATCAAAGGGTTTTGAAGGTGAAGCTTCACCATTCCCTGCTTTTGGGTGCCTGCACAGGATGCCCATCCGAGGGGTCTTTTATGATCGACCACTTCAGCAGCAGAGCTTAACAGGGAACTGGAAAAGGCACTTCTGCAACAAATTATGCAGTATCAATGATAAAGAAAATAAACCTCATTCTTAGTGCTGAGGTAGTGCAGGACTTGGAAGCTTCAGGGGAAGATGCAAAGAATGCCAAGATAAACACACAACTCTGGGGCTTGGGGCAGGCTCTTCCCACTCCCTCTAGAGCTTTTATAGAACCATGAATGTTTTGGGTTTGAAGGGACTTTCAAAACCATCCAGTTCCACCCCCTGCCATGGGCAGGGACACGTTCCACTATCCCAGATTGCTCCAAGCCCCGTCCAGCCTGGCCTGGGACACTGCCAGGGATGGAACAGCCACAGCTGCTCTGGGAAACCTGTGCCAGTGCTTCCTGAAAACCCTGGTACCTCCACGGGAATACCTTGCTGCTGGTGAGCATTCCCACATGTCCATGACATGCAAAGGCCTTCTAGCACCAAGAACCAGAGGTGACACCTGGCAATCAAGCCCCACATGTCCCCTCCTGCAGTGTGGGACAAGGGTCGTGCTTCTCCTCTGTCACAGTCTCCAGAGGAACAGAATTCATCCCTGAAGAAGCAAAAGTCTGAGTCCATCACATAATAACAATATTATTTTTAAAAATCGCTTGTTTGCCAGCAGCCTAGATTTGGCTTGATGAATTTTAAATAGTTTTGGTCAAGTCACTGCAGCCAAACCACTGGGAAGAAAACAGTAAAAAACCTGAAAAAATAGTTTCCTTTTTTTTTAGGGGTTGGTATTTTTAAACAAAGGATTTTTTCTTTTATTTCGTGGTGATGCACACTGAATTTCCACAACTCTCCATTGTAAAATAATTTAAGACAGATTTAATTTTGGATTGAAATGGGACTTGACATTATTTTGTCTCCTGTTTCAACAAATAAAAATATGTATTTGCATTGAACCTAGCTAAAAACACTCTTATCTCCCACAACTACCTTAGCAGCATGATTTTTCTACAGGCTAATTAAGGAAAAAAATGGAGTTAGCATTAACTCTTTGTTGTATGGCCTGGTGTAGAAGAGTATTCACAGAATCTAAGGGCAGCTTGGGGTACCCACCCAAAGGATGCAGCAGTGCTTCAGGAAAGAAGATGCAATTTAAAGTGTTACTGTAATTCACTTGTAAGTTAGAAAGTCAGGAACCTCAGGGAAGTTCAGACATATATTTTATTTCTAAAGAAGAGGGAAATAAGGAAAATGGGAACCCACACTCCCCCAAGAAGAAGGGGCACTGGTGCAGCCCCAGTTCTGCAGGCAAGGTGGAACACCAGGCACAAGCCCAGTGCCCTTCCAGTCTTTAACCTCACAGCAATGCCTTCGCTTTGGCTTGTTCCCAGCTCCTCCACGGGCTGCTCTGCCCCAGGAGAAAATATTTACTCTCCAGAGACTATCAGGCACTGCACAAGATAACACCCAGGGCTGCAGAAACCCTGACGCAGATAAAGCCTTGCATGATGCCCCCGCTCCATCCTCTCCCACTCCCTTTCAGGTCCGACTGGATCTCACACGGGGTGAGGGGATAAAAAACCCCAAACAAAACAGGTTTTCAGGGCAGTGCTGCTGACTTGTTGTTTTCCAAGCCCTCTGCCACTGAGCCCCTGCGGTGCTGCTAACCTCTGCTGATCCCATCAGGTGGTTTAACCAGGAAGCTTAGCAGTAAGCCCTGCTCCTGCGAGGAGGGACCGTGTTACGTGGGTTATTCTCTGCCCAATGGGGACCCTGGAGCTCTCAGACAGCACAGGGATAAATCCCAGCTATGGCTTTCAGGAAGAAAATTAAGTGTATGAATGGAGGAAATTCATCCCAGGTTGCAATGTTTTGTTGTTGGGCTGGATTTAATTTTTTTTTTTTTTCTCTCCTAGCCTTTATTTTTTTTAATGTTGAAGTACACGTTAAATCCTGTTATCAGGCTGCAAATCCCTGTCCTGCTGGGAAAAAAAAAAGAATTTGGCACTTCTGAAAAGCACCTGGCCTATACCTGTAGCCAAACAAACATAGTATAATCAGGAAAAGGGGCAGGCAGAGAAGGGAGAAACCACAGCAGGGAGGGCAAAAGGAAGAAGAAATGGGATAGGGAATAAAAAATAAAAGGGATCAGGAAGAACAACACAAATGAGACGGGGAATGAAATGGAATAAGGGACATAAAAGTGGGATCGGCAACATAAAAGAAGGGATAGAAAAGAAAAAAATGGGATAGGCAACAAAAAAATGAAATAGGTAACAAAAAAAATGCGATAGGCAACTAAAGAACAAAAGGGACAGGCAACAACTCTGCATCCAAGAGCTGGGCAGAAAGTGGTACTGCACAGTTTTCACCTGTGAACTTTGGCAGACAGAGATTTCTGCAATAAGAGGATGCACATGTACAATCTGGGCAGAGGGAAGACGAGGGAGCTGTGATGAAGGGCACGGCTGCAAGGAAATCCCTGGAGGTGGGCTGCCTGGAAAGCCTGGCAGGCTGGGACCACCAAACGCAGCAGGATGGCCATTGGAGCAGGAAAGGCAGTTCACAAGTGTTACACTCTCTCTGGCTACAACCCGCATTCTCAGGCTTCACCTTGCCTGAGTGAAAGAATACTGTTATGAAGAGACAGACAGTAAATCAAAGAACAGCTTGGAAAAACCCATGAAGCCTCCTGAGAGCCAAGGAAACCTGCACTATCTAGGGAAGAGCAAGATTACAATAATTAGGTCAGTTGGCGATAAGCCTCCCCAGCACACACAGGCACACGCACACTGCCGCCCGGCCGGGGAGTGGTGACATCCCCCAGGAGCTGAGAAACCCAGCAGGAGAATGCCAGGAGCACAGGAAACACCAGGAGCAGAAAGCCTTCTCCAGCAGCAAGGAGCTGCAGCTGCTCAGCTCCAGGTCTGGGGATCGGTAGATGAAGCTTGGGAAACTCCGATGGGATACTGGAAAACTCCTTCGCTTTGAGCCGTGGTTCAGCAGCCAACGTGTAACTCGAGTGTGAGATCTGGGTGTGCAGCTTGGAAACAGCAGCAGGACTCAGCTGGAGGAGGCCCTGAGCAGGTTTGATGTAGAAGCTGGCTCTGCACTGAGCAAAGGGCTGGACAAGAGGACCTCCAGAGCTTACTTCAATCCAGAATAACTCCAGGATCTTACATAGGGAGACTTTCCCCGAGCCCAGACTTTCAGGACTAAAAGCAAGAAAGATGTACTTCAAGCTTAATCAAAACCAAAAGAAACTTCTTCACACAGCAAGGGGTCAGGCTGACCTTTAGGAGAGGAAACAGGCTGACATGAAATTCAAGTACACAACAATCCCACTGAGCAAAGCTGCCTGCTCTGGGAGGCAGAGGATGGTCCCATGCAGCGAGTGCTGAACAGGGTATGCACGCACTTTTCCCTGTAGAAAGGGAGCCAGAAGCTTTTTATTACCCATCTCCTCCTTCCTGGTTGGTTTGCCATCAGCTCTGCCCATCCTGGCAGCCTTAGGGCTCAAGGACTTGAAAGAGCTGCACCTGCGGGCCCAGAGTGGGGCTGGACTGAGAACACATCCAGATGTTTGACCCCAGAACAAGCAAGCAGGAAGGGCAGACCAAAGAGGAGGATGTGCTCACTGCCCTGACCTGCTCTTGGCTCTTCCTCCCCACCTGTGCCATCATCTGCCTGTCTCTGATTTGGCCATCCCCCCAGCCGAGAACACAGAAACCAGTCACCCATTTCTTGGGCTTCCGGGTCTCCCTCCTGGCACTGATTTGAATCAAACCACCTCCTTCCAAAAGACATTTGCTTTTCTTAACAGAGGAGGCAGACAGTCCCTCACTGGTACATCTACACTGTTTTCTAAGCTGCTTCTTTCTCAGCACCTCACCAATATTCCCACCTGCCCCTACAACCCACAACAGATCCTCAGAACAACCCAAACAACAACAAACAGCACGGGATGGTTTTGTGAAGTCTCCTGCTTGCAGTCCACACAGCTGTGTTGATACCAGCAAGCTTTTCCCGCCTGCCAACTGTGGAGTATCCAACCTCTGCCCTGCTTAGGTGAGGCCCCACCTGCAGAGCTGCCTCAAGATCCGGAGTCCCCAACAGCACAAGGACCTGGAGCTGCCCCAGCCAGTCCAGAGGAGGCCACCGAGATGCTCCAGGGCTGGAGCCCCTCTGCTCTGCAGCCAGCCTGGGACAGCTGGGGGTGTTCAGCTGCACAAGAGAAGGCTCCAGGGAGAGCTCAGAGCCCCTGGCAGGGCCTCAAGGGGCTCCAGGAGAGCTGCACAGGGACTGGGGACAAGGCATGGAGGGACAGGACACAGGGAATGGCTTCCCAGTGCCAGAGGGCAGGGCTGGATGGGATATTGGGAAGGAATTGCTGTCTGGGAGGGTGGGCAGGCCCTGGCCCAGGGTGCCCAGAGCAGCTGTGGCTGCCCCTGGATCCCTGGCAGTGCCCAAGGCCAGGCTGGACATTGGGGCTTGGAGCAGCCTGGGACAGTGGAAGGTGTCCCTGCCCATGGCAGAGGGTAGAACTGGATGATCTTAAGGTCCTTCCCACCTAAACCATTCCAGGACTGTATGATTCTCTGAATTCATGAAGTCCTTCAGGATGTAATTACTCCACTGACTGACTGATCCAAGTTAAACCCAATTCTCACACAAGAAAAGCATCGTACAGACTCAACTGTCCTCTGTGTGTTCATGCAACCATGAAGTTCCTACACTCACTGCAGTTCACTAGCCAAAAACCAGAAGCCCCCACTAAATTCACACAAATAATTTTCCATATTCCTAGGTCAAGCAGAAAATGTCATGCACAACGCTGATCTTCAACCTCCAAACTCCCCTCATCAGCATCCTGACAAATGCTCTCATTTGGTTATGTGCTCTAACCTCCCTTCCAGCACATTAAAAAACAGTGACTACAGCTCCCTCTGTACTTTTAATCAAAGTTCACAGCTTTTTTTGTTAAAATAATTGGCTAATCAAACCCATTGCTTCCAAGCTGAAATTCCTCCTAATGCTTTAATCAATAGACAGAGATGTTCAGAAGGCAGCTAATATGGCCCGAGCAGAGCGCAGGATGCTGTGAGGACAGGTTCATGATGCAGCTGGATTTCTTAAAAAAGAAGAAAAAAGATGAACTCAAGCAAGTCTAAACCCAAGATGGGTTACTGGATTATTTCTAGGTGATGATCAACTTCATGTTTCCCAGCACATCCTTCACCTCCATGCAGATATTCAGCTTGGCTGCCAAACTTCCACAATTCCTCAATCACACATTTTTTCACATCAGCTACCACCTTATTAGGACACAAGTCTAAAGCATAAAACTTGCTTTTAATGCCTGTATTGTGTCACAACAGCTAGAACTGGACAGAAAAGACAAAGTGATGTTCCCAGGCAACTGCACCTGCATTCAGCAACACTCCTAAACCTTCTTCAGAAACATCTGGCTGAACTAGGCAGGGCTGAGCCAAGAGAGATCCCAGTAGAGATCAGACACAACTTCTGGGTCCTGGGCTCTGTGCTCCTTACCCCAAGATTTTGGGCCCTGCTTTGGAGCACTCATCACAATACCTTTGCTGCCAGTTTTAGGCTGTTCAACGTGAGGACTCCCCAGTAGCCTCTGAGCACTTGGAGGTACCTTAGAGGTGCTTCAGACAAGCAGAAGCTTGGTTTAGTCCTAGCAAACTATCAAAAGCACTGCTGGTACCATGTAGCATGAGAACACCACCCCCCATGCCAAAAGGCTTTGCTTTCTTTCCAGTTCTTCTCAAGTCTGAGGCACAACAGGATCACGGTGAAAGTTCGTACCAACACCTCCAATCTTTGGTGCTACTGGATCCCATCCAACCTCAGCAAGCACCCCATCACATACAACTACTCCCAAAAGTGAAATTTTGAGAGAAGATAAAATCTGAGAGAAGAATAATTTGGGACAAAGGGGACATTTCCTTCTCCAACAGCTTTATAAAGCGTAAGAGTAAACGGTGCATTTGGAATTCCCTCAGCAGATCGAAATTGCTTTCAGGGTTTGAGTAACTGATTTGGGAGCAGAGAGGAAAGATTCTGGGGGGCTTGGGAGTTTAATCTTCTTTTTATCTACCCTTCTTCCCTTTAGAGAGAAGCAGAGCTGTGCTGGCTTCCAGGGTAGGAGAATAATTAACCCGAAATTAATGCACTTGTTTTTTTATACAGAACATGGGACACCAAATGCCTGGTATCACTTAGAGTGATTTATTGGCTTCCTTGCTGAGCAGCAATGTCTGAAAGCCCAGTGGAGAGCAGAGCAGGCAGCGTGTCCTCCCTGGTATTTCGCAGCCATTTCAGCCATGCCATGAAAGGCAAGCTGGCAGCAGTCCTGCACGGAGCCGGCGTCACCATCCATCCATCACCCACACCCACCTCTCCCACCATCACCCCAGCGAGCAGGGCATCCTCCAGCAGTGCCAGCAGCACAACCCAGGCCACCACCCCTCCTGGGAGAGCCCATGACATCATATTCCATCATTTTTATATAGTGTGACCAGGGCAGCCCTTGAAATTTCATTTGGCCAGCCCTTCTTCCACAGATGTCCGTACGGGTGAGGAGCAGACAGGAGACCTGGAGCTGCCACAGAGACTTGGAGCTGCCACAGGTCTGGCAGCACGTCCTGCTTGCTGCTTCACTCTCCTCCTGGCACAGGGGAAGATCCTGCTGAGGGCTCATCCTTCCCCACTGTGCCCTTCCCTGCCGGAACATGTGGCGAGGAGGCAGGAATGTTCCTGCTGAATGAAGCGAGCGTAACTGGAGGTGCTCAGAGAAAAACTCGGCAAAGCCACCAAGGGATGATGGTGCAAATCAGAGCAGGGGGGAGGGGGGGGGAAAGGCTGAGTCACTTCCTCCCCCACAGCCCTAAATAGAGAAGAGCGTAAGGAAAATCATTCTCCCAGATGACAAAAAAGGAAGAGAATCCCCGGTGTAAAAAAAAAAAAGAAAAATTATAAAAAAATTCAAAGTGCACATAGTGATAGCAGAAGGGAAAGGGACAGAAAAGGCAGCCTCCTGCTGCAGCTGTAATGGGAACAAGAGCAGAGAGGGGCAGAGCTCCTTAGGGAACTGAAAGCTCACTAATCACTTCTAACAGCAGCTCCAGCTCCAAGGCAAGTTCATGGAACATGGCTGATGCTGAAAAGCCACTGCAGTGCTGCCTCATCTTCTCCAGGTGATGCTGCCAGCCGTGACCTCAGTCTAGATGGGAACCTGCACTGAGCCTGGGAAGTGTCCGAGCAAGCTTTTGGGGACAGAATTTACCCACACCTCAGTGTGCAAAGACTCTGTGAGCTTGTAGGTGTTAACACATGGAACATCACTATCAGGAGCAGTCACAGCATATATAATACCTGATTATCCATCCCAGCAGGCATATGGCAAGGCTAAGATCAAGGCTGGAAAACCCTTTTGAACTGCAGGATACCAGTACAGGCAGGAGACTCTGGACAGAAATCAGCCACCAGCTTTTCACTGCATCCTCAGTGGTCACACACAAGCATAAAATCTGGGGACAAGGAGAGGAGAGGAGAGGAGAGGAGAGGAGAGGAGAGAGGAGAGGAGAGGAGAGGAGAGGAGAGGAGAGGAGAGGAGAGGAGAGGAGAGGAGAGGAGATGAGAGGAGAGGAGAGGAGAGGAGAGGAGAGGAGAGGAGAGGAGAGGAGAGGAGAGGAGAGGAGAGGAGAGGAGAGAGAAGAGAGAAGAGAGAAGAGAGAAGAGAGAAGAGAGAAGAGAGAAGAGAGAAGAGAGAAGAGAGAAGAGAGAAGAGAGAAGAGAGAAGAGAGAAGAGAGAAGAGAGAAGAGAGAAGAGAGAAGAGAGAAGAGAGAAGAGAGAAGAGAGAAGAGAGAAGAGAGAAGAGAGAAGAGAGAAGAGAGAAGAGAGAAGAGAGAAGAGAAGAGAAGAGAAGCGAAGAGAAGAGAAGCTATGGGTTTGGGTAGGGAGGGACCTTTAAAAGTTACCTAGCATCATCCCAACATGCCCTCCTTGGCAGCATCCCTACAGCCAGCTCTTCCACCCCCATATTCAAAATTATTTGGGTTACTTCCTTAAATAAAATGTAGTAAATTACTAAGGTAATTTACTTAAGAATTAACCAACCTGCTTGCACCCAGACAGATATTATTTAAGCTTACGATTGATGCAACCCCTCCTTGCAGACAAGAAGGAATTTGCATTTCCCTTTTCCACCCTCTTTCTTACAGACTCTAAGTTCTTATCTCCAAGATGTGCCCTCCTCTGTCAAATTTGGCTAATGTTAGTCCCTGGGTTAAAAAAGCTTCTGGAGGAATAGTGAGTGACAGTCAGTCTGAGTGCATAAGCCTCATTTCTGTTAACTGGAAAAAAAAAAAAGGCAAGCACAGAAACAGGGGAGAAGCTTCAAAGTGGCTGCAGTTAGTAAATGAATCTTTCACCCCATGTGACGAAAATGTATTTATCAAAAAAAAGCGAAGCAAGTGCTTTTTCTCTGAACCAATTTTGAGAAAAACGATGTGTGCTCTGCAGATGCTCCAAAATGCAGAAGCAGGGCGAGGACCACTGCCTTGAGGTGATTCTTGGCACTGAAAGCATCCTGGCAGGGAGGGATGATGCGGCTCTGCTGACAACCAAGCACTCCACAGGGCTGTGATGTCCTGCCCACGGCTGATGCTGCTCTGAGCACCTGCATAGGCAGGAGAAACACTCCTCTGCCTGTGCCAGGCTGGCACAGGGATGGACAGAGCAGGGATGCAGGGAGAGATGGAAAACTCAACATCCACCACAAGAGCTTTCCAGAAGTGTGTGTTTCATTGCAGAGCTGCTGTCAGGGTGAGAGAACTGCTGATCTCAAAAGAAGGGGGAAAAGCTGTGAGAGAAAACCATCCACTGCCTCATCACAGCCCTTCATGCACATCTGTGGCCTCCTCTTCCTTTAGAGGCCTCTGCAGACATCACAGCCGGGACCCTAAAAACTTCACCTGGTTCATCTACTCACTCGCAAGGATGAAATGTGCACATGGCAAGAATACAGAAATCATTTCCTAAAGCACCCCCCGAGCCTCCCCATCCTGCTGTAAAACCTCCTGCTGCAAAAATTACTGCTGCAAGTCTCACCATCACCGACCCAGCTTCCCTAGCCAAAGAAAAATACAATCAAAGACGCCTCCAAGGCCATCATCTGGCTGGGAAGAGATACTCCTTGGATCAACGATATGCCCTGATTTAAGGGAATACACTTCCCGTGGGTTCAGGCATACACTCCTGTCTCCTCTCACTGTGCAAAGCCAACACCTTCTTAAACAACAAATGTTGTTATTAACCTCCAGCTGACAATCACAGCACAACCACAACCCTTCCTGCTTCCTTTTCTCCTCCTGCCCAGACACACAACATGGTATTTTTGATGACATGTTATTAAAATGCTCCCGGGCTTCATTGCAGTTGGACACGGCGCCCACGAGTCCTCTGGCCCTGGGGGGTTTGCTTCTGCATGGGTAATACAAGGAAATGCAGCACCCAAAAGCAAACCAGCATTTTAGCCTGGAGAAAAGGAGGCTTGGAAGGGACATTCTCACTCTCTACAACTCCCTGACAGGAGGGTGCAGCCAGGTGGGTGTCAGAGTCTTCTTCCAGGCAACAAATGATACGAAGAGAGGAAATGGGCTCAAGCTGCACTGGGAAGTTGGTATTGGGAAAAAGTTCTCCACTGAAAGGGGGGTCAGGCACTGGCCAGGCTGCCCAGGGCAGTGGTGGAGTCCCCATTCCTGGAAATGTTCAAGAAGGATGTGGATGTGGCATTTGAGGACATGGCTTGGTAGTGGATATGGTGGTGGTACTGGATTGGTGATTGGATTTGGTGCTCTTAGAAGTATTTTCCAACCTTAATGATTCTGATTCCATGATTTGCAGACTACTGCTTTGGGCTGGCTTAGCTGGACCTAGACTGCACCACACTCCTGCCAGTGACTGGAGTACACACTTCCATGAAGGATGAAAAAATCCTTTAAAATTCACTCCAGGATAATTTCTGCAAGATCCCTGACTAACAAACACTAAGGAGTGTTTTTGCAGACACGGACATCCTTCAAGGCCACCTGCAGAAGGTGGTGGCCCCAAAATGGCATCCCCATGGACCACATATGAGAAGGAGCAGCTCTCAGCCACAGCAACAGGTGATCCCAGCTCTGCAAAGCTGCCCCAGCCCCAGTCTTGCCCACGGCTGTTCCACCCAAAAACCGCTCCACGTCACTTGCAAAGCTTTGGCTTCACAAGAGAGGTGCTCAGTCTGGTGACAGCCAAGCCCCCTGAAACATCTGCAGTGCATTTCTGTTGTAGCTCAAAAGTGCTGTGGTAGCACAGACAGACTTGTGAGATTTAATCAAATTATGCAAAATACTCGGGGTCACAACTGCTTATTTCATAGAAACGCAGAATCCCAGAATGGTTTGGGTTGGAAGGCACCTTAAAACTCATCTCATTCCACTCTCTGCCATGGGCAGGGACACCTTCCACTATCCCAGACTGCCCCTGGTCCAACCTGGCCTTGGACACTTCCAGGGATCCAGGGGCAGCCACAGCTTCTCTGGGCACCTTGTGCCAGGGCCTCACCACCCTCACAGGGTGAATTTCCTTCCTAACATCCAAACCAAATCTACCATCTTTCAGCTTAAAGCCATTCCTCCTTGCCCTGTCACTGCTTGACCTTGCAGCAGACCCTCTCAACACTAATTTGGATGGGGTGTGACCCCTGACACGTGGCATGGCACAGCAGCTGTCAGGGACCTTGGCTGCTGCAGTGTGACACTGTTCTGTGCCTCAGCCTCTGCAGCCACCCTTCCCACGCCAACCCGAGCGCTCGTGTCCCAAGCCAGATGCCACCCAACACAACTGGCGGCAGCTTGGATGTGAACACCAGCTTCTCCCAAGCTTCTGTCACAGTCCCAGTGAATGCCAGCCAAGCAACACAGCTCCTCCAGGATTTCATGAGTTCAAAAGCATTTTTCAGAATTAATTACGAACCTGCTAATGGCTCCCCATCGCAGGTGCCTGGGGAAGCAGCTGTGTGTCCCCCAGTAGCTTTTGCTCTGGCGCAGGGCAGGCTCCAGTGGTGGTGAAGCCTCTCCAGGGTGGAACAGGCTGTACAAATCAGTCCCGGAGAGTGAAGCCTGCTCCAGAAGGAGGGAGAAGTTGGTTGTTTTTTGGGTTTCTTTTTGTATTAAGGCCAATTGCAGTGGGTTGACTCTGGCTGGATTCCAGGCAGCCACCAAAGCAGCTCTCTCACTCCCTTCCACAGCTGGACAGGGGAGAGAAAACAGAGCAAAAGGGTCATGAGTTGAGATGAGGACCGTGAGAGATCCCTCACCAAATACCACCATGGGAAAAACAGACTTGAATTGGGGATATTAACTGAATGTATTAACAACACAATCAGAGCAGGAAAATGAGAAGTAAAATAAATCTTAAGAACACCTACCTCTCATCCCTCCCTCCTTCCCAGCTCTACCTCCTCCCCCAGTGGTGCAGGGAGATGGGAATGAGGGTTATGATCAGCTCAGAACAAGATGTTCCTGCCACTGCTCAGGGAGAGGAGTCAGAGTCCTTCACCTGCTCCAGCATGGGGTCCCTCCCACAGGAGACAGTTTTCCACAAGATTCCCCAGTGTAAGTCCATCCCATGGGCAACAATTATCCATGAACTGCTGCAATGTGGATCACTCTTCCATGGGTGCATGCAAGGACAGGCTGCTCCACCATGGGTCCCCCCACAGGGTCACAAGTCCTACCAGGACACCTGATCCAGCATGGGCTCCTGTTTCTGCAGATCACTGTATCCCTGCCAGGACCCTGTTCCAGCATGGGCTTCCCACGGGATCACAGCCTCTCTCGGGCATCCCCTGCTCTGGTGTGGGCTCCTCTAGGGCTGCAGGGGAATCTCAGCTCTGGCACCTGGAGCAGCTCCTGCCCCTCCTGGCCTGACCTTGGTGTCTGCAGAGATGTTCCTCTTACATGTTCTTACCCTGCTCTTCCCTGGCCACAACTACAACGGGGCAACAACTTTATTTTCTTCTTAAATCTGTTATCCCAGAGACATCACCATCATTCCTGATGGGTTTGGCCTTGGGGTCTGTCCTGGAGCTGGCTGGCATTGGCTCTGCTGGACATGGGGGAAGCTCCTGGCAGCTTCTCACAGAAGCCACCCCAGCAGTCCCCCCCCTCCCCCATTATCAAAACCTGGTCATGCAAACCCAATAAACCCATTCAACCCACTGGTGAGAAATAGGAAGCTTGTGGGCAGCCATGTGCATCCTCAGGTCACCCAGGCATGACGTGACACCAGGGGATGGGGGACACCACAGAGCCACCCACCCCTGCTCCCCATCCCAGGGACAGCCCCACCATATTCATGCTACCCCACCCATATCCCTTCCCATCCTGGTGGAAATGCAGATGTTTTCCACCACCACCCCCCTGCATGGATGCAACCACGCTGGGGAAGGAGATGAAGCTGAGCCAGCTGCCACAGAGGAGACGCCCTCGATAAGTGTCTGCACGTTATGAAATACACCTGCAGCAGGTTCCTGGCCGACAGGTGTGGCAGGATTTGGTCCTGCACAGATAGCAGAAGTTTGGTTCTGTCAGCACAGGTTCTCCCACCAGATCAGAAACCAGGTTCTTCTTCTCCTGGACCACAGCTGCTACGTTCCTGGGGGACAGGGAGGCCGAGGGTTGTTTCTGCAGGACAGGGAGCACTGGCTTTTCTGGAGTGAGCACAACACTACCCCCAGCCAACCTGTGGTGCCTAAAATCTCAGTGGTCCATGGACTGCCTGAAAGGACTCTCCAAGAGCTAACTCAAAGCAGCAAAATCTAAAATCTATTCATTTTCCATAATAAATTTTCTGCAATCCATTCATGACAGAGACACCACCTCCCATCTGGCCACTGCTGAGGTACCTCTACATTTCAGAAGACCAACAATGACAATGCAGAATCCAGCAAGCCAAGACTGACCATGGCACAGCCCAAAGCAGACATGAAAGAAACAAAACTTCTCATTTTAGCAGGGAAGCTTAAATGCACAAAAGTTTTGAGAACATCCAATGTTGTTCCCATTGATGTCTGAACCGAGCAGGAAACACAGTTCTCTTAGGATCACCAGCAAGGCATCTATGTTGTAAGTGAATATATACAAATGTATGTGCCAAAATGTATATAAATAAATAAATAGAAATAGCCAGGGTTGCAAACAAACAGAAGATGACTGGTTGGCTACAGTAGCCCTTCATTTCAGATGACACAGTAATCTGCTAATTATCCTCAGGTGGCAGAACTGCCCCTTCTCCAAGGAGTTTCACAACAACATCCCAAGGCATTTATGGAGATTACTCATCCAGAAGCCTCAATGCTTCCAGTCTTCTGTGGTCCTTCCCCTAGCCTGATGCTAGCCCAAACAGAGCAGCAAACTGTTAACTCTGAAACTTAATGATGGTTTAACACAAAAAAAGTCTTAACACTTCTGCCAAACTGAAGAACAGTGAAATCATTAACACTATTTCATTACTCCATCAAAACAGACAGGAAGAATGTTAAATGTATCCCAAACAGCTCCTGAAAAAGCTGCCCCCAGCTTCCATAGAAACCACAAGGTCTTGCTATACTTTCAGCTACAGCTCCTCACAAATGCACAGGACCCCAAAGACTCAACTGAGCAGCAAGAACATGAAATTAAATTAGGTCCAGGAGGGTTTTCTTGCTGCTTTGCAGAGACCTGTGGATAAAATCTCAACCAGTGGTAACTACCACAATTTCACACCCTTCCTGCTGGGAAAAGACCAAGCAGCAGCAAGGATGGCTGCAAGGAGAAACAGGAGAGAGAGACCCAAAATGAGAAAGAAGGGGAGAGTCGACACAGCAAAATTTGTCCTTACCAGGAGACCACAGCAGAGTGAACTCAACCATGCAATTCACCCCAAAGTGAGGATGCTCCAGAGAGCAAAAAAATAGTATTATCCAAGACCAAGTGCTGAAGGAGAGACTTCTGGAGATAAAGCCCAGCACCCCAGCATCAAAATTCCACGGTTTGGATCCAGGGCTAACATCCATCAGGGACATTTCCACGCTTTGCATTCTCCTTTTCCTGGCTCTCAGGAACCCTCCATAGACCATTCCCATCCCATTTCTGATCAGGCTGACCCAGCTATGGGAAAAAACGTGCCAAACCCAGCCAAGCCTCTCAGGTACCGCAGTCCTCTCCCAACACACATCACCAAGGCAGAGCTGGGGTTCAGTTCATCTCCACATATAGTCTCTCCAGTCTTCCATCAGCTGGAGAGCTCCTGGGTGCTGGATTTTACCCCCAGCTCATCTGAAAGAAGTCGCTTCCTCACATCACCTTCACCTGCAGCAGCATCCAACTGCTGCTCCTCTGCTTTAAAAGAAAACCTGAGATCTTATAAATGATAAAAAAAAAAAAAAATGTACAGCCTGAGCTTCCCAAAACAGCCACTGCTCATCTGTGCCAAAGATAACATAACTCAGCGCAGGGAAACCACAGCCTACAAATCTTACCCAAGGCTTGAGGGGATAAAATGTAGCACATTGCTCCTGGACCTTGGGTCCAGCAATGGCAGAGCAAAGCCTTTACGATCCTCAGAGAGAAAAATAATGTGGGTGGACACAATAAAACGGCTTTTTCCACTCACTGGTGACAACGTGTGAATATTTGCTTGTCAGGGTCACATAAATCACAAGCAGAGTGGGATGTTTCCTTCTCCATCCTACGTGGCACCCCCTGCCAGGATCTGGATGCTCAGAGGATGGTCCACCAGCAAAAAAGCCTTCCTAGGTTTCGTAGACAAGGGACTATTAAATGACCCGCTCCTATTTTGGCATCTTTGCTTTGAAGGAAACAACCTGGAAGCTCAGTCTATCTTCTGCTTCCCCCCATCTCTTCAATTTCTGTTAACAAGGCTGTGACTTCAAGCTTCATCCCACACCTGTCTGAGTGGTGGAGAAAGAGCAGTGCGGATTACTGGAGAAGGAATGAACGTGGCACCCATGGACACGTGGACATGGCCCATTTGAGAGAAGCACCCAGGTTCTGGGGCGCTGAGAAACAACACCTGTCCCTTTCCAATCTAATGGCATTGCTGCCTCATCCAGTGTGGGATCTCACTGGTGGGAATCTCACCCTTTCCAGAGAAGCCTGACCCAGGGAACAGCCCTGGGAGGTGAACCTTAGTCTCACTGTATAGAAAAACAACTGCAAGGACTGAGTTTTGAGGCACGGGGAGGCCAGTGACACCCAACAACTGTGCCTCCAGCGCTCGGCATTGCTGGGGGCAGCTGCAGCAAAAAACATCCCACGACTGCCGGCTGCTCCGCTGCCACAGCATCTGTTGTCCCCTACTGTCACCCACCACGGCCCCCGAGACCACGTGCAGCCGGAGTGACTCTGCAGGAAAACGATAACCGTAAAATGACAACAAAACCGGGTCTCTGCCGAGCCCTCGCTCTCTACACCCGAACCCAGCCCGGGGGCCGCACCTCCCGCGAGGTGGGCGCTGCTCCCGGCCCCGGACCACCCCGCCGCGGGCATCCACCGGGGCCGTGCCCCCGCCGGGACGCGCCGGGGGCAGCTTTGTGCCGGCGGTGCCGCTGTGCGGGCCCACGGGACCGCGATGGCCGCGGCTCCTGCGGCGGGGACGCGACGGGGTCCCTCTGCTCCTGCCCACGGGGGGCTCGCCGCGGGCGGGGCTCGGGGCAGCACTGCCCCTCTCCAGCCAGACGGAGCGGCCGGGAAGCTTCCAGAGGCCGGGAGCACACCCGAGCCCAGCCCCGGAGCGCTCCCCGGGGAGCGCCACATCCCGCGGGGCCCCCACGGCCACGCACGGGCTGTCACCGAGCGGGGGGGGGGGGGGGAGCCCCGCGGGGCGAGGCCGCCGGGACGCCGCCAGCACCGAGACCTGACCAGAAACCGGCTCCATCCGCGGCACGACCCCCACCCCGCCGCGGGGCTCGCGTCTTTCCAAGGGAGACAAAAGCCGGGATGCGCTCCCCCCGCTGCTCCCCTTCGCTCTCCCCACCCCCCCGGCCGGTGCTGTGTCACGTCCCCCCCCGGGCCGCGCTTACCGTGCGGGGCCGGGCGCGGTCAGTGCCCCGCCGTGGGGGTCATGGGCGCGGAGCGGGGCGCGGGGGGCTCCGGGGGCGCCGCCCGGGAGGACGCTCCGGCTCCGGCTCCGGCTCGGCGGAGGGACGGGCCGGGGCGGCGGGCAGTGACGCGCCACGCCCCGCCCGCGGCCCGCGCCGGCCCTGACGGGAGATGTAGTCCGGGGCTGCGGCCTGCCCGAACGGCGGCGATCCCGCAGGGACACCCCGAACCCCGCAGCCCTGGGCCTCTGACAGGAACCTCCCGGACCCCAGAACGCCGGGATCTGACAGGGACCTCTCGCATCCGCACCGCCGGGGCTCCGAGAGAGACACCCCCACATCCCGCAGCCTGGGCTCTGACCGGGACCCCCGCGATCCTCCAGTCCCGGGATGTGACAGGGATCCGGGGGTCCCGCATCCCGGGGATCTGAGAGGGATCCCCCCACCCCCCCCACCCCCCCCCCCATCCGGCACTCCGGATTCGGACAGGGACCCCCCGCATCCCGCACCCCCCGGGGATCTGATTCGGACCCGCTGGTCCCGCACCCCGGGGTCTCACAGAGATGCCCCGGATCCCACTCCTCCGGGGAGCTAGCAGGCACGCTCCGGATCCCACAACCCCGCGATGTGACAAGGGACCCCGGGGCCCTGCACTCCGGGGATCTGACAGGGAACCCCCAGATGCCCGCAGCCTGGGACCCCCAACCCTCCAGGGCAGGTGAGAGACCACCCGGGGCTCAGAGCAGCCTTTGGGGTGGTGTTAACCCACCCAACACACAGCGCCCGGGGAAAACACGGGTTCGGATGTCCTCACCTGCATCCATCGGGATTCAGTTCAGAGCAGCATCCTCTCCCAGCCCTCCTCCTCTCGACAAAGCAGCATCCAGCTGGGCTTTGGCGGGGGGGTGTTACACTGGGCTGAAGAGAAGGTGGCTGCAAATGTTTCACAGAATCACAGAATGCTTTGGGTGGGAAGAACCTTAAGATCATCCGGTCCCACCCCCTGCCATGGGCAGGGACACCTGCCACTATCCCAGGCTGCTCCAAGCCCCGTCCAGCCTGGCCTTGGACACTGCCAGGGATCCAGGGGCAGCCACAGCTGCTCTGGGCACCCTGTGCCAGGGCCTGCCCACCCTCCCAGACAGCAATTCCTTCCCAATATCCCATCCAGCCCTGCCCTCTGGCACTGGGAAGCCATTCCCTGGGTCCTGGCCCTCCATGCCTTGTCCCCAGTCCCTGTGCAGCTCTCCTGGAGCCCCTTGAGGCCCTGCCAGGGGCTCTGAGCTCTCCCTGGAGCCTTCTCTTGTGCAGCTGAACACCCCCAGCTGTCCCAGGCTGGCTGCAGAGCAGAGGGGCTCCAGCCCTGGAGCATCTCGGTGGCCTCCTCTGGACTGGCTGCAGCAGCTCCAGGTCCTTGTGCTGTTGTTCCCCAGGGCTGGGGCAGCTCTGCAGGTGGGGTCTCCCCTGAGCGGGGCAGAGGGGCAGAATCCCCCCTGCCCTGCTGCCCACGCTGGGGATCAGCCCAGGGCACAGGGGGTTCAGGGTCAAGGCAGGTTCAGCTCTCCCCCACAGCACCCCCAGGTCCTTCTCCCAGGGCTGCTCTCAATGCATTCTCCAGCCAGTCCGTGTTTGTGCCTGGGATTACTACAACCCACATGTAGGACCTTGCATTTGGCTGTGTTGAATGTCGTGAGGTTTGCACAGGCCCAGTTCTCAAACTTGCCAAGGTCCCTGTGCACGGCAGATAAGCCAAGTGTTTCTATATAAACAACACAGAAAATTCTGAGACAAGAAATGTAAAAACCAGAATTTAAGCACCTTTTAAACATCCCTCTAGCCTGCTGGATCCCGTCAGCCCCAGTGCTCAAAGCCACCCAGAAATGTTCCTACAAGCAATTTAAACCACCTTCTACTTACCACATCAGGCTCTCAAAAACACCCACCCAACAATCATCCCCCTTTTCTTGTGGTTTGGGTTGCATTCAAGAGGTTAACTTTATTTCTAACCATGGATTCTTTGTTGCTCCCTGTCTGGCTCTGTCACACTCCTCCGGATAAATGGATCACATTAATGAACATCAACGGAAGGACTGCAGCCATAAATTCACCAGAAATGCTGGCCTCTTAAAAAGCCTTAATTCTACTTTGACAGCAAAATCGGATTCCTAAGATCTCTCTCCCTGCTGTGCTTTATTTTGGGCCGTATCGTTTGCTGGGCAGGTTGTCATGACAACCTGATATTCACCGGAGGGTGGCTGTAATTGGGAGAGCACATTGTTAATTTAGATCCAGATTCTTTTTATTTTGTTGTATTTTAAGCAAAGGGGGACTGCCTAGATTTTCATATTTTTATCTATGACCATACTATGGTTTAATTATTTATCCAAGTGCCAATAGCATCTCTCCAGTGACAGCTGAGCAGCAGAGCTCACCAGGGCAGAAAACGGCTCTGCCCACATCCCTTTTTCTCAGCTCATCTCCTCACGCAGCCTCCCCACATCCCCTCCAGCCCCCAAGCCCCTAAACCAACAGCCCCCAGTGCGAGGATTTCACAGGAATGCTCCTGGTGCACCGGAGCAGGTTGGGGGGGGGGGGAGAAATGATATGCGTTAATGATAATTTTTCTGTAATTTTAGTGTCAGCTTTAACCTGGAAACAATTCATCTCAGATAGTTATTTAGAGCAGCTCGCTCTCTGTGGAGAACACCAGCCCATAATATTAACGCGTGAACACACTGGCACGTGTAAATCCAGCTCCTGGGTGCGCAAAGCACACCCTGGCCCCACATGCTGGGACCTCTCCATGCACCCCACACTTGCCCCAACCTGCTCATGGCATCCTTGCCCTGGAGACATCACAAAATGTCACAAAATGCCACCAAGCATTTGCCTGAATCCTTGGAGGAATCTGGAGGGTGGCAGGGCTGGGGGCTTTGGATCAGGAACTCGGATGGATGCTGGATCAGGGCACACAACTTCCAGCCTGAGATTTTTGGGAAACGACCCATCCCGCAGAGCGCAGTGTCTGTGGGAGCGTGAGAGGGAGCTGGGTTCATTTTTCTAGTAGGTGTGGGGGGGATGTGGACACGGTGACAGCAGGGCGACAGCAGGGCAGCTGAAGGTGAATCCACGGATGGGTGCCAGACTCCGGAGAAGGTGCCGTGTCTGTCGCCTCAGCGCGGCGCTCCCACCCTCGCGTGGGTTTGCAGCTCCCCGGCCACGCTGCTCATGGCGTTCGTCATTCACGTGTCCCAGCAGGAAGAAAGGCAGCGTTCCGGTGAGCGGGGACTTTTCTGCAGGAGCTGGCACAGCTCCAGGTCCAAAGAGCAAAGTGGAGCTGCCGATCCCATCCCCATGCAGGAGAAACCCTGCTCTCCTCAGCCCCTCTGAGCTGCACATCCCAACCTCCTCCTTCCATCCCTGCTCCTGGCTTAATCCCATCATAGCTTAGAAAGGAGGGAAGTTGGGAAAGGAGGGGATTTCTGCTTAAAAGGAAAAAAAAGGAGAGGAGTTGTAAAAGCTGGGGATGGAGGAGGGAATAGAAACATCCTTCTTTCAAGGAAAAGATGCTGTGGCTGCTGTTCTGGGTACCATATGCCAGGTAATAACACGAGATGACTCAATGTTTGGGAAATTAAATTGGCTCTTTATTAAAAGCATGTATTTAGGGAGGTAGTGAGGTGTCAGGGGAGTCCCTGCATTGCCTTAGCAGAGGGAATTCAGGCAGGCTGTCTGGCTCCTAATGCTGCAGAGCACGGAGTTCACAAGGTGCTGGGACATGTATCCAGCCTCAGCATCCTCCCAGGGCTCCCAGGGAAGCACTGAGCATCTCTGGGAGGATCTTAGGAGCTCTTCCTAAGCTCTCTCCTACCTAATTCAGTGGAAACTGTTGGGTGTCTGCCAGTGGGAAGCGCTCCAGCCTCAAGACTTTTGTCCCAGGAAAATAGCAAGAGGCGGAAAGAGCAGCTGGGGACACGAAGATATTTGAGAGCACAAGCTGCAACTCAAAAAAATCCTGTGCCAAACTCTAGTCTTGCCCTGGCAATAGCCTTTAAAGTGCCTTAGCAATGGTGGGAATCTGCTGATTCAAAGGGGAAATACAGAATATTTACAAAGCACCTTGCTGGTAGCTGCTGTGTGCTGGTAGCTTGGTGCTCCCTCTCTAGCTCGGAGCAAATCTTGGCCTCAGAGAGAGTAGCAGAAGGCAAAATTCAGTGCACTGTGTTCTGCTCAAATCATACACCCCCTCCATGGAATTCTCAGTTATACATACAGACAGGCACTGAAAAAAAAACCTAAAGATGAGAATTCCTTTTATCTTCCCCAAGTCCTTCCAGCATAGGTGGGATGATGGAGGTGTCTGCCAGGATGGAGGCACAATGATGGCCTCAGTGGGTTTCTAAGAAGTGACCATGGCCATTAAGTGCTCAGATGCTCCCTCAGAGGCTTCTGCAGGAAAATAAACACTTAAAATAGTCAGTCAACAACGTTCCTGCCAGAATCAGACTGATCATTGTTATGGTCGGGCTGCAGTTGAATTGAAAGCAAATAGACCTCCTTTAAAAACACAAATAATAGACCCACTGTAGGAGCAAAGTCCTTTGACTGGAGACAGACAAGGTCTTTATTCCCATCGTGACAGAGCCTGAGTAAGTGGCTCTGCCCTCCTTCCCCAGCATCTGTCCCCCTTCCCAAGGGAGATGTCTGTCTGTGCCTGGGGTCCAGGGGCATCGGATGTGGGGTTCCAGCAGTCCCTGCTCCATCCAAACGTTATGGTGTGACACAGCCTGGCTGAAAACCTAGAAAGAAACAGAGGTGATGGGGTGTGAATGTGGCCAGACAGGGTGTTCATGACAGAAGAGACGGCACTAAGATGTCAATACTCTCTCCTATATATATATATCTATATATATCTATATGTGTCTATATATATCTATATGTATCTATATATATCTATATATGTCTATATATATCTATATATATCTATATATATCTATATGTATCTATATATATCTATATATGTCTATATATATCTATATATATCTATATATATCTATATGTATCTATATATATCTATATATGTCTATATATATCTATATATGTCTATATATATCTATATATATCTATATATATCTCAAATTTCAGAGCAGGGTACCCACGGGTGAAGCAATGCTTGGCTGTGGTGGGAGGAGAAGCTGGTATTGAAATACTGAATGTGGGGACAGGCTCCTTCCCCCACTTCCCAGTTATTTTTAGAAGGGCATTTTTATCCAGCACAGCCATGGGTGCCAAGGCTGTTTGCAAGTCAAGGCTAAATTCAGTGGTATTTGGAGGAGGTCTGAAATGGGAATGGCCCAGGCTCCTGGAGAGCTGGGTTTGTGAGTACTGATCTGCTCCAGAAGGGTTGAAATCCTGCCCTGATGCTGCTTTCCATACTAAAGGTGAGAAGATGCAACTCAGAACAGCTGGATTTTCTCCTTGACCTCCCATGTAGCTTAAAATAATAGCCTTAATTTCCCATATTTCACATAATTCAGTTGAATAATGAGACTACCTGGACATAATTAATTACTTTCCTCCACCGATTTAATTCACAGCTACATCCTTGGATTGAAGAGGCCTCAGAAATACAAAGTATGATATTCCAGGTGAGAACAAATTACCAATTTAAAGGATCACCATGATTCTAGCCCTGAGGATTTGCAAAGGTCAGGTTGCTGAGGAGCTGAGAGCTGGCAGAGGCAGCACAGGGACTTGGGATGGTGATGAAGGATGTCCTTCCACACCAGGCAGGATGGATCCTGTCAGATACCTCCACAGGGTGACAGAAAACACCCCTGACAGGGACATTAATAACTCCAGTTTTGCCAGAGTTCGAATTAAACGTTGACAAGCATGTTTTGCAGTGGCGTGGCTGGCCAGGAAATATTACAGTAACCCAGAAATCTCTCTCTTCCTCTGGCTGCAAATGGGATTTTTTTTCCATAATCCCTTACTGTGGATATTAATTGCATCGAAGGATTGCGATGCTGCTTGGAGGGGTGCAGTGGGAAGGAATTGCTAATAGTTGGGGGTGGGAGAAGAAGCAGGGGAATTTCATTGGGTGAGGGATGTGGAAAATCCAGAACACTGGATGGAGGACGACAGCAAAACATTTTTCTAATTTGTTTTTCCAGGGAGAAATTATTGCAATCTTTCAATAAAGGGGGCTTAGAAGAAAGGTGAGGTCAGACTTTTTAGTAAGGCCTGTAGTGGCAGGACAAGGGGTGAAGGTTTTAAACTAAAAATGTGTGGATTTAGATTATGTATAAAGAAGTTTCTTACAATGAGGGTGGGGAGGCCCTGGCACAGGCTGTCCAGAGAAGCTGTGGCTGCCCCATCCCTGGAGGTGTTCCAGGCCAGGTTGGACGGGGCTTGGAGCAGCCTGGGACAGTGGAAGGTGTCCCTGCCCATGGCAGGGGGTGGAACTGGATGAGCTTTGCAGGTCCCTTCCAACTCAAAACATTCCATGATCCTGTGGGTCTCTGCCTTGGCCATTTCGTCGCTCAGGGTCATACTGTGTACAGGAGTTTTACTGACACTGCAGATTTTTAAGCAAACTGTAGCCTCAAAAGTCTGCCTGTAATGATGTAGTAGCAAGAAAGCCAAGCTCTAGGCAAGCACTCTGGTCCTGGGCACACTTTTCATCATGAACAAGGCTGAGGAAAGCAGGCTGGGCACCACAGAGAGCTGGGATGGCTGCACCATCTGAGCTGGCTCTGCCAGAGCCAGGGCTGGTACTGCCACGGGGCTGGTAGCCCAACCCTTGGCTGGAGAGAGGGAAGGCAGGATGACTCAGTGGGCTTGGGTTTGGATGACCTAGGCTACTGGTGGTGGCAGATGAAAGCCTTCAGTTCTCAGCTTCAGCTTTCCTGCTCTGAAGTGGGTACAGCACTACTTACCCTGCTGGTAAAGCACCTTGAGAGTCAGCTTTCAACATCAACACTGTGTTTGTAGGGATAACAGCAGCCCCGGGTCAGCAAGGACTCTTTAAACATCTGCTTGTGGTCCTTAGGACATGTCCTAGGAGAGAATCTTCTTTGGGAAAATGAGAAGTGTCTCAGATTGTAACACTACAGCCTTGTGCCTCATCTCCTTCGGGGTTGTGGCAGCTCCCTTGCCTGGTCTTGGGTTAATCCAGAACCTGGTGGGGAAGAGCACATCAATGAGGCCTTCACCACACACCTGCTGATGGCAGCAGCCCAGCTTCTAGCTTCTCCTGCTCCTGGGAGCCCACATCCTCTGCAGTCACCTGTCTGCACCCTGTTATCTCTCACACATCTTCTAACGCAGCCTTCCCTGGCCCTGACTCACCTGCTGATATGGACATCCTCCCTTTCCGGCCACGTTCTCTCTCCCCCTACCAGCAGAGCCACCAAAAAGGAAGGATTGGCAGCAAACAGCACTCCAGCACCCATCAGCCATGGGGGAGCTTGGAAAATGTGTATTTTTGTCAGACAAGTAGTTTATATTTTACGTGCCATGGAGAAACCATCAGGGTTGCTCAGAGTCTGCTCCTCCAAGGAGAAGGACTCACAGCCCTCCTTCCACCAGCAGGATGTGATGCCTCAGAACACCCGAGTCTCTCATCCTCTTTTCCCCACTGGGCATCTCTGTGCTGTGAAATGATAGTCCTTGACCACATAAACTTGTGGTTTCCACATGCCAGCAGCTCAGGCTGAGCAATGACAAGAGCCCAGGATTTATCCTTTGTCTGCTAATAAAATAAATGAGCTTATCTTCACGCGGGCTTTGCTTCTTATCGCGTTGCTTTGGTAAAAATACACCCTGCTGGAGTCCTGCCCTCCTTTCCTCAGCAGCTGCCGAGGGCTGGCACCCCAGCTCCAACCCCACTGCCTTCCCAGTAAGGTGACTGGGAAGGAAAGGGAAATATTTTCAGTCCCTGCTTGCTTCAAAAGCTGTTAGAAAAAAAAAAAAAGGGTTTGACACGCTCTTGCTTTTGATAGGAGGAAAAAAAGAGATAACAATATCAAACCACAGGCACGTCAGGCACATGGCAGGTATTTTATCATGTTCTGGCCTCTGGGAATCAGTGCGGGGCAGGTTTATATTAACCATGCTGGGACAAAATAGAGACATGCTGATACCCTCATATCAACACACAGGGTAGCAGGCACACATCAGATGGAAATTTGCAGCTGCCCAAATAACCAACAACGTGAAGGTGCCAGCTGAGCTGCCCAACACAAGTTATCCCCTCTAGCACGGGCATTGCTTAAAGATTTGGCTGCTTGAAAGCAAAACTTCTGTTTGCTTGCCCCAAAATGCTCAGTGTGTGACATCAGAAATGACAGAAATAATGAGAGATCGTTTCACCTTGCTCTGACTGACACTTTTCACCCCCATGAGCTGGAGTGTGGAGCTCAGGGCACTGACGAACCAGAGGGGCTGGGGGAGCCTGGCATTGAAGGTTTCCAGGGGTGGGGCATCTTTCACCTCTCTGGGCAACCTGTGCCAGGGTCTCACCACCCTCATTGTAAAAAACATCTTTATATCTAATCTAAATCCATCCTCTTTTAGTTTAAAACCTTTACCCCTCATCCTGTTGCAACAGGCCCTGCTAAAAGGCTTGTCCTCAGTGCTACACACGAGTTTGCTAATGGCTCTCCTATTTTCCGTGATTTTTCCTACAGAATCCTCTAACTGCTATATATATATTAAAAAAAAAAAAAAAAAAAAAAAAGAGGCAGGCAGGCTTTTTTTTTTCCCCCAGAGCTTTCTCCATAAAATAAACTTGCATTTCTAATATGTCACTATAGTATGACTGTGCTCTACCCCAGGTGGGGACCCCCCGGCAGGGATGACTCCACACCACCCAGGCTTTCCTGTGTAGCAGGACTCAACTGCTTTTCCCCAGGGATAGGACACAGGGAGATGTTTTCCTCCCTGCATCGAGTGAGGAATTTTCCCTTGTTTCAGAAGTGACAGTAAAACCTGGGAAGATGCTGAGTTCATCTCTGCTTAGCTTTGCCCCTATGAATAATTATTAGCAGGTCTTTGGAGCTAGACCAGGAGTGAACAGGCACAGCCCTTCAGTCAGCAGATATTCCAGTGTCCTTTCGTCTGCTGCTGAAATGTCTAATTTGACTCAATTTCTAAATTATACTAATTAGAAGGACTAGCAGCACAATTAAGTGTGCTCCACAGAGAGAAACTGCTTTTCATGAAAGGCCTGCTTTCGGATTCCAGATAATACAGTTTCCAGCAGATAATGTTTAATTTCTGTATAATAATTCCATATTCCCCAGCTGGGCTTTGTTCACAGGGGCTGAAGTGCAGACAGTTAGAGCGATAGTAGACTCAAACCTTCGTTCCATCATCCATCCAGGTCCTGGAGCTGGGAAAATCCACGATATTTGCAAGGCGTGGTGATGGGAAATTATTTTCTACAGTTTTAAAGAACAAAAGAACCTGGTTCCCTCTCCCAAGTAAGGTGTGTTGTCCTAAGAGGGATTTGACTTCAGAAGGGAATGAACTTTGCTACAAAACCGGCCCTGAATAAACCTTCTATTTGTTCTCTCCAGGACACAGCAATTTTAATGGAACAAGGAATTACCAAGAAATACAGGTCTGCATGGCAGGACATGAAAGATAGACAAATTTAGTTGCAAGCATTTAAGAGCAAAGGAAATTAAGGGTGTGGGACCTGGGGCTGTGGTGGATTCCTCATCATCTGGAGTCTTTAATCAAGTTGTTTCTCTTTTCTTTTTGGGTGCATTTAATAGAAGCTTCTAAAACAGTGTGCTGGGGCTTTAGTGAATCGGTGGGCATTGTTTGGGGATTACAGGGTGGGGCTCTGTGGGCTGTGGGAGAAAAGACTTCAGAGCAGACCGTCCCTCCTGGCTTTGACTCAGCAAGCCTGTTCCTGCTGACCTTGGGAAAGATCCACCTGCAAACATCACCTCGGAAATCCTGGATAAATTATCTGAGTACGCCGGGATGCAAAGGGAAGCATCAAACCTTGTGGCAACCCTGGTTGTGGCGGGGCTGTGACCACCCTGCGAGGGCACTGTCCCACTGAAGGGAGTAGGGAGAAAACACACGTGAAAAATGAAAAAAATTCTACTAAAATAATCACAGAAACCCAGAACGGTTCGGGTTAGAAGGGACCTTAAAGGTCCTCTAGTCCAATCCCCTGCCATGGGCAGGGGCACCCTTCACTTGACCAGATTGCTCATCCTGTCCAACCTGGCCTTGGACACTTCCAGCGATTCTGTCTGGAGAGACAAGAGTTTGGGGTTTTAATAGATTTGGGATTGTATGAATGAATGTTTCTTTTGCTAAGAAAGTTTAGACCACATGATCCTTGGGGTGTCTTCAGACTGGAATTCTGTGACCCTTCACAGTGCTGCAAGCCCAAAGGCTGGATAACACACATAACAGGCACAAGCAGCTAAGATACTTCCAACATTTATAAGGAGGTTTCTGTTCCCCATTTTCAGCATTAAATTGTAGTTTCTCTGTGTCTTTGCCTTTTGCTGCCTGACTCCTGTGGGGTCAAAGGGCTTGGCAGAAGAGCTGGTACACCACATCCATGTAATATATGGGAATATAGTAGGAAGAAATATAGGAAGGACCCACATAATATAAGGGAAAATGTACAGGAAGGAATTGCTGTCTGTGAGGGTGGGCAGGCCCTGGCCCAGGGTGCCCAGAGCAGCTGTGGCTGCCCCTGGATCCCTGGCAGTGCTCAAGGCCAGGTTGGACGGGGTTTGGAGCAGCCTGGGACAGTGGAAGGTGTCCCTGCCCATGGCAGGGGGTGGGATGGGATGAGCTTTACAGGTCCTTCCCACCCAAACCATTTTGAGATTCTCTGATTCTCTGGTGTTACTCCCCATAACAATGGGACTATAAAAATCCTCAGAGCATCAGAAGCCCTTTCTGTCACTGGGAGAACAACACCTCCACCAAGCACCAGACTGAGGAGCTCCTCCCTGCTCCCGTTGGACTAACTCTGTGTCAAGCATGTCCTTGAGATCCACAGCCCATCCTTCCCCATCCCTGCCACTCCTCTTAACACCACAACCTGTTTGAGACAAGAGCAGGGAACTGGCTGCCTCCCTTGCCCCAGCAGCACCACATCCCACCCCCCATCCAAGGGCAGCCCCAGCTTTGAGCAAAGCAGGCATCACCCTTTGAAACCACCCTGGGCTCCTGCCGCAGTTCATGGCAGCTGAAACATGGCAGCAAAGTTTACATAAAGCACAGTCAAACAGAGCTGCATTTCTGCCTCTGAGCCATCAGCTGCAGCAGCTGATATTTTCTTGGCTTTCTACAGGTTTTGCGCCATAGTTTGTCACACAGAGAATAAATTCTAGGAATCCTTGTGATATTGATCAGAACAGCTTCTCAGTACTGTGACCCTGACACACCAGTAGCCTCCTCTTCCAGCCCTTTTCCCACGTCTGAGCCTTTGCTGGCAGCAGCCAAGCCTCAGAGACACCTGAGTCAGGTCCTGAATAAGCACTCAGAGGAGCTGCTCTTGTTCCCCTCACTTGCAGCACTCAGCTTGTTCCAGCCTTGGATGTGTTTGCTCACAGAGGTTATTCCTGTTCAACATCTGACCCGAGGACACCCAGCAGAAACACCATTCCTGGTGTGTTCACCTGGGTGTTCAGAAAACTAACCTGGAGCCACATTTCTCCACCAATACTGCTGAAAGACAATTTGTTAGACCACTTTTCTTAGGCAGAGGAGCTGGTACACCACATACATGTAATATATGGGAATATAGCAGGAAGAAATAAAGGAAGGATCCACATAAGAGAAAATATACAGGCAGGAATTAGTGTCTGTGAGGGTGGGCAGGCCCTGGCCCAGGGTGCCCAGAGCAGCTGTGGCTGCCCCTGGATCCCTGGCAGTGCCCAAAGCCAGGTTGGATGGGGCTTGGAGCAGCCTGGGACAGTGGAAGGTGTCCCTGCCCATGGCAGGGGGTGGAACAAGGTGAACTTCAGGGTCCCATCCAACCCAAACCATTCTGGGATTCTCTGATTCTTAGAGACCATAACCCTCAGCATCTCCAGCCATATTCCTGCCATATTCCAGTACCATATTCCGGCCCGGAACACTTTTCCCATACAGATGTTGTTCCCATAATTCCCATCCCCATCTTCTGTCTGGCAGCAGTCACATGCAGAATGGACATCAGGACATTTTTCCTATGGATATGGGAGACTGGGGGAGAGAAATCTCATTTTGTTAAAAAAAAAAAAAAAGAAACAAAAACCCCGTGTTTTTTTAGTCTGTCTTGTGTATAAACCTTTTCCTCCCAGTCAGAGTTAAGTCTGGTGGAATGCCCCTTTATTGACTTGCTCTTTGGTTAAGCACAAACCCAAACATTCCTGTGCTGCAGAATGGCATTTGCTGTTCCAGTGCGAGTCCCGGGGAGGCTGGTTTGTATCCAAAATGGCACCAGCATGACAAATAGAAAGGGCTCTGTGATTTGCCCAAGCACTGATGTTTTATGCCATGTTTATGTTTGATTTTTTTTACACTCTAAGGCCTTTCCCTGGGTACATGGATAACACAGGACCTCCAGGACCTCCACTGGAGAGGGCGATCTTAGGGAGATCTCTGAAATACCTCAGCTTCTAAACCAAAATCAAACTGTAGAAGCCCAAACCAGATGTCTAGGCACAGCATAAACCAAGGAAACATTGGAAAGTCACACTCAGTCCACACTGAGCTTCATTTTCCCTCTCCACTCTCACCTATTGCAGCTCCCCTGGTTTTCCCCCACCTCCACCACGTGGCCTCCCTGGAAGGAGGGAGGGAAGAGGTCTCTGCTGTACATCCCAACTCCAACCTGCAGCCTTGGGTGGGGCAGGAACCCTCCTTGGGAGATGCCCAACCACTCCTTTGAGCACAGGAATTGGTGGAGAGGAGCAAACTCCTGCTTTGGCAAGAAGGATCCTCTCCCTGCGGAGACCCGGGAGGGGATTTGGATGCCTGTGAACCTTCTCTGTTGTTTGCTTGCCAGGGAGCTCCCTGCCCCTTTGACCTCATCAAGCTTTAGGATTTGAGATACTCCTAGTCAGCTGAATCCTTTCACATGCCACAGGCCTGGACCCCCTGGCTGTGTTAACAAAAGCACTCTTGCACAGTTGGTTCCAAACCTTTTACAGTCACATCAAGCCCAAAGCCCAAGGTTTAAAGTTTACCCTGCCTGTGAGTTAGGTAGATAGAAAAACAGGAAGGGGGAAAAATAGAAATAAACAAGGTTCGGTATTCAGGTGTTTAAAACTGAATAGGGAATGGAGTGGCAAAAAGCATATGTTATTTTAAGTGAAAAATCCTGCTTCTCCATGAGTTTGTCCATGAGAAGATGGGATTAAAAATGCCATTAAAGGTAAAACTGACATATCTATGAGATCATATTTGACGCACATTCTAGATAGAAGAAAAAAAACCCTGCAAGCAAACCAACGCCATCAGAAGCGGTTGCCATTAACTACAGCATTGAACTGAATGGTCTTTGAATGATCCTGAATGAGTCTGTCCTTCAGGAATTCAGAACAGGCAGATCTCAGGCTCAGCCACTCAGTCTCGAGGCTGGAGCCCCTGTGCTCTGCAGCCAGCCTGGGACAGCTGGGGGTGTTCAGCTGCACAAGAGAAGGCTCCAGGGAGAGCTCAGAGCCCCTGGCAGGGCCTCAAGGGGCTCCAGGAGAGCTGCACAGGGACTGGGGACAAGGCATGGAGGGACAGGACACAGGGAATGGCTTCCCAGTGCCAGAGGGCAGGGCTGGATGGGAGATTGGGAAGGAATTGCTGTCTGGGAGGGTGGGCAGGCCCTGGCACAGGGTGCCCAGAGCAGCTGTGGCTGCCCCTGGATCCCTGGCAGTGTCCAAGGCCAGGATGGATGGGGCTTGGAGCAACCTGGGGCAGTGGAAGGTGTCCCTGTCCATGGCAGGGGGTGGAACTAGGTGCTCTTTGGAGCTCTTTTCCAGCCCAAACCATTGTGGGATTCTTTGATTCTGTCAGTTCCTGCTCTAACAGTGGCTCAACAGCTCCAAGGGAGGATTTTACCCATTACCTATTAAACAACAGCTGGAGGCAAACAAATTACTCCCCAAGGGCCTGGAGTGCTGCAATCCATGTGAGGGGCCAAAACAGATGATTGCTCCCTAAAAATTAGACTTTACTTTCAGCACACCCCCTACAAATACCCCATCCAGGACAGCCTTCATCCTCCAGGTTCTCCTGGACAAACCCAGCCCAGCTGTGGCAAATGCTCTGTGCATGGGTGGGCAGAGGAGGAGAGCTGCCTCCCTCATGAGTGGAGAGACAGGACCCATGAGAGACAAGAAAAATTCAATCATTGTATTTGGTATTTGCTGCCCTCTGAGCAGAGCGTTTGGTACCTCACAGCACACAAAGGCAGCTGGGCACCACAGGGTCACCACTGGGTCCCTGACACCACAGCACACCCCACAAAGCCCATCCCTGTGTCCTGCACCATCTATTCCATCTGCAGCCTTTGCAAAAGATCGCTTGCAAGTGGGCCTGGTGCTTCTCCAGTGTAGTGCTCCCCACCCACACTTTCCTGCATTCCAGCAGCCTCCCCATCCTGATGCTCCACATCCTGGTGCCCTGTAATCCCCCCCATCCCAGTGTTCCTGCATCCCAGTGCATTAGCAACCCAATCCCCTTCCCTGTCTTGGTGCTCCATCCTGGTACTTACCCCATTCCAGAACTCCCATCTCAGCACACCCATCCCAGTATCTCCATTTCAGACCATATCCCAGTGTTCCTGCATCCCAGAGCACTTGCATCCCAGTACCTCCCTCCATCCTGGTACTCCTTCATCCTGGTACTCACCTCATACTGGTCCCCCCAGCCCAGTACCGTCATCCCAGTACCCTCATCCCAATACCATCATCCCAGTACTCCCACTGCAGTTCCTCATCCCAGTTCCCCCATATTGATACCCCCATCCCAGTTTCCCCATCCCAGTTCTCCCATCCCTGGACTCCTATCCCAGTTCCCCCATCCTTGCATGCCCTTCCTGGTTCTCCCATCCCAGTATCCCCATTCCAATACCCCTATCCCATTTCCTCATCCCTGTACCGGGTCCCTGTTCCCCCATCCTTACACCCCCATCCCAAAACACCCATCTCAGTATCCCCATCCTGGTTCCCCATCCCTGTTCCCTCACCCCTGTTCCCCCATCCCAGCACTCCCATCCCAGTATCCCTGTCCCTGTATCTCCATCCCAGAATTCCCATCCCCATTCCCCCATCCTGGCACTCCCATCCCAGTATCCCAGTCCCTGTATCCCCATCCCAGCATTCCCATCCCTGTTTCCCCATCCCGGTATCCCTGTCCCTGTATTCCCGTCCCACCATTCCCATCCCAGTTCCCCCATCCCAGTGTCCCTGTCCCTGTATTCCCATCCCACCATTCCCATTCCAGCATTCCCATCCCAGTGTCCCTGTCCCTGTATTCCCATCCCACCATTCCCATCCCAGTTCCCCCATCCCGGTATCCCTGTCCCTGTATTCCCGTCCCACCATTCCCATCCCAGTTCCCCCATCCCAGTGTCCCTGTCCCTGTATTCCCATCCCACCATTCCCATTCCAGCATTCCCATCCCAGTGTCCCTGTCCCTGTATTCCCATCCCACCATTCCCATCCCAGTTCCCCCATCCCGGTATCCCTGTCCCTGTATTCCCATCCCACCATTCCCATCCCAGTTCCCCCATCCCGGTATCCCTGTCCCTGTATTCCCATCCCACCATTCCCATCCCAGTTCCCCCATCCCGGTATCCCTGTCCCTGTATTCCCATCCCACCATTCCCATCCCAGTTCCCCCATCCTGGTACCCCTGTCCCTGTATTCCCATCCCACCATTCCCATCCCAGTTCCCCCATCCCGGTATCCCTGTCCCTGTATTCCCATCCCACCATTCCCATCCCAGTTCCCCCATCCCGGTACCCCTGTCCCTGTATTCCCATCCCACCGTTCCCATCCCAGTTCCCCCATCCCGGTACCCCTGTCCCTGTATTCCCATCCCACCATTCCCATTCCAGCATTCCCATCCCGGTATCCCTGTCCCGCTCCCGCCCGTCCCGGTAGCACCGGGCGGCAACGCTGTGGCTCCCTCTGGTGGCCTCTGCCGGAGCCTGCGGGCAGCGCCTCTGCCCGATCCCGCAACCCCTGACCACCCCCAAACCACTGCCTGCACCCCCAAATCCCTGCCTGCACCCCCAAATCCCTGTCTGCACCCCTGAACCCCTGACTGCACCCCCAAACCCCTGACTGCACCCCCAAATCCCTGTCTGCACCCCTGAACCCCTGACTGCACCCCCAAACCCCTGACTGCACCCCCAAATCCCTATCTGCACCCCTGAACCCCTGACTGCACCCCCAAACCCCTGCCTGCACCCCCAAATCCCTGTCTGCACCCCTGAACCCCTGACTGCACCCCCAAACCCCTGCCTGCACCCCCAAATCCCTATCTGCACCCTTGAACCCCTGACTGCACCCCCAAACCCCTGCCTGCATCTCCCGGCCCCTGCCTGCACCCCTGAGCTCCCGTCTGCCCCCATCCCTGCCCGCACCCCGTGACGCCAAACCCCAACGTGTCCCCATCACAAACCAACCCCTGCCTGCGCACCCTCGGCTCCCAGCTCCAGCCAGATGACACAGGGAACCCTTCCCTCCTCAACCCACAGAGGCCTCTCCCGAACCTTCGTTACAGCACCATGGGGATGACACAGATGGGACCTCCCAGTGTTATGGAATATCCCATGGGAAGATCGTAGAATCATGGAATTGTCTAGATTGGAAAAGCCCTCCAAGACCGTTGAGTCCAGTCACTCCCCAGCACTGCCCAGGCCACCACTGACCCATGTCCCCAAGCACCACATCCACACAGCTTTTAAACTCCTCCAGGGATGGGGACTCCATCAGTGCCCTGGGCAGCTCTGCCAGGGATGGACAAACCTTTCCATGGAGGAATTTTCCCCAATATCCAACCTCGACTTCCCCTGGCTCAACCTGAGGCTGTCCCCTCTCCTCCTGTCCCTGTTCCCTGCGAGCACAGCCCGACCCCCCCGGCTGCCCCCTCCTGTCAGGGACTTGTGCAGAGCCACAAGGTCCCCCCTGAGCCTCCTTTGCTCCAGCCTCAGCCCCTTTCCAGCTCCCTCAGCCGCTCCTGGGGCTCCAGCCCCTTCCCAGCTCCGTTCCCTGCCCTGGACACGCTCCAGCCCCTCCATGTCTCTCTTGTCCTGAGGGGCCCAGAGCTGTCCCCAGCACTGGCGGTGCCTCAGCAGTGCCAGCACAGGGGACGGGCCCTGCCCTGGGGCTGTGGCCACACCCTGGCTGGGACAGCCCAGGGGCCACTGACCATCTGGGCACCCCTGGGCTCATGTCCAGCTGCTGGCATCAGCACCCTCAGGGCCTTTCCCAGCTTTCCAGCCCCTGTGCCCCAGCCTGGAGTGTTCCATGGGATTGATGTGACCCAAGAGCAGGACCCAGCACTTGGCCTTGTTGGCCCCCATCCCACTGGCCTCAGCCCATGCATCCAGCCTGTGCAGGTCCTTCTGCAGGGCCTTCCTGCCCTCCAGCAGATCAACACACCCACCCAATGTGGTGTCACCGACAAACTGACTGAGGGTGCCCTCGATCCCCTCGTCCAGATTGCTGATAATGGGATGAGAGTGGGAAGGATGCTGAGAGTGCTGGGGATGTGTGCTCCCAGCATGTGTGTTCCCAGCTGTCCCTGGGGATGCTCCTTCCCCCAGTGACCCCCAGCTGTGACAAGCAAGTGGGTCCCTTTGCCACCTCAGTGCCACACTATCCTGGCAGGGGTGTCAGATGAAGATTTAAAGATTTCTTGCTTGGAGCTTTAACAGGTAGCCCTACTTTGAGGAAAAGCTTGGGAAATGGAATGGCCAGCAGGCAAAATGCACTGATGATGATGGAGATCACCAGAAAATCCCACTGCACCTGCTCCAGTCCCAGATACCACACATGACAGGCTGGATGTATCTGGGCATTCCAGATGCTGAGACAGTTCCCACCACTGCAGAGATGTTCACCACTGAGATTTCAGCACCCACCAGGGTCCTGAGCTGCTGAGAGCAGTTCGGGGGTGGTTTCCCCTGCCCAAGTCACCCTGAGGCTGAAGCATCCCTGTGAGATCCCTCCAGGGCTTGCTGTGGTCAAACCCATTGCAGACCAGGTGTCAGCCTGGCTGCAGAGCTCAGGGTGGTACAGCAGGCTCTGCCCCCCACCACAGGGACAGCTATCACCTCTGAATCTTTTAGGGATGGGGACTGCTTGGGGAAACGCCACGAACAGCACGTGAAGAAGTGACCAAGCTTCCAGCAGCCATGGGTGTGCACTGGATGCAGCTCCCAACTCATTTTTCTCTAGCCACCCCCTCTTCTGGGAACTCAGCTCAGGGCCTTCCTGAAGCCAGGGTTGGAGAGGAGAAGGGAGAGACACACTGCAGCAGCAAGTCCCATAGCTGCATCTTTGCAAGAAGATACTTTAAAATTTGTTTTAACTTGCTCCTTAACATCTCATGGATGCTGTCTAATTCTTCCCCTGGAAGTTACGAGTATTTTGCTCTCCAGGGACTGTCTCCATACCCATATGTCACTGTATTTTCTCTGCTCAGACTTTGTGGGCATAGCTCAAAACCTGTTCCACTTCCCTGAGCACCATTTGCACTGGGGAAAGTGCTGTGAGATATAATTGGGGCTGCAGCCTGTTTCAGAAAACTACAAATAATTTCCGTGTGCAGGACTCTGCCAGCAAGCCAAGGTCTGGTGGGACACTAGGAAGTTCTTCCACACACAGGAAATAGTCCAGGGCTATGTCCATGTGGAGCTGACCTGCCTCTTGGAGCAGCTGGCCAGCCCTGCTCTGTGTCAGGGCTCTCTCGGGGTTCCTGGGCATCCACCCAGCAACCCAAAGCAAGAGAGCCTTGGATTTTAGGATGAGGACCTTGCATCTGCCCTTGACTGATGAAGCTGGTGATCTGAGGGGTGCTGATGGGGTGGGTGGTGCACAGGCTGCTCTGCTTGGCCCAGATGCACCCTCAATGGCCACAGTGACCTCTTGATGGCCAAGATGCCCCCATGATGGCCATAGTACCCTCTCAGGGGCCATAGCACCCTCTCAATCGCTGTGGTGCCACACAGAGCATGGCATTTGGTGGCACTGGAGTGACACTGAGCCCCCAGAGTCATCTTTTCTCCCAATGCATCTGAGCCAAGGCCCTGAGTGCTGCTCTGTGCCCAGGGGCTCTTATCAACGCTCTCCACTATTTGGAGAAGAGTCTGCCCAGGGTCTTCTTGCTCTTGCTCATCTCCTCCCTGAGCACGGGTGCTCCAGGGCCCCTCACCTGCACACGGAGCCCTGGTGCCCACACCCACACCTGGTGCCTCCAAGTGCTTCTCTGACTCCCCCAAGAGGCACAAAGACGGCTAGGCAACAGGACTGGGGAAAACCCACCTTTCAAGAGTTCCCTAGGAATGGAAATTAAGTTGGGAAGTAGCTTGGTGAGCAGATTTAACATGAGGACTGTGTTAAACAGCAGGATAAGGTGGAGGCCGGATGAATGAGGGGGGAAGGAGGGCCCCGTTGCTCAGGGCATGGGGCTGGAACACACTGCCTCCAAGCCAGGCACCGTGGGAGCAGGCTCCTGCTTCCCTGCTGGGATCTGGTGGTGGGGAGGACTGGAAAGGGACTGGAAGGCCTCAGGAACCTCCTGATTTTGGGTAAGGAGGGGGGGCCCTCAGCCCTGGCTGTGCTCCCTGGTGCTGGCCTGGCTGCACTGCAGCTGTATTTTCCATTATTTTTGGTTTTTCAGCTGTTTTACGAAGGAAGTAATTTGGGAGGATGGACAAGAGGATTAAGCCCAGCTAACAGCATCACTGCTACACCATCCACAGCTGTACACAGCAGCTTTCTGCTATTTTAGTCCAGTTACAGCTATTGCTGTAAGCTCTCTGTGTAAATACAGTTCGTATCTCCACTGATGGCAGTCAATCAAAGTAACAAAATGCTTATTTTCCTGCTCCCTGCCCCAGCTGTAGGAACACAGAAGCCGGGGGAACACTGAAAACCTGAAGCCCGGTCCCTTCCTTAGCTCTTCTTCTTTGGGGAGAAATAGTTCCCTGTGAGGGTGGGCAGGCCCTGGCACAGGGTGCCCAGAGCAGCTGTGGCTGCCCCTGGATCCCTGGCAGTGTCCAAGGCCAGGTTGGACATTGGGGATTGGAGCAGCCTGGGACAGTGGAAGGTGTCCCTGCCCGTGGCAGGATGTGGAATGGGATGGGCTTTAAGGTCCTTCCAGCCAAACCATTCTGGGATTCAGTGATTTTATGATTCTCTTGTCTCCTGGTGTCCGGGTCCATAAGGAACTCCTGGTCCTTCACAGAGAATAACAGGGCTGCCATTCTTCACAGGGACCTCCTGCCTCGACAGCAGGGATTTAACCTCCCCTCAGAAATGCTTCCCGGTCTTTCCTCGCCAGGGAGCTGTTGCCGGGGAAGGCTGAGGTGGTTGCCTGGGCTGTGGTTGCGCAGGTGGCCACACAGGGGTGCCAGAGACTGTGTACAGCAAGCATCCATCCATCCATCCCTCCACCCATCCATCCACCCATCCATCCATCCCTCCACCCATCGCTCTCCCGGCACCCCGCCGCCTCAGCCGCGCTCTCCTGCTGCTGCAACCCAGCGAGCTGTCCTTCCAGTGGCCCGGCATCCCGGGCTGTGCACCTCCTTCGGATCTGGCAAGCTGTGGCAGCCGGGACTGCAGCACTGCTGGGAATGTCAGCGATGGGCTGCTGCGAGACCCAGGCACTGCTTTCAGTGCAGAGCAGGGCACGGGGTATCACAGAATCACTGAATGCTTTGGGTGGGAAGGGACCTTAAAGCCCATCCAGTGCCACCCCTGCCATGGGCAGGGACACCTTCCACTGTCCCAGGCTGCTCCAAGCCCCATCCAACCCAGCCATGGACACTGCCAGGGATCCAGGGGCAGCCCCAGCTGCTCTGGGCACCCTGTGCCAGGGCCTGCCCACCCTCACAGCCAAGAATTTCCTCCTAATATCTAATCTAAATACCACCTTTTTCGATTTAAAACCTTTCCCACTTGCCTATCACTATCCTCCCATGTAAAAACTCTCTCTCCATATTTTTTATCACCTCCCTTTAAGTACTAGGATACCCTACAACAGCCCATGCAAGTCAGCCCTTCAATAATCGGATAACAAAAAAAGAATAATGCTGGATGCTGCTTAGCCAAGTCCTGTCCCTTTGGAGCAACATCTTTCTGTTGTGTTCTCAGAAAGTAGTGAGTACTTGTGGACAAAAGGAGTCATACAGGGCTTAGAGCAATTCATAATGAGCAGCTCCTGGTTTTGAGGAAATTCTCAGCCTACTCAAACCCTGATCTTCAGGGAGAACTGAGAAAGACCAGACACATGTAGAAGTGGCACTCGGGAACATGGTTTAGTGGTGGTCTTGGCAGCAGGGAAATGGTTGTACCCTATGCTTTTAAAGGTCTTTTCCAACATAAATATTTCTATCATTCAGTAGACTTGTGTGCTGCTTGTTGCATGTGTGCTGCATCTTGGTAGATGCTCCTTCTTTATTCGAACATCCTGCTGGATGCTCCTTGGGCTCTGCTCTCTTGCCATCCTCTCTGCTTCATTTCCTTAGAGGAAGAAAACATTTCCTGGACCACAGTCATTAAAATATACCAAGTTTAATGAGCATTTTGAACGCCCAGATGCTGCTGCAGTGGGTGTGTAGCTGGCCAAAAGTGTGCTTGAGCACAGGCATTGCGTAAGGCACCTCACAAAGGCAAGGAAGAGTCTGCTGAAGGAGCTCGGGAGAGGGGGAGAACAACAGTAACAGCTGGATGAACAAGGAAGGCTCGCCGGGAGGCAAAGACAGAGGTGTTTTTATAAGCTAAGTATGCCTCCACAAATCACAGAACTCCTGCCAGTACCTTGACCTCTTGTGTTAATGACAAGGCAGGATCTGCAGGCAATTAAACAAGGAGCCAGACTGAAGCGCTGCCAAATCTCCCAAATTTATCATAAAGCCACATAACAACGTTACTCAGGGCCCTGCTCCAGGGGCTTAGAGCATTGCGCTTCCTCTTCATTATAGAAACAACCTCCTTACTCCCAAAACAGTTAAGTTGCTAGGCTCCCCAAAAGGTGGGGGAGAAGAGGAGCAGAGAAACCTGGAAAATAGGAACCAAGTTTAACCTCACCGTTAAAAAAAAAACCCTGAAAGGAAAAGAGACTTGCAAGAGTCAGGGAGGAGCAGGGGGGGCTGACTCATGGCATTTGAATGCTCAGGGTTGGCAGCGCTGCCTGTGGCATTTCTGTTCCAGTCCAGCTCATGAAATCCTGGAAGTTTTGCAAGACACAGTTAGATGATTTCTAGACCAAAACTATGCTTCAGTTCAGGGAATCCACACAACCCTGGTCTGACTGCGCCTTGTGACATTGATTTTTCAACTTCTGTTTAGGGATGGAACGGAAGGATAACTGCAGACCAACATCCCTGCCACGGCGCCTGCCCTACAGCCAGAACTGGAGACCCAGAGCAGTACTGGAGCAGGGTTTTGGCACTGCTCCTGAACACCAGCTGCTCCAAAGGCCATGCAGTCATTTCAGGTACAGTCTGACTTGGGGACAAATCCACAGAAAGCTTCTGCAACCTCTCCCAGCACTTGTGGCACAATAATAATTCTTCATGTGACAGAGGAAAGCCTGTGGGTTTCACAGAGCAGGGGTGCTCCTCTGCCTGGGTATCCCAATGCAGGGGAGCAGGAGCAAGACAGCCCATCAGGGGTGTGCCCTTCCATCCCGGGGCTCAGGAACTCGGCTCCCATGGAAAACCTCAGAACAAGGCTACGACTGTGCCACGAGCAGACCTGGGGCACCAGGTCTGGAGATCTCTACACTGTCAGGCTGGGGCAGTGTAGCACAGCCACGAGCTGGGACCATCAGGAGGAGGTGGAAGCACTGGCCAGTGGGAGCAGGATGAGCTGGGAAGAAGGGAGGAATTACTGATTTCAGGCTGCTATCTGCATAGGGTATGGCTCAGAGCTGGACAATTGGATCTGGAGATGCAGGTCCTCCAGTGCTACTGTCTGAGTCGTTTTGCTGACCCAAGGCAGCTAAAAATAGAGGCAAGTAGATAAAACATCGCCCTCTCTCCTGACAAACCACATTAGTAACTAAGTGTGGCCTCAGAGAACCAGATTAGCGTGGCACAGCTGGATCTTCCACTGCCTGCCCGATGCTCTTCCTGCGGCCAAGGGCCTCCATGACACTGTTTTGCCTTATCTGCATTTCAGGAACCTCCCCTGACAGCCTTCCCCTCGCTGGGACACTGAAAAGGTCTTTCTTTTCTACCTAGTGCTTTATTTGTATCTAAGGCATAAGGGTACCTTTGGGATTCCTAGCCCTTCACCATCCTGAAATGTATCTAATAGCTTTAGAGGGGGAGTTAGGCAGAAGATGGAGTTTCTTTAAGAAAATAAATTTGACTCCTGCCCCATTTTCTGCTTCACCGCAGATGAATAATCATAGGAAAACACATCACCAGGATGCTCCCAGCATCCTTCTCAACCCCACATTTATCAGGGTTAAGTGAGACCCCAGCACAGCTGTTGGTCACTGAGCCTAGAAAAGATGGACAGGTAATTTATGGCAATCTGTCCCTTTTTACCCCAGACTTTGCCCTTCACTCTTGGGGGCGCATAGGGTTCTTCATGTCCTACTGCAGGAATGGGGAAGCTGCCCCAGCCTTAATGGGCTCCTGAACCTCACCAAAAGCCAACAAGAGTGAAACCTCCTCGTGTTTTCCACCAGGCTCCTAAACTGGCCCTTGCTGAGCAGTGCCCTCAGCTGGATCCTCCTGCCTCATTCCTTGCTCTCTCGAATTATGCACCTCTTCTTTATCCCTCACTCTTTCTGCTCCTCCTGGGTCTCCTCCTCCAGTCCAGGGCTGCAATTAAAAGTCCAGATCTCTTCCGTTTCCCATGGAGAGTCACAGAGTCACCGCTGCCAGAGGGGGGATTTCAAACCTTCTTCTGTGATGTGTCTCACCTCCAGTCCTTGGCCTTGCTTAACTTTCCCAGCCCTTTCTTGTGGCTAGGAAGAGAGCTCTTCTTAGGATGCATCATCAAGAGAGTTGGGTGAATCTGGAATGCAGGTGCCGTTTCCAGCAATGTATGTTTCCCTGGAGCATTTGGCTGTCTCCTAATGGGAAAATTGTCTGCTAGGATGAATCCAAGGCCCCAAAGCTCTGAGCTCTTTGAAAAACATTACACCTGAGTCTACCATTTGAGGCAGGTAAGCAACACGGTTCGTGTTTGGGGTTTTTTGGTAGAAAAATAACCAGAGGTGCAGAGATCCTGAGGTACACAACACACCCGCAACAAAATTTTAGTCATCTCCCAGGCTTCTTGCTCCTGCCAAGCTTTCCCATTTCCTTCTGTCGCAGCACAGGAATGCTGCACGCAGCTGGAACACAGCTCAGTGAAAGATGCTGTGGATAGTATCCTCGCGCTGCACACCAGCACTCGCCAATGTGACCTTGGTTAAAATTGGAAGCCATCCCAGATCTTTCCCCTTCACTAATATATTTAGAAGCCTGTGCTGAGCCTGGCAGAGCAGCACTAACCTGCGCACTCACAGGGTGTCAGAATAAATGTGCCGTGATAGATAGCTTAGGAACTGCAAGGCTACAGCAGAGCAGCAGGCGCAGGATTGGGCTGGGCGAGGGGGTCCAGGAGTCATCATCTGGACCTTGGGTAAAGGCTCACAGAGGGACAAATGATAAACTGCCCATCCCAGAGGCTGCCCAGGGATGTCTGTGCTGGCTTTGATGGAGTCCAATGCACCACACTGGTGGGACTGGCTCAAAGACACCTTTCAGAGCTGTCTGTACATGAGGCTTGAGGATTTGGAGCCTTGTGGAGATGAATGCCAGGATTTGCCTCTCTTGTGCACTTCCCAAATCCTTTTGCCACTGAAGTGAAATACCTTGGCAGGAGGTTATTTCTCTTTCAGGAGCATGAGAGCTGGGAGCAGCAAGCAGAGAGCTTGCTGGGGGAGGTCTTCCCACCCTGGCTATTCTGGAAGTGCCTGATAATAGTTATGAGTTATAACACTTCAGATTATCAGGGCTTGAGGGAAACCTTCAGGTGACAGACACAAGGACTGTCACCACCTCCTAGGCAGGACAGATAAATCTGTATCACCTTCCTAACCCTTGTCCAGGGAAATGCCATCAGAAGAGAGAATAGCTCCTCTCACCTAGTTCTGCAGCCCTTTCTAGTGCAATCCCCATGTAAACAGGAACACACAGGAATGATAGACAAGATATGCTCTGAGCAACCTGGTCTAGTGGAAGGTGTCCCTGCTCATGGCAGGTGGGCTGGACTAGATGACCTTTAAAGGCCCACTCCAGGATCCTATGACTCTGTGAAAACAAGGAAGCTGAGAGCACCAGCATAGCTAACTGGAGAAGCTTAATGACATCCTACCACAGCTGAGTAACTCTCCTCATACATGGTCTAAGCCCACAGGAATCACCAGGTATTTCAACCTATTAACAAGTGATCACTAACAAAAGGGATATAGGTGTAGAGCATAGATACAGAAACCACAGGTCTGCTGGGGATTGTGAACTCAGTGGTCAATCCTTTTGTCTATCAGAGCTCACGGAATTATCAAATGGTTTGGGCAGAAAGGGACTCTTAAAGGTCAACCAGTCCAACCCTCCTGCAACGAGAGTAACCTCTTCCACTAGACCAGGTTGCTCCAAGACCTATCCAACCTGGCCTCAATGTGCAAGCTTAGAATCACGCGGGCTGCTGCCTCCTTGCAGAGCTTCACTGATGTCTGCAAAGAACTCTACCCGAAGGCATGATTACTTATGGAAAAGCTTGGGGGACCCCTCCATGAATAAGGTCTAGCTGGGTGACTGGGCATGACTGAGATAAACTCATTTCTAGGCCGTAGGAAGTAGGTTCACAAACAGCTTTTTGTGCATGGTTATTTACTGGGCATTACTGGACCAGGCTGGTTGGAGTTGTATCTGCTGTGTTCACTCATGCCGTGTGTAACAGCATTCAGCATCTCCTTGGCGCTGGTCACCAGGTGATGGAATTCAGGGGCAAGGCAGATTTTATAGCCTTGAGGAGCCACCTCAAAGCTCAAGGTGTTCAGTGTCCATGCTGGTTTTGTCCCTTGTCCCTCTTCCCAGCAGTATAATCTCCAAACTTGGACTGCTTCACATGTTATTAGCCTGTCCCTGGCTGCTTTGAACCAGCCACCAAGCCCTCTCAGGCACCTGGAAATTGGTACTCATCCTCACCTGGTTGCTGCTACCAAGTGGCTGGTTTTATTCGGTCTTCTTCCATCTTACCATCGACATCTAACAAAGAACTTGAAGAGCTTTTGCCCCACACAGGGCAGATCCATGGCTAAGGTCTGCTTGCATTGAGGCAATGCTACATCCAGCCGCAGTGAAGCAGGACTGAGACAGTGACACCAGTGATAATTTGCTTTGCAGTGACTCATTAACGAAGAGAAAAGTGCTCAGAGGCGACAAAGTTCCTATTAAGCAGTATTAGGCCTGTTTAGCAAGGTTTTAGAGATAATTGCTATAGTGACACATTCACATTTCTAAAGTACAAAAACAATAGTTGCTTTTTGCAAATGTTAAGACATTTCTCTTGGAAAAGACAAGGGAGGAAGGAATGAATATCAGCTCGAGGAAATGCAGGCACATGCATCACTGAAGAGAAAAATGAAGATTTTAGCTTGGAGCACACTTAAAAATAGAAAGAGGGGAAAAACATCCAGGGATCTCTGTACAAGGTTGTGCTCCTGCTGGAAGAAAGGGCTGTCCGCTGCAGTCAGCCCTGCTTGGGAGTGGTTTGGTACCTCTGCTGCAGAGATAACTCTCCTAAGCATGTTATCAGGTATTGGAAACTTCAACGTTACAGCTGCCAGGCCAGGCACCCTGTTAATACCTGCTACTGACCTTGAAGGACCTTTTCATGGCACTTTAAACTGATGGGGGGGTTTGCTGCTGCAGTCCCACCCTTGGCCACATGCCAGTCAGAGATGGGATGTCACGTCGTGAGTCAGAAGCTAAATTGGTTCCCCTCAACAACAAAAAAAAATCACTTCAACATCACAGAATCACAGAATGGTTTGGGTTGGAAGGGCCTTAAAGATCATCTGTCTAGTTCTGACCTCCTGCCAAGGGCAGGGACAACTTCCACTATCCCAGGTTGCTCCAAGCCCCATCCAACCTGGCCTGGAACACTCCCAGGGATCCAGGGGCAGACACAGCTGCTCTGGGCACCCTGTGCCAGGGCCTCCCCACCCTCACAGACAGCAATTCTTTCCTAATATCCCATCTGTCCCTGCCCTCTGGCACTGGGAAGCCATTCCCTGTGTCCTGACCCTCCAGGCCCTTGTCCAAAGTCCATCTGCAGCTCTCTCTGAGTCCCGTGAGGCACTGGAAGGTCATTATAAGGTCTCCATTTATGCCAAGCCAATGCACCAGACACTAAAGGTACTTACCTGTACCCACCTCCTACCCTACAACATCTCATGCACCTCTTGGCTTCAAGACACCCAGATATTTCCCTGGCCTGAATAAGGTTTTGGGCCCCTGAAAGCTTGTCTAGTTTTTCTGACTCTACCAGTTGGCCTAATAAAAGATATCATCTCTCGACACACACCACTGACTTCAAGGAGACCTCGCATGTAGCTGGATCTGCGCAAGATAACCTGTCACTCCTCCGGCTTTGTGCTTATCTGTGGGAACAGGGTGTGTGCAGCGGGACCTCGCCTGGGTCTCCGGGTTTCCCTCCCTCTTCTGCACCTGAATGAGCTTATTGTTTGTGCGTCTTTGTCTGTTGGAGGGGAGGAAGGAGGACTGAAATGAATTGGGTCAAACAAGTTTTTCAGCTGCGTGCAGGTTAGGAGAGGCCACAAGAAAAGAACCACGGCCCTTTGAAGTCAGGCTGCTCCTTTCCTTTTTCATGGGCTGTTTTTTAATTCTGACAGTGAGTGATACTTTCTCAGATGGAGATCAATTCACTGAACGCAAGAACAAAGGTTCTATAAACACACAACTATCTAAGGGCTTGCATTGCAGTGACATATCATTGATGGAAGGCAGGAGGCAGCTTGAGCTAAATCATGTCTACAGTAAGGGCAAACCTTTCCTTCAGGGCCTTTCACCCTAAAAAACACAGGGACTGGGCAGGAATGAGGGTATCCCCTCTCCATTCCTATCTGCCATCAACAGATGTTGGTAACTAGGAAGAAAATTAATTTAGTGTTCCAGCCAAACTGGGCTGGTGACATGCCTTCTGCTCCCTGGACATCAGCTTTGCCATTCAGAAACAGCAGGAATCCCTGAGCTCCTGCAGGACAGAGCTGCACCCACACTTCACCTCATCACCACCAGCTGGACCTCTGGACGTGAAGACTGCTGCTCAGGAGGATAGAGACAATGCCAACCCTGCTGGAGACAGTGCAGCCACAGAGTGACAGGGGAAGGCAGCCACCACTGTTGAGGACTCTCTGCCTGAACCCATGTGGTTGTGGAGGTGTTCTCCCAGGAAACTCCCTGCTTCCTCGCTTTTCTGCCTTGTGGGGATAATCTGCTGGGAACTTACTATGGGAAATGAGTATTTTCCTTTTAGCTTTATCACTTGCACTTAGATGTCGAGGTACCAAGTACTTTCAAAATGCTTGGCCATGTTGATGACATTCAATACATGAAGAGATTCAAGGGCCTGAGGTCCACAACTGAGGTATGTATTCTTCAGGCTTCATTGCTCCCTGGGCAGTGACATGAAGGAGACCACTGCTGATCCAGAAATTCCACAGTCACCTCTCCTCATTAGTCTTGGTTTAACTTCTGGTTTCCTTTGTGTACAAAGAAGGTCCTTGGGCAGAGTCTGTGGAGCTGTGGCAGTTTTCTGGGTAATTTAAGCAGTTCTAAGAGCAGGGACTGGGTCTTCTCCTTCTAGATTAATGCCTAGGCAATGAGCTGCAAACTCACACGCTCCCTCTGTCTCTCTCTCCCCGCCAGTTAATTATTTTATACAAAACAGAGAAAGAAGCTGAGCAAGCCCCACTCCAGAATAACTTGCCAGGTGGCTCATCTCCTCAAAGATGGGAAGGGGTCTTCAAGCTCACCTCAAGCACTTCCAGATGGGTGTGCTGACCCATGGGTTAATGAGTAAAAAAGCACAGCTTCCCCATGGAACTGTTTTGAAAGAAACAGTGAGTTTGTGCATTAATCTGCAGGAGACAGTGCAGCATGGAGTCCTCAGAGGACTCCTCCTTGCTCCCCCTGGTCTCATCGTCCCTGTGGTCCAATCATCCCAAAGGACTCATCATCCCCATGGTCTCCTCATCTCCTCCCAGACAGCTAAGGCAGCCACACCACTCAGGCCATGATGATTCTGCACTCAGGATTCGATTTACCCACCGTCTTTGCTGTGAATTCTCAAGCTCAGACGAAGATGGCATAAGGCTGATCTCTGAAACTCTTCCCCCTGTGGTACAGTCCAGCTTTGACCGCAAAGATCACCTCACTTGGGACTGAGGGTCTCCTACAAACATGGAGCAGCAATGCTGAGCTCTCCTCTAAGGCATTTGCATCTATGCAAATGAGGCTCTGCACTCATATCTTGACACAGGCTGGAGAGCTGGCATCACACAACTCAGATTTCTTCCAAACTGCCACTGGGCCTCCCTATGGACATGTTGGAAATGCCAGGACACTTCCTTGGGGTTTTTAAAGAGCCTTTCTGGGATGAATAACAGAACTTGCAGAAAGGTTAGCATTGAAATAGCTGTGGAGCAAGAGCATCTGGGGGGGACTCATAGCCAGGGGTTCAGTGTCACCGATTCTGCGCAGCTGTCCTACGGCTAATGCAAAACTGTATTCTGAAAAGGTCAAAAAGGCAATTAAAGATACAAAAGACCAGCCCTTCCCAGTATTGAAGCAGATGCTCAGCCAAAACATTTGCCTGTAAGATTGTATTTCCTTAAGGTTTATTAACCATTAAGTGTTTTTAGGGACAGGATCATAAAGATAATGAACTGAACGACAAGTAGAGTCAGGATTCCTTCACAAATTATTCCTGTTGGGTTAGACAAGTGTTTGAAAAACAAAATGCTTTGCTGTGATTTTTCAAGAACAGGAGGCCCTGAGCTCATCCCTGGCTGCTCTTCTCTGCTTTAACTTGCTGGTGAAGACAGGCAACCTGCTGGGTTAAGGGGAAGGTGAGCAAAGCACGGGCGTTGAATGGGCAGCAGGATGGTTCAAAGCAAGGACTGTCTCCCTTTCAGCAATGCCACCTTAAAGAATTGCTTCTCTCCCCACCCTGACTGCTCACTACATCACCCTGTGCTTTTCAACTGTTCTAGAGTAGATCCAGGTGAAAAATAAAGAGTGAAGGGGCTTGGCGGGGGAGGGAGGTCTGGTGCCAAGAACAGTTGGAATCAAATTAAGTAAATTTTCAAATGCAGTCATGTTAGAAAACATTATTTTTAATCTTGTTTTGCTATAAGAATTATTTTTTTCCTAGGATATTTACTAGTAACTATTAAAACATGCTGATTTCTACCTTATTATAATATTTTAGCACATTTTGGCTAGTAGATGACATGCCATCAAAATGGAGATCATGGAATATCCATCACCAGAGATGAGTAATAACAAATGAGAAAAATGGGCAAAAAATCACAGAAAAGCTTGTCTGGGGCATAGGGAATGGATGAGTTGAACAGCTGAGGTCCCTCCCAGCTCTGTTTTGCAATGACTCTGGGACAGAAACACATGTTTAGGTCACCATATAAATGAATACTCATTTTTCAGAATTGTAAAACATAAATGTTTTGCATTATGGAACAATGGAAGTTGCACATGTATTTACCCATTTGTCCCAAATCATAGAATTTAGTGGAATTTAATACAGTGGGCAAATGGATTATTAATGAGTTTATTCAAACTTAATCTCATGGACTCGTGAGACCCATGCCCCAACAAGCAGTTTGCAGGGGACCACCCTGTTTTGAAGGATGAGAGAGTCAAACAGCACAGACATGGGCTGCTCCCAGCCAGAGTTTTCAGGGATGAAGCCTAAATGCGTTGGAGAAATAGAAAAGGAAACACCAGTTTGTTTTAAAACCAACTTAAATGAAGAAAGTTCAGTTGTCCATGACCTGACTTGACAGATGTATGTAGTGACCACGAACAAGATTTTTAGAACTAGTGGATTTTCACACCTCATTTTTTTATCCCTGGAGGATTAATACATACTGTGTTTCTTATATAAAGCCCACTTTGTTGTTTATTTCAGTGGCCAATTCTCTTCAGAGCCCTGGATGAAGAAGCCACTGAGCTGATCTAGGCAAGCAAATGGAAATGAAATAAATTGTCTCCCTGCATCTGTGGAAAAGTTGGCTTCTGTCAAAAGGTGCATTAGTTCCTCAAGAAACCAAGGGCTTCACCTTGACTGTGACTGCTCCACTGCTCTGGTAACATTTGCAAATTCAGTAATTAAGGAAATTTAGTAGAGTGTAATAAGCCTAGGACTTTCAAGAAGCTGTTACCCTTTATTTTTAAAGGTGTATGTAATTTAAATACAAAAATCTGCTCTAGGTAAAAAACATTTAAAAAGATCATCTTTGGTCTTCATCCTACTGCATCTCAAGTAGCAAACAGGGATTTCTGATCTGTGTGCAGGGAAGGTTGAAGTCCAGGGTGGAGAAATGAAGCTTGTTCTGCTCCCTGACACAGATTTTGGGGACATCTCTCCTGGAGACTCATGGAGCCCTCTGGGAAGGGGTGGTTGAACATCCCCACCACTCTCTCATGGTCTATTGATCCAGAAAACCTGCCTGAACAGAGCACCTGAGAAAGTTACTGTTGCTCTGAGCAGCAGAAATGGCCTATCCCAGGACAACCAGAGGTGCATGAACACCAAGAGGTGCATGAACACTGAAGGCTCACTTCAGGTACCTAAAGGTCAGTCTCCAATGCCATGTGAGATGCTTTAGGTACTGAGACAGACTGGTGAGCATGACACAGGGCTCACAGGAGACTTGTCATGGAGTGGTGGCTGAAGGCAAGGCCAGAGATGGCCTCAAACGTCTCAGTTAACAGAAAAGACCTTTGTTTAGGCAACACAGAGATCTGAGCTCCAGCCATGCTCCTCTCCAGTCCTCACTGGAACCACGTAGGTCAGGAGACTCCAGTTGTTATGCCTGTTCCAATTCACCCTTCCCTTGCAGGGCAAACAATCCTGAAACCTGAAGGTTTCCAGGGCAAAGCAGTTGGATGGAGCCCATGGAGAATCCCTCAAGACCTCTCCTCTAGATCAGACCTTGCCTGGCTCCTGCCTCATCCACCACCCAGACCCAGGGGCATGGCTGCATCCACAGCAGCAAGGGCTGGGCAGGGCGTAGGGCTGGTGCTCTTTGTTCTCTGATTGTTCCCGGATACCGTGTGAGGCATTAAAATACTTGGCACAGTGGGGAACACGCGCTCGTGTACGCAGAGCTCAGAGCATGGAGACAGGAGTCACCCTAGTCTCTGCCTTCCTCTCCTTCCCATCGTGGAGAGGCCATTCCATCAGCGCAGGCTAATTCATAAAAGCAAATAAAACCTGTGGGCCCCTCTTGCCTCTCAACCCCTTCTCGTTGTACCTGCTAATGGCAGCTTTTCCTACACCCAGGGAAGGCCAGTAACAAGCCCATCCAAGGAACTGGCACCCAACCCCTTGGGTGGATGAGCTTAAGAGGGGCTCTCAGCAGAGCTGTGCTAAGCTCTTTTTCTCCTGGAGGCAAAACCATCCTTCCCAAAGTACACTGCATCCAATTTAGCCTGGCCCAGAGCCTGGGAACAAGAGACTATTGCCAAACTCAGACAGCCTCTTGAACTAGGGACGCTGCTCTGTGCCATTTCCCCCAAAGGCAGGTTGTGTCAACGCCTTCATTCTTAACAACCTTCCCTCCACTGGATGGCAAAAGTGTGTTTTTGGCATCGGGATGGCAGCGTTATAAAGCAAGACAATCTTCTTGCCAGGACAAAGGAGTCAGATGCTATCTGCACTTGAGTCCGCGGGGCACGCTGTAGGGCTGTGTCCAGACACCCAGTGCAAGCTTTAGATGTCAGAGGCAGGGTGCCGGGAGGAGCAGCCCAGAGCTCCAGTCAGTTTGCCCCAAGTCTCTGCAGTGCCATGCTGCAGGATGGAAAAGGCTCCCATGGACACCCTGGATCAGTCTGTGCATCTCCATCACATACCAACCGAAAGTACCCTAGACATGCTCCTGAGGCACTCCTGCTTTCCCTCAGAAATTGCCTCTGGGATGACGGCGCGGCAACCAAACTCTGAGAAGAAACTCTCCCTGCATGGGAAGGTTGCTCAGCTCAGGAGGTGACCCAGTGTCGGGGACATAGGACCTCAGAATCATGAAATGCTTTGGCTGGGAAGGGTTAAAGCTCATCTTCTCCCATCTCCTGCCATGGGCAGGGACACCTTCCACTGTCCCAGGCTGCTCCAAGCCCCATCCAACCTGGCCAACCTGGCCTTGGACACTGCCAGGGATCCAGGGGCAGCCACAGCTGCTCTGGGCACCCTGGGCCAGGGCCTGCCCACCCTCCCAGACAGCAATTCCTTCCCAATATCCCATCCAGCCCTGCCCTCTGGCACTGGGAAGCCATTCCCTGTGTCCTGTCCCTCCATGCCTTGTCCCCAGTCCCTCTGCAGCTCTCCTGGAGCCCCTTGAGGCCCTGCCAGGGGCTCTGAGCTCTCCCTGGAGCCTTCTCTTGTGCAGCTGAACACCCCCAGCTGTCCCAGGCTGGCTGCAGAGCAGAGGGGCTCCAGCCCTGGAGCATCTCGGTGGCCTCCTCTGGACTGGCTGCAGCAGCTCCAGGTCCTTGTGCTGTTGTTCCCCAGGGCTGGGGCAGCTCTGCAGGTGGGGTCTCACCTGAGCGAGGCAGAGGGGCAGAATCCCCCCGTGACCTGCTGCTTGAATTCTGTGACCTGGTGGAATCTGTCCTTCCTTTCTCTGCCACCAAGGGAAGCATTTCTGGAGGAGCAGGGAGAGGATGCCTGGTCTAACTCTCACAGGAGCTTTTTCATTACTATTTTTTTCTAGGCCAGCTTGTGTTACCCCTCTCATAAAGAGCCCTCCAGTAGCACCTATTTGTTTCTGACTGCATCACAACACTTACTTCTGAACCTTCTGTTCTCCCCAGCTTTCCTCACTTCCCAGCTCTTATTTCCAGTGCTGGAAGCAGCCATTCCATACTCCAGCCTTTTCAGGCCTGAGTTGGAGTGTGCCTGCTTCAGACAGTCCTCAGAGAACAGAGTTGTTAATCTGTGACTGGATCTGTTGAGCACATGCGAACCATGATCTTCAGAGCTTAAAACTAATTCAAAATTAAACAAACTTTCCTGGAAGTAGCAAATGGCACTTTTTTGACAGCGGGGCCAAATTTCATGCTCTTTCTTCAATAGATGGAGGCTTTTCTCTGTTATTACAATTTCATGGAATTATTCCTTTCTAAAACTGGGCAAAACACTGTGCTTTCCCCTCATTCTTGGAAATGGACAAAATACTTTGGCTGAAACTTTCCAGAGAACTTCAGCCTAAGGCAGACATCTGGCACGGAATTGTTTAATTTTTTTTTCCCCGAACAATTAATTGTTTGACAAAACTTTTAGCTGAATTACCAGTGCCTTGAGTGCTGGGCGGTGTTGTGCTGCTAGCTCTGAATATGCTGAGGATATTGCACTGGCTCCGTACATGAAGTTTTAGGGTCTTCTGCTCCAGGAAAAGGTAGGCACAGCCACGAGAGGGAGTGCAGTTCCCCATTCTCTCTACGAAGCACAGCCCCGCTGCTCCTAATCACAGCAGCCCTCCGGCTATGAGCTGTCTTTCAGCTGTGTGTGGGTCTGGTGCAGGCTCTCACACGGTGAGAGTGATGGAGAAAGCGACAAAGATTCACAATATGCTTGTGCCACGTCTCACAAAGGGCCCACATGAAATGTCAGGCTATTTCAACACTGGGCATCTTGCTTCTGAAGCAACATGCAAAAAAAACCCAACCAGGAAATGGAAAGTTATGAGGAGATTCGAAGAGGTCTTGTTGCTGGATGTCTGTAGATTGGATCTAAACACAAGGATGGCTTCTAAAGAGGATACAGAGCATAGAGTATCTGTCCCAGCTCCTTGCAGCATCAAATGAAGGGGGAAGAATGCAGGCTCTGACCTTAAAAAGCCACTTGATAACCAGAAGTAGAATTCAATCCACAACAATCCTGGCCTCCCTGAAGACACAAGAGAGATGATGGGCTAGCTCAGGGGAATCAGAACCCCATGCCATGGGTCCTAGCCCAAGTACTTCTACATGAACACTGGGGTCAGTCTCATTTTCAAACTGAACAACTCAATGGGGTCAGAAGTGAAATGGAGTTTTTCACAGAATGACAGAATCATTTACAGTGGAAAAGGCCTTCTGTCTAGTCCAACCACTCCCCCAGCACTGTCAAGTGCCACATGTACAGGGCTTTTAAATCCCTGCATGGATGAGGAATCCACTACTGCCCTGTGCCAATGCCTGCCCACCCTTCCAGTTAAGACATTTTTCCCAATATCCAATCTAAAATCCAACCCATGCTTCATATGAGATGTAGAGGAGATGATATACGAGACTTATTTGCATCCAAGCAACACTGCAATTGCTGTGTGCTCTGGGCATGTTTTATGCACTGAGGGCTCAGGCCAAATGTGAAGCACGTCATCAGACGGGACCAAATTATTGTAATATAACACGTTACTGCCCGTGAGCTGGGCTGTTAAATCCTTCCTGTGCACGCTCATGGCCTGCCCATGAGGCAGAGGAGAATGTGTCAGCCGGACTTGCATGTATATGGTTTAAAACACGTTTCACTTCCCAACAGGAGCATCTCAAGAGCTTACACAAGGCCAGCAGCTCCACAACAGGTTGGTAACTGTGGCTGCTGTGGCAACAGTCAACAGGAGAGGTTTGGGACAATGCTCCTTGTCTCACAACTGGGGTTGTCTTCTAGAACACACCAGAACAGTCACAGCAGCTCAGCTGACAGCAGCTGACCATGAAGCCACCATATTTCAATTGCACTGGCTGGGGAACCCGAAGTCACTGAGCCTTGACAGACACAGACAGGGAAATTTTGCAGGCGCTGGACTAACCACAAGAGGGGGATCACAGTGAATGCAAGAGATGCTGAAAACAGTCTGAAAAACATATTGTAGCCCCAGAATTCAAGGGCATGGGTCTCCCTGCTCTGCCTGCTTTATCTTCCATCCACAAAAACACCACTTGATATTTTGCTTAAAATTACAGGTGAAGGAGAACTGCACTTTGCCCGCTGGAAAACAAAGACCATCTCTTTGTACTAAGTACTTCAAGTACAGCCTTTGACAAATGTGTGTTTTCATTGGTCAAAGCACACACATCCTTACCCAGGCTCTCACGTCTTTACAATCAGGCCAGAAAACGAGCTTTATTCTCTTATCCTGTGACTTTTGTAACTGACCTACAGTCAAACCCCGTGAATATCACATATGTGACCACATACGATTACTGGGGACAGCAGGCACAGGCGTTAGGGCGAGGAGGACATGCTGCTGAGACTCCAGCTATCAAATAATCGCCATTAGGTGTCGTGGGCATTGGAAGATGTATAGAGATGCTGCACAGCCAAGCAGGATCTGTTTTTTCCCTCTCAAAGGGGTGGCACGCAGACACACTAGTCATGGCAACTGTCATCTGGGGTGCGATCAGCCAGGTTTTTAATTGGCTTGCAGATGTTGTGCCCTGGCTATATATATTATTTTCACTTAAGTTTATGTCAGCAGGAACAAGACTCTACTAAATTTATCCCCTGTGCTCAAGACTAACTGCACAGGCCTTGAAGGGTATTTTTAATAGGAGGTAAACCTCATCCACAGTCTCTCATTTCAGGCCTACAGATGCGATATTTTCCAGTCCAGTTTAACTCCAACCCTGCCCCTTCCTTCCACAAGCCCCAAATGACTGTTTTCTCCTGATTCTTTGGTCACTGTGTAAGTGTGATATCCCTTGGCAGAGCCTACAAAAGAGCTGGGAAGGAATATGATTCCTGCCTATTTGGCTCCTTTTAGGGTTAAAGCCAGGATGGATTTTGTGCCTAAAGCAACATCCTTCACGCAAATGCCAGTATAACATAAATTGTGCCAGGCTCTGAGGAGAAGCAAATGTCAAAAATTAAGTTATTCTTCTGTTTGACTCACAAATCCAAGTAGCATGCAAATAAAGAGGAGCCATCTGTTCAGTCCCTGGGCCATTTGAAGTTAAGCATCCAGTGCCAGCTCCCAGTTCCATCAGGTCAGCCCTGCTGGCTGGCCTCCACAGGACGTGCTCAGCCTTGCCCAGGACCGCCTGTCACCGCACAGCTCTCCGTAACCCTTCATGCTCCTCGGGAGCTTAGCTGGAATTCTTTTGCTGCTTTCGGTTTAGGAGTCCAGAGAAAACAAGCAGTGTCCTCAGGAGGATTAATGGGCTTAAAGCAGGCAGATTTAGATTAGATATTTAGAAGAAATTCCTGACTGTGAGGGAGGTAAGACACTGGCACAGGGTGTCCAGAGAAGATGTGGCTGCCCCTGGATCCCTGGCAGTGTCCAAGGCCAGGTTGGATGGGGCTTGGAGCAGCCTGGGACAGTGGAAGGTGTCCCATGGCAGGGATTGGCACTGGATGAGCTTTAAAGTCCCTCCCAAACCAAACTATCCTGTGAGTTTATGATATGGACACAGGCAGTTCTGTCCCACTGCAAACCCAGAGAGGGTAGCTTAGGCCATTGTTAGCTGGAGATCTTGCAAGCCCCAAATACGCTGCTGCCCTTCCTCTGTGCTGTCCTCTTCTCAGCCAAAGGAGCCTGGTTTCTCCCGACTCCCACCTCTCGTCCAAGGACCCACCCAAACTTACAGAAACCCCAGCATAGCTCCAGGGAACCAAAGCAGAGTCAGATTGCTGTCAGTGCAAGGGGAGGACAGGAAGCAACAGCAAAGGAACACTCCCTGCATTCTCAGTGTCTAAATAAAGAATCCTACCAAGCTTTGTAACTTGTTGAAGAGGCAGCTCCAGACCAAAATCAGTGACAATGTTATTGAAGTACAGCAAACAACTTGCAATGGTAAGAGAAGGATCATTGGATTCCTTGGCTGAATCCCTCACTGGAGCAGGAGCACCCGGAGTGGAAGCTCGTGTTTAGGAAGGCTGACAATTCAGAAGCACCAAAGTGTATCTGCAGTGGATGTGACAACACTGATACACACTTGCAGCATGCCACCTTCTCCATATGGGAACAGCCTGACCCTCACATAGTCATGGTGGAAGTCAGGAGCAAGGTTCCTTTCTCCTGCAAGATGGAGTAGGTTGCCACAGCTTGTGCTCCCCAAGCCATGGGTTTCCCGTCAGAGAATTACAGAATTATTCAGGTTGGAAATGACCTCCAAGACCATTGTGCCCAACCATTCCCCCAGCACTGCCAAGGCCACCACTGACCCATGTCCCCAGGTGCCACAACCACACAGCTTTTAAACCCCTTCAGGGATGGGGACTCCAATACCAGCCTGGGCAGCTGTGCCAGGAATGGACAACCTTTTAAGTGAAGAAATTTTCCCTAATATTCAATCTGAGCTTCCCCTGGCCCAGCCTGAGGCCGTTCCCTCTCCTCCTGTCCCTGTTCCCTGCGAGCAGAGCCCGACCCCCCCGGCTGCCCCCTCCTGTCAGGGACTTGTGCAGAGCCACAAGGTCCCCCCCGAGCCTCCTTTGCTCCAGCCTGAGCCCCTTTCCCAGCTCCCTCAGCCACCCAAGTGTCTGCAGGTGGACTGAGTTGTATCATACTCTGCTTCATGCAAGCTGGACCTAATTGAGCATGAGAGCACCTTGCTCCTGGCAAGAGCCCCATGTGTGCTTTGGTGCCACGCCGCCAGTGTCTGGACTTAGGGAAATCCCTAAAAGGGCCTTGAAGGCTTTGGGAACTGGGATGGAGAACAGATGCAGACATGCTGAAGCAACCATGACACACTTGCTGAGAGGGAGCACCAGGAGCTAACTGGAGAGCTTTTACAATGTGAGTCACTCGCTGAGCCCCATCTCACGGCATGCTAAGCAGTATGAATCAAAGACTGAAAATGCAGGGCATGTCTTGCCCTACAGAAACACCATCAACCACTTTACTTTTTAAGTAATGATTTGCTATTGATTATGTGCATGAAGATGAGGTAGCTCCCTACTTCTCCTGCCAATTTCCACACTCAATTACATTACAAGCGGGTGCCGGAGTTGAGCCATTTCTAACAGAGCTGAGCTACTGCTCTGAGGAGGGGATAAACTTGACGCATCAGGAATCTGTTGGGAATATTCCTGAGAGTACTTGAGGTGACCACAGACCTCCTTAAGTACAAGTGGAACAAACATGGCAGTAGGAGACAGGTGCCCACATCTTCCTGACCATACAAGTCAAGTCCTACAGACGCAAGACAGGTGTGCCTTGGAGAGCGAGGAAGGGAATGTGGTCTAGGAGCAGTGTGCTTATGGCTCCCAGCTGCTGTGGGGTGTTCAGGTTCAGCAATCCTTCCTGCCATGGTAAGGTGAGCCTAGGACCACAGCACAGGCAGAGATGTAGTCCCACTGGATCTAAAGAGGAAGGTCAGGGCCAGGTGCTGGTAAGAAGGAACTACCAAGTGTTCCAGGCAAGGTGAGAGCATGAACTGGGTCCAGGATCCACTTGGGAATAGCAGAAGCAGGACTGCAATCAAGGTCACAACATGGGTATGATGCTCACCCAAGACACAAGACCCCAGACAGGACTACAACCAAGTACTACAACAACACAGCTCAGGAAAAATGCCCAGAGCTTAATTAGAGCCTCTGGACTAATGAGTGGAGGATGCATGAGTGGAGGTGAAGTTGGTCAGAGTAATTAATACCAATTAATGCACCCAGGACCCAAAAAACTAAACGCAAAGTGGAACAGGAAAAGTTACATTTCTATTTCACCCATTTCCAATCTCACGCTGAAGTCTTCCCTGGTTGCATCCCATCTCAAGTTTTCCTGTGGCAAAAACAACCCCAAGCGTCACTCTCTGCCTCGTGACACCTCCATCCAAAGCTCCCAGCCCTCACAGCCTCTCGCCTGCTGTGCTGGTGAGTGTTTGCCAGACAAAGGCATGAGGGAATCCTTAGCACACGTCAGTCTTATGTCACTCACTCTCTCCAAGGTGCTTTTGGCTCCAGTGGGTTCGGGTGCTTGATTCCACCTCGGTGTGTTTTTGAAGGCAGGAGATGTAGAGGGGAGATCAGGAGGCAGCATCACGTTGTTCCTGTCAGTGTGTTTTACACAAGCTTGTTGTTTTAAAAATAATCAGGTGCTAAGTCTGGATCTAGAGAATGAGATAAAGCTTAGGAGTGTTTCCTAGGAGGCAGAGAGGGGGCAGAAAATCCCCTCTGCCCCTTATGGGGAACTTTGTAGCTGGATGGCATCCTTTCTCTGGATGAAAAAGATCCCAAATCCTGCCTCTGCTTTTTGTTAGGAACACACATTCCTCTACCAGCAAACTCACAGCAGCTGCTCCGGTACTACCATTCCTAATTTAAACCTTCCCTTTAAATCTAAAAACACACTACTAGTGAAGGATTTTGACTGAAATCGGGGACTTTTGACTAATTAAGGCACTCAGAGGCAGACCCCAGGCTGGGTCAGCTGTTAGCAATGGTTTTACTGGGTGTCAGAGCAGAGATCCCAGGCTGGATTGCTGTGCCGGGCTCCTCCACCTGAAACAGGTGGATTGTACAGCAACAAACCCTAAAGGAACATCCTGAAATGATGTTTCACTGGAAAAATTTGATGAGAATCCTAAAAAATAGAGGGTGAATATGCTGGAAATGTTCTAAACGCACACAGGGAAGCTCTCCCTGAGTAGCTGATATTGAGGGGAAGCCTCAGCTGCTCAGAATTTAAGCTGACAATGTTGTTCCATGACTCAGCATCGTGCTGACTGCACTCAGGGACCCAGTGGGAAAGCACGGGAGCCTGATGACAGGGTAGGAGACCAGATGAAATAAAAACAAATCGTGATTGTTGGCTAGGTCTGACTTAAAAAAACCCCGGGAAGTCAAAATCCCAAATTCCCAAAACACCCTGCCAAATTAAAAAAACAGTGTGTTTTAGAACACCACTTTTGGGACCAAGATGATTAGACATGTAAGGGGGGCTTCTTGCTATCCAAATGTCATGGATTTCCTAGACTTATGTGCCTTCTTTGTCTATTTTCTCTGCAAATCGTATTTTCTTCCCTCACAGCCCAATCCTCAAAAGGCTGAGGAGCGATAAAGGATCATCCGCAGGTTTTGTCGGGTTGGCTTGAGGGATGATGCTTGTCTAACAACACACAGGGCAGGCGACACCTGAAGCTTGTGACACACATGAACATGGAAACCAAACATCTCAAGAAGCTTCCTTTCTCACTGGAGAACACAGGCAGGGTGAGGCAATCAGGAAGGGGATGCAGAGAGGATCCAGAGCTGCTGGATCCCTGCAGGAACAGGGCAATGCCATCAGCTGCGCCCCGCTCCACCAAGCCCTTGCCTGCAAGAGGGACCGGGGGTCTTGCAGCAGGATGATGATGGTGGAGTACCACTCTGATCCATATATCGGCTATTTTTAATCCCCATGCAAAGGTTTATTTGTCTGGAATTATCAAATGGTGCAGGACATGAGAAGTGGTGCCATGGGAACCTCTGAGGTTTAACAAGAACAAGACCTGAAGCAAGCTGCACTTGAGGCGAGGTGACCCCAAGGATCAATCCAGGATGGGGATGAACAGCAGCTCTGGGGAAAGGACTTGAGGATGCTGGCGGTGAAGCCCTGGCACAGGTTGCCCAGAGAAGCTGCGCCTGCCCTATCCCTGGAAGTGTCCAAGGCCAGATTGGACGGGGCTTGGAGCACCCTAGTCTAGTGGAAGACGTCCCTGCCCACGGCGGGGGCTGGGAGTGGCTGACCTCCCGGGCCCATTCCCCCCCGGGCCCATTCCCCGTCTCCGAGATCCCACCCCTCACAGCCCCGGCCCCGCACCCCGAGGGCAGCGGGCGGCGCTCAGACCCCGGGGCGGCGCCTCCGCCGCGCTCCCCTCAGGCGGTCCCGCCCCCCGCGCGCTCCCATTGGCTGATCCTCCCCGCCGCGCGCTCCCATTGGCCTCGCCGCCCGTCCGTCCGCCGCTGTTTGTTTGGTCGCGTGGACCTGTCAAGCCCGGGGCGGGGGGGGGGGGGGTGCGCGCGCGCGGGGGGCAGAGACAGAGAAGGGTGCGGCGCCCCCCCCCGGCGGTCCCACGTGGCAGCGCCCGCCGCCCCGACGGGGCGGGCAGGACCCCCCTCACCCCCCCCCCCCCGCGCGTCCCGTGTGGCCCCCCCGGCGCGGGGCCAGCGACATCCGGGCCCTTCGCTCGCCACCGCCGCCGAGCCGCCCGCAGCCGCGGGCCAGCGCCGCCGGACGGGGCGGGCGGTGCCGCGGTGCCCGTCGCGGTGCTGTGCCCGTCGCCATCCCCCGCCGCTGCCCCCTCGAGGTGCGCGGACCTGCCCCGCCCCGTCCCGTCCCGTCCCGTCCCACGGCGGGGCCGATGCTCCCCCGGCTGCGCTGCCCGCGGATCCCTCCCTGCTGATTCGTGTTAGACGGTAAGTTCTGATTTTATTTATTTATTTTTTTTTCTGTTCTGTTTGCTATTTTAAAATAATGCTCTGTTTCCTCCCTACCGGAATTCCCGGGTGGGAACTGCTGCCTTCACCGACGGGGGTGGACCGAGGGGTCTCTCTTTCCCAGGACCCTCCTGCGGGGGGAGGCGGTGGCGGCCCCCCCTCCTTCTCCTCCCCTCTCCTCCCCTTCCCTCCCCTCCCCTCCCCTCCCGTCCCTCCCTCCGTCCCTCCCGGTGCCCGGGGACCGTGCCCGGTTCTCCCGCTGGGTCCCCGAGCTGCGGCAGCATCACGCAGAGGCAGCACCGCTGTCACCGGCGCTCCTGGCTCCCAGGTCGGATATTCCCCCCGTTCTTCTTCTCCAACGGTCGTTAATTTTTATTGATTAATTGCTATTATTTTTTTTTTTTTTTGGCTGGTTGACTACCATTAGTAATTTTTTATTATTTTCCCCCTGGATCGTGGCAAAACTTTCGCCCGAGTTCCTGCTGCCGGCGGTGGCTCGCGGTGCAGCCGATGCGGTCCCACTCCGCGAAGCGCTCCCTGATCCAAGGATCAACTTACAGGATCGGCTTTTCCTTGCAGGGAAGGACGGGAAACGCCGGGTGATCCCGTCCCGTCCCGTCCCGTCCCGTCCCGTCCCGTCCCGTCCCGTCCCGTCCCGTCCCGTCCTATGTCCTTCCATCCTTTCTCCTTGCACCTCGCAGCGGGGCAGGGACCCGACGGCTCGGGATCCCCCCCATTGCTGGGAAGCCCTCTGTGGGTTTTTAGCCCGGTTTTTACCCAGCTGCTGCCCGTGCTTGTGAGAACTGGGAGGCGGCTGTGGCTCCTGCCCAGGCTGGCACCTCGGGCGAGGCGCTGTCCCCGCTGATGCTGGAGAGCCTCACGCTGTGTCACCGTGTCTCTTAGGTTTGCCTGGCGCAGGATCATCCCCCCGGACAGCCCCGCATCCCGGCGGCAGCACCGAGCCTCGGCGATGCGGTACGTCTGCCGCTGCGGGCAGGAGCGGGGCTGCCCGGAGCACAGGGTGTGGGGGAAGGCTGGCTGTGTGCCCCGGGCTGTGGGGCTTAGGGACGGGTGGGCGTGGAGGAGAGTGTCTCTGGGATGGGCACAGCCCGGGTGTGGGGAGAGTGGAGTGAGCGTCTCTGGGATGAGCATGGTGTGGGGCGAGCATCTCCGGGATGACCATGATGTGGGGCGAGCATCTCTGGGATGAGCATGGTGTGGGGCGAGCATCTCCGGGATGAGCATGGTGTGGGGCGAGCATCTCTGGGATGTGCTCAGCGAGGGATGAGCATCTCTGGGATGTGCTAACCCTGGATTCGGGGAGTGTGGGATGATCATTTCTAGGATATGCTCAGTGTGGGGTGATGGTCCCTGGGATGTGCTCAGTCGCGGTGTGGGGAGCGTGGTCATCCCTGAGATGTACCCAGTGTGGGGTGATCATTTCTGGGATGTACTCAGTGTGGGGTGGGGAGTGTGGGGGGATCAGTTCTGGGCTATGCTCAGTGCGGGGTGATGGTCCCTGGGCTGTCCCTGGTGTGCTGTGAGCGTTCCTGGGATGTGCTCAGCCCCATCAGGTGTGGGGCTAGCATCCCAGCCGGCGTGGGTGCTTTTCCACCTCCCTTGCTGTGGCAGCAGCCGTGGTATCCCCAGATGTCCCCGCTGTCCCCTGGCTGCACACGCTGTGTGGCGGGAGAGGGAGCTCGCACTGAACAGGCTGAACAGGGAGGGGGACAGGATCCCCAGCCTGTGCAGGGTTCTGGGAGCCCCCCTACCCCCTGGAGGAGGGGAACCCCCTTCCTCTGAGCCCCGCTTTCCGCCAGCCCTCGCCGCAGCTCCGGCGCTGAATTTCCTCCGAGCCCTCCTGCCCATATTGTGCTATTGATTGCTGAGCTGAACTTCCTCCCGAAATCATTAAAGCTTAAAAAATTGATGGCACAATAGAGCCCTTTATTAGCCACATAACTTTTCTTGCTTTCTTCCTTTCTTCTTAGGGCTTTTTTTTTTTTTTTTTTTTTTTTTTTTTAATCAACACAAAAGGGCAGAGCCTGAGCTCAGATTTGTGTCCTGTGTCCCTGTGAGAGCTGGGCAGCGTGCCCTCCTCCACCCCAGCTACCCATCGGCACAGCCGTGCCAGGCTGTTTATTAGGAAAAATGGCAAAGATGGAATCGATGTGTGCAGGTCTTTTTTTCTCTTCTCCCTTAATCCCAGCCTCCTCTCTTTGCAGCCTACAGATAGGTCTATTTATTCCTGCTCTTGTAAATAAAAAATATTTGAATGGGGATTGTAATATTTTATTCCCTGTCATGCCTATCCTTCGGTCTAATGATGGCTGAGTTCTTGCTTGGTATTAACTTACCGTTTTAGTAACAGTTGAGTTTTCCTGAAGGAAATCCCTCTGGGCTGGCCATTACTGTGTCATTGTATAACACAGCAGAAAGATGGATTACCTGGATGGATCTCCTCCAGCATGACTTCACCAAGTGACAGGCTTCAGCTAATTTATCCCTGCTCCTGTTGCAATTGTTTGGGATGGGGTTTATAGCTTCTAGGAAATATTTGCAGAGTCTCTGGGCGTGCAGTTGTAAATACAGACACTGATTTGCCAGGTGGGACTGCTGGCAGCACCCTGCTTCATTGTGAAGCCCCAGCTCCTCGAGTCAAGTTAACCCCTATGAGTTCTCCTTTAGCAGGGAAATACAAAGTTTTTACTTTTTCTGGTTATTCTGAGAGGTTTTAAGATGTGCTTGAGTGCGTTTGGGTAGAGGCAAGAGAAAGAGGCAGAAAAGAAGTGCGTTTATAAGTGTGAGTGTGTTCAGGTGTAAAATAAATCTCATGATTTCAAAGCCAATATAACATTTTGTTGAAGGATCCCTCAGCAATCCTGTGCCGGAGCAGGGATTGAAAGTCATGTAGAGGGGACACTGCCTCGCTGCATGGCCTTGGGCCAATCATTTATCTTCTCTGCTGCAGTGTCAGTATCTCAGGAGCATGGCTGCCTGTGCTGGTCCATTTTCTGCTAGCCCTGTCTCAGTGCTGCACACTGTCCCTTTCCTCCTCACCGCATCTTTTATGTGGCACCCTGTTACTTTCAATGCACTGCATCAGGCTGGACACCCCTGAGTGCAAAGAATCCCCCCCCGGATGCTTCCCTGCTAGGACAGGAGCAATGGGTGCATCCCTCTGTGCTCTGGGTTTTTCAGAAAGAAATCAGATTTGTTCTGGGTAATGCCATCCACCCTGCTTGCCCCCAGTTTGTCATCCCTGCAGAATATGGCATGCTGCTGCTGAGAATGATGGAGCTGTAGAACAAGAATAGCTCAGAGGGGTTTGTACTTGCAGATGACACTGAACTGAGTGCAGTTGACGTGCCTGAGTGATGGGATGCCATCCGGAGGGACCTGGACAAGCTTGAGAAGTGGGCCCAAGGGAACCTTGTGAGCAGGGATATCTTCAACTAGACCAGGTTGCTCCAAGCCCTGTCCAACCTGGCCTTGGACACTGCCAGGGATCCAGGGGCAGCCACAGCTGCTCTGGGCACCCTGGGCCAGGGCCTGCCCACCCTCCCAGACAGCAATTCCTTCCCAATATCCCATCCAGCCCTGCCCTCTGGCACTGGGAAGCCATTCCCTGTGTCCTGTGCCTCCATGCCTTGTCCCCAGTCCCTGTGCAGCTCTCCTGGAGCCCCTTGAGGCCCTGCCAGGGGCTCTGAGCTCTCCCTGGAGCCTTCTCTTGTGCAGCTGAACACCCCCAGCTGTCCCAGGCTGGCTGCAGAGCAGAGGGGCTCCAGCCCTGGAGCATCTGGGTGGCCTCCTCTGGACTGGCTGCAGCAGCTCCACATCCTTCTTGTGCTGAGGATTCCCAAGCTTGACTCCAGGTGTGGTCTCACCAGAGAGGAGCAGATGCAGTTACACTGTATTGAAAAGGTCTGAGAGTGCCTAGACTGGGGCTTTGCAGTTAGCAAAATCAGGTGCCTGAAGACAAATTTGGGCATCTAAGCCCATGTGAAACCCTTCGCCTTCCTGGCTTGCCTAGGGGCATCCCTGTAGTCCCAGCCCTTGTCCCATTGCAGTGGCGCATTTTCCTCAGCAGAGAGGACTTTCTGTTCTCTTCTCTTGCCACGCTCCAGAAGCTTATACAATTTTTTTGGCACTTTTCCCCGAAGTCATTATTCTGGGTAACATGGCTTGTTTGTTTATACTTTTTGGTTTTAATCATACTTTTTTTTTTTTTTTAATAATTTATTTATTGTGTCTGAAAAGCTCCAGGGCTTCCTTTCTACTCCCCCACTCCCAGATGGTCGACTGTAAAAAAAAAAAAAAGTAAATACTAGAATCAAAACGGAAATAGTTTGGTTCTGTAATGAATGAATTTTGGCTTTTCCAGAGAGAGTGTGGGAGAGAAAAAGAAGGGCAGAGAAAGAAGTGTCAGGTGTGTTTGGAGGGAAAAGTGTGTCCTGCCCTGTGTTTTCAGCTCTGCTGAGTCTGTGCCACTCATTTTACAGCACTCCTGTGAAAAGGGATCCGGGTCTTGCTTTGCCTTTTATCTCACCATGATCAGCTCAAAGAAACAGCAGTCACTCTCCTCATTAATCTGTTTCATTTATTTAATGAGACGTTAGTTCTCCATTTCTTCCACTGGGAGGAGGTGCCTTGGCTTATTTACCTGAGCTGGTTGGTCCGAAAGGCTTTGCTTGAGGTTTTTTGGAGGAGCAAGGAGCAGGTGGGTGGGGAGTGGTGGTCCTTGTCAGGCTGCTGGCTCCCTCTCCAGCAGTTCTCCAGGACCGAAGGGAGTTGCTCCAAGAGCAGGGCTCAGGAGAAAGAATTAAAAGGGTGGGGTGGCACTGCCTGTCCAGGTGGCAGGGACAACCAGGAGACAGCTCTGCCGCTGTTGCAGGCTGTGGTACAATTCCTAGGGAGCAGGACTGGGATACTGGCAGACCTTCATGGCTTGGAGGTCCTGCCCACCGTGGTGACACTTGGTCAGGTGTGGCTCGGGGTGGCGGCAGCTTGGTGGATGTCCACATCCAGGTGCTTCATGGGATGAACATCTGGCAGGGGCACAGGAGGTGACACAGTGCCTGGCATGAGTTAGCCCACATCCCAGGGGTGCTGGTGGACCACGTCAGCCTGCTTCTGGACATCGTGTTGGCTTCATCCGGGAGGGTGCAGGGCCACGTGCTGCCAGACCAGAGCTGGGATATTGCAAATCCAGCTGCTGCACTGCTCCCCAGCAGCAGGGCTTGCACGCTGCCTTGGGGCACTTTTGGAGTAGAGGAGAGGTGTGGGCTGATAGCTCTCATCCTGCTGGTCCATGGAATCCAGCACTGGGGCATGTGCTTATTGCTCCTGTAGGAAAGCAGGTCTCCAGGGCTAGGGAGGCTGTCACAGCTAGGGCAGATCACAGAGACGATGAAATGGCCTCAAGTTGCACCAGGGCAGGCTTAGATTGGATATTAGTGAAAATTTCTTCACAGAAGGTGTTGGCAAATGTTGTCACAGCCTGCCAGGGCAGTGGTGGAGTCCCCATCCCTGGAGGGATTGAGAAGCCGTGTGGATGTGGCACCTGGGGACACGAGTTAGTGGTGGCCTTGGCAGTGCTGGGGGAATGGTAGGACTCAATTTTAGATTCTAGAGAGCTTTTCCAGCCTTAACAATTCAGTGGTTCTTTGATCTGGGACAGGCTTTGCAGAGGCCTGAGCTGCTGGCCCTGTAGTTCCTCATGGTTTGGGTGTGCTGGTGGCACACACATCTCCGTTTGAAACATCTGTCAGAGACCCCAGGTTACGCCAGAGATGGGGCTTCTGTGCCTCTTCTGGTTCAACACTTAGATGGGTGCTCTGTGCATCAGAGTTCTGTTTGCTTTGCTGGCTTTTTCCTTGGGATTTGAGGACATTCTCTGGCTTTACGTCCATTCCCCACCAACACCAGCCAAGACGTTTCCTGTTCTCCTGTGTGATCTGTAGAGCTGCTGCTGTCAGGCTGTGTATTGATGGCGTGGCCTCAGTCATGGTTGGCACCTGAATGAATTACAGCAATACAAATAAATAAGAGAAGAAATAGTATTTGCAAGAGCAATGGGTTGAAGATCTAACATTTATGCAGCGCCATTCATCAGAAATGACACACAAATGCTCTGTAAACTCTCACATGCACATAAAACGCTGCTCCCAGGATTCAGGGTAGTGTCAGCTGTTTAATAACAAGGCTGCACTACAGTTCAGGACCCAAAATGCAAAATTACTTTGTCTACTTGTAGCTGCAGGAAAAATTTGGGTCCACAAATAGCATGAACCCTATCAGAAACTATTGGACTCCCCTATCAACATGATGTGGGCATTTTATTTATGTCTTTCAGTGGGTAAAACTGGCAGCTCTATGGCTTGTCTGAAGGTTGTTGCCTCTGCCAGCCAAGAGACTTGGGCTCTTTTGGGTTGTGAGGTGCATGATGCTCTAGAAAGTTACGGAATGGTTTGGGTTGGAAGAGACCTTGAAGCCCATCCAGGGACACCTTCCACTGTCCCAGGCTGCTCCAAGCCCTGTCCAGCCTGGCCTTGGACACTGCCAGGGATCCAGGGGCAGCCACAGCTGCTCTGGGCACCCTGTGCCAGGGCCTGCCCACCCTCCCAGACAGCAATTCCTTCCCAATATCCCATCCAGCCCTGCCCTCTGGCACTGGGAAGCCATTCCCTGTGTCCTGGCCCTCCATGCCTTGTCCCCAGTCCCTGTGCAGCTCTCCTGGAGCCCCTTGAGGCCCTGCCAGGGGCTCTGAGCTCTCCCTGGAGCCTTCTCTTGTGCAGCTGAACACCCCCAGCTGTCCCAGGCTGGCTGCAGAGCAGAGGGGCTCCAGCCCTGGAGCATCTTGGTGGCCTCCTCTGGACTGGCTGCAGCAGCTCCAGGTCCTACCTGTGTGGGGGCTCCAGAGCTGGGGGCAGCTCTGCAGGTGGGGTTTTAGCTGAGCTGAGTAGAAGGGGCAGAATTTTCTCCCTTGACCTGCCAGTCAAGTCCTAAGTAGCTTTATGAGTTACTGATTTGCTGAGAAAAGTGGAGCCTCCCAGCCTCCTGTTGCTGCTTCTTGCAGATCTTGTGTCTGGTGGGTACAACATTTACCAGTGTGCAAGGTGGCCTTTGCCCTGTGGGAGCTCTCGGTCTCTGTTCCTGGTGACAGGAACCCTTCCACTACTGTGCAGGCCCTCTCATTGCATCATGTTTAAGAACACACATCAGAGGAGGTGGGGAGGGAGGAGAAGAGTTTGTTTCTTGCCCTCCCCCATCCTTTTTTTTTTTTTTTCATTTTAATAAATCCAACTTTTACATATTTGTTTGCTCCGGCTTTCTCCTTTCTCCAGGCTTTGTCTAGCTTGAGACTTGAAGATTTGCATGCTTGATCAAGTAACCAAATCAGCATTAGCAAGTGTAGGGACGTCAAGCTAACTGGCAGGAGATGAACTCCGGGACTTCCACGAAGATGAGCCCTTCCGTAGAGCCTGTTGTGCCTTGGCACAGGGGCACGAGTCAGAAGCCACTGGCAAGTTTGATGTATGGATCCCTTTGGGGCCTTTGTTTTTAGGTTGCCTTGCTCTGTGGTGAGTGCCCGATCAAAGTGAAGCCGAGAAAAGGGTGGGCAGGAGCATGGTGACCTCCTCCAGCTCAGCAGGGAGCTCGAGGCTGAAGTCCAGAAGATGTGAGAGAACATATTCGGGGTGTTCATTGTCGCTTTTGAGCATCTCGATTATGAATTAAACAGGGGAGAAGAGAAACGTGGTTGTTGGCAGTCACTGAGGTTGCTCAGTGGGGATTTGTGGGCAGTGCTGTTACTGGTCAGCCTGGCCTTTGTGAATTGTCCTTTTCTTTGGACGTTTCCACCTTAGAGTTTCTTCTTGGGTCTGGAATTCATATTGTGGACCTTGATCTTCTCTCCAACCCAAAGGCACCAGGCATTGTGATTGTCTGGGCTGTTGTGTGCAGTGCCAGGAGCTGGGCATTGATGGTCTTTGTGGGGCTTTCCAGGTCAGGGTATTTATTCTGTGCTTCTGTGATGGGTGCAGAGCTGGTGCTGGCTGATGCCTGGGATTAATTAAATTAATGTCTGATATGCAGTTATTTGTTTTCCCCACGAAGAGATAAGCCCTTCTTGGTCAGCCTGGTCAGAAGCGCAGAGTTGCCATGTGAATTGTAAGCAGGACACCAGCAGCAAGGTTTCTTTTAACTGTTTCAAACTATTAGGCTGTAAAATGAGTCCTTTCATAACATGTAATTAATAAGGCGATGCATTCGTTTCCCATATTCAGGTTTTAAGGTTTAAGTGACCCGGGATAGACAGGCTTCACTAAACAAACATCAACATGTAAATTAATGGTATCAGGTTAGAAATGACCCATTTTAGTTCCTTTTCAAAATACAAAAAAGAGAGTGTTAACTTAATTTTTTGTGATGCTGATGCAACTTGGGGATCCCATTTAAGCAGATTTGTCTGTACAGGTACATACAGACTCCAGAAGCATGGCCTGTGTTAAGTTTTGATGCCTTTTTTAATGTCTTCTACAGAATGGTTTGGGTTGGAAGGGTTCTTAAAGCTCATCCAGGACACCTTCCACTATCCCAGGTTGCTCCAAGCCTTGTCCATCCTGGTCTTGGAAACTTCCAGGGATGGGGCAGCTGCAGCTGCTCTGGGAAACCTGTGCCAGGGCTTGACCACCCTCACAGGGAAGGATTTCTTTGTAACATCTAATCTAAATTTACCTTCTGAGTTTAAAACGGTTCTCCCTTGTCCTATCGCTACATGCCCATGTAAAAAGTCCCTTTCCATCTTTTTTATAAGCTCCCTTTAAATACTGAAAGGAACGTATCTGTGGGCCTTCAGGAGGAACAGAGAAGCAGATCATTCTACCTCCTCTAAAATAATCCAAAAATGGGGTGCTGTGTGTAGCACAGCTGAAAGTTGTGATTTTTTTTGGGTCACCTCGATTGGGAGCCTGGTGTGCCTGAAAATTATAAAATAAAAAGTGCTCCAAATTTTTCACAACTGCAAATCCCCCATGTTATTTTCATATGTTGCAACAATTTGTACTTTAAAGGCACCATTTTAGTAAAGCTTAATATTGCTTCTCCTGTGTTTTAGACTTGCATAGTTGTGCAAGAGATAATTGCCTGTTTGGTAGACAAAAAGCTAATTTTGCCTCAGGCCCTGTACTTTTTCTTAACAAAGTTGGTCCTTACTGAGAAGCAGCTTGCAAGTGGCAAGTGTGTGGATGAGTCTGGAGGGGCACAAATGGGTGGATGATGTGCAGGTGTGGTTTACAAAAAAAAACCCCAAAAAACAACCCAACCCACAAACCATTTTTCTGCCACACTGAATACTGCCAAACACCTTTTCCTCGCACCCTCTGCCTCATGTGGTGCTCCACTGTGAGCTCCTGGGGGTGGCAACATCTTTGGGAGTTTTGGCAGCCCCCCTGGTGGGTTTGGAATGGGGTGTGCACCCTTGGTAGATGGGCAGTTGCGTTTCTCTTTTGCTCTTACGCTGTTTTTATTGGTATTAGGGGGTGTTTTAATGTGGTTTCCAATATGCAAATGCTCAGACAGTGCGCCCTGAGGCTGGCGGCTCCTTTCAGTGCTTCCCTGGGGCTCCCCACGCTGTGCTGGCCCTAGGGCTGGTGGTGCCTGTGGTGGCTGGGCTGACTAAGGAGTGTCTGGTGACTCATGTCCTGGGGACACCCAGGTGATTGAGGTGACCCAGAGGGGTAAATCTTCCTTCTGTTTGCGGTGCTTCATGCTCGGGGTTGTCCTCTTCTGCTCCTCCATCTTAAGCGTCTCCATCACTTTGACCTTGTGCTGTGGGTCTTCCTCAGAGTCCATCGCCAGCATGATCCCTTCCCCACCTTGCCATGGGTTCTCCTTCTCCCTCCCCAGAGGCAGGGCTCACTGTCCAGCCCTGTCCAGGTCAGGTCCTTCATCAGCTGAGCAAGAGGAGGCTGTGCTGCAGGCGCGGCAGGTTGGCTGACCAGCCACGACTATGGGTTGTCCATAGTAATTCATTAGGAATGTAAAGAGGGTTGTGTGTCTGTATGGAGCAGCTTTTCTCTGTGGACGAGGGACGGGTGCTGATGAGGAGTTTGTGATAGGTGGCTCTTTTGCATGGTTGGGCTTGGGAAGGGGGCTGTGCTGGTGCTGCCACTGGACGCTGTTTTTTTGGAGGGACAGTGGTCAGGTTTTGTTCTTCAGAGCTGGAGGTGCTTGAGATGAGTCTTCAGGGAGGGCGAAAAGAAAGGGGAATCTTCTCAGTCCAGACTGAGCACTGCAGAGCCCCATGAGGGAGGTTTGGAGCCCTCCTTTTTCGGGATTGGATCCATGTGGAAGTGGCAGATCTTCAGTCTTTACTTAGGGTTTACCTCATCAAGATGTACTCGGCAAGGTGACCTTGTGCCGGTGATGTCAGCTGAGACACCTGCACATTTCTGACCCTCTTCTACCCCCAGTTTTTGTTTGCAAAAGGGCTGTAGCTCACTGAGGTTCAGTCACACCTGACAAGGCACCAAAATCCCCAAGCCACGTACTTGCTCCCAGCCCATCCTCCTCTTTGCTGTTGGAGCTGGGGGCAGTGGTGGCATTGCACATTAACCCTACAAAAATGAATTTAATGGGAAAAAGCCAGACCATTTCCATCATCCAACTCACTGTCCAGCTTTGCAAGGCCCACTGTCCTCCAGCTGGTATTAAACTAAAGATGGGGGTGAGGAGCTGGTTTCTTTTTTATTATTTTAAATTTAAAGTTTGGAAATTGTTATTTGAAAGAGGAATAAAAGGGGGAGCTCTGGTTTTTCCTTAAAGAGGAAAAAGCTCTGACATGCAGAAGAAGAAAAACACGACCTGGATGTGTCTGCTGCAATTGATAATTTGGGGGTTTTTTTTGTTGTTTACAGCTTCTATCATTGAGGGCCCCAGCCAGCTCGGTGGTGGACAGAGGGTTTTATAGCTGATGTAGTCAGAGAAGCCCTGGTGTCTGTTGAGTGAGAGCTGGGCTGAAGGGATGCTGTGATGATTGGTACCAGCTGAAGGTGCTGAACCTCACGGGCAGGGACACCTTCCACTATCCCAGGCTGCTCCAAGCCCCCTCCAACCCAGCCTTGGACACTGCCAGGGATCCAGGGGCAGCCACAACTGCTCTGGGCACCCTGTGCCAGGGCCTGCCCACCCTCAAAGGGAAGAATTTCTTCCTAGTATTGACCTTTCAAAGTGCTCAAGTGATGCAGGAGGAGAACTTGTGTCTGTGGAGAGTTGTTTAGTCGGGGTTCCTCTGGGGTTTTGTTTTTAGTGAGATACACCATCACTGTGGGTATGTACAATAGAGATTTTGGTTCCTTTCAGGGCAGGCTTCTTAATTTATACGAAAATGGCATTTGTGCCTTGCTCGTTTTCATTATGCTTGAAGTGAGGAGTGAGAGGTGGCCCAGATACAGAGAGAGTTTTGTCTGAGGATTAAAGTGTCAGTTCTGGTCCTTTTACAAGGGAAGATAATAGGTGAGATACCAAAACACCGGGGAAAAAGAGAGAGATTGAAGAAAACATGTGATATGGTGAGGTGGGGCTTCAGAGGGTGGTTGGCCATTTGGGAGATGGTTCAGGAGCCGCGGGTGAAGGATCTGATCCGAGGACAAGCCTCAGTTGTGGGGAGGGAGGAGACAAGCCATTGGGGGTGGGATTACCCCAGCGATGGACTCTGGTGGGGGAGCGTGAGATGAGAGAGTGCGGGTTTGGAAAACACCCACTTTTTGAGCTTAACTTTGGAAAAACGAGGCCGAAAAGTTTTTAAGTCTTAATTTTTCCAGAGAGTGCAGCCAGGATGCTGCTGGAGTCACAGTCCTTTGGGAGGTGGGGACTGGGGGAGGCCACCAGTGTGGGCACCTTGGCTGGCGTGTGCTTGGTGTCACCTTGCACACAGGCAGGGCTGGGGGACACTGCCTGTCACCCCCTGCCCGTGACATTTCCCTGGCAGTGGAGTGGGGTGTTCCTGCACCCGGGCTCTGCTGCCCAGCCAGACCCAGCAATGGGTGGCCTCGTGGCCGTGATTCCTAACTAAAAAGCAGGGAGAAACCTGAGGAGCATGAAAGTATAAGCCCAGCGCTAAAGCGAACCAGATGCTGCTCAGATCACGATGCCCCACGGTCCAGTGGAGCGAGGATGAGGAGGCAATCACCTGTAGCCTGCCTGGGGGTGGCAGTGAGGCGAGGGGAGGGAGAACACAAGGCAGAATAATCCCTTCTTGGTTTTCCTTTTTCCTCTGGAGCGTTTTGGTCTCGCCCCTGGACAAAAGCAGGGTAGTGTGGTGTGTCATTTCCTCCCCGGCAGCCATTCAGCCTGGCACCGTGTGGGCTCTGCCACCCCCTCCCCTGCCCCAGGCACAGATTGCTCCTTGTTCCAGTTGCCTGTACCACCCAGGGCTTCCTTTCCAAGTTTTCTCGCACCCTTTTATAGCTGCGCAGAAGAAAGCTTTAAAGCCACACAAAGGAGGAACCGAGCAGGCAGGAGGGATATCTTTAATACCCAGGCGTGTCCCTCCGCAGAGCCGCAGTGGTGGAGAAAGGCTGGGTGAGCTCTGGCCATGCCCTGCGTGAAGAACAGGTTCAGCCCTTGTCTCATAGCCAGGAGGGCAGCTGGTCATGTGTGCTGTGTGCCCGTGAGTCTTCAAATGTGAAACCAGCTGTGTTTTCAGATCCCAGACCAGGCACAGCGACAGGCTGGGAGGACCAGGTCCTGAGTGGGATGCATCCGAGCTGGGGAGCATTGGATGCCATTGCTGAAGACCTGGGGTGGGTGCAGTGGCCCTGATGCCGTTGGTGAAAGCATCAACTACAGTTGTGTCTCATACATTTTGGGGATGAGGGAGAAGACCAGCTTTCCTGGTCTGGGCACAGAATGAGCATTAAACTGTCCTGCTTTCTGCTTCTCTTGTTTCTCTTGATCAGCAGCTCATTTCACCAAGGACCCGTCCCAGAGGCAGGACCTTTTGCCCTCCCCAGTTTGCTTAGGTGGCAATCAAACAAATGACCTGGAGGCAAGCAGCAATTCATTACAGCCCTCATTTAGCATGCCATAAAATGTGCTGTATACCTTGTCCTCTGATCAATAAGTTGTATATTATACACGAGTCAATGTGTTTACATCACAGGGAGGCTTCTTGCTGCCTCCTTTCTGCTGGGCTCTCTTGGCCTGGGATGATGGATCGACGCTGGGATGATGGGGAGGGATATTGTTAAACAGTAATTGGTTACTGAATTATTTAGCTGCACAATCCCTGTAGCAGCAACACTGCCATTCAGCGCTTGACTTGCAAGTGTCTCAGCTGAGGAACAAATACAGGGCCCTGCAAACTCAATGGAGCCTGAGGCAGAATAATTCTGTAAGACTGTGCTTTAAAGAAGAGGTTTACAGTTATATTGACAATGATAGCGTTATGCAGTGGGAAGTGCATGCTAATCGTTTACGGGCTGCAGCCTTTTAATTTGTAAACTGAATTCTGCTGCTTTCGTAAGGAAAATGTGATGCTGATCCATTGCAGGTTCCCCAAATTAAAGGTGAGAATCTCCCTGCTCCTTCTGACCCCAGCAGTGTTTGCTGCAGGTGCAGCTGAATTGTATCTCTTGGGCTCCTGGTCTGGGCCCCTGCAAGAAATGGGCTAATTCATGAAGCAGCCTGACTTGGCAGGCAGCAAACCCAACCCAAATCAAATGTTACGCTCCTCAAACCTTGTTTCAGTGGTGTGCATGTGGTTGGAGACCACCAGCCCATTCCACACCTGGTTCCAGGCCAGGCTCTTCTTGCACTAACCTGCAGCAGAACCTCACCACACACGATTCCCTCCTCAATTTTCAGGCTGGCAGTTGCTGAAAGTCCTTTACCTTTGAGGTGCACTGAGAAGACCTTTCAGCAGATTCTGCTCCAGCACAAAAGCTGCTCTTGATTTGTTTCCCTGCATGTTGCAGGCAGCAGAGCCGGGAAGGAGGCATTGCACACTGGTACCTCTTCGTACCAGCTCCCCTGTGAGTGCAGCTCTTCACTTGGAGCTGTTCCAGTTCCTCCCCTGCCAGGCAGTTCCTTTTGTCCCTTTGGTGTCTTGTGTGTGTAGGAGTATGTAAGGACTATCTGGTGACTTTTCAGGGTTTGCTTTGAATAGGTCTGAGATCTGGTGGCTTAAACTAATTTCTTCCTTGTAGGTGCTGCCTGTGTTCTCAGTGTGGATGGCAAGACCCTGATTCGATGCTCTTCTCTTTTAACTAAAAGCCCAAAGCTTTTATTTTGCTCCTGTGGATGGATGACAAGCTGGGAGGGGTGGGGGGACAGAGGTGCTCGCTGTTTGTGGGGGCTTATTCACAAGCTGGTTGTCCCAGCAGTGCCTGGGGTTTGCCATGGGATGGGGTGTTCCCTCACCATTATTTGAGTTAATTTGGCACTAAGGAATAGGAGGTTCCCCTAATTCAGGAGTGAGGAATGTCATCCACGACACATGCCAGAGCAGCAGAGGGTCTCCACAAGCATCACCAGGGACCAGCAGCTAAAACTTTCCCACCCATCACGTAGGCAAGGCCACTTGATGCTCTGTTGACTTTCCCAATTTGGTTATTGCTATTAATTTTACTAACTTGCCCCAGTGCCTGGCAGATCCAGCACGGGGGCAGGGCTCTGCTTTGCTGCACAGGGCATAAATATTCTGCTCAAAAGTCCCAAATGTCCCCATCCAGTCCCACAGCAGGAGGTTTGATGCTCACCAGTCCAGCTCAGCTTTGTTTTTCCTCCCCTTCTTGCAATTCTTGTAACGCCGCGTAACCAAGAGCAGGATCCAACCCTGTGATTCAGACCTTCCCAGAGATACATCTTGGGTAAGATTAATCTCCCTCATGGAAGTTGGGCTGGTGACAGCTGTGACTTTCAAACCCTGGTCCCAAATAAACCAAGGAGATCTGGGAGGCTTGTAACTTTCAGAGCAAGTGAGGTATAAAGCTAAATAGTTATAATTATCTTCAAAGCGTGAAACAGTCCAAGCAAAACCAGTTCAAGTAAAAAAAAAAAAAAAAAAAAAAAAAAAAAAAGAAGAAAAAAAATTCCTCTCTAGACTTGTGTTAAAAATGAGTTGATTTTTGTGTCAAATTAGCTGTGCCTTTAATATAAAGAAGATATTTTTAAAATTCTGAATTGTAATGGGTAACTCATAATGAAATTCTCCCTTGCCTTGGAGTAGTGTGGTTCTGTCACTGGAGGGAGCTGCCTGAAGCTGGTATGTTGGGAAACAGGGTTATTATTGTGTAAATCAGCGTGAGGTCACTTAATTAAACACAGCCAGGGCTTCGTGGGTCTCTGAAGACAGCAGTGGAGTGGTGGCTGAGGCAGAGGGGGTGGCAGGGCTGGTGCAGGGGATGGGGAGAAGGCCTTTGGCACAGACTCTATAGACCTGTACATGACCTACCTCGTAGCTGATGGAATCGAGCACGGATGGATGGATGGAGAACTTGGGATGACCACAGGGGAGCTTTAAACTTTGCCCACCTCCCTGTATGGGTTTTTTGGGGCGCTGCATGGACCCTATGCATGCACCCCAAGCCTGGAGGATCTGGCTGGTGCTTTCCAGGCACCATCCAGCAGCTCTGGCTGTGCAGCCCCACTGTCTCCTTCCTGCACGGAAATGCCGGGTGAGTTTCTTCCGAAACAAACTCCACGTTGGCAAGGCAGCCCCGTCTCTGTTCCATGCGTCCTTGCTTTCAGCGTGGGGCTGGAGCTTGCATCCCGGGAAAATAATACATCTCCAGGAGGCCAAGACAAACAGTGTCTGCCTGCTTTTTTTACGACCTCTTGTTGCTCCTCCCAGCCATCGCCACTATTCCCTTAATAAGGGACTTTTTGATCTCCAGAGGGAACTTCCTCACTTCTCAGGGTTAAAACCAAGGTGGTTGGCGAAGGGAAGGCCTGGAGAAACAAGGGACTCCTGCTCTCTGCAGCCCTTTGCATGGCAATGTTGTGACTTAGAACCTCATTCTGGTTCAGAACTGGGGATGATGATCAGGTTTTTAACTCCCAGAGGGCAGGGTTAGATGGAATATTGGGAAGAAGTTCTTCCCTGTGAGGCCCTGGCACAGGGTGCCCAGAGCAGCTGTGGCTGCCCCTGGATCCCTGGCAGTGTCCAAGGCCAGTTTGGACAGGGCTTGGAGCAGCCTGGGATAGTGGAAGGTGTCCCTGTCCATGGTTGAGATGGTCTGTAAGGTCCCTTCCAACCCAAACCATTCTGTGGTCCTGTGGAAAAGACTGTTAGGTTTTAGTGGAAAATGCAAACAGTGCTTTCTGATGAGAGGTGAGATGCTCCAGGTGCCAGCCGTCTCCCCCAGGACTAACCCAGCAGCATGTCTCATCCTGGTGACTTCAAGCATAGACGATGGCCCCAAAACCCCCAGGGCCCTGTGAAAACCCTACCAGGAACATTGGGTAGATGCAAATGATTCAGCCCAAATCTTGGGACTGCAACATCAATATTCTACTTGAAGCCCCAACTCCTGGTATCAGATGCTGGCGTGGGCTGTCCACCTTGGTCAGTGGACTGAAGGGGAGAGCAGGATGCACTTCCATCTTCATGGTTTGGAGTAGAAGCTCAGAATCTTGTCTGCCATTCAGACTTAGAGGCAAAGAAGTAATTTGTTTAAGCCATGGGAATTTTTTTCATTTGGAAACTGCCAGGGGGGTTTTGAACCTCCAGGGCTTGCAGTTCCAAGTGTGACAATTAAAAGTTTGGGGGTATTTAGTGAACTCTGCATAGCTGTTTTTCCTCTTTCATAGCTCCATCATACCTTCTAATTAATTCCCTTTAATTGCTTTTAATTTCCTTTCCTCCTTATTTCTCCTTCCGTATAACTAGTGCTGTCATCCTTTTAGTTTGCCTTTCATGTTGGAGACTCTCTATTTGATTTCGTTTCATCCACGTTGTGTCTTGCAGCTATTTCATTCCTGGAAAGCTCCAGCTCCAGAGATAAAATCTAAGTGGATTCAGAGAACCTGAAAGGATCTCATGCTTCATGGCTTTCCCTTCAGTAATATGGGAGATAAACAGGACGTAATAAAGGATCTGTCCTCCTTGGAAAAGGGCCATTTCCCGTCACCTGTATTTTTGTGGTACCGTCATGCCAGGGATGCTCTTAGTCACTGGTGACAAGATAAAGAGCCTGCTGGTCCCTGGTGCTGGCGGGTGTCTGAGGCTGGAACGGGCCCCTGGGATGACACACTGTCTCGCTGCGTTTTGATTTACCACCGCTGCTCTGCCCAGCAGCATTCCCACTGCTGGGACAGCTAGCACATGGCCTGGCAGCCTGCTGGCAGCCCTGGTCCCTGCCTGGACGGAGGGGACACAGGGACGGTGGCAGCGTGCTGGTTTTGGCCAGATAAGGTCAAATTATTAAAGTCTTGACATTTAACTCCCGAGTGCTTTTGGTTTTAATGTGCACCAAGGGCACTGTGTGTTTTGACTGAGGTACTTTCCAGCCCAGTCAAAAATAAAAAAATAAAAGCAAGCAAAACCTCTTTTGTACACTCAGAGGAGTCCTAAGGGGTTGGATGGATGGGTGACTATCAGCAGAGCTCCATGGAATTTGGTCAGTATTCACCATCTGAAGAGCTGGCTGAGGGGTGGGAATCTTAGATCAAAGTTTTCTGCACCTTCTTGAACAGGGATCAAATTGCTTTGTCTAATCTAGTGGTTTTTTCCTGCTGCTTCTCCATTCATAGTGGTATTTTAACATGGGCTGCCCTGATGTTTTTCACCCAGAAGAGCTAAGTGGGGGCTTCCTCTCTTTCTTTTCCTTGGAAAAAATGACCAGCAGCATCTAGTTCTGTCCGGAGTTGGCCCAGTTGCCTGCTTTATGTTGTAATGCTGGTAAAACCCTGGAGGAGTTAACACTGGGATCATGAGGAATGTGGCTGGAAGCCAGCTGGGGACTTCGGTGGTGAGGAAAGTTCCAGTGCTCTGTCTGGGGAGTAGAAGGTAGCATGGAGCAGCAAGGGCTGTCCCAGCTGCTGTGAGCTGGGGACACACACCTCTGCTAGGGCTGGGGCAGTTCTTTAGAGTCTGGCGAAGAAACTTTGGGCTAATGAGGCTGCTGGAAGGAAAGAAACAGCTGAATTTATGTGGAAATTGATAGCAGAGGAAGCTGTGGGAGGAACGTGATCCCAGGACTTTGAGGTGCCAAGAAGAGCAGTGCTAGAGACAAACACAACTTCTGCCACCAAAAAGACTGACTCACACTGCCTTGGAAGTTTGTTATGGATTATTATTATTATTATTATCATTATCATTATTATTGTTATTATTATTCTACTGGCAGTGTGAATAGAAGTAGTAGCAATTTAGCCTTGGAGGGTCCCCAGGCAGCCCTCCCTGAGTCAGTAGCGTGTTCTTGTGAGTGTCTGTCATGGTGAGCTGGTGCAGCAGAAGGGGTGGGAGATGTTCAGGGCTGGTCAGGGAGCTGTAGGGTCTGGTTCTGCAGCTCCTAGCAGCCTGAAATCCGCTTTTAGGGGGATGCAGGATGAATGAGGTCTTAGTGAAGTACCCCTCTTAGACAGGGGAGAAGTCCCACAGCTCTCTACTCTGTCCAGGTGGGACCAAGCTATGGGCAGGAGCTGGTGGCCTCCAGGTTAGCCCTGGGGCTGTCCCTGCAGTCTGGGAGCCCAGGACCAAGGTGGCTCTGGGCCAGGCAGTCACCAAGATGCACTATTTTGCAATAAACTGATCTGAGCACTTGGTGCCTTTGCATTTGAGGGTGAATCATCCTGGTGAGAACTGAGAGTGAGCAATCTCTGGAGATGGCAGTGGGGCAGGTTGCTGGCAGCCCCAGGGTGGGTGGCACTTATGGGGGAGCCTCCTTGTCCCCATCCTGTCTGGGCACGTCCTTGTGGCTGAATCTGGGGCTGAGGGAGAGCAGCTGGCTGTGGACTTGACCCCTGGTCCCAAAAGCAGCGTGTTCCTCTCGGATCTTTGGTGGCATTAGGGAATCATAGAATAGTTTGGGTTGGAAGATCATCTACTCCAACCGCCTGCGTTGAGGAGGGATGTCTTGAAATAGACCAGGTTGCTCAGAGCCCCACGTAGCCTGACCGTGAACACTTCCAGGGATGGGGCAGCCACAACTTCTCTGGGCAACTGAGGCCTCACCACCCTCAGTGTAAAAATTCCATCCTTCTGGACAGAGGGGACTAAACCTACACAGCAGGTATAGCAGGAGGTAGTCTAAACCTATGTTCTCTAAATTTAATATCGTTACTGCAGTAGGCCCTGCTAAAAGCTTTGTCCCCATCTTTCTTAGAAACCTTTTTTAGGTGCTGGCAGGAGCTCTCAGGTCTCCCTGGAGCCTTCTCTTGTGCAGCTGAACACCCCCAGCTGTCCCAGGCTGGCTGCAGAGCAGAGGGGCTCCAGCCCTGGAGCATCTCTGTGGCTTCCTCCAACAGGTCCGAGCTGCAGGAGTTGGAGATCCTTCTCCGAGATGTGATGGGGAACTGCCTGTCTCCTCTTTGGCATAAAAAGCCATCATAAGAAAGTCTTGGGGAGCCAGCCTTGGGCTACTGCCCCACCCTGAGAGCTTGGCAGACCCTGCATTCCCCTGAGTGAGACAGGATGCTTTATTTCCTCGGCAGCCGGGCTCTCGGCCGAGCATCCCTCGGCGCTGTGCTCCCGACTCTTCCCGCTCCCATCTTAATAACTGTAAAGATCGGGGTTGCCAAGGTCTTCCCGTTGCTATAGTGAGATTAGATAGGGCAGAGCACTGCATTCCCTCTGCTGAGGGGAGAAATCACTCCCATCCCTTCGCCGGGCTTCACCAGCCAGGTTTTTTTTCATCCACCAGCAGCTACTAATTGCACCTGAAAGACATGCCACGTATTTCACTGCAATTAATATTTCATAGCTTAAAAAATAAATTAAAAAAAAAAAAATTAATTATTGAGGCATTTTCTCCTGGAACCAACTTAAAGAGACTCTCTGGCTGGAACGAGTTTACAGCGCTAAACTGTGAAGTTAAAATATTTGTCTTCATAAACACGTCACTCGAGCCGTGCTATTCCTTGCAGGGTCATTAGCAAGAGGCACGTTAGTCCAATCAGGAGGTGCCTGGGAGACAGAGATTTGCCTTTTGCTTCTGGGCGGGGTTAGGAGATGATTTATTAAACGAATTTGAGAGCTGTGAGTCTGGCCAGACCTCTGAGTCAAACAGCTGTAGGGAAAAAAAAAAAATCCCACCAGCCAGAGCTTTTGCAGGCAGAAGATGGGGTGCAGTCATTTCGATTCGGTTGGTTGTTTGCCGATGTGGAGGTGTCCTCCCCAAAAACTCCGGAGGACGTAAGGCAACTGATCCAGGGAGCCGTCATATTGCAGGAGGTAGTTTGCATTTTAATTTTCTTAGGTTTAATTTTCGTTTTCTCAGGTTTTATTTTCACTTTCTCAGTTTTTGTTTTAATTTCCTTGGTGCACCTGCAGGGCTTGGGTGGGTTTATGTAAGAATTCAGGTGAGATATCCCCGAGTGTGGGAGCGCACAGCTTGGGGCATGGCACGTTGTCGTGCCCCTCCACCTCCTCTTTTGGGTATAAAATGCTGGTTTTGAGGCCATAAAGTTTAACCCCTATAACCCAGTATCAGACTGGAGAGTTGTGTCTGTGATCTGCTCTGTGTGTGGGGAGGGGATGGAGGGTTTAGGTAATAGTGTGTTTTTTGGACTTGAGGTTGTATTTTGTGCATTTTGAGTGCTGGCATGCTGGGACATGGAGTGAGGTGAATGGCATGGGCCTTTTAGAGGTGTTGCTGCGTGATGCACTTCCCAAAACTGGTATATTTTCTGAGGAGCCAGAGGTGTTTGTGTCTATAAACCCCTCTGCTCCTGAGAGTGTGAGGAACATGCAAGGGAAGAGCTCGTGGTGGCCCCATATCCTGGGAGAAGGTCCTTGGCTGGTGATGGTGGCAGAGCCTGGTGAAGGTTACTCAAACTGTAGATCTGTCAATGGGTTTTTCCCCTCTGAAATCCCCTTCTACTACTTGGGTCCCCATCAATTATTTATACAAACCACACAGGCAATGCCACAGGGTCTGACCAAGAGCATTCCAGGCTCTTGCACCCCAGCCACCAGATGGGACTCACCCCTTGCTGCAGCTTGGGTAGGTGGGAGAGGGGTTGAAGAAGTGTGTGATACCTGCCAGGTGGCACAGCTTCAGAACAGAGAAAGGCAAAGAGCAAGAGATGCTGCTGGTGGTGTGGGAAGGCTCTTGTTTCCCCTCCTCTGAGCAGAGAGGTGCAGGCTCAGCAAGGGCTGAGATACATCAGTCTTCCTCCCCAACAGCAAACCTCGACTTTGAGTGAAATTTTTTGAAAACTGATCTCCTGAGCAGCACTTAGAGCTGTCTGTGCAAAGAGGACTGTTGTTAGAGGTCCTGTGTTCTGTAGGAAACCAGTTCTTGCAGACATCTTCCAGTAGGTCCCAGTTTGTGCCATGTGCCCTCCTCTCTCCCCCTCACTGTCTGCTGACCTTCCCCAGATGTGCTGAGTCTCACAGCCCGAGGTGTTTATCAGGTGGGCTTTCCCTTTGTTGGCAGATTTGCAGTAGCAAACACCACTTGATGTGACTGTCTGGTCTGCTCTGCTTCAGCAACCTCAAATCTTGATTCTTTCCTTGCTCCCACCACCCCTATTGGCTCAAGGTTGGATTGGGAAGCACCCAGTGCTCTCCAGGTGCTCTGTTTGCATGTTTTTTGGTAGCTCTGTTACGATTTCACCTGTTCCTCTTCCAGCAGTGATGGCATGGGCTGTGCTCAGCACTGATCATTTGAAGGAGGTGTATTCAAAGGCTACACCCTGGTGGTAAATGCTGGGCTCTGTGCAGTTCAGTCAGGGCTGATACTTCTGTGATCGTGGAGAAGCCTCCTTCCAGAGAAACCCAGATCTTTTGGCTGCAGCAGGGCCTAACCACCATTTCTGGGGAGTTTTATTGGCTGCCCTTTTCCAGCAGAGGGTTCCTGCTGCTGGAGCTTGGGTTGCAGCTGCCACAATGAGCATCCTTGGCTCACAGGAGCCTTTTGAAGGAGCTTCTGCCTCACCACGATGTGGCCAAGTGTGACCTGGTTGCTGGTGTCCCAGATAGGTGGACCTGGATGATTTCTGGTCTCAGTCCTGTGCATTTTTGATATAAAACAGAGGAGGGAGTCCCTGGTATGTGCTTCCAGTTTGGCTTCTGTGCCAGTGGAGTTGTGACTCCGCATGTGGAAGGGACCTGGTAGAACCTTGGCCCTGGATTGAAACCCACCCGTGGGTATCCAGGTGAGGAAGTCTCCTTCTGGAAAGCCATGTTGCCCTTGGTGGAGTGAATTTATTCTAGTTTTAGGGCAAAGAGTGTTTTGGGATTATGTAAAACTTGCTGTAAGATGCTCTCAGTGGTTTCCAGGGACGTCTAAAACTTACTGGGATTTTTAAGGAAGGACCAAGAGTGCAGGAAGGGAGAGATCAGAGTGGCCTGGGGAAGAATACATGAGGGAAAATAAAGGGAAAAGCAGAATAAAAGCAGCTTCCCTCCATGTGGGGATAAGGAGGGGTCACAGGTGGGATGAGGGCTGGATCTTGATGTCTGAGGGTGTGTGCTGGAGGCTGGATAGCAGGAAGGTATCTGGGATGATGATGATGAGGTTGATAGTGGATTGGTAGGGGTAGTGGGAAGGAAAGTAGCAGCAACAGGCTGCAAGGGAGCAGCTCCATAGAGTGCTGTGAAACCACCACAGACTTTTGAGTGTGGGGCGTGTCATATCTGGAAAAGTGAGTGGTGCTGATAAACTGTTCAGCTGGCTTTTTCCATACTCTCTGAGAGAGGGGTGTGTGTGAGCAACATGCTCAGACCCTCATCCAGGCTGAGGAGCAGCAGATGCTGACGAGCAGGTAGGTACCAGCCACAGTGAAACCATCCGTGTGTGACTGCTGCGTGGGGAATATGGGGAAAAAACTGGGAGCAGGGAGGAGGTGGGGGGCCTTTGGGGTGTTACAGGGCACTTGGAGCTGCTCTGTGGGTTTTGGGGTGTCCAGTTCTCTGGCACTGTGGCCGGCACTGCCAGCTGTGGTGCTCATCTCCTGCTCCCCCCGCCATGCCAGAGGACATGCATTATGCATGGCCACTAAAACTCTCACCCTGTTGCTTCTGATTACAGGGAAATTACGGGTTACTGGGCCAGACTGTGCAACCGGTGACGTCTGTGGGGCTTTGAAGCCCCGAGCAGAATTTGGTCAATGATGCATTGCTAAGTGCAGGTGCTCGGCAGCAGCCTGACCTCAGCCCTGGAGCTCTTCATTATCCCTAGCCTGGATTTCACAGGGAGTTTGCAAGCCCTGAGACTTGCCTCAAATCGGTTTTTTTTTTTTTTTTTTTTTTTTTTTTTTTTTTTTTGTGTGTTTTTGTTGTTTTTTTGTTTTTATGTTTTTTTGGTTTTTTTTTAAGTCCTGCAAAGCTTTGGCAAGGCATCTGTTCTGGGTGCTGCTTCCCGTGACTCAGAGGGTAAATAGCAGTTGCTGTGCTCACCTGGTTTTCTTGCTAAAAATGAACGGGGAGCAGTTCAGGGGCTTGTTTCCTGCTTGTTTCCTTCTATTTCAGGCGAGTTCATCTCTGATTATGGGCTGTCAAACCTCAGAAACTCCTAGCCGCCTGTCCGCTCTCTAGTTTTTTATTTCATTTTAAATGGAACAGAAAAGGAATGCAGCCCTCTTTCAGTGGAAAGTCATGAATACTTCTCGGAGCCAGGTGGATTTTGCGGGTGTCCTGGTGTACAACAGATGAGGATGCATGCCTGGGTAGAGGTGCAAGCATGGGGAGCAGCCTAGTTTTTTGGCAGTGGACAGTAAGTACTGAGAAGCTTTATCATGAGCCCATCAAAATATTTACATCCAGCTCCACAGATTTCCCCTGGGCCATTTGTTGTGTTGTGACATGTTACACTGGGAATGTCATGAAGAGGAGGGCTGTCTTTCTCTGCTACATTTAAGACCTACCAAACTGTAATCATGGCCATTATTTCAAGGCTGTTTCCCGTTTTGTGGTGCCCAAGTGGGAAGGCAGAAGGACTGAGCTGAGCAATGAAGGCGTTGGTGTGGATTTGCATCCTGGCAGGGCTGTGCTTGGTGTTGGAGGAGATGGGGAGGTGCTGGTGTGAGTCTGGGAGGAGATCGCTGCCCAGTCTGTGCTCTCACAATTGCAAAGGTGCACACAAGCACCACTGCATGCACTTTTTTAGTCGTGTTGGACCGCTGCCCCAGCGCACACACCACGATGTGTCCCTCTGCCACATGCTGGAGCTTGCTGAGATCCCCTTGGCTTGCAGGGGACTGGGATAAGATGGAGCATCTCTGCCATGGGAAAAGGCTGGGAGAGCTGGGAGTGTTCAGCCTCTCTCCAGGGAGACCTTAAGAGGCCCTTCCAGTGCCTGAAGGGTCTGCATGAAAGATGGGGACAGAGTCCTTAGCAGGGCAGGTGCAGTAGGACAAGGGGGGTAGCAGTTTTAAACTAGAAGAGGGTCTGTTGAAAGTAGACATAAGGGTGAAGGTTTTTACAATGAGGCTGGTGAAACACTGGCACAGGTTGCCCAGCGAGGTAATGTGTGCTCCATCCCTGGAAGCATTCAAGGCCAGATTGAGTGGGGCTCTGAGCAACAAGATCTAGTTGAAGATGTCTCTGTTCATGGCAGGGAGGTGAATTAGATGACCTTTAAATGCCACTTCCAACTCTAACTTGTCTCTGATTCCACCCGGATCCTGGCATCAGTCAGCTCTTACCTGCAGCTGGGAATGCTGCTGATCTCCACACTTGGTGCAGAACAGGTAACTACAGACAAGTCAGCTTGTGGGAGGAAGTAAGGTGAGGACAAGCAGCAAAAAGCTGATGTTGAGGGCTGTAATTCATCCCAGGAGGTGAGGGTTCCCTGAGGGGACACTGGGGTGTTGCCCTCCTTTGGCCACTACCTGCCTGTGTGACCACAACAGATCACTCCAGGTTTTGTGTTTCCGCTGCCTTGCTTGTGGAGCTTCTCTCTGATTTTCCAGGGCAGGGATTGGTTTTGATGTTGCAAGTAAAGCAGTAGTAGCTGGCCTAGCATGATAGTATGCCCTCTTGGCAAAATCTGTGGACATCTCTGTAGTATGGGCAGGGAATTGTAAGGATGCAACATTCAGCCAGTGCCCAAAGCCCGTAGCTGTGGTTCTTCTGATGTCTCCATCCTTAAGGAGGTGGAAGATGTTAAGGTCTGCAGTGAAACGATCCTGACTTGCACTAACTATTTAGGCTTTTAGATAGTTGCCTCGTAAAACTTGCAGAAAATACAAAATTCAAAACAACAAATGGCTTGGATTTCCCCCTTTCTCCTCAAATACAAGGAGCCCCAAAGTTTTTTACTTTGATCCTTGAAAACTGTATAGAAGGCAGTGATGGATTGGCATGGGTGGGACAATGACCTGGAAGGGAAGAGGTAAAAAAAAGAGGAAGGAGTTTTTGGGTAGTGAAAAGGAGATGGGGAGCCTTAGACTGCTGGTCATCCAGTTAACCTAGCTGTAGCCAAGGAGTGTCCATCTCCATGGAAAGGGTGGTCAGTCATTGGAATAGGCTGCCCAGGGACGTTTGGAGTCCCCAGCCCTGGAGGTGTCCAAGGAAGGCCTGGACATGGCACTCAGTGCTCTGGGCTGGCGTCACAGCAGGCATCAGGCACAGCTTGGACTCCGTGGGCTTGGAGCTCTTTTCCAACCTGAATGATTCTGTGACTCTGTGATCCCACTGGGATGTGGCAGCATCGCTGTGTACGGGGTAGCTGGTGTGAGGTGGGAGTGGCTCCCAAAAGAGAGGACTTGGGGTACGGAATTGTCAGCCAAGGCAGGAGCTGAACGTTGTGCTGGGGTTGATTTTGGCTGATGAGCAAAGGGCAAGGCTTGAGGTCCAGCTGCTCGATGGGTGCGTTGGTGCTTCAGGATAGAGCAGGCTCGGGTTAATGCAAAGTAATTCACGTCTGGAAAGGAGAGTGCTTTTATTCTCCCTTTAAAAAAAATCTTCTTTGGGTTCTTCACAATTAATTTCTGCTCAGGCTCCATGCATGACCTTGACCAAGCCACTCTAGGCTGAGATACATGAAATTGATTTTGGTGGGTACCTAAATAAGGGCTGGAATCTCTTGTTTACCTGGTCCTCAGCTGCGAAGCCCATGAGTTAATTCCGTGTGGGAGACTCAAGCACATAGGCTTGAGCATTCTTATATGCTAATTGAATTCCTGAGCTCTTTTTTCCAACTGGGGAAGCAGGGACAATACTTTTCTCCCGAGCTCTGGGAGGTTTATGAAGCACCTGGGAACATGGGGCTGCAACAGCGTGGAGCTTTTCAGAAAAATAGAGGGGAACTGGCCAAGATACTCCTTGTGATTGTGATTTGTAAAGCCAGCTGATGCCCGTGATCGCAGGCTGCCGAGGGTGGATCTTTCAGGTCTCTGCTGCTCCAGCCCTTTGCTTGTCTGTGGGTGGAGGTGGCTGGAATTTCAGGCCACAAATCCCCAGGAGACCATCTGAGCAAGTTTATTTTGCTGTAGTTTCTTGCTTCTAGTCAAGGGGCCTCCTCCCTTCCCCTTCAAACCCTTCCTTTGCTCTGCGTTTCCTCCTCTGAAATCCTGTTTCTTTCTTCCCGCCAGGATTCCCTCCCTACCAAGAAAATCCAAGCTGCTTATGTTAATGTTTGAGATAGATACAACATATGACTGAGGGTCCGGGCACCTGCATTTCAAAATGCCTGCAGTGGCTCTTTGGCTTTTCCAAACAGGTACTGCCTGCAGACACTGGCCAGGAGGAGGCTGGCATCTTGGAGAAGGGTTTTTTGAAGGAGGTGGCTCTGTGCTGGGGTTCAGAGAGTGATTAAATGTGTGCTGGAGATTCCCATCTGAGGGTTTTCCAAGCCCTTGTTCCCACCTCCACATACCCAGGGAACAGTCTGGAGGAGTACCAGCTCTTGGTTCTCCTCATTTTGCTCTCATTTAGAAAGGTGCAGCTCTGACCGCTGCTGCTGCTGAGAACATTGCCCCTGCATGGTAATGGAGGAGTAGTCAGGGTTTTTAATCACTTATTCCAAGTGTAATTCCCAGGCTGTTCTGAGTCACGTCAGGAGCTGCAAAACAAGGCAACCCCGTCCCTCGCGCTGGCCGACGATGACATCGGTGAGGAAGAGCACTCCCAGCCCTGCTTGCCATGCCCTGGCTCTGCACACACAGCCTGGGAAAAACGAGGGCCCTGTCTGGTAGGCAAAAGGAATGCGAAGGGTGAAACGGGAGCCAGGGGGTGATTTGCCACGGTGGCAGTAAGTGTGGCTCTGAAGAGTTGTCTCAGGGTTGTGTTGCAGGTCTGTGGCGCGGTGTAGAGCGCACACTGAAGCACCACGGGACACGTGGCAGCCAGAGGAGGTGGTGCATCTCGGGAGGAGGCCGTGGTTCAGGAGCTGCCTTCTGCTCCCTGCAACACAGGTTGCTGTTAGGCAGTGCAGAGATGTGGCTGTCAGAGGAGGAGGAAGAGGGATGCAGTGGTGCCTCCCGACACTGCCTGGAGAAGTGGTGGATGCCCCATCCCTGAAAATACTCAAGATCAGTTCAGGCAGGACTCTGAGCTGCATGTAGTTGAAGATGTCCCTGCCCATGGCAGGGATGTTGGACTAGATGACCTTTAAAGATCCTTTCCAACTCAAAATTCTGTGATTCTGTGATTCCCAGGAGCTCTGTGTTTCCCATAAAGCTGATTTGGGTGAAAGCCAGAGAAACATCAAGCCAGGACTGTGTGTGCCCAGATATGCTCAATGGGGAGAAGCAGTCTCCTAGGAGAAGGATGAGGTTTTTTTGGGAAGGAAACATCCCATCTCCCTCAACCCAGCAGTCTGGGAGAGATTGGGTTTAACAGCTCATTATTGCAGTTGCACTCAGGAGGCGAGGCAGTTTTACTTTATTTTGATATTAAAGACATCCTTTAAAGAAGTGTCAGCCCATAGACTGTCACTTTTATAGTTAAAAATTTGTAGCTGCTTGCCTGGGGTGTATTTGAGAACAGCAAGGAAGAGACTGTATTAGATTAATAAGTGAGGGTTTAATTAATTTTCATTATTTGCATAATAGTGTCCTCTAATTAATAGGTAATGGGCAGCCTCTGAATTAATACACGAGTGGGGTCTCCAGTGATGCTGTCAGAGAAGGGTTTTATTGCTGGGAAGTGCAGTTTTGCTTAGTCCTTTTAGTAAATTTAGTAACTGTGAGAGCCAAAGGGTGTCTGTGACAGTGTGTGCTGTGCCTGGGGTGGCAGGGTCTTTTAGGGACAGCACACATCTTCCCTGAATGCATCAGACCTGGAATGCACCCAGGGTTTTGTTCAAGTCTGTAGCTGGCCTACTGCGGGCAGAGGCCAGACAAGGAGCTGTTCTTGTGTTCTATTCTGTCTTTAGTAGCTTGGAAAGTAGTTGCTTGTATCATGGCCATGGTTTTCCTCTCCTTTTTGTTCTTAAAAAATCCCTTGTGCGGTCATTTTGGTGTCCCTTCTTCATCTGGTGGGTTTGTTTCTGCTGGTCTACAGGCACGTCAGTGGTTCCTGTCACACGTACAAGGGATCTCTGCATCTCTATTTCTCCCTTCTTTTTTATGCTTTGATTGTGACAGTGTTTGTGGTAAGTGGAATGGGATGGCATGGAATGACTTAAGATACAGAGCTTGGTGTAAAGCAAAACCTGGTGTTAAATTTCGGGATGGAAAGGAGATAGAAGATGAGGGGCCAGCCCCTTCTCTGTAGGTGGGTCCTGGCAGTAGGTAGGAGAATGTAGAATGTAGTAGAGTAGGCTGAGAGAATGCACGATGCAATCAGCATCCTGAGGCGTTCACCATGTGAGAGGAGACAGGCAGAGGGATGCAGAGGTGGGAGAACACTGGGGAAGCAATGGGGCATAGATCCAGGATAACTATTTCTTTATTTTCCTATCAAACCACCCTAGACCTGTCCCACCTTAATTTTAAAGTATATTTTGCCCCTTGTCAGCCTAGTGATTAAAGCACTCTTCTCCACATCCTGATGTGCACTCAGACACTGGCATGGGCTGCCCAGAGCAGCTGTGGCTGCCCCATTCCTGGGAGCATCCCAGGCCAGGTTGGACAGGGCTTGGAGCACTCTGGGATGTTGGAAGGTCTCCCTGTCCATGGCAGGGGGTGGGATGGGATGAGCTTTAAGGTTCCCTCCAACCCGAAGCAGTCTGTGATGTTATTTCCTGCAGTGATAATCCTGCTGCCTTTAGAGAGATGGGTGTGGGCGTGCATTTGGCTCTGAGTTGGAATTTGCACCTGCTTGTACCAGCAGGGAGCTGAGACCTTAGAGCTTATTTAGTTTTCTTTCAGTTAATCCACCCCCCATCCTCAAATGAAAGCTTCAGTTATGTACCCAGGGAGTTTTTCCTCTCGTTTTCCACTGAACTCTTGTGAGATGCCATGATCTTTGAGTGATGGTTATAGGCTCTGTCAGAGGAGAAGCATCATTCTGACAGACAGCAGGTATTTTGGAAATAAATGACAAAAAAACCCAAATATAAGACCAGACTGTGGAAGTAAAGAATGTGTATTTTTGTTGCTTCTGTGGTCGTGAACAATCTCTCCTCACCAAAGGCAGCTCTTCAAGAGAGGAAGCACAATTTGGCTAAAATTGCTTAAATGAGGTCATAAAATTATACTCCATGAATGGTCCCGTTATTCACAAAGCACAGTTGTTTGGATGGAAATTGCTGAAGACCTTTCACTGGTACAGTGGGGAAAAGAGAGATTTCGTGAGCCTCCCACGATTTAGCTGCTGAGGGGATTAATACTGAAGTAACAGCCAAATACCCTGTTAGAGACCACTTGTACTCTGCTGTACTCCAGGGGCTGTTGCTCCTTGGATGTGATCTTGAGCACAGCTCATCAGATACTGCTTGCGAGAAAGTACATTTGTACTGTACCTTAAATGTCAAAACATGTATCCAGGACCCCCTTTTCCAAAGCCTGGAGCTCTTCCTTGCCATCCCTCCTTCAGCAGAGTCACTGCTCATGCATGGGGTGTTTCTGGATGGGGGATTGGAGGGAGAAATCCCCTCGTGCAGTAGGATGCAGGGGATACTCCACTCACCTGGAATGACAGAGAACTTGTATGTGAGCAAAATAGTTACCAAAATTATCTGCTGTGCCAATCAACAAGGCCAGGGCTTGTTCTTGAAGAAGAAAGTCAAGGAACCTTTGATGCATCTCACTGTGAAGAGTGCATGTGTGTCAAGTCTTGGATGTGCCACCTCAGTGCACTGGTCCAGTACTCACACACCTGGCGTGCTCCAGAGGATTTCCTTCGTGCACTTGGTTTTCAGCTGGAGGATTCGAGTTGATGAAAAGCCCAGATCTGACTTCATACCAACAGGTTTTTAGTTCGGGAGTCCAGAGAAAAGGTGCAGCCTCCTTAGGAATATTAAACTGCCAGAGGGCAGGTTCAGATTAGAAATTGGGAAGGAATTGCTGTCTGGGAGGGTGGGCAGGCCCTGGCCCAGGGTGCCCAGAGCAGCTGTGTCTGCCCCTGGATCCCTGGCAGTGTCCCAGGCCAGGCTGGATGGGACTTGGAGCAACCTGGGACAGTGGGAGGTGTCCCTGCCCATGGCAGGGGGTGGAATGAGATGAGCTTTAAGGTCCCTTCCAACCCAAATCATTTTAGGATTCCCAGAAGCCCTGCATTTCTCATAAGATTGCTTTTTAATTTTTTTTGTAGTTCAGCAGATGAAGAGCCAACTTCATTTAATAAGGGATGTTGGCTGAGCTTCAGGGCATGGATTAAATACAGCAGTGTGTGGGGAATGGAGAAAAGGCTGAATGCGAAGAGGCTGGTTGTTCTGTCCCTAATCTCAAAAAAAGCAAGAGGTAAAGGGATCCAGAGAAAGGACAACAGGAGAGAAAAGCAAAATATAGATCTTTCTCTTTATTTTCTTTTCTTCTTTTTTTTTTTTTTTTTTGGTATTGCATTAGTTCTTTTTTCTGCAGGTGTCTTACAAAAGCAGTGTTTTGTCATCTTCTGTATTTCATACCTCCTGTGTCCGTGCCAGGATACCTGCTTTTATATGGTGGACAATGGGAGTGCAGCTGGCACTGAGCCGAAGCCTGAGCTGTTCTGCACCTCATGCGGATTTGAGTTCAAATAAATAGTTTGACTCACTCAAGGAGTGAATCAAAAGAAGGAACTTGAGCCTCTAGCCTACAGGCACCGTGCTGTGCAAGCAAGGTGTATAAACATGTAAGTTTTTCTTCAGTGTGCAGTTCAATATGAAGCTCGTGCTGGAGCAGAGTCGGTGTTTCAGACCCACTGTAGTCCTGCTCAGGAGAGTGCAAGGATATTTTGGTTTAGACCTGGTGTTACAGACATCCAGGAGAGTGGAAGTTTGTTGTCTGTCCTTCTCTCAGATCTGTCTTTGGTGCTAAATGCATGAGTATGAGCAAACTGCAGCGTTAAAAAGTAAAACCAAGGAAAACAGCCCCCTGGAGCCTCCACAGCAAGGTGGGGATAAGTTGCTGATCCTGTGTTCAGATTTTGTGCTGTTGGAAGGAGTTGGTACCTTGCTGGTGGTGGCTGGGGACAGGTTTTCCTGCCCTAGACTGGCTTTGGTCCCTCAGTCACACAGCAAGGTCACACCAGCATGGTGATGGATTTAAGCCTAATGGTGCAAGTTTTCCCTTAGCCATTGTCTGTCCAAGCTGGATTGGAACCACTGAGCATGACGGGGAGAATTGTTTGAAACTAAAAGAGGAGAGATTTAGAATAGGTATAGGGAAGGAATTCTTGACTGTGAGGGTGGTGAGGGCATGGCACAGCGTGCCCAGAGCAGCTGTGGCTGCCCCATCCATGGTGGTGTCCAGGACCAGGCTGGATGAGTCCTGGAGCTACCTGACCTGGTGGGTATCACTCCTGTGGTGGTTGGGATTGGAAAAAAATGATCTTTAAGGTCCCTTCCAACCTAAACCGTTCTGGGATCCTGTATGAAATTTCTAGGAACACAGGTGTAGGATAGCTCCACCAGGTTGGACAGCCCAGGTTCCTGGTGAACCTTGCAGCTGCTCTGGGGTCTCTTCTGAGTCCCACTAGTAGCCTCTTGGAAAGCCAGAAGGGATGTGACCACTCTGGTGTCCCCAGAAGTCTTCAGCAAGACCTCAGGCTGATGGATGTGCTTATCTGCATGAGTATTACTCATCTGAGGAGGGGCTGTGAGACGATACCCTTGGTTGTCATTGCTGGCTGGTTTTGTCATGCCTCCAGAGCCCTGCAAATCACTCACGACGTGACATGGTCGTCTGTGTATGAGAGGTGAGATCTACTCAAAAATTGTTTTTATTACGTGTTGGTGATAGCAGATAAATAATGTTCCCTCTGGCTAGTACACGGGGAGATGGTTTTCTCCTGTGTCTTCACATCAGGTGATTAATAACAAGCATTAATCCCCATGAATGACAGCAGTATGTGAGGAGCAAAACACATGTTAGAATAATTTGAGGGGCTGTTGTTGGGTCATAGGCTAACTCATTCTCTTCATATATAATATTTTCATAAGGTGTAAATATTTCTAGGCTTGAGATATTGGCTGGAGATCAAGTTTTGGGTATCAGCATCACTGTCTGGACCAAAACTGAACTGAACTTCCAGTGTAAGTTAATTAAAGTAGATTTAGATTGGATATTAGGAAGATACTTCATAGTGTGAGGGTGGGCAGGCCCTGGCACAGGGTGCTCAGAGAAGCTGTGGCTGCCCCTGGATCCCTGGCAGTGTCCAAGGCCAGTTTGGACAGGGCTTGGAGCAGCCTGGGATAGTGGGAGGTGTCCCTGCCCATGGCAGAGAGTGGAATGGGATGAGCTTTAAGGTCTCTTCCAATCCAAAGCACTCTGTGATTCTGTGAATTCAAAAGTTGAATTTTGGAAAGCCTGTACTATTCATAAGCTTAAATTGAATTTGGCAACTGGATATGTTGAAAATCCCCAGGGGGAGCTAATTTATTTTTAATGTCCAGGCATTTCAAGTGAAATGTCAGAATGAAATGTGTCATTTTGGAAATGCCAAAACATTTTCTTTTTGACAGCTTCTCAATGAAGCTTTTCAACTTTTTGTTTGGGAATTACAGTTAACAGCTAGAAGGAGGGGAGATTAAACAAGACTTGGTAGTAGTGGACTAAGACATTTAGTTTTGATTCAAATAAAATGTGGAGGGGGTAAGCTTTTCTTTTTTTCCTGTGTCACTTCCCCCCCAGATCTGTTTCTCATTGACTCAAGCCATTTTCCTCCTACTTTTAATACAAGTAAGAGATGTCATTGGATTAAAAAAAAAAAAAGATTATTCACCTCTTCCAGCTCCTGGAACGCCCTGGTTTGGAATCTGTGAAAACGACTGATGGAAAACCCGTGCGGGAATATGTGGAACAGCCCATTGCATCTGGTGATCCTAAATTCAGGATTTCATGGCAGGGCTGTAGGGCTGCCCATGGTGCCCAGTGCAGCATCCCAGCCCTCGCTGGCCGTCTTGGGCTCCACAGTAAAGCAAGTGAGGCCCTGATGAATCCACTGGCAGGAGTTACTGAGGCATCATTCTGGGGCTGGAGGAGGCGATGAGGCGCCTTGGGGAGTTGGCACCACAGCTTAGGGAGCATTGTCCTGACTGAGCCCACCAGGCACAGCACAGTGGGGGATTCCCCATCCCTGGAAGTGTCCAAGGCCAGGCTTGGACAGGGCTTGGAACAGCCTGGTCTAGTGGAAGGTGTCCCTGCCTGTGGCAGGGGGTGGAACTGTGTGGTCCCTTCCGACCCAAACTGTTCTATGATTTTACAATCCTGAGCTGCTGTGCTGCCCATTCTCTCTCAGCACCATCTTCCCACCCACCTAAAAGCAAACTCTGATTTTTTCAGGTCAATGCCCCTTTTTTTTTTTTTTTTTGGAGGGTAAGCTCAACAGACAGCTCGGTGATGCACGATGTTTTCGTTTGTAGGGCTCGTTACCACACGTCTGGCAGTGGAGTGACATCATTCTCATGCTGGGGTCTGCAGTGAGCCATTGATCTTGATGTACCCTCTTTGCAGGCAGCAATGTGTGTTCTTTCCTTAGCATTTTGGGCAGGAGATGCATCATGCTGCCTGCTGGAGACCAAGGAGGAGCATCATCAAAATGAGGGATGCCAGAGGCTTAATTGGTCTTTGAGGATCAGCCCCCAGCTCGTTTCTGTCTTCAGCTCGTTTCCACTGTAGTCGTTCCCCTGGGTCTGAAGAATTGGTAAGAAGAAAGAGTTTTCCACCGGAGTGAGTCTCATCTAATTTTGTTCTGTGTTCTGGAGGAAACTGTGTGATATTCAGTAGGCAGGAAACAGATGAAATTGAAGAAAAAAAAGAAATCACAGGGTTGTCCAGTTTTTTCAGAAACTCTGAAAAAGCTCCTGATTTTTCAAACCAGAGCATGCAATCCTTTGCACCTTCCTCTCCTATTTGAACCATCCCCTGGCAGTCTGGGGCGCTGGGCTGTAATTCTCTGCTGTGTTATCATTTGCTCCCACGAGGCAGAGAGCAGCCTGCTCCTGCCAAAACACTGGCAGGCTTTTTGCAAGGGCAGCACCACCAAACAGAGGAGCTGAGGACACTGGAGGTCAGGGCTGGACGTGTTGATTTCCTTTACCCTAATTAACAGGCTGAGCTTCCAAATGCAGCCCAAAAGCAAGTGTGTGGTGGTGGGGGAGGTGGATGGAGTTGGGATGCGCAGAGGGGTGAGTGATCCCTCTGGAATTGCTCGAGAATTCCCATGCCCACTGGCGACTGGGAGCTGTCAACGCCACGGCGGGCGAGACGGAGGTCGCAAACCTCTGGAGGAACGTTTTGCACAGTGTGGATCCAGTAGCTGTCATCCACATCCGAGGTTTGGGAAGAGCTGTGTGCAGGGGGATGGCAGCAGCCCCGTAGCTTTTGTTTCTTTAATTGCTAACAGCAAGGCACTGCTGTTCTCTGGAGGAGAGGGGAGATGCTCGGGTTTATATTTGCTCTTCTCCCGTTACTTTTACCTGGCTTGCTTCAATCTCTGCTGCTGAGCTCTGGAGGATTTTCACACTGATAAAATAGACTTAGCCAGCACCAAAGCAAGGATTTTTTTAAAAGCTTATTTAACTGTGAGACAGCAATAGGGAAATGTCACCAAACATTTGCTTGGTTCTGCCGTCAGGTTGGTGTAGCAGGGCTTTCAGATGGTTCCCCATATGTGGGGAAAACACATTTTCTGTTACTCATACTGCAAACAGCTGTGTCTGGAAAAGGCAACCTGCAGCTCTATGTGCTACAGGGTGCAAGGCAAAATTAATTTTCTGTGGAAGTGGCAAACTTTGGATGGGGTCTAGAAGTGATTTGGGTAGCTGATGGTGTAAAAGTGTTCCTGCTCTGCGTGGTGACTGTTCTTTTGCTTTAGCTGCTATGGCCCTAATCCTAAAACAAGGCTGAATTATCACCTTTGGGCTATTTTGGGCAGGTCCCTGCTGCACCAGGGTTTGGAAGTGATTGTTGGTGATGTCTCACTTTGCACAGTGGGGAGAGGTATCATAGAACCCTAGAATGATTGAGATTGGAAGGAATCAAAAGATCAACTTAAAGCTCATCTTGTCCCATCTCCTGCCATGGGCAGGGACACCTTCCACTGTCCCAGGCTGCTCCCAGCCCCAATGTCCAGCCTGGCCTTGGACACTGCCAGGGATCCAGGGGCAGCCACAGCTGCTCTGGGCACCCTGGGCCAGGGCCTGCCCACCCTCCCAGACAGCAATTCCTTCCCAGTCTCCCATCCAGCCCTGCCCTCTGGCACTGGGAAGCCATTCCCTGGGTCCTGTCCCTCCATGCCTTGTCCCCAGTCCCTGTGCAGCTCTCCTGGAGCCCCTTGAGGCCCTGCCAGGGGCTCTGAGCTCTCCCTGGAGCCTTCTCTTGTGCAGCTGAACACCCCCAGCTGTCCCAGGCTGGCTGCAGAGCAGAGGGGCTCCAGCCCTGGAGCATCTCCATGGCTTCCTCTGGACTCATTCCCACAGGTCCATATCTTTTCAGTGCTAAGGACCCCTGAGCTGCATGCAGGACTCCAGATGGGGTCATACCAGAGCAGAGGGACAGAGTCCTCTCCCTTTACCTGCTGGCAATATCTCCCCAAATATCATCTGGCTGTAGTGGGTTGACTCTGGCTGGATTCCAGGCAGCCACCAAAGCAGCTCTCTCACTCCTCTTCACAGCTGGACAGGGGAGAGAAAATGTAGCAGAATGGTCTTGAGTTGAGATGAGGACCGTGAGAGATCCCTCACCAAATACCATCGTGGGAAAAACAGATTCAGCTTGGGGATATTATTTTAATTTATTAACAACAAAATCAGAACAGGATAATGAGAAGTAAAAACAGACCTTGAAACACTTTACCTCCACCCCTCCTTTCCCAGCTCTCTCTCCTCTCCCAGTGGCACAAGGAGACAGGGAAGGAGGGTTATGATATGTTCATCACACCATGGTCCTGACACTGCTCAGGGAGAGGAGTTGGAGTCCTTCCCATGCCACAGCATGTGCTCCCCTCTCCACGGGCTTTCCTCTGGGTCACAGCCTCCTCTCAGGCATCCCCCTGCTCTGGCATGGGCTCCTCCAGGGGCTGCAGGTGCATCTCTGCATCCTGGTGCCCTCCATGGCCTCAGGGGCACAGCTGCCTCACCATGGGCTGCACCAGGGGCTGCAGGGGAATCTCAGCTCTGGCACCTGGAGCAGCTCCTGCCCCTCCTCCTGGCCTGACCTTGGTGTCTGCAGAGATGTTCCTCTCACATGTTCTCACCCCTCTCTCTCTGGCCACAATTACAACTGGGCAACAACTTTATTTTCTTCTTAAATCTGTTATCCCAGAGTCATCACCATCATTCCTGATGGGTTTGGCCTTGGGGTCTGTCCTGGAACTGGCTGGCATTGGCTCTGCTGGACATGGGGGAAGCTCCTGGCAGCTTCTCACAGAAGCCACCCCTGCAACTACCAAAACCTGGCCACCCCAACCCAGTACATATGAGTAAGAGCATTTTCCACCCACACACCCACAGATGGGTGTGAAGCCCTCATGGACACTGGGATCTCCCATCCATCAGCTTGTGCACCAAGTTGATGTCTTGAGGGTGGTCAGGGCTTGCTCTTCCAACCTGTGCTGTAGTTATCCTTCTCCAAACCCAGCAGGATCTGCGCCAAAGGTGCACATGCTTGTCTGGCTGAAGAAAAAAATAAAAAACAACCCACCCCTGAGTCTATTTAGGGTGCCTGTGATTTATTTTTTTCTTTATAAAGTGCAAATGGGGAGTGCCTGTGTGGCAATACAAAGCAGGGAGAGAAATGCTGCTAAGTGCTGATTACTTCTTCGTGTGGGCACAGCAAGGGTTCACTCAGAGGTCTGGGGAGAATGGTGTTTTTGTGATTCTGTAAATGGCTGCACTCAAAGGTGGTAATTTGAATTTCTCTAGTCCCTAATATATATATTTTATATATATTTTTTATATATATATATATGTAATAGCCTGGGTAGAGCCAGTGGTGAGGCTTTGGCTCACCCACCCCCCATCCCTTGTTAGCAGTATGCTGATGTTATCTTTTGAGATGAAAGGTGCCCCAGAAATGTAAACCACCGATGGAACTGTGCTCCTTTTAATGTAAAATACTACTAATAAATACTGTCCTGCTGTTCCCCTCATCCCTTGCCATCACAAAGCACTCCATAAATTGCACTCCAGCCGCTTGCATTCCAGCTGTTGCGCGTACCCAGACACAGCCGTGCGTGGGAATAAAAGAAATACTACCTTTGGGGTCACTGCTGATGTTACCCACAGGTTAATGCCAGTGGTTTGTATTTCCCTTCCCTCCCCCTTAATCCAGTCTCTGATCCACGTTGATCTGGAGGCTGAGTTCAGCCTGCAGCAGTTTATGCCTTTATCTCAGTTGAGTCCTAATACCAGCTGGCACAGCGGCTGTCTCGCGCCCCTGTGGCCTGGGAAGAGTCGGTGACCTGGTCACTCTGCTCGCCAGGCAGTGGAACGAGGCTCAGTGAAATCCTGGCTGTTCACCTGTCCTAGAAACGGGACAGGGTTGTGTTTTTGATGGCCTCGCTTTGCTGCCTTTTCCCATGGATTTAAAACTGCTGCCTGGCGCAATGTGGTGCTCAGGTTTCCCTTTGGCAAGCACTGCTCCTCTCCTCCTAGGCTTGGGTCTTTGCTCATGGAGGAGAGTGTCAGCCATCCCTAAATCATGTTTCCCTTCTGTCAGCCGCACCTCCTTCCCATCCAGCATCTACTCAGAGGGTGAGTGTTTTGGAAGGAGGGACGAGTGTGCCTGAGCTCTGCAATGTCTCCATAGGGAGCTCCTGGCTCCTCAGAACATCCTCCAGCTCCCTAATTGTCCTTCCTTCCTCATCCTCATGCTTTTGGCCCAGGAGAGAACATCAGCCAGTAAGTCAGATGCTGTCCTGGCCCATGCAAAACAGTTGAAATTCCCCAACTGAAATTTATTTTTAAATTTCATTAGACATCCAAAACTCTTTCCTAGCACTGAACCATCTATATTTTGGAATCATAAAATGGTTTGGTTTGTGAAGGCCATCTAGTCTGCTTGAAATGGGCAGGGACATCTTCTATTAGACCCCCCATCAGAGCCCCGTCCCACCAGTCCTTGAATGTTTCCAGGGATGGGGTTTGTTTTTTGTGCTCCAAAACTGGAAGGCTAAAGGTTTTGTTGGTGCTCAGCTGCAAACTGTCCTCCACACCCATTTGCTGGGGCTCAGGCATATCCAAATTATCCAAGTTCAGACTGGGCTCCCATGATCTGGCCGCAGCCTGAGGGACGATAACCTCCATCACAAAGGTCCAATCCAGAGCCTGGGTTATTTTAAAGCAGGTAAGTGGAGGAGCCCACTGAGATAAATGATCAGGTAATCACACAGGTCCAAACTGTGAAACCACCTTATGTCATCAAAGCAATTTGAAAATCAATTTGATGTCTGGCAGGGAGGCAGACACGTCGGGTCCCTTCGGCATTCATTAGCATTCAGGTGGCAGCACTCTGCCAAAGCTGCTTTTTCTGGGAAAGCTGTTGAAAAAAAAATTAAAGGAGGGGGGAAAAATTAAAATTAGGCATTAACCATAATTTCTTCTCATTAAAGGTAACAACAGCTCCTGCACCAGTCTGGAATGGGGCTGGTTGATGGGTTTTCAAGATGGGGAAACAGAGTGCACACCACAGAAGTGAAGTGATGATCAAATAAGAAAGCAAATGAGGCTCCCCCCTCATTTTTAACAAAGGCAGGAGCGGCGTTGGTGGCAGAGTGGTTTAACTGAGCAGTTAGAAAATTGGAGGTCAAAGCCTGACATGGCTATTGATGAATTGAGGGTGTTGGAAGAAGAGTAGCAGACATCACGAGTGGGCTGTAGGGACTGAAACATGAAGCAAGATTAAAAGGAGTTAAGTACCTGGAGGTGGTGTGACTGTGCAGCAGTGAGGTGAACCATAATTACAGTCACCACATGCTGCAGACTGGAGAGAGACCAAGGGAGAGAGGATCAGAATGGGGTAGGGCAGAGCAAGGGGGGGAAGATTCAGGCTGTTTGTTCGAGATGTGTTTGGGCTGGTTGTGTGGTGCAACACCTGCTGGTCACCTCTTTTTTGCCATCTCCTCCTGAGTTACTCTCTTTCATACCCTGATGTTTCCCATACAGCCACAGGTCATTAATGAAGGGCTGGCTGAGGGTGAGACTAAGGCAACTTCCCTGTAAAGCATCCTCATTTAAAACATCCTCATCCTTCAGTGCTTGAAGGAGCAAATCCTTTGAAGCTCTGGCCTAGTGGTTCATTCTATGTGGGGCATACTGGGCAGGGTGTTGGGGTGGAGCTGGCTCAGGGCTGGTAGCAGCTCTCAGGAGGGGTTTTCCTGCCTGGTGTTGTCAGGTGTCAGGCTCCTATTGCAGCTTTTCTTGCAGTGGTATCACTTAGTTGCTCTCACTTGATGAGGTCTCTTGTTTTCATGAAGACTTTATGAGCTTCATATATTCCCATCATCATGCCTCCCGTTGAAACTAGAGTGGAGATGATGCCCTGGGCAGGTGATGTACTGAAAATTGTAGATGCAGAGACTTGCATGTATTTTTTTTATTAAGCTTTCTGGTTTACAAAGCCAAGCTCTAAATGAATCCCTAACGACTGTGACTGCAAAATTATCTCCATGAATCCAAGCGTAGCAGCACCTCCCTGAGTCTGCAGGTAGCCTGAGACAGTAAAATAATGGGTGAACAGTTCTGCCTCTTACCAGCTGCTTCAGGGAGTTCAGCTTGGTGACTTTGCCTTGATTTTCCCTGATAACATTTTCCCTGATGATTATTTTGGTGTCTTAGGTGACAAAGGGAATGAACTAAGTGGGTGGCATGGGGGTTGTAAACATGTGATCTTTAAGGTTCCTTCCAACCCAGACAAGTCTGTGATTCTGTGGTTCTAAATCTCCCAAAGCCTGTTAGCACCATACTTTTCCATGTTTGTGCTGATTGCATGATCAATTGATTGATTGAATCCTTCTTTGCATGTAACATTTTTCATCCTGTCTTCTAAAGGAAACAGGTCTGAGGCCTGGCTCTTTTCTCTGTCCCCTCAGTAATTCTTGAACCATGCAGTGGGTGAGGGTCAGATTTGTTGGAGGACTAGGAATAATTTGAAATGCCTAGATTTCTTCGGAATAAATGTCTTGCCAGGGACCCTAATGGCCCGAGTGAGGAAACATCTGCAGTGATATGAGACACAGCAGTGATGGTAGAGCCTTGCCATGTGGTTGCCACCCAACTGCAGATGGGTGGATGCTTTTAAACAAATTAATCCTGAGGGTGCCTGCAATCTCTGTGCAGCCAGACCCTCCTGGGATAAATCCTGGCCCTAATTCCGAGCTGTCTGGCATCTCATGTGGTCATCCAGCCTCCGCAGAGCAGGGACAGGGAGCAGCCTCACTGGTGTTTGACTGTGAGGCACTGAGGGACTGGACCTTTTGCATGTGTCTGAGCCGGGCAGACACGAGTCTTGAATCAAATTAAAAAACACAGCAACTTGTGAGTTCGTTAGACATGACTAAGGGCTGCTCGGGTTAATGGAAAAGTTGAGCAGAGCTTAATTGTTCCAGCGTAAAGAGCACATGGAGGAGCCATGGAGGCAGTCAGGGGGATGTGTACAAGGTGTCACTTGTAGGGTGGGAGGGAGTAGATAAGCCAGCATCAATTTAGGAAAAATACAAAACTAAGACTCAGAAGCTTTTATTTTGAGGGCTGTTGGTGCCAGAGCAGCTGCAGGAGGGAGCTGGCCTGGAGTGCTGTGGTTCAGCTGTGGTTCAGATTTTTTTTTTTTTTTTTAACACATTTGCTTTATATGGGGGGATTTTGTGCCAAATGAGATACCATATGCTGGTGGCAATCTTGCTGTGTGCCATGTGGCTGTCTCCCACAGCTGGCACGGAGCCCATCTGTAAGTGCTGATGGGTGGGAGGTTGTTTGTGTGCCTGCAGACCCCTGTCAGCTGCTGGACACATGGACTGAGCCACAGGTCCCCAGGGCTGCCATGGAAGTTGGGCAGTGACACAGAGAGGGTCAAGAACTTACTCCCTGCAGTGGTTTCCCAATGTCTTCTCCAGCCATCCTAGAATCCTACAATGGTTTATGTTGGAAGGGATCTTAAGGATCACCTAGTTCCATGCCCCTGCCATGGGCAGGGACACCTTTCACTAGACCATGTTGCAGTGCCAGAGCTCAAGGGTGGAAGGTGAGGGGTGGGCAGCCTTCAGATCTCTCAACAAAACCTCTTCCCTCCTCCCCCGCCACTCCATCCCATGACAAGATGTGTTTGTGCCTCCCAAATTTCCATTCCTTAGACCCCTTGTCTCCACGACCAGCCTCACCTCTTTGCTTGCACATCACTTGCACATCACTTGCTGATTGGTTTTGTAGCTATTTGGGAAGGTGGGAGAAGAGGCAAAGAAGAGAGGAAGGGTTGGGAAAGGCATCACAGTTGTTGGAGTGAGTGGTCAGATCCCTGCTTGCCCCAAGGGAAGACAGGGACACCAGGCTGAGCGTGGGGAGCCCCAGCCAGCATCCACATCCCTCCATCACAGCTGTGAGGAGTCAAGGAGAGTTTAGCAAGTGTTACATCAGCACAGAAAAACATACTTGATGCAGAAACATCATGAGGTGAAATGAAAATTTTATACGTCTGCTTTTTCTTTCTCCCTCTTTTACGCCTCAGTAGCACACACTGAAGTTGTCTGGGTGGATCTGACCTCAGCACTTGGGTCATTTTATGACTGTTCTTGCTGTTTTCATGGGAGTCAAGTGATTTATGTGCGTCTTTGCAGATCTGGGCCTTTAGTTAATATTGAAGTGCACACCCACGCATGCCACTGTGGCAACATCTAATAACCCCAGTGTAGAAAAATATTTCCTTTTCATTGTAGCAGTTAAGCTGGAATTTCTGAGAGGACTGATGGCATGAAGTGCCGAACTCCCACCCAGGTAAATAAGAGTTGAGCATGTTATTCTTTCCAATTCCCTTTTTGACAAACTCCTTGGAACATGTCTCTGCTGATGGTAGATTGTGTGGGGAGAGGAGGCAGCTGGAGCCTGGGTGGCTTCCTGACAGCCGCTCTTGCTGGTACTTTGGAGCATTTAGGCATTGCCCCCAGAGCTCGTGTGCTGGGAAAAACCATCTTGCCAGTGCTGTGCAGAACAAGGTGGTGCTGGATGGGGAGGATGCTGAGGTCTGTCCCCAGCTTTCCTTGATAACTGGCTCGCCCCAGGGTGACTGCAGGACTTGAACTCTGTTTTGGCAGCTCTAGCTCCTAACCCTGCTGCCTTCAAGGGCTACATCTTCCCTGGAAGAGGTCTGCACTGTGCTGATGATGGTGAGATCCCTTCTGGTCCTAGGCTGGGCTCCTGGTCCTCAGCAATCAGGTGCCAAATGCTCAATGTGCTCCAGCAGTCCTGGTTTGGTACCAGGCCTTAAGACCTAGCAGGAGCATTTGGCCCCAGAATGCTGCGTCTCACTGGGTCACGGTGAGAGATGTTATGTGTGGATACCAGGAGGAGATCCCTGAAGGTGAGGGGAGAGAGGGGAGGAATTAAATAAAAATAAGAGAATGTTTGTCCCCCCTAGCCAGCAAAGCTGGATAATGAAATTCTGCAGAGGGCAGAGGGAGGGCAAGGACACAGTCAGCAAAAAATGGATCTGGGTGGCTGTAACATAAATATGGAGGGGGATGGAGGAAGCTGGAGACACTGCCCTGCAGAATTAGCTCAACACTGACCATATTTGAAGCCCCTGCCGGCCTCAAAGGCCCTCATTCAGTATCCACTTTGTTTCAACAATTAGAAAGCCGAAAGAGCATCTGTCATACAAATTGTGTGGTAGGACAGATGCCCAGTGTGAGGTCCTGCACTGGCAACCAGTGGTTCAAAACAAACAAACAAAAATGTCCCTTTCAGTCAAGAGATCTGCTGTTGGGTTGTCTCCAAATGCCTGTACATTGACAGAGTCAGTTTTTTTCCTCAGGGTGTCCCTCCAGAGCTGGGCTGTGCAGCAAGAAAAGGTGCTCTGCTCTATGCATCATGAGTTAATTATCAACTTCTAATCACATCTGGTATGGCTGTCTAACAGGCCATGTCCTGGCTGTCACTGTGACGTGGTGAAACCTGGTGATGAAGCTGAACCTGCTCATTGTTCCAGGTTTTCCAAAGCAGCTGTGGCTGCCCAATCCCTGGAAGTCTCCAGAGCCAGGTTGGACGGGGCTTGGAGCAATGTGGGATAGTAGAAGGTGTCCCTGCCTGTGGCAGGGGGTGGCACTGGGTCATCCTTAAGGTCCCTTCCAACCCAAACTGTTCCATGATCTTCTGGTAAGGAACTCCTGCAAACAGTTCTGGAGTGCTTTGGAGGAGAGTCATGGAACAGTTTGGGTTGGAAGGAATCCTTCAAGACCATCTAGTTTCAACCCGCCTGTCATGGGCAGGGACATCTTCAACAACATCAGGTTGCTCAAATGCCCGTCCATCCTGGCTTTAAGTGTTTCCAGGGGTGGAGCATGAACCATTTCTCTGGGCAGCTTATTCCAGGGGATGGGTTGGGTGGCAGAATTCCAGAGGCTGATTTGATGCTCTTAAGCCCATGATGATGCTCCTTCTTTGCCTCTGGGTAAATGTCAGGTCCTGTTATGGGGTGCAGGAAAAGGAGAGATCCCAGATGGCCTCTCAGTTTGAAATTTCAGATTGAGAGAAAAAATGGCCTTTCACTCCTACCTGGTGTAGGGATTGATGTGGTTGGGGGAAAAGCCACAACAGCATTTTGCCTTTCTTCAGGGCACCTCCCTGTCCCCCACTGAGAGGGGTGGCAAGTTTGGCAGTTCCTACTTACAGAGTGCCCGAGAAGAAATATTTTCAAAATTTTCTTAAAATACATGATAGAAACAGACTTTGGGGCCCATACTGCTGAAGAATCCATGACAGAGAGCAATGCTGGAAGTGGAGGCAGGATTTCTTGTGAGAGCTGGGTGGGTGCTTTCATGTTTTAGTCCAAGGCAGGGTAGACCCAGAGGTGGATCCCATTTAGAGCAAGTGGACCCTCATGGAGGGGGTTGTGGGTTGTCCTCTCAGATGTTAGGACTGCTGGGGGAACAACCCTTCTGATGGAATAAAGAGAAAATGGGTGCATGACTCTCCAAACCAGTTCTCTAGGCACTTGCTTGGAAAGCAGATGGTTGATTTCTCCTCTTGAGGGCTTTCAGACACTCTGTGTTTAGCTTTGCTGGACAGTTTAAAGGAAAATGCTGAGAAAGATGAAATTTCCTATTCAGTCCTCTCAGTTCATTCCCTGAAGCTCGAGGAAGGCTCCCTGGAAGGTCAGTGGCAGCTCCTGCAGTAGCGTGATGGACTCGCTTCCCTTTCCCCCACCGCGTCCCCGCAGACAGCCCCGTCTCCAGGCCCGGCTGTCACGGTGCAGCTGTGCGAGTGGCAAAGTGCAGATGCTCATTTTTTTACGAGCTGGCCGAGCCTTCTGCTGTCCCCCAGCTTTGGCAGAGGAGGCTGCAGCTCCACGCACGGCATCTGCTGGAGCGCCCGGGGGGCTGGCAGGGCATGAAAGGAGCTGCAAGGCCAAGCGGGAGGCGCTGGGGTGGCTTGGGCTGGATGCAGCCTCGGGAGGGGTTGGGAGCAGATCCCGTTTTTTTCCCCTCCTTCCCCTGTGTCTGTTTGTGTTGGATGTCCCAGCAAGTTGTGCCCTCTGCAGATGGGCTTCGACCTTGGCTGCCACCCAGGCGAGCTCTGCTGGGGCAGGTAGAGAGATGGGATGGATTCACAGCCTTTGAGACCGGCTCTCGGCCCGTGGAGCGTTTTCTGAGTATGAGGTCTGATTTATGCCTGGTAACTACCTTTTTCCACTGGAAGGGAAAAAAAAAAAAAAAAAGAAATTGGTAATTTATTTTCCCACGGTTGTGGAAAACTGCACTTACTTGAGCTTGAGGTAACTTCAGCTGAGCTTGTTGAAATCTCTGATCCATCCCTAGGCTCCTGAGTTCAGAAAATAAAAATAAAACAGTGATAACAATCCCAGTGTGCCCCATGAGAGACAGAATGGGGCAAATAGCAGGAGTCTGGGGAGTTTTTTATCTTGTACATGGATGTGCTTGATGGAAAATAAATGCACTACAACTTTAAGGCTTTGCCTGCAGCTAAATATAAGGGTGTACTGGCTCCACCCTGCTGCTCTGTTAGGGATACAGGCATTTATTTTTCTGGGGTGGGTTTTTGCTTTATTTTTTTCCCTTCTCTTCTACTTTTTTTTTTTTTTCTGGTGAATCTCCACCGTGAAATAACTGACACTTTAAGAGAGTGGTCCTGGAGCGTGCAGGAGAGGTACCTCCTAACATTCTCCCCATTGCAAGTTAAAGGATTGGGACTTGACCAAATTTCAACTTTCATGTAAGTGCTGTGCGCTGTTGTCCGATGGGGAGATGAGGATGTCAGGGACGAAGTCTGAAGACAGCAAACCTGTTTTAACCTGACTTTCCTGAGACCCCAACCTGCTTGGTGTTAAGCCAACAGCCAGGTTAGCCTGGGGAAGCTGAGCTTTGTGGCTTGGGGATGGCCAGCCCTGAGTGGGCGACTGTTCTTTTCCTAAATATTTTTTATTTTGGGCGAAAACTCTGTTGGTGTTGTTAAAACTCAGAGAGGTGGTGGCAGGGTGTGTTTTCAGTCAGCGTTTGCTCAGTCTCAACTTATTTTTTCTCTGACTTTCTGTTTTTGAAAGAGAAGCCCGTTTCGTCTCCATTTTCTATAATCATCTGCTTATTTTATTAGCTTTTTCCAAAGAGCTGTATTTCCCCCGATGCCTGGCCACCTGTTTTCTATGAGCTGCTGAAGGTCTGAGCTCTTGCTCCGCGTGTGCAGAGCAGATTTCTTTCAACAAGCCAAAAGAAACGACACAGCTATAGACTAAAAAGGGCAAAAAAACCCACATGCTGTGCTATTTCGGTAGTAGCAAATTATGCGTCCTACAAATTACCATTGGTTATGAACATTGTCCGTCTGTCTGGATGACAATGTCCTGCTTTCAGACCACTGCTAATACGTTTAGAATTAGGATAATACTCATTGAACTCCAAAGCGGCTCCTCTTTTCTTTGCCCTGATTTATTCCTACCAGCAAATGTCACATGCAAGTGGAAGTTTTATGGCTGGATAAATCACAGCCTGTCAGGCATCTTATTAGGAAGGGCTTGGACTTTTAAAAAAAGTGACTCGAGGTTCTTTTAGTGTTGGGAAAGTATCAATTTTCTAGGTTTGCTTGCTTGCTGACTTTCTCTTTCAATTTTTTGTCTTTTCTTAACCTCACACTTTTTTGTTTACTTTTTGTTCTTCCTTTCTCTTTCCCCTTTTTTTCTTCACCCTCCTTTTCCCCCCTTTTCTTTCTTTTCTTTTCTTTTCCTCCCTTTTCTTTTCCCCACTTTTCTTTCTCCCTGTTTCTTTTCCCCCTTTTGTTTCCCCCCATTTTTTTTCACCCATTTTCTTTCCCCCCTTTTCCCCCTTTTTTTCTGCTTCCATTTTCTTTCTTTCTTTCTTTCTTTCTTTCTTTCTTTCTTTCTTTCTTTCTTTCTTTCTTTCTTTCTTTCTTTCTTTCTTTCTTTCTTTCTTTCTTTCTTTCTTTCTTTCTTTCTTTCTTTCTTTCTTTCTTTTTCTTTCTTTCTTTTTCTTTCTTTCTTTCTTTCTTTCTTTCTTTCTTTCTTTCTTTCTTTCTTTCTTTCTTTCTCTCTTTCTTTCTTTCTTTGTTTCTTTCTTTCTTTTTCTTTCTCTCTTTCTTTCTCTCTTTCTTTCTCTCTTTCTTTCTTTCTTTCTCTCTTTCTCTCTTTCTCTCTTCCTTTCTTCCTTTCTTCCTTCCGAATTCCGAATTCCGAATTCCGAATTCCGAATTCCGAATTCCATCCGAATTCCATCTGAATTCCTTCCAAATTCCTTCCGAATTCCTTCCTTTCCTTCCTTCCTTCCGAATTCCTTCCTTCCTTTCCTTCCTTTCCTTCCTTTCCTTCCTTTCCTTCCTTTCCTTCTCTCTCTCTTTCTCTCTTTCTTCTTCTCTCCTTCTCTTTTCTCTCTTCTCTCTCCTTCTCTTTCTCTTTTTTCCCCATTTTTTCAATTTTACCTTTATTTTGCTACCTGTTTTATTTTTGTTTCTTTTTCTCTTATTTTTTCTTTCCTTTCCCTTCCATTCTTTCCAGTGAAGCACAGATTGAAATGAGGGCTTACTCGCCTTTCAATCTGAGCTTTGTGAACATCAGCTCTGAAATAAGACTCCGAATTTGCAGGGGGGACTCTGGTACTGTAAACTCAGTAAGAAATAGATGAGGATTGTATGTAAGGATTTCCCCACTACAGTATCACAAGTATATGCAGTGTTTGATATGCCTTGCAGAGGTGGTTCTTGCCCACATCTGGATCTGTGGTTCATCTTTTTAGGCAATGTAGAGTTAGTGCCCCAAGCAGATGTTTCCGGATGTGATATTGCATGGGGGTTCATGGGCAGGGATGGGAGCAGGGTGAAGCCTCTGGTCCTCCAGCTCACTGACGGAGTGTCTGTGTGTGCTGGGTGAAGCCCAGCACAGGAAACCCAGCAGGCAGCTTTCTCCTCTCCTACAAGTCCTCTCTGGACCAGAGTGTCCCTTGCAGCCACACCAAGGGCAGGTTATGCCCTTTCCAGCTGCGAGGCTTGAGAACAGATGGTGTCTTGTTCCACTTTCACACCTCCCCTGGCTTCCTTTCCAGTTTTCCTGAGTCACCTTTTTCACAAAAGGGATTGAAAGGAAGAGACTGGCACGTCCATGGGGGCAGGTTGCTTTTCCCCTCCCGTGCTGCCTGGCACATCGCTGTTAGAGAGTGTCTGGTTGGCGTTCTGCAGCATCTCTCTGCCGTAACGCGTCTGTGCTTCTCCTCTCCGGGGTTTTCCATGCCGTTTATCTGTGCCAAGCAGGAGGCAGGAGGTGAGCTGCTTTACTGTCTGTCTGGGGGGAAAATGGTGCTTTGGCCTCGTTTCGTGTCAGATGGATTCAGGCATTGCTTCCTTCCTTCTCTTCCTCCCCCTTCTTCCTCTCCTTCTCATCATCCTCCTCTGCTTCCTCTCCTTCGCTGCTTCCTTTCTTCTCCTCCTCTCCTTTTTTTCCTTCTCCTCCTCATTTTCTTCTTTCTGCCTTTTCCACCCCTTCTTTCTTCTCCACGTTTTCCTTCTTTCCCCTTCTTTCTTCCTCTCCTTCTCCTGCCTTTCTCTCATTCTTTTCTCTCCTTCCTCCTACTCCACCTCTGTCACAACCATTACCGCATGCTGGTGCTGCTGCAGGATCTGGATGCTGCAAAAATCCAGAGCAGCGTTCCCAGCTCTGACTGCCATGTCCACGACCCTTATCCCATGCCAGAGCTCTCTCTTCCTTCCACTGCAGAGGCAGCTTTTGCAGCAGGGAGACCCCAGAGTGTCCCAGCAGAGGGGTGGTGGTGTGGGACCCCCAGGAGCACCTTTGAAGGCTCCTCCCTTCAGGTCCCAGGGGTGTTTGTTGCCAGGATCAGTCCTGCTGTCACCCTCCAGTTGCTGCTAGGGTGTCTCAGGGCTTTGGGTGGCCCAGCAGGACAGCAGCCTTGTACCTCCTGGGTTATACCCATGGGTGCAAGAAAGGTGTGAAACCCCATCACTGTGGAGGTGCTTTCAGAGGGCCCCGTGCACAGGGACCCATGTTCAACAGGCTTTTATCCACTGCAGGGTGAGTGCAGGGTTGGCTGGGCGGCATCCTCAGATATTAAGGAGCTGTTTTGGGTGGTGTTTCAGGTCGTAAAATCCAAGTGCTATGCCTGGAAAGACAGATTGCTGCCACAGCCTGAGCACATCTATTGAATCCAGGCAGCCAGCTAATTCACCATGTGCAATGTGTGTGCCTCTCCGCCCCTCTTGTGCTTTCCTGGCTGGACTGGGAATGGCTTGGGCATTGAGGGAAAGTCCTATGGGGAGTGGCTGAAGGAGCTGGAGTGGCTCAGGCTGGAGCAAAGGAGGCTCAGGGGGGACCTTCTGTCTCTCCACAACTCCCTGACAGGAGGGGGCAGCCAGGGGAGGTTGGGCTCTGCTCCCAGGGAGCAGGGACAGGAGGAGAGGACATAGGCTGTACCAGGGAATGTTCAGGTTGGACATGAGGAGGAATTTTTTCACACAATGGGTGATAAAAAAATTGGAAGGGGCTGTCCAGGGAGGTGTTGGAGCCCCCATCCCTGGAGGTGTCCAAGGAAGGCCTGGATGTGGTGCTCAGTGCTCTGGGCTGGGGACGAGGTGGGGATCGGGCACAGCTTGGGCTCTATGATCTTGGAGCTCTTTTTCAACCGAAATGATTCTGTGACTCTCTGATTACTGCCTTCTTGAGAGGGAGAGAGGTGATGTGCGTAGGTGGCAGGCGCCTGTTACTTAAAATGAGCCCTTTATGAGTCCCACAGAGCTGGGACTGGCATGAGATGGCACTAAAGCTTCGTCAGAGCCTTTGTCATTCTGTCTGTGTCAAACCCCTGGAGTAGGAGTGAATCTCCTGTCCTCCAGGTGGCTTTGCAGGAGTTGTGTAATGATTGCTGGAACGTGGACGTGTAAATCCCTTCTTACAGGTCCCTGAACTTGTGGCAGTGGTTAGAAATTAAAGGCTGTTTTTGTTGAAGGACTGATGAGCCGTGGCTGATGCTGCTCCTTTTATACACCTTTTCCATCCCCTAGTGGGAGGGGTGCAGTGGCCACGGGCAGACTGAGCCAAAGCTCTGCAGAGCACCTATAAAGGGTGGTGTCTGTGTGTGTTTGGGCTGCAGAGGGGGAGTGCACGTCCACTTGGGAGTTAGCATGGCTTAGAAAGGGCAGTTCTCCTTTGGAAGCCTCAGTGAGCACCACTCCCCGGGAGTTGCCTAATTTAAATCATCTTTGCTCTGTTTTGTCCTATCCATTATTTTCAGCTGTCAACATTAAGTGCCACAAAGACCCTGTAATAGGCTTCTTTCTGCTTCCCTATAATAATCCCAGAAACAGTCACTGGTCCCTTTGTCTGGGGCTCTGTGATGGCTCTCAGTGTTCAATTTGCCAGAGAGGAACCACTTTGTGGAAGAGCAGGACAATCAATGAGGCAGTGGCTCAAGTGCTGCCATCCTCCCTTTGAAGAGGCAGGAGAGGAGCGAGATGGGATTGTGTTTCGCCCATCATGGTTAATGACTTTTAAGAAAAGCTTCAGTGACAGCTCAACAAAAGTGATCCTGGCTTACAAAAATAGATGCTTGCATTTTATTTGCCCAAGAATTTGTTGGGATTTAAGTGATCCTTGGAGCTGAATGAGAACGGTGAGATCTGGTGTTCAGGTCTGGGTTAGGACTCAGAGTCTGTGTCCATCAGGAGGGTCCAAGCCTTGCGTGTCAAGGCCAGGATGAAGTCCAGCAGAGGTAAGTGTTGCCTGACTTTCTTGGCTTTTTGAAGCATTGGTAGGATCCAGTGAAGGGTCTTTAGACTGACACCAGGTCCGCTAAAGGAAGGGTGACAGGTGAAACACCGGGGTCCTGTCAGTGCTGTGGATCCATCCTTGTCAGCCCTGGACTACACAGACATTTCCTGCATGTCCTCAGGGATGCCTGCTTTGGGCTGAGGGGGAGCCAGAAGGCTTCTTGAGGGCTCTTTGGACGCTACAGTCTTTATGTTTTCCTTTGAGGCTGTGTAAAGCATCCCATGCCTAACTCAGCACAGACCGGGGGAACTCTACCCTGGTTTCTTACTCTGCATCTGCTACAGAAGTGGAGGAACAGCAAGTGCCTCCTTTGCATGAAATATCTCAAAATATCCAGCATTCCATGTGATTCCATTCTGATCTTGTGCTAAGCTTTCCTTATCTTACTCATGCTGCTGCCCTCAGCCTTGCCCATCTCCTGCCCCTTGTGCCATCGTTTCTTGCTCCAGGTCTGCCCTCCCATTCAGACACCAGTCTTCAAAATTCCCCTTGCCAAGGGATCAGCTCAAGGCAGGTAAAAGTACCCTGGTTGCAACTCAAAGTACCCTAACAGTGCTGCACGGTGGGTTAGAAGACTGTTTCTATTCATTAATCAAGAACTGCTCTGTGACAACCTGTTTCTAGAGATTTTAGGGAGAATAAAGGCATCAAGATGTACCTTAATGTGTTTTTGAGGAGCTCCTCCATGCCCTGCCTGGGATTCCTTTCTTGTTCAGCCCTCTGGTCCTGGATGTGGAAGATGGAGGGAGTCAGGGATGGCTCAGAAAGCAGGTGAAGAAGGCCGATAATTCAGCTTTTCTGTGAGTGCATGAAGAAATAAGCCACTAGGGTGGGAACATAAATAATGAGGAGAAAAGTAACTTTGCCGTTAAGTGTTACAAGTAGAAGTAAGTTTGATTTTTAAATTTGAGCTATGCATGCAGAAGCACAGGATGGTTGCTTCTGAGTCTATTTAATCCTGAAACTTAAGTTCTTACAGGGACCATTGTCAGGGGTTGTTTTTGCATCAGTTTTATACTGACTGGTGCTACATTTCACCTGCCACCACTCTGCTCAGTCCCTTTGCCTGCTGCTTGGCTTTCTTGAGTCCTGCTGGAGTGTCTGATGGGTTTTTGTGGCCTCAAAGCCTTATTCCACTCTGTGCTAAGACAGCGGCTTTAGGAACGAGAAATGAGTTTAAAAATGCTATTAAAGAAAAGCTGTTGGTGTAACATGATTTTTGCTCAGTCCCATATGGCTTGGGGTGTCCTAGGATCATTAAAAAACCCATTTAAAGTGTGCTCTGCCTCACAAATGTCCCACAAATATCCCCTTGATGTTAGCATAGCTACACCTGGGTGCTTTCCATGAAGTCCCAGGTCTGCAATTGGGTGGAGAGCTGAAATCCTAAGGAAAACTGTCATGACAAAATCCTGGCTTGTTTTAGCCCTTTTGGTTGTGGAGAGAAAAGTTGCAAACTGGACCTCTGAGCAATCCCAAAGGAAAAGAAAAGCACTCAATGTGTTCAGAAGAAAAAAACCCAAAAAATTATGGAGCTGGAGGTGTTGAAGGCGGTCTCATGGGTTTGGGGTGGCGTGAGCACGCAGCTCTGGCTGGGGCTGGCAGTAAAGCTGAAGCTGTGGTCGAGCAGAGAACTCGCCCTCGGGCTTTTCCTCGGAGTCAGGGAAGGTGGATTGTTTTCCGGCGATGAAATTTCCTATTGAAAAATTGAATGCTTCCTTCTCTCCCTTGTGAATGGGACGCCCGGGAAGTGAAGCACGCTGGTTCCACTTACCAGCACAGCCAGGCCAAGTGCTGCAGTCAGTCAGGAATTTATACCTTTTCGTACGTACTAGAAAAGATAAAAACTTTCTCTTTTTTCTCTTTTTTTTTTTTTTTTTTAATTTTTTTAAAAATTATTTTATCTTTTTCAATCTATGTAATGAATTCAAGGCAGGAGCCCAGCCAGACTGCTTTTGATTTGTTCCCATATTAATGTTTTATGTGTGAATATGTGCGTGATCACTCAAATTAGTCAAACTCACTATTGCAGTTGAGCCCAAAAAAATGGTCCCAAGCAATGAAGGCTCATTGATAGGGCTTGGAGCACCTCTCCTGTGCAGACAGTCTGGGAGAGCTGGGATTGTTCAGCCTGGAGAAGGCTTTGGAGAGACCTTATTGTGGCCTTTCAGTACTTAAAAGGGAGCTTTTAAGAAAAACGAAGGGCAGAGTTTTTAGTAGGGTCTGTTGTGATTGGACAAGGGGTGATGGTTTTAAACTGAAAAAGGGGAGATTCAGACCCCATGCAAGGAAGAAATTTTTTACTGTGGGGGTGGGCAGGCCCTGGCACAGGATGCCCAGAGCAGCTGCAGCTGCCCCTGGATCCCTGGCAGTGTCCAAGGCCAGGTTGGAGGGGGCTTGGAGCAACCTGGGATAGTGGAAGGTGTCTGGAATCCCATCTCTCCAGACCTTTCCCTGCCTGCATGGGCAGGTGGATGGCCCAATTTACAGGCAGTGCTGGCTGGAACTGGTGTGAGCTGTGGCTCACATCTGGGCTGCAGATGGGCCCAGAGGCTGCAGCTTTGCATGATGCCTTCTGCAGATACCTGGCAGAGCACAAAGACCTCGTTAAGGCAGCCAGTTTGACTACAGGTGCACACCCCTTCCAGAGCACAATTGACTAAGTGGTGCTGCTCTTAGGACCAGGCTATTGCACCCCCACACTCCTGTTGATATTTAAAGTAAGGGCATACATCTCTGTTACTGTTTGCACCCAGGGTCACCTACAGGCAGAATCTCTGCTTTCCTACAGGGTTGCACAAAGCCTCAACAGAGCCAAAGCTTGCCTTGCAGTCTGAGACAAGGGGCAGCAGGTAGATATGGAATCACAGAATCATTTACAATGGAAAAGGCCTCTAAGATCATTAAGCCCTGCCATTCCCAGCACTGCCAAGGCCATCACCAACCCATGTCTCCACATGGCTTTTAAATCCCTCCAGGGATGGGGAGTCCACCACTTCCCTGGGCAGCTGTGCCAGGGCTGGACAACCCTTTTCATCAAGGAATTTTCCCCAATATCCCATCTAAACCTGCCCTGGTGCAATTTGAGGCTGTTCCCTCTCATCCTGTCCCTTGTTCCCTGGGAGCAGAGCCCGACCCACCCCTGGCTGCACCCTCCCATCAGGAAGGAGTTGTGGAGAGGGAGAAGGTCTGTCTCCTCTCAGACTCCTTTTCTCCAGGAGTAACTAGCTGGAGGAGAATGAAAAAATACACAAAGCAGCTTACAGTGTATGGAAATGTTGCAGATAGATCTGTGTGATTGCAGAAGATTACTGTTGTGCAGTTGTGTTACTGGGAGTACAGGGTCATTAGGAGTGAGCTGCAGTGGGAACACCTGGAGGGCCAGAGTTAAGGGTGGTTATGCAGCCCAGCTCTGGCTTTTCTTCACTTTGGAGAGCTGCACAGCATAATTTCATCATGAATTTATATACAGCTAATTGGCATATAGTTTGATATGCAAATAGAACCATATAAATATCAAGAGAAAGACTTAAAGCTTTGCTTTCCACTGTCATGCTACAATCCTCGCTTTTCTGGTCAGTCTAATCTACTCAATTGCTCCTTTCATCATCTTGTGTTTTGTAGACGTGATGTCTCTTTCAAAGAACATCTGTCAGACGTATATTAATTAGTTAATTTTTCTGCATGGAATGTAAACACGAGGGTGGAGAACCCAAAGCCCTGAGGATCCGATGAGGTGTGTGGCCAAGAAATTATTTTGGGGTAGTGCAGAGATGTGGCCTGTGTTCAGTCTACAAAGGCAAGAAGCAGATTTCCTACCAGAGGCAGTCAGTTTATGCTAAAGACTGAGGTGAAATTTTCTTGATATGGGCACTAGAGCCTGTGTCACAGACACACCGTAGGGATGGCCCTTGCAAACTGAGCTTTCTAAGACAAGGATGCTACTCGCAATGGTGCTGAAGTTTAAATTCAGTTTTTAATTAAGAATATTACGTTTAAGTAATTCAAGAATGGAAGAAAGCATGGAGAGAGTCAATATTTTTGTGTTGAAGGAAAATTGAAGGTGTAAATTTGTTAGCTGGTAGCACCAAGTTTTGCTCCTGACTTGGGGCTGCCTGGATGCTTCTCATGTGATTCACACTGAGAACCAGATCTACTGGGATTTTTGTGTTGAGATTTTGGGTGAATGTCTTTTGCTGTCACTGTGAGTCTTGAATCAGATACATTTTGTGTGATAGCAAGAAACAGATTTTTGTGTGAGGGGACTGTGACCTGGTATACCTGTGCAGTAGCTGGGCTGGAGAAGAGCTTGATGTGCAGTTTTGGGGCGAAGTCCGGTGCTGGCAGCAGTGCAGTGCAGAGGGGTGAATTGAAGCAGGGCCATGCACGTGTGTAGGTGCAGGACAGGAATTCCCAGAGGGTTCCCCAATCCTGAAGCACATCACTGGCACTGGAGCATGTCTTGCAATCAGGGACATGCAGAAATCCTGCTAAGGCAGGGTCCTCTCTGTCAAATCCCTCCTTGGCTCCTCTGGTTCTGAGATGTCCCCTCACCTCTGGGGCTGAGGTGTCCCCAGGCTCACTGGTGGTCAGTGAGCTGGGTTCCTATTTCTGACACCACATGGGACAGCTGCCTCTCCATCCTCGACAGCAAGGCTCTTCCATTTGGCAAGAAACAAAATGCAGTTTCCTTTCAGCAGAATGAGTTTTGGATTTCTGCAGGTTGCACCAAAGCAATGTTTAACTTCCACCATCTGTCTTTACCATTTCTGCCTTTCCTTATGTGTTTAATTTTTTTTTTTAGTTTGCTTCCTGGCTTCCAATCCTCTTGGTAATGTGTTCAGTGTGGACTATTAATGTATCCCAACAGAAGCAACCCTACTTGTGTTTTCCTTTTGGAGTAAGGATTAGAGGATATCCCTTAGCCCTTCTTTTTTTTAATCACCACTTTTTTCTTTTTTTTTCCATCCTCCTCGTTCAGGGCTGAACTCCACTGATTCATGAGTTTTTGCAGGGGCAGAGGAGCCTGAAGGCTGCAAACTGGTCTGGTCTCTAGGTGCTGTGTTTTTTCCCAGGTCCCTTGGGGTGGGAGGAGACCTGGAAGCTGACTATGCTTTTTTTTTTTTTTAATTTCTTTTTTGGTTGGTGGATGCTTCATGGTCTGCATCAAGTTCTGGGGTCCTTAGCACAGCAAAGACAGGGAGCTGCTGCAGCCAGTCCAGAGGAGGCCACGGAGATGCTCCAGGGCTGGAGCCCCTCTGCTCTGCAGCCAGCCTGGGACAGCTGGGGGTGTTCAGCTGCACAAGAGAAGGCTCCAGGGAGAGCTCAGAGCCCCTGGCAGGGCCTCAAGGGGCTCCAGGAGAGCTGCACAGGGACTGGGGACAAGGCATGGAGGGACAGGACCCAGGGAATGGCTTCCCAGTGCCAGAGGGCAGGGCTGGATGGGATATTGGGAAGGAATTGCTGTCTGTGAGGGTGGGCAGGCCCTGGCACAGGGTGCCCAGAGCAGCTGTGGCTGCCCCTGGAGCCCTGGCAGTGTCCAAGGCCAGGTTGGATGAGGCTTAGAGCAGCCTGGGACAGTGGAAGTTGTCCCTGCCCATGGCAGGGGGTGGAATGAAATGGTTTTTAAGGTCTCTTCCAAGGCACGCCGTTCTGTGATTCTGTGAGTTGTGTAATAGTGCAGTAGAGTGCAGATCGGTACTAAAGGCTTTTTTTTTTAAACAAGCGCTGTTTTACCATACCTGTCCAGCCAAATAATCACAAAAATGCCTCAAGGAGGAAGGGAGATGGCATTCACCATCAGCTGGGGGTCTGTAAAACACCAGGTATCACGGGACTGTCAGTGAAGTCACAACACCAGCAATGCTAGGCAGAGGATTTTTTTGCTGGGGCTTGTGGTTTCCTTGCCTTGCTGGATAAAATAAAACCTGCCAAAGCAGCGGCAGTGAGCTCCCATCTATCTGTTCTCATACTCCCAGCCGCTGCTGCCTGAATTATTCATGCTCGGTAAGTGATCTGCAAACAGCTCCTGTGATCTCCCTGTGATCTGTGGGTATGCCAGACTCACCCCTGCTTAGGTCAGGGCATTTTCTTGTTTCCTTCCCCGCGGCAGGGAGTCTGTGGGAATCTCCAGATTCCTCACCGCCTCCTTCTGATTAGCCCAGACGTGTATTTATTTTTTACGTGGCAGGATTTGTTCAGCTGTCCCAGGCACACGGTATTATCAGTGGATAAGCAAGGAGACTCGCTGCAAACATCTGTAGTTGTTGCTTGACAAATCCTGTTTGTATAAATAATATTAAGGAGCTGCAGAGGCTGTTGTAGAGTAAATACCCTCGTGACTGAAGGCAGCACTGCCAGCTTTTCACCTGCATGTGCATCTCAACAGAGATTTACTGGGCTGTTTTACACACACACATATCTATCTCTCTCTATACATATAAATAAAATACTTCAGTTTATTTTTTTTTAGTTTAAAGGTCCCTTCCAACCCAAATTATTCTGCAATTCCAATATATATATGTTTTATGTATTTGCCTTTTTTCCACAAGCTCTTCTCCTGTATTTATTTCAGTTTTTAATTTTTTCTCCTGATTTGGTCATGGAAATAGGTTGGTGAAACCAGTGAGAAGGGCAGTTTATGGGCAGGTAATTGGCAGGTATTCTGTGTGCTTTGCTATCCATATCATTAATGAAATGGGCTGTAGGCCCACCACACCCACCCCAGGTACATCTTGGATCTGCCTCTCCAGTATCATCCACTTCAGCCACTCCTTATTTTGGGGTGAGGACTGGGATGCTTCAGGAGCCCATTGCCAAGTGGAGCTAGAGCTAATGCTCTGAGCAAGGGACATGGTACCCCCAGGTCCCCTTCCCCAGCTGAGGGAGTAATTTGGGGTGAAAAAGTGCTTTTTTTATACTAACCCTTAGGAGCACCTGTGCCTTGCCTAGGATATCCCTCACCTACGACATAAGCAGGATACAGTGAGTTTGTTAAAATGTCCTGTTTCTCTACCTTCTGGAAAGAGGATTTTCTGTTAAACCTTAGGGAAATTACTGGCCTTGTTAACTAGTGTGGAAGTAATGAACCACAGCAGGGTGACTCGGGAGATTTGGGCCCTCACTTCGTAAGACTGCATTGTTTCTTCAAATGAGAGAAATAATTTAAGCAAACAAACGAACAAAGAATTTCTGGAAATTAAAGTACGGTACAAATGGGATGATTTGCTCATCCTCTGTTTAATAGGAGCGGTGCAGTGAACAATTGTGTGGTCGACCTCAGAAATCTATCCATGGTAACTAGTCACAGGAGAGAAAAATAGACAGCCTGCCACCAACTTGGTATTAAAGTTCTATTTTCCATTTTTTCCACGGTTGCGGGCCAGTCAGGGACTTTCCATGAGCAATCAGCACAGCAGAAATCCCCTTCTGCTCCCTAGCAGCCATCTCTGCTCAACAATCAAAGGTGGTTTTTGTACCGATTTTGGCTTAAATGGGGCTCGGTCCCAGTTTTCAGTGGGATCAGGCTGGGGCAGACGCTTCCTGCCAAATGCATCCTGCTGAAACAGGGCTGTCATGGAATCACAGAATGGTTTGGGTTGAAAGGGGCCTTAAAACCACGCAGTTCCACCTCCTGCCATGGGCAGGGACACCTTCCACCTGACTGGGTTGTTCCAACCTGGCCTCGTCCCTTCTACCCCGTGGCCGAGGTGTATATGTGGTGGGGTCTGGTGAAGGAACATCACCTTTGGTTTTGTCACCTCTACCAGGTGCTGGGTGTTAAATTCCTGATGGTGTTTGAGGTCTGTGCAAGCCCTGCACGACTCCAGTGGCTTTGGGTGGGTCCTGCAAGACCCCAGAGGAAGGACAGAAAGACGCTGCCAGGCTGGAGTTAATCCAGAAATAAATACAGCAGAAATACTGGGCCTTCAGGCTCCATGGTTTGTTCCTCAAAAGACGGTTTTGGAAGGGATCACTGTGCTTTTGTTCTTCCATTAGGCAGCTGAGGAGAGAGCATTGTTTTCCTCCCCTCATGCGTTCCCCTTGTAGGGGAAGAAGGAGGACTTGGCCACCCTGAGCCGAGCATCCCAGGGGACCTCCCAGAACAAAGGGCTGCATGGAGGAGGATACCGTCATCCTGTCCCCGTCATCCTCTTCCCTCCCTTCACCCTGCCCTTGGCACGGCCATACCCGCCCGGGGCCGGCGCGTTGGGGAGCATGGGGAGGGGAATGTTCCTCCTCTTCCTCCCTGGAAACCTGGCTAACTTCTCTTATCTCCAGGTTTACTGCTGCCTGTAGACCTGGCGAGGCAGCCCTGGGGTTTGTCTTCTGCCAGCAAGGTGTGTGAGCCCTGGGATGGTGTAGCAGTGTGACGTGTCCAGGTGCGCTGGCTTGGATAACGAAGCGCTCCTGGGGAATGTTGTGTAGGTGTTCCTGGATGTGGACTGAAGCTCTGTGGACACATCCCTGTGTAATTTCTCTCCTGTGTGCTGCAGGCATCCATCCTGATCTGCAGAAAATGCCTGCGGGTTGAAGAGCACCTCCTCAGCCACGCTCTGCCTGATCCTTGAGTTAATTCTCCATACAGGATAACGTAGCTGGCACATGGAGCTGGAATGGTTTTTGGGTTTATTTTTTTAAGTTATAGGTCATGTAGGTTTATTTAGAAATAACTGGACTAAGACCAACCTGTCTTGTTTTGCCCAGGCTCCAAGACTGACCCTGCTGAGAGCCCCTGAGATACTGGACTCTATGAGCAGAGACCACTTGACTGCACTCTGCACCTTTCAGGATCAGGCTCTAGGTAATTACTCTAATTCTCTGCCTGTATGATGGGGGAAGTTTGCCATTCTGGGCTATGCAGACCATCTGAAATGATATTCCTGGTTGTTCGTCCCATCAACCTGTGGATTTTTTTTTCCCTACTGAAGGTTGCCACTCTAGATCAGTGGCTTGACACTACAATAAAACCACTGATCCCTCAAACATAAAGCAAAATACCTGCTTTGCTTACAAGGGGGAATCATAGAATGGTTTGTGTTGAAAGGACCCTAAAGACCATTTAGTCCAACCCCCTTGCAACAGGATATATTCAACTAGATTGGGTTTCTCAGAGTCCCATCCAACTTAACTGGAATATTTCCAGGGGTGGGGCATCCTGGAATTGCTGGATCACCGTTCTGGTAATGGTCACCAGCTCTTGTGCTTGGGAAGTTCTCCTGAAGTTAACTTGGCAGAGAGTTGTAAAAACAATCAGTCAATATCAAAAAAGGTTTCAACTCCAATCAAAAGCAATCAAAGGCTTAAAATACCAATATTTGTTATCAAGGATGCTTGTTCAGGTGAGGCTTTTAAGAATTGCTTGAAACCTACAGCTGCAGGAACCTGCTTTTAAAAATAAATCCAGTATCTTCTTTATCTGGGTTAACAGTAGCTTTGTTCTCTCCTCCAGACCTGGCCTCACTGTTGTGCCTTTGAGGAACTTTAAATCCTTGCTCCAAGGTGGATAAATGGAAGTCAAAGAGCCTGGGGCCTGGCACTGTCCCTGCTCTGTGTCTTCGTGGAGATGTGTCAGCCTGGTGCCTTACCTGGGGGGTGTGGGCAGGATTAGACCCAAGATTTGTGCTTTTATCCCAGCAAGGCCAGCTCAAACACAAAGCATGAGCTCGAGAGGTGAGGATCTCAGGGGCGAGTTTTAGAGGAGTAAGAAGGAAGCCAGCAGGATGCTGTGGATGTTACTCCGAAGCACTAAGGATGAAGGATTTCCTGTAGGATTGACTTCCTGAGCGAGATGACATTCCATACAAAATTCTCTACACTGATAAAAGTATCAGTCAACAGAGGGATGTAATTTTTAACCTGATTTGCAGTTTTTCCCCAAGTCAATAAAAACCAGCTCCACAGTAGTTTCAGCAGAGATTAAAGCCCAGCTCTCAGATCAGAGAGGCATGAGGGCAGATGGTCTTGCTGCCCACTCTCCCAGGGCATCCTCTGTTCCTGCAGGAACAGAGGGCTTTTCTCCATCCCCTGCAGCTCTGTGTGGTGACATTTTCAGGACCCAGGCAGGAGGACGCTGACTGGGTTGTTTCCTGTTTTGACAATCTCCATTTCAAACCCTCTGTAACACAGCACTGTGCAGGGAATTAGAACACCACAACCCATGTCCTCCTCCCTTGAATATTGCATTGGGGAGCTAAGCTCATGTTTCCAGTGGGGAGGGAGAAGACATGGGTCATGAAACAGGCTCAGAAAGTGAGAGAGAGGAACATGAAGAATGAGAAAGAAGAAATACGTTCACCATCAGGGCTGCAGTGCCATGTTTTTCCGTATCCACTCAGAATATGTGGGAATGGGGTGCTCCCTCAGTGCCAAAACTCGTATGCTTTGTGTTTAAACTGCTGCTGTCAAAGCTTGGAGAATAACTAAAACAAAAAGGTCGCAGGTCAAGTGGATGTTTTCCAATTGACCGGAGCTCAGTATAAATCCTGGGGAAGGAAATAACCCAACAAACATCCACCAGCCCTGTGTCTGTGTCCCCTGCTCTGGTGCTGGCTGCTGGTGGCAGTCCTACTGGGACATGCGACTGGCAGGCAGCTGCCTCAGCACCCTGAAACGGTCCCCAGGCAGCATCCCCTCCCCAATAAATTGTTGTGCAAATTTCAAATTTAACAGAATCAGATCCAGATCTGGTGTAGGTCAGCAATTGGGAGGGTTGAGAGGTTGCTTCAGGTGAGCACGGAAGGAGAGAGAACACCTGCCTATGAGGAACCTGGGCTGGAGGCTCATCCTGATCCCCTGCAGCACATCTTCAGCTGAGGGCTCGTGTTTGCTGCTCCAAATTCAGTGGGTTTGGGTAGGCAATGCTCCTGGGGAACATCAAGGCAAATCTGTTTCTGCCACCGCTTTACATCGCCCCTCGCAAAGTCCCTCCCGAGGTTTCGGCCTGGCCAGTTGCTCTTCCATGAGTTGTAACTTGAAAATAGGGATAGATAAAGGCAAAATGTTCTGGGAGCCATGCCAAGCCAAAGGCACTGGGCTGTTAAGTGATCCGTATCTTGATAACAGATTTTCTGCTCTTTATCAGCTTTTAAGAGAAAATACGGTGTCTGCGGGAGCAGATTGGGATCATCCTGAGGAATGGAGCTCTCCTTTTTAAATTGTATTGCTTTTATTACTATTATTTTAATAATAATAATAATATTTCTTCAGTGAAGCCATATATGAGAATGTTATTTGTGTAGGAACTGGAAATGAACCTGAAATGATCAGCGTATTTTTTAAAGGCACTTTACAAGTCATTTGGCATTGGAAAAGGTACAACTATCCATCAAAGCAGGGCTTGGGGATAAAATAATTAGAAATCACACAACCATGGCAAAGGAAGATTAGTGCTAAAATTAGAAACCATAAAGTTGTTTTTAGATTAGGCTGGAATCTGGGCAGGCTGCTTTATTGTAGCCTGTTACTTTAAAAAATGTAAGGTGAGAGGTGTGAATTGTCTGCATTTTGTTGTGTTCTAATGGAAATGCTGTTGTGAATGTTAGGTGGGATGATCTGTGAGGTGATTTCCAGGGAAATCCTTATGGGATGGAAGTACAGTCCCATGTGAAAGATGACCAGCTGCTAAAGGAGCTGGGTTCAGTGCTGAGCTCTTCTCCATGTGGATGTCCCGTAAGGTTGGTTTGCTCCTAGTTTTGTTTCAGGGTTGTAGTGGCCAAATACCCACATTGCATCCAGAAAATGTGGTGGGATGGCTGGAACTGGGAACTGAAATTGGAATTTCCACCCACAGGTGGGGTGGGTGCAAGTTGGAGCTGCTGTGGTTCCCAGACCTGGGCTGTGCCTTTGGGGCCAGGAGCTTCATCACTTTGTTTTTTTCTGGAACTCCTTAAGCACGAATAGGAATGAATCTGCTATCAGAGACAAATATAAAATTGATCAGAGGACAGACTAGGAGAGCTGGGGGTATTTATCCTGGAGGAGAGAAGGCTCCAGGGTGACCTTAGAACCCGTTCCACTGCCTGAAGGGTCTCCAGGAGAGCTGGAAAGGGACTTGGGATGAGGCACGGAGGGACAGGATGAAAGGGAATAGTTTTACGCCAGGAGGGGAGATCCAGACTAGATAGAAGGAAGAAATTGTGATAAGGATGGTGAAGCCCTGGCACAGGTTGCCCAGAGAGGTGGATGTTCCATGTATAAATACCTTCAGGAAAAAGGGTCTTGATACTAAAGCCCTTCTGATACAGCTGGAAGAGTGTAACATGAGCAAGAGGTTGGAGGACAAGGTCAGGCACATCCAGGTGTTGTCACCAAGGAAGATGCCTAGTAGACTCTTCACTCAGAGAAAGGTGACTTCTTCAGGGCTGGTGCCTTTAGGTTTGGGAGTGGGGGATTTCTGGGAGAGAAACCCAAACTTTGTGGGATGTGCTGCCTAAATAAGGACACAATTAGGTGTACCCCTTCCCCTGGTCCCACCAGAGGAACCAAATGAAAGGGTCTCACGTTCCATGCTCGCTGGGAAGCACCAGCCCCGTGTGACCACCCACAGCATCTTGCCTGCACGTGCATTTCCCGGTGCCTGCAGAGGAAAAGTGGAGTTGAGCAGACTGCCTGCTCCCCCCAGAATGCTCCCCGCTGTGCTTCCAACTCAGTGAAAGCAGGACAACTCCTCATCGACTCTTTGTAGCCCGAGAACAGAGCCTTGGAAAAGTCCGGCAGCGGGAACTTTACTAATTCCAGCTAATGACTCCGAAATACTGACTGAGGGGAACAATTGCACATCATCAAAAGTCGCAGACAAAAGAAATGCACTGCATCGTAATAGCAAACGAAGCTGAATTTGATCTGATGGAGCACCTTTCATATTCCAAGCGTTTCAAAGCCGTTGGCAGAGTAATGAGCTGCATGCTGACAGTGGGGCCGCTGGACCGGGCTTGATGTGGCCAACAATAGCTGGCACAGTTGTTGGCAGAGGACCTGCTTGTGGTGGGATGGTGGCTGGGATGTTGGGGTTATCCTGTGCTTTCCTGTTTTTTTAGTGCTGTTGGATCTCTGGCTGGTGTTAGGATGGGCACTGGAAGTGGCCGGGCAATATATGTTGGTCTTTCTTAACGGGGGCTTAAAAAAAAGATACAGAGTTTTTAGTAGGGCCTGTTGTGATAGGGTGAGGTTAGATGGTTTTAAATTAAAAGCAGGGAGATTCAGACTAGGTATGATGAAGAAAGTCTTTATGATGAGGGTGGTGAGCCCCTGGCACAGGTTTCCCCAAGCAGCTGTGGCTGCCCCCTGGATCCCTGGAAGTGTCCCAGGCCAGGCTGGATGGGGCTTGGAGCCACCTGGGATAGTGGAAGGTGTCCTTGCCCTTGACAGGGGTTGGAACTGGTTGTTAAGGTCCCTTCAACCCAAACCATTTCAGGATTCTGTTAAGCAGGGGTGGAGAAACATGCTCGGACACACATGAGGATCCCTTGCCGCAGCTGTGAATAGACCTTGGCCTCCCAGGTCACCATCTGGCCCTCTAATCTTGTGGTCCCTGTGACAGTTTCATGAAGGCCCATGTACAACTTCAGCTCTTTAATTTTAGCTAGGCCAGAATAGCACTGGTGCAGCTGTGGGAACAGATATCTTAGTCCTGAAACTATTCCTGTGGCAGGGAAGTTTCTTGCCTGTTGCGAGGAGAGGAAAAGGTTAATTGCATATTTTTTTTTCCTTTTTTCTTTCCTTTTTTTCCAAAGAGGAAATAAATGTACCTACCCCACCCTAAGGGGACAGCACAAATCTGTCAGCCCTTGTCGGGTGGGGGCAGGCAGCTGGGCTGTGTTAAGGAAGTCACCCTGGGGAGGGAAGGGGTTCGGGCCATGGGTGGGGGGCCTTGGCTGCCTGCCCAGAGCTGCAGGCAGAGAGGGGGCTGTGGTCCTGGGCTGCATCAGACCAGGCTCTAGTGCTGTCTGCAGAGCTGTAGAATCACAGAATGGTTTGTGTTGAAGGGACCTTAAAGCCCATCTGGTGCCACCCCCTGCCATGGGCAGGGACTCCTTCCACTGTCCCAGGCTGCTCCAAGCCCCATCCAGCCTGGCCTTGGGGACTCTCAGGGATCCAGGGGCAGCCACAGCTGCTCTGGGCACCCTGGGCCAGGGCCTGCCCACCCTCCCAGACAGCAATTCCTTCCCAATATCCCATCCAGCCCTGCCCTCTGGCACTGGGAAGCCATTCCCTGTGTCCTGTCCCTCCATGCCTTGTCCCCAGTCCCTGTGCAGCTCTCCTGGAGCCCCTTGAGGCCCTGCCAGGGGCTCTGAGCTCTCCCTGGAGCCATGGGACTTGTGATGAGCTAATCTCACCCAGGGTTGGAATAGAATATGTGTAAATAAGCCTGGTTTGGTGTTAGAAAATACGCTGAGGGGTGAAGGAGATCTCAGACCTTGTCCTGTGTGACCAAGGTCCTTCACTAACTCCTCCTTCCTTCGTCTCCCTGCTAACCAAGGAGGAGTTAGTGAAGACAACCAGATCCCAGCAGATCCATGGCTTTCCTGGAGGAGCACGCTGGGTTGGTGTTGGGTTTGCTGCATCACCCCCATCCCAGCAGTTAAGGGAGGGTGGGAAACTAAGCTGCTTTGGAAGCCTGGATCCTCCTCACTCCATCTGTGTTTCCGTGCGCTCCAACTGGGTCGGGCTGATGCCATGGCAAGACTTCCTCTTGCAGACAGCAGTCTTGCATGCTGTCATCCTGCAGCGGGGGCTTGATGGTGTGCAGATGGATTTGCTTCCTGTTTCCCCTCCCATCGGCCTCGTGCTGAGGCTGGCCAGCCCTGCTTCCCAACCAGGAATATCTCAAGACGCTGGCTCGGCATCTCCGTGATGACCCAGCCTCGTGTAGGTGTTTTGTTTCCACTTTTGAATCAATGCTCAAAGGAATATATAAAACACCAACATTTTAAGTTTCTTTGGGAGCTGATTGGAATAAAAAAATACACAGAGCCCACCCAAATCTTTCTTCTTGTGGTTTTGTATCAGCAGGGCTGGTGTGAGCAGCCTGTGCTCATCATCTTCTGAGCATAGCAGGAGGCAAGTCAGCTCTGGGGGCTCAGGGAGTGGATGTGGGCCCTGGTGGTGTGATTGAGGTGGATTTACATCCTTACACTTTGCCAGAGGGATGCTTTGCACGTGGTTCTCATTTCAGCTGAGTGGTGGGGACAGGAGGGAAGATGTTGTGGAGTGTTGGATTTATAATTCCAAGCCAGTGCTGTTTGGTCCAGGAGAGCATCAGTGCTCTGATGGTGCTGTTTTCCAGAGGAGGGGTGGATCTGCTGAGCCTGTGCATCCCCAGGGTGCCCAAAGGTGGGCCACAGCCCCGTGGCAGAGGGGGCTCTCACTGCCCCCTCTGGCACAGCTCCAGGGCAAGGGGCTCCTCTGGATTCTGCCAGATAAGTTTCCCTGTCTCCTGTCTGGGATTCACCATGTGTCTGAGCTTTTAATATCACTTCATTCTCCCTCCCTACATCCCATGCCCCTGTCCCAGATGTATTTGTTTAAGTGGCTTTAATTAACTTACATTTTCCTGTGCGTGACAGCTCCTTGAGGCTTTGGTAGCTGTTTTCTGTCCTTCCAGAGTTGTCACTGACATGTAGCACTTTCCCTGCAGACCAGCTTTCAAGCCTACCGTGTTTTTCCCTTGCTCTGCGGAATTATTTTAACATACTGAAGGAAATGGTTTCCATGTGAGCATAGTTGCACACACTCAATTGATTATTAGGTGTGATTTCCCTGATCCCTGCTGGTATCTACAAGGATTTTGAGCAAGGAAGGCAGAGTGGCGTAGGATGATGGCTTAGGTCAGATAGATTTATCTTCACAAGTGACAAGACTGATAACTCTGGAGTGGCATGGCTACAGGTGTTATCATTTGGGTGTCTCCTCAAGAGTGAAGGTTAATGTCTTGCCACTACTGATCCATCACAGTGTTATCTGCAGGATTTACAGGTCTTCTCATGCCTTTCTAGCAGCAGCAGCAGGTCCAGATTTCTGGAGCTCAGAGCTACTTGCAGCAGCCATAGGGATCACGTCAGGAAGCCCTTGCTCTCATGGATTTGTTTGAGCTCAAAGTTAGGGATAATTTCTGCTTGTTGCTGCATAGTTTTATGCTTCCCCAGTGGAGGAAGGTGGGATGGATTGGGACAAGCCCAGGGGTTGAGTGCTCTGCCAAGGGAAGGCATCCGAGGATCGTTTGGGTTGGGTCGTTCCACCCCCCTGCCATGGGCAGGGACACCTTCCACTGTCCCAGGTTGCTCAAAGACATCAGGCAGATGAAGGCAAGACGAGCCTTGATCCTGCCTTCCTGAGGATCACCCAAGAAATCTGACTAGGAGGATGGAAAAGAGCAAGGAAGGACTCAGATCTGAAGTAAAATCTCTTGGGGGGGAAAAAAAAAAAGAGCAATAAATCCAGCAAATTAAAATGAAAAGGCAGCTAACATGAGTGACAATTGTACAGCATCAGATAACGCTGCATCCTGAATTCCAGTGGGATAGGAAATATGAAGCAAAAATCACTCAGGTGCTTCTAGATAGCGATAAGGAAAGCAATTCCCATTTACTGGTAGAAATAAAATAAGAGGTCGTGATAAACCCTCCATGACTAGACTGGATTAGGGCTCTGGCTGTGAAAATTCATTACAGGCATGCAAAAGAATGTGTATCGTGCCAGCTAAACTGACTACAAACACCATTTATTTGGAGAAGAGACGATTTACTCAGAATAAATAGATTTCTTTCAAAGGGAAGGGAGGGTTGATGTGACACAAATCTATATTCCTGACTTGTCATTTATTATGCAAATAAGTCTCACACCTTTCTAAGCCATGAGGAATGAGTTTATGTTGGAGTTTTATGTTGGAAGAATGATCTTAAGCTGCTCCAAGATCTCCAGGGCCAGGCTGGGGTTTCTTGCACGCAGTGGCAGGAGATGATGATTTCAGGAGGGGTTCTGATGACAGTGAGGATCATGCATGTCAGATGTTTTCAGATTTCCCGTGAGCAAACCCATTCCTTCAGATTTTTTCCTACTATTTGTGATGTTTTACTTAGGATGATTTTATTTATTTTTAGTTTGCTTTGTTCTATTCTATTCTATTCTATTCTATTCTATTCATGGAGTCATAGAATCACAGAATGGTTTGGGTCGGGAGAGATGTTAAAGATCTTAGAATTCCACCCCCTGCCATGGGTAGGGACACCTTCCACTGTCCCAGGTTGCTCCAAGCCCCATCCAACCTGGCCTGGGACACTTCCAGGGATCCAGGGGCAGCCACAGCTTCTCTGGGAAATACATTTTCTTGTATTTTCTAGTATTTTATTTTACTTTGTTTGCCCATTTTTTGTAGGAATGACTCTATATGGGGGTCATGTGCAGAAGGGAGCCTGTGGTGTGTTATCTGTCCTTCTCTTCAGTTCTCTTTTTTTTGGCATTGGCACCCACTAAAGCTGCATCATTCTGCTGGGCTCAGTGGAGCAGGGCATGTTTGAGGTTCAGACTCTGAGGTGGTTGTAGGCGGCTGCAGAAGCACTTAGCCTGATGTGCAGGGACCGAAACGTGACCTAACACCTCCTGTTCTAGCAATTGCATCTCTCAGGATGCTAATTTTAGAAAAAGAATTGAACTGGCAGGGGCCACAAGCAGAGGATGAAACCCTGATGTTTCATTCGGTGGAGAGAGGGCTGAGACAGTGTAAAAGGAATGAAAAACAACAACAACAACAATGAATCAGAAAAGTATCTCTAGAAGGTTTTTTCCTGACAAGGAGGTTGTAATTTTTGTCGTTGTGTTTTGGAAAGACTCCTGATGAATCGTGTGGTCCCGAATTATATCCGTGTGAACAGAGCTCTGCGGGGGGGGAATCCTGACCCACAAATCCACGAAGCTCCCATCTCTGAGAGGGACTCTGAGCGTGACTGTGGACAAGTGGGTCTTCTAAGGCAGTGTGGACATCAGGGGGATGCTTGGAAAGTAGAGGGATCCAGGTGGGACATTGTACAGTTGTAGGACACACAGAGAACCTGGGTTACAGCAAAAACACACTTGAAGGACTTCCCTAAATGCTTGGTCCCAGATCCTTCTCCATCACAGACAGCCAAGGTATTTCCACGGATTTCTTTTTGTGGTGGTCTTAGGAGGCCTTGGCAATAGATGGTCCTTGGATGAGCAAGAAGGACTGACCACCCAGCCTCTGCTGCAGCCAAGGGGGAAGGCAGTGCATGTTGCTGTCTTACTTCTCCAGGGATATTTTACACTTGTGTTTTGCCCTCAGCATTTCTGTGGTGCTGGGCTGGCCGGGCTCTTGCAGCACTCTGGAGATATTCTGCTAATGGGATCTGACCTGATGGCTTTGCATGTTTTAAGTAAATTAAACACAGCTGCTAGGAAAATCCAGTAACCTTAACAGCACCACGGCTCCGTTGTCTGCATTGTAATTACAGTGGCAACCGCCGGGAAGTTCTACTTTCTGGTTTATTTTTAAATAACTTCTGAGCCACCCTTTGATCAACGGCTTCTTCCCCAAGTCCTGCCTGTCCTCTCCCAAGGTTTAACCCTCGCTGTATCTGCAAGCATCTGTCTCATTGCACTTTCAGTCAGTCACAAAGGCAAGCAGCTGATTGCAAAAATTACTTTTCTCCCTAAATATATCCCGTAGTTTTGAGCTGAGGGAGAATTTTAAGGCAGAGCTTACAGGGTGCATGCTGACTGCAGACACTGAGTGGAGTTTTATGGCTTCTGGGGAAGTGCAACTTGAAATATGCATCTTTTTGTTATGCTTTAGCCAAAGTCCTTTGTACCCCTGCAGAGAAGTGGGTTTTCTGTCATAGTGACAACAGCAAAAGGACTTAGATTTATGTAGGAAGCAACATTAGGAGCCTAATTATTTTTTCCCTTGTTAACCCTTGAGTGCAACCCATGCCTGGAGAAGCAAATGGTCAGCTCATGGCACGGGCTTAGCTGCGTGCTCCTTCCCTGCATTAAAAACTCACACCGTCTTCTCTGTAGGAGCTGCACGGTTTAAATTTCTGAAGGACAGCCAGATTAGGGAAATGACTTGGGGTACTCCATTGGAGCCTGCAAAAGGGCTTCAAACAGCTATGTTTTAAGCATGTTCCAGTGCAAGGAGGTTGGCTCAGCATCATGGGATGCTGGTGCTACCTCGATGGTAGCGTGTTTGGGGCGCCAGAGCTGCTGCACCTGAGGTCATGTCGTATTTGATAATATAATCATAGAATGGTTTGGTTTGGAGGGGACCTTTAAAGGCTGTCTGGTTTCATGCCCTGCCACAGGCAGGGACACCTTCCCCTATCCCAGGTTGCTCCAAGCCCTGTCCAGCCTGGCCTTGGACACTGCCAGGGATGGGGCAGCCACAGCTGCTCTGGGCACCGTCATTAAAAACCATGGTTCTGGCTACCCTTCATCCTGCTGGACACGGGATGAGCTGTCTCACAGAGATCCGAGGGCACATTTTCCATCTTGTTTTCCAACCTGACTCCTTCTCTTTTCATCCAGGCTGCCCAGGACAGGCAGATCCCAGCTGTGGTGCCCTGGTCTGCTCTCCCATCTGCTGTCAGCAGCACGTCATTGTGTTTCCTTGGAGAGCAAAGCGGGTGCCTGTGCATGTGATTTGGGTGAAAACACTGGCTGAGTGTGATTGAGGTTGTAAAGTTTATGAGATTCTGCGTTTTATGGTAAATTTTAAATTGACACTGCAATCAGGCGCATTAGGGTTTGTAAAGGAAAGTTGGTGTGATGTGTTGCAGAACACAAGGTGGCAATTTCCTCTCTTATATTGATCCTATCAACAGCAAAGAATGAAGCAGCTGCTTCTTGGAGGATTGGTTTTTTAATGCGTTCATTTTATGTAATTTGTAGAGTATTATTTATTATGTGGGGGTTTCCCCCCTTTGCTGCCTTTCCCTCTCCCCCCATTTCTAGAAGAGAGCAGCGCTGTCTTACCTACACTTCTCACCTGTAGATTTCCAAGCCCTTTCCAACCACAGCTGACACTGTTATTTCCATTCTCATACGGGAAGGGGAAAACTGAGCATTGGAGATTGGAAAGGATGTCAGCCTGAAGATGCAGCCAGGTCACTCCTCCTTCTGAGCATGATCCACCCACTCAGTTCTTTCCGAGCTGGGAGGGATGATGTGTCTCAGGGCGGGTTTTTTTTTTTGCTGGAAGGACCAGTTGCTGGCAATAAAAAAACCCCAGCAGTAATCATCCCAAACACTCTCCTAGGCAATGAAATGTCCATGTGTGCCAGGGCATGGCAGAAATGCCTTTTCAGAGTGTGTTTTCCATGTGGGACTTTCTGCGGGGACTTGGCTCCTGTGATTCTAGAGGGCATCTCCAGGGCACTGCCCTTTTTGAGGCAACACAGGCTTTCAGTGAAGCTCAGGAAGAGTCTGGGGAAGTCAAAGGCTCTTCAGGGCATATGAAGGAAATGGGCAGAGGCCACTGGGAGGAATGTGGGGGTCACCTGGGTATGAAAGGAGATGTGAGATGAGCTCTTCCCCAGGCTTAGACTCATTACAGCTGAATCACAGGAAATGTTTTTTTTATGATGTTTGGTTTTCAGATATGCCAAGAAGATTTAAAAACAACTGATTGCAAAAGTCATGGGCATTTAAAAGTGATATTTGATGGGGATTTCTTGAAGATGCTGTAATACAGCCTACTGTAACAGCATCTGCTTCCCAGATTAACAGAGGGTTTGCAAACAGCACTTGGGAAGCAACCTCCGAGATTATTTCAAAACTGCAGAACAGATTTGGTGAACGATTTATGACATGGATTTGCATATCAGTTGTTCTTTCTCCTTTCTTTGTCAAATTTATTTGTTTCAGTCCTGTTATGCAGGAGGCACATGAGCACTGGAGCCATCCTGGAATGTGGATGTGCCAGGATTGTGCTGCTCATCACAGCAGGGGCCTGAGAGAGCAGAGCTGCAGGGCATCCCCATCCCATGCAAATGGGTTTTATTTTGGAGCTGTAGAAACTTAGACCAGGAGCTGGAGGTAGGCTGCAGTGGGAGATAAAAATATTAACTTGGTGCCCAATCTCCTTTTAGAGTCAGTGGATGTTTGGCCGGTGGAGTCTGGAGGGTGTTTCACACTCCAAAATAGATACTGGAGTTTGGGTAACTAAACGGCTCACCCAAACCAAGCACCCAAATCGTGCCAACTGCATCCCCATGGGCTGCAGCAAGAGCTGGGGCAGCCACCACATATGTAGGTCACAATTCAGCTGCTGGGTGTGGCTGTCCATTTTTGCCCTAGGACACATTGCTTAGTCTCCATCTGTCAGTCAGGAGGGATGCAGGTCCAGGGTTTTGTCTGGCAAAGCCAGGCATGGGTCTGGGATAGCTTAGGGAGTCCAGTGTTGCAATGAGAACCTGCAGTAAGGCAAATAAAGCCAGGATCTACATGTGGGCACCACAGCTGAGATGCCTTAGTTGGAGCTGAATCCTGCCTGATGTGCCAGGGGCTGGTGCAGGTTTATCAGGATGTCCCTGAGGGTCACCCTGTGGCCTGGACACGGGGAAGGACATGTCTGTGGTCTGTGCTGGCTGTCAGCCCAGGGCAATCCTGTGCTTCAGGTGAGCTACATTACAGCTGCTGGCTGGTCAGGATTAGAGCATGGATGGCAGCCTTGGAAGTCCACTGGAAATACATGAGTGCTTGTTCTGTTGAGGGTAGGGCTGTTCTCAGTGCAGACACCCTGGAGAGAGCTCTGGTGGTCCTCAGCATGGACATGGACTTGTTGGAGTGAGTCCACGGAGATGCTCCAGGGCTGGAGCCCCTCTGCTCTGCAGCCAGCCTGGGACAGCTGGGGGTGTTCAGCTGCACAAGAGAAGGCTCCAGGGAGAGCTCAGAGCCCCTGGCAGGGCCTAAAGGAAGACTTAGAAGAAGGATGGGGACAAACTTCTCAACCAGGTGCGTTGCAATAGGACAAGGGGTGATGGTTTTAAACTGAAGGAGGATCAATTTAGATCAGCTGTTAGGAAGAGGTTTTTTTACAATGAATGTGGTAAACACCAGCACAAGTTTCCCAGAGAAGCTGTGGATGCCCCAGTCCTGGAAACCTTCAAGGTCAGTCTGGACAGGGTTCTGAGCTGCCTGCTCTAGTTGAAGATGTCCCTGCTCGTGGCAGGGGAGTTGAACTAGATGGCCTTTAAAGGCTCCTCCCAACCCAAACTGAGCTGTGATTCTGTGATAAAGGCTGTTTCTTTGCATGGGCTTGACCTCAAGAGCAGGACAAGCACTCCCCATCACCAGTTTATCTGGCAATCATCCTTCACAGCCCAGCAGCTCAGCCCAGCCAGGCGAGGGGGAGGTCAGTGTGCTGAAGAGAGGCAGAAGCTCCACTGCTGGCAACACGTGATGAGAGGAACAGCCCCGCGAGTGAGCTGAAGTGGCACGTCAGTGATGTATTCAGGGAGGGTGATTAGAAACCTGAATGTCATCTCCAGGAGGGCGTGTTCGATTCATTCTGCAAACCACCCCAAGAAGCTAAAAGGGACCTTATGGCTGAAGGGGAAGCCGCAGGCAAGCCTGGTGGATTTGTAGCTTCTCATCGCACGTGTGTTTCGGGAACGGGAGAATGAAGCCTGGTCTGCCCTCTGCAATACCCATCCTACTTTGGAAACTGCTACAAGGGCACCAGGGCATCTTCTGGTTCAGAGGGTGGATCGTGAATGTGTTTGTTCACAGCCACTCTTCTTTGAGGGTTAATGAAACTGTGATTCAGGTGCAGCCTTTTCGTAGCCCAGAAACTCCCATTTGTTGTCCTGTGAGAATTCTTCTGTTCCTCACACAGCGATTTGAATGGTGTTGAGGTGGAGTCATAGAATCACAGAATCATTTAGGTTGGAAAAGCCCTTCAAGAACATCAAGTCCAACTGTGCCCCAGCTCTGACAAGGCCACCACTGCCCCATGTCCCCAGGTGCCACATCCAGGGGTGGGGACTCCACCACTGCCTTGGGCAACCTGTGCCATCCTGGACAGCCCGTTCTGTGAAGAAATCTCTCCTCATATCCCATCTAAATCTGCCCTGGCTCAGGTTGAGGCCGTTCCCTCTGGTCCTATCACATGTGAGAAGACACCAACCCCCACCTGCCTCCAACCTGAGCTCCCCTGGCGGTGGGGAGCAGCTGCAGTGAAGGACCTGTGGAGAGGAGAAGGAGACTTTAGCTAGAAGTTAGAGCTGAAGCCCAGCGTTGCTCAAGGGAAATGTGGTGCCAGCCCCTGCCCTGGTGCCAGAGGGACGTTGTGCACCAACCCAAGCAAAGCTGATGAGCTTTGCCATGAAGCCAGGGTCCATTGCAGGATTTTTGCAGCCTCCCCTGTGAATTTTGCCTTAAACAAAGATGACGGTGCTGACCCAATGTGGGCATGTTGGCAGCGGCCTGCATTAAGCTCTTTGTGCCCTTGCTGATCACTTTTGTCTGTAGAGTGGCAAACGAGCCATTAGTCCTCGGTAGCAGTGGCTCCTTGTGAGTTAATGATCTGAACAGGGCCCTGGCTAAGGAAGGAGGTTGTGCTGGAGGGCACCAGCTCACAGCAGCTGGATGCTCTTGAAAGCACGTGGACTCATTAGCTGCAGGGAAGTCCCGTTCTTGGGGCTGATCATGGCCCTGGGACTGGCCTGCAGCCACTCTGTGCTCCACCACTCACATGTGCTCCATGCATTGCCTACTGCCTAAGTGTCCTCAGACTGCCTAAATGTCCTCACTCTGGTGGTTGTAGAAGCATGGGAAGGAAAATTAGAGGCCATCAGAAGGATTACCCTTCATGGTTTTGCTCTGTTCCTTGAGTGTATGTGCACAAGAGTTATTTACCAGTGAAATAGATTTGGTAGGGTGATCACAGCCTGTTGGTTTCTCCATCCTGGGACAGTCATCCAGGTGTCAGCCTGACTTGGAAAATGTTGTTGACACTTTCCCATGAAAATAATGAGAATTAGAATCCCATGAAGGCTGAATCAAGATCAGTGGCTCTGTCTAAAAGCTGGGAGAGGGATCCCAGTTGCTTCTCTGTATCATGAGTAATGGGAAATAGTGCTGGTGGACCCTACACTTGTAAACCCATTCAAGGGCTGCCTGGAGAAGTAAAAGAGATGCTTGGGTGATTGATTCAGTCAGAACCTCTTGGAGAACCTGGGAAAAGAAGGCAGTGTCTCCATCTCCAGCTGCCCCATGGTGACAAGTGTTTCCTCACCTTGATTTCAACCGTCTCATGTAAAATGGAGAGACTGCACGCAGTGAGTGGCTGTTCCTTGCTTTGCACACCACTAAGCCTTGGCAGGGAGATCCTGTTTCCCTTGCAGCTTCCATGAGCAAGAGGGAACCTCTTGACCCTGGCCAGGACTCGGGTACAAACCCAGGTTTAAGGATGGGTGTGAGCTGGTGGTGCCATTTTAAGGAAAATACCCCAGATCATGGCTTCTTTGGCATGCAATACTCTGTTTCCATCTGACTGCTGAGCCACAGGAACATTTTCCACCTGAGCACTCCTACATCTTATATGTCCAGTCCTGTAATAGCCACAATGGTCTTCCTCTGTGTCCTCACCCAGGAGAAGGCCGGGGCCACCCTTCCAGGCTGTCATAGGGGGACTCAGGACCCTGTTGATACGATGGCTGCCTGCTGGCAGGGGTCTCACACCTTGAGATTGTTCTGAAGTGGAGTAAAGTACCCTAAAACATCCTTCTGCTGATCTCTGTCATCAGCCCTGAGTCCTGCCCACCTCCAGCCAAGCAACCAGGCCTCCCACACAGCTTCTGGAAGTGCAAGCCCTGGTCTCCATCATTTGCAAGTGCAAGTGGTGGCCAGGAGCTTCTGTAGAGCTCCATTTCTCCAGAAGGTTTTCCCAAGCTAGGAGGGACAGGGGACTTTCATGGGCAGAGCTGGGGGGATGCTGCTCATACACCTTCCCTCTGCACACCCCAGCATTTGCAGAATTTGTTTGCAGGTACTGCTGGAGGTACCACCGAGCTATCACTGGTAACTGAACTGTGGGCGTAGGAAGCCCCGGGAAGTTGATAATCCCAAGGGGACCAAAGTGTAATGTTTATCTGTGGGGTGGGATGGGTGAAGCAGCCCAAAGCTGCCTCAGTGTGATCTGTTCCTGGGGTGTTCATCTCCCAGCTGTCACTGGAGATGTGATACAGTGGGAGGATGGGGTGGGCTTCCACCTCCATGGCACGGCGTTGCCAGGTGATGTTGTGACACAGGGAAGGGTGGTGAGCAGGTGAACTGACCGTGGAAGCACGTGTGGTGGGAGAGCAGGAGCAGGCCTGGCTCCGAGTTTTCTCATCGTCCCGGCAAGGCTTCTCCAGAGCCAGCCCTTCTTAACCACATAATCAGTCCTGGATCTGATGAGGGGTTTTGTTTTGTTTTTTTCCCTTCCTGTTTTTCCTTAGGAGATGGTCAGAAGAGCGAAAGGAGCATCACGATTTTGAAACAAAACCAAGGGTACTGGTGAGTACACACCAGGCTGAGCCTTGTGGGGAGAGCTGGCAAGCAGGATGCAAACCTGGGCGTACTGTGTGGTTGTCCTGATACCTTTCTGGGGTCTTGGGGTTCTGATCTGCTCTTTAGTTACTGAGATTTCCTGTGGGAGAGCAGGTAATTTGTTGTGTTAATGGATCAGCACAAATCATCTTTACTACGATTCTCTGCTGTTGTCAGCGACCAAACCTCTAATTGCTCTTCCTGTAAATCCGTGGAAGATGCTCTCATCACTATGTGTGTTCTCAGTGCTGAGTGCTGGAAGGAGCAGGCGGCAGATATGCTGGCAGCTGCACAGGAGTGCACCGAGCAACAATATTTGTTAATGCTTGGAGTGCTTTTGGCTGTTGTTGTGCTTGGCCCCGTTCGGACCGAGTCGTGGGTCTACGATCTGGGTGGCATTTCAAGGTCCTCTCCAGACCTGTTTTCTGCAGCTGTCACACAGGAGGCTGTGACTTGGATGTTTGCCTAGAGGTCTTGAACAGGAAGAAAGGAGAATCCTTTTTTTATCTGGTTCAGATATGCCAGAGCCAGACCCTGAGCTCATGTTTTTGAGCTGAGATATTTTGCACTGTGTCAGGTGGGAGGCTGGGTTTTTTTCCACCATCTTCTCGTGAGCAACTTCCTAGTTTGCACTGGCCAAACCCTCAGCAGAGCCATGCTGTGAGTCCCTGCCCGTTCCCATCCCTCAGGGACCAAGTTCCCACATCTTTCCTCTGTGCCTGTGTGATGGGTCTGAGGAGCATCTTGGTGCTGGTTTATCACAGAATTGTAGAACCATGGTTTGGGTTGGAAGGGACCTTAAAGCTTTTCCAGTCCCACTCCCTGCCATGGGCAGGGACACCTTCCACTATCCCAGGGTGCTCCAAGCCCTGTCCAGCCTGGCCTTGGACACTGCCAGGGATCCAGGGGCAGCCACAGCTGCTCTGGGCACCCTGTGCCAGGCCCTGCCCACCCTCATCATAAAGAATTTGTTTCTTACATCTTTCTTTCATCTCTGCTGTAGCCTGGACTACTGGAGCAGTGCTGGTGGAGGTTGGATCATGGGGAGATGCACATTTTTAAGACACACCTGAGTTCCTATAGTACAGTTTGGGTGCAGATGAAGGGAGAAGCTGACACAATGTGGTTTCAGGAAGTAATCTTCAGACATTCAAAAACAGAGGGGCCCTTTATAGTTAGTGGGGATGTTTTTATACCATGTTACATCTGATCCAGTTTGGGCAGCACCTGAGGATGAGCAGAAGCCCATCCCTCTTCGCTGGCTGCAAGAGCAGCCCAGGTGAGGGGATTGTGTGTCTGCAGGTTCATCTCCTGACAAGGCAGCCAGGGAGGGTGCTAAGACCCTGCTTTCCCCCAACACCCCTGCCGGCAGAAGAGCCTGAGAAGGGGTGCTTTGTTCCCGGGCATCATCCCTGACTCCAAAACAGGTTCCAATCAGTGCCTGGAGCACAGACTAAACTTCTCTCTGTCTCCCACACCTCCTACTGCTTCCCTGCTGCCTCTCTGCAATCAGCTAGACAATAAATCCAGACTGTCTTCCTGCAAGCAGCAACCCTTACTCCTGTAAACAAGGCAGTGTGGAAGGCCACTGGCTGCAGAGCTGAGTGCCATCACCAGCCTGGGGTGGTGAACGTGCTTCCCTCCCCAGGGACCTCTTGCACCCATCTGCTCCCAAATTCCAGCTGTGCTTCCCCTCCATGCCCCCCAGTCTCCTGGCAGAGATGGTGATGAGTGTGTATCTGAGGCACCGGGTATTTAATCGTGCTGGCTTTCCAGACTTATACCAGAGAGGGTTTGGCCCCCTGAGCTCCAGCAATCCTGAAGTGATCCAGCTTATTAAACATCTGCTTGTGCTGTCTTTAGCATTAAATAATTGGTTCCTCAGCATATTTGAGTTGGAGGGTATTTAATAATCCTGTGAACTATCCATCAGGCTCTATTATCATCCCTGCACTCCTGTGCCAGCTGCCTCGTGTCAGCTCTGCCTGGGGTTTACAAATAGATTTCGTTTCTCCTTCAGTTTTGCTTCTTTTCTTCTGTCTCTCTCTCTCAAAGGAGCTGTTTCAGGCTCCTTAAAAATTTGTGCTGACACCCCCATCAGCATCTTTCTGCTGGCTTATGAGTGATGGGTCCCATCCTCGTGCTGCCTCCGCTCCTGATGGGGTCCCCAAGCAAAAACTCTTCATTTACCTCAAAAGGAATAGAATTGTTGTCTTGACTGAAAGGATTTCCACCTGCAAACCGATAAATCTTCACGTTGTTTGAGTTTTCTTATCAGCTCAGAGGATTTGTAGGATGTACAATGATGAGTTGTCAGCTTGATGACTTGTCTGCCCTCTGGCAGACCAGCAAGGCACCACTCACGTGTGGGGCACAAACCATGTATGTCCTGATGGTATTTAATAAGGATGCTTATGAGGGCTCCTAAAAAGCCTCCTAGCCAGGTGGGTAACGTGAGAGCTGAGAATAGAGTAGAGTAGAAGAGAATAGAGTAGTTTGGGTTGGAAGAGACCTTCAAAAGACATATTGTCCAACGCCCCTGCAATAAGCAGGGACATCTTCAACTAGACCAGGTTGCTCAAGGCCCTGTCCAGTCTTGATCATATTATTTTTGGTACCTGTTGCTGCTACTGCCGTGCCAGCTATGGGAGAGATGCTCAGCATCCTTCAAAAGTCAGGCTTGTGCTCACCTCTCTGGGTCTGCAGCGTCCTGGACAAGGTGGATGGGTTGGGAGATTATATCCTTGTGGATCTGATTTGCTTTTAGAGCTAATCCTAAAATCACACACACCAGGGCCGGGGGCTGCAGATGCATATTTCCCATTTTTACAGGCTTTGGAGGTGCTGCTGGATGTTTTGCCGGTATCAGGGAAGACATTGCTGGGTTTTACTCATGCGAGGTGAACTTCTTCCTTTGTATACAGCTTCAGAAGTGGCCTCTGCAGTGGAATGTTGGGGTTATCAAGGCTGGTCTCAGGCTGACAGGATGGGATTGCAGGTCATACCAAGGTGTAGCACTGGGGCAGGCAAGGGGAGTCAGAAAAACAGGACCTGTCTCTTTTATGAGCATCTCCCCATATGGTCTGAACACTTGTTTTCTGACTTGTTGTAGAGGCGTCTTTTGCTCCTAGGGTATAGAACATGAAAGGCAAATTCCTGCAGCTTCAGCCCATTTAGGAACTCTCCAGCACATACGTTAAATTTCAGCCCTGCATTTCTAGATTGCCCTTTAAAAAATCTTTCCCAGTTCTAACCTGTCAAGAGGAGATTGATAAGAGGAGATTAATATCCTAAAATAGCCAGCTGGTACTTCTGTAAAAACATGTCAGTGCGATTGTCTAAAGGACAAAACCACGGTATTTTGTACCGAAATGTGTTTGCTTTTGCAATAACAAGTTTCACTTTGCATCCCTTCCCTGGGTCCACTGTATTGTTGGACAGGGGCCATCACTTAAGTGAGCTTGATGTATAAAGAGGAAAAAACAGGGTGAAAAAACCTATAAACGGGGTAAATTATTATGGAACAGGGTAAATTATTATGGAACAAGAGGTATTAACAAGAAGTTAACACGTGGCTGATGCTGGATGGTGTAAAGTGATCCAGCGAAGTCCACCTACCTTCAGCAGAGGCAGAGACCTGCTTTTCTGAGACATTTGCAGTGTTTTAAAGCCCACAAATTCTGCTTGTCCAGAAGACGTGACAGCGCTCCGGTGTCACCGTAAGACAAAAACCTCCCTGATTCCTGCGCCTGTGCCCTAATGTCATTACTTCCCTTCTTTTGCAGATCCGCATAATGACATTCATGGTCACACACGCACACAAAAATACTTTATATAAAGAAAATGAATCTGGCTTCAGCCGGCTCTCGCCTTCTGCTGCGGTTACCTCCAGACCCCGGCTCGCCCAGGGTGAAATGAAAAGGGGAGTTAATGTGGCGGGGTCATTTCTCACTGCTGAATTGGTCAGCCGTCTACAGAGCCAATTTCTGCAGCTTTTCAGTGGCGTGGCAGACCCCTGGGTAATATTTGCCTGAATAGAGCCCTAAGTGTTTAAGCTGTATTGCTAGGAATGGCTGTTTTATCCTATGCATCTGAGATTTCAACTCATCAGACATGAAGCAGGTCAAGACTCTCATGCCATTGTGTGCATTATAGCGAACAGAACAGAATATGCTTGATAAAAGGGAGGACTTAAAAGAAATGCTTCTTTAGACCTGAAACTTTCAAGTCCCACAATGCATCAAAGACCCCTCGTATAGACTTTGAAAGGGGTGAAAGGCATTACCTAATATTCGGAGGAAATGAATAATAAAGCATCCCAAGTGCCTGGAAACTAATTTAGGAGTGCACGCTGCACTGTATTGCCTCTGCTGGATTTGCTCCCCAGAAGAGTTGCTAACAAAAGGTTTAAAAAAAATAAAATAAAATGGCGTTTGGCGACCAACTTTTCTGCCTTGAAATGCCCCCTTTTTTGTAATGTTTCCCGGTAAGAGTTACTTATGAAAAGATGAAATACAGCCTGTGCTGCAAACACCGGGTCTCAAATGAATCTCGGGAGCCCGTAAGGTTTCCCACCATTCTCCTCCCCACCGCAGCCTTTTGTTCCTTCATGTTGAAAGCACTGCTTGCAGGATGCTTGCAGGATGCCCAGGCACTACCTGCTCGTGGAGTTTAGTCACATCTTAGGAAAAAAGAAAAAAAAAAAATCAACCTATTTCTGTGGCCTTTGCTTTTGTTCCAGCAAAACCACCTTTGTGTAAAGCCAGGGCTGCTCTGTTGGTGACCTGTGGCTCCTTGCAGCTGGAGCTGAGAGCTGGGTACCCTGCTGAAGGTACCAGGTGTGTTTCTGGCATCCCCATGGATGCTGGAGGTGCTCTTTGGAGTTTATGGTTTAGTAAACTGTTTAGTTTGGAAAGGACCTTAAAGCTTATCTAGTTCTAAACCCCATGCCACGGGCAGGGACACCTTGCCATTACCCCAGATTGCTCCAAATCCCCATCCAACCTGGCCTTTCCAGAGGTTTCTTGCCATTGCTGCTTCTGAGATGCAGTGGCTCCTAATGCAGTGGTCTCTAAGGCTCCCATGGGATTTGGGAGCTGCAGAGCTTGTGTGGGCTCAGCCTCTGCCTTGTGTCATGAGATGAGTGTGGCTGGTGGGACATCCACCCCACTGGGATTGGTGGGAGAGGCCTGATGGCTCTGGGAGTATGGGATTCAGCAGAGGGGAAGTTTTGATTGCAAGGATAACCTGTTTCAGAGCAAAGAATAAAACCTTGTGGCATGCAGACTTTCTTCAAATGCCCTGAAGTTTTGGGAGATGAGGACAGCTGGGCAAGGATGTTTGGGCAAGAGGGGCTCTGCTGTCCTGCTTGCTGTGCCCTTGCCCATCCCCTCTGCCTGTGTTCGTCTCATTGAGCTCTGTTTTTACCATCTGTGGAGATCAGTTAAATTTGAGTGCTTTCTTACCTGCTTCTCCCTCAGGCCACGATTAATTGAGGGCAGGAGGGCGGGCAGGAGTGCTCAGGAAATACTTACAAGAAGGAGGGGATGTTAATGGGCGAGCAGGGCTGGACCAGTGGGGGATGGAGATGATGGGCAGTGGTGATGGGGGCTGTGAATCTCCCCCTTTTTTTTTTTTTCCTCAGTGACCAGGGATGATTAAAACCTCAGCTCTGTGTCCAAAAGAGTTAAATCTGGACTTCTACCCCCATAAAACTCCTGGTGCTGGGGCTGCTGTTTCAGTGGAACCTTATGAAGTGGGAGAAAAATGGGATATTGGGATGGGGGAGGATGCCTGTGAGTTACAGATCACTGCAAGGTAGGGGGAAGGAGAACTTTAACAAAATAATGTTTTCTCTTATCAGAGGACAACCCAGCAGTCCCATTAGGCTGGGACCATTTATTTTAGTTACCAGTTTTCAGAGAGGCAGTGGATGCCCCATCCCTGGCCGTGCTGGAAGGGACTTGGAGCACCGTGATCTGGTGGAAGGTGGCCCTGCTCATGGGAAAGGGGCTGGACTAGATGGCCTTTAATAGTTCCTTTCCAGCCCAAGACATTCCATGTTTCTGTGGATCTGTCCAGCAGTTCTCCATTGCACCCTTCCTGACCAGGGTGAGTGCAGTCATTGGTTCAGGGCACTGATGGTCTCAGCCACAAAGCCCCCCTGGGTGGATGAGGCACAAGCAGTGGTGTACAGGGGTGACACACAAGCCCCAAGCCTTTCCACCACCATTTTTCCTTAACACTGGAGAGCCAGGTGACCAAAGCCTGACCCATCTTTGATAAAACAATAATCAGAGACCTGGATGATTTCTCATGGAAAGGAAACCTGGCAACCCTGCGAGGGGAGTCTCATGCCCTGTCTTAATGATACATCAGTGTCCAGGGAGTTTTTAGTCTTGTGCTTGGGTTTTATGATCCATGTTACTTCTCTTTTAATTTTTATTGCTTGGCTTTAGTTTTTGATACAGTGCTGGAAGCACCTTGGTGGGCAGGGATGACTCCCTTAGCACTGGCTGTCACCTTGTGGCTTGACCCACATTTCAGGGAGGAGCAGAGGGGCCAGACATGGGCTTGACAGCCCTTTGATGTGGTGACACCCCTGCCTGTGTCAGCCTGTGCCTGCCAGCACTGCGGGCTGAGGGGCTGGCCTTGCTGATCATGCCCGTGGTGGGGGCTGCTTTCTCCTGAGCTTCAAGCAGAGCGTGGCAGGACATGATCTTTTCCCCTGCAGAACATCTCGTTCAGGGGGTCTGTGACCCGTGCTCAGGTTCCTAGGACATTGCTGAGCCAGGAGAGCCAGGTGAGGCACTGCTGCTGGCTGGTGCTGGTTTCTTCCTCCCAGCAGATCAGGCGAGGTTTGCTTCCCTTCTGTGTGGGTCACCCTTGCTGTAGTTCTGCTTCTGGCTTGCTACCCATTGCAGAGAGAAATAAAATCTTCTCTAACATCATTATGATAGATAAAGGTAGTAAAATGTGGAAAACCAGGAGGTTTGTCTGGGGAACTTTAACATTTCAGGAGCACAGGGGATCAGCCACGCTCTCGTGAGCTGGACCCTTACAATTCTCCCTGTTGTGCTGGTGGCTCTTGTCTCAGAATACCTCTGGATAAGATGAGCTGTCAGGGGAGGCAAAGGGAAGGGATTTATTTAGCCTGACTGGGAAGCTGGCACTGTCCAGGCTTTATGGTAATGGGGTGACTTATGTTAAGGAGATAGTCGGGCTGCACTGGTTGGCATCTCAGTGTGAAGGGACACCTGCCCTGGGTGTCCCCTGGGGCTCCCTCCATGCCAGCTGATAACCCATGTCATTGAGGAGAGGTTTTACTCCTGGCTGCTTGGCATTTCTGCTCGCTGCTCCGGGACAGATCCAAACCCCACCGGCGTCAGGAGAGATTTTCTCTGGCTTCGGCTGGCTCCGTCCTCCCAGAGAGAAGACGTGACACAACTTCTGTGTAGCGGTTTATTCCTGGTGACAAGTTCACCTTCCCCAGTGACCTTTCACACCGCTGAATGGGATGCTGGTGCCCTCCCAGGCAGCCCAAGAGCAGGGCTGTCAGAGCTGGGGAGCTTGCATGCCATTGAGAGAAACCCTCCCCTCAGTACCCAAGGGACCTGAGTGCTGGTTCAAAAGGTTGCAAAGCACTGTCAGCTCCTGTTTGGGGCTGCTGTGCTGAAGGGAGATCCTGCCAAGGAGGTCACAGGCTGAATTTGGAGCGATTGTGGTTTGAAATGATCTTTCAGGTTTGTCAGCCCTGTCAGAATTCAGCTTGTGTAAGAGCAGCCAGAAGTTTGGGGTGCATGGGGCTGAGTAACCACCCCAAGGAGGGGTGTGCTTGCAGGTGACACCGCTGGGCCCTGGGCCTTCCCCAGCAAGGCAGTGCCCCAGTTCATCTGCAGCAGGTGGTGAAATGCAGGTGGCCACAGGAAAGGAAGGAGCAATGACATCAACCACAGCATTGAGTCTGCCACTGTGCTGAGGTCCTTCTGACAGCAGCAATGTGGTCAGCGTCCATCCGTCCGTCCATCCGTCCATCCATCCATCCATCCATCCATCCATCCATCCATCCATCCTTCCATCAAACCTTGCCTCCATCCATCCGTCTGCTCACACAGTTTCCAGACCATGGGTGTCCTTCCCCATGCATGTGCCTCCCTCCTTTCCCTCTTCTCCTGATCAGATCTGACATTTGCTCATGTCCACAGGGGAGGCCTCGTGGACTTCCACGGCTCAGGGTGAAGCTTGCTGTGCTTGTCTTCCACCAGCATTTGAAATCCAACCAGCTCATGAATGCTCTTGCTCCAGGTTTCTTTATCGAAACACTTTGTAAATAAAATTAGAATACCAAAGCAGCAGAGCCTAGCAAAAAGTAAGGGCGAGTATTTCTTGGGATGGAAAACTATCCTCAACCAAGCAAAAGCCTAATTTATTCTGGTGAAGCAGAGAGAGTCCAGCAGCCTCCCTTTTGTTGTGCAGTTCGCAGGTACTGCTATATTCACACCTGAAATCTTTTGCTGAAAGTTTGGCATCATTTCTTCCCCTTTTGATCAGAGAACTGCTAGATTCAAAGTGGCTTCATCCTTGCTGGCTCTGTAAGAGCTAATTCCCACAGCTACCACAGAGGTGGCATCATCGGGCTGGGAGCTGCAGCCTGCATTTCATCTCCTACCAGGAGTCCCATCCGTCAGTGGGAGCTGCAGTTCTCCCCTGCTAACAAAATTATTTATTTTGTCCTGTCATTAAGGATATTCATGCAGCAGAAATGGGAATGATCTCTGCTTTGTGAGCTTTAGAAGCCCATTTTGTATTTGTCTTGGTGGTAGAGGAGCAGTAAAGAGCTCTGTGATCTTGCCTGTTACGATAAGTGAGTTTTGGAAGAGGTTTTCTGTCTGATACTCTGTCTAAAAGCGTGGGGAAATGCCATTCTAAAGGCTGTTAAAACACAATTGCTCACTGATTTACACCGTCAAGGAGTGCCTCTTTACTGGGAGATGTACACTGAATAAAAGCAGTTCAAGTGGTGCTTTTAATAAATAGATAATGGAACAGCATTTTATCTTCTGCTTTAATCCGTTATGTTAGCATAGGGTAGTGTATCCTTCTGATAGATTTTGAGATAGCAGAAACTGCCAGTCAAACCACTTCCCTTCTGTGTCTTTGAAGAGAAATTGCACCCTGGTGAAGGGTACTGGGTTCTCAGTGGACTGGGATCTTTCTCCCATGGATGGGTTTGGTTGGGTCTCACTGGGTCGGCGTTCGAGGCACTGATCTTGGACTCATGAGTGTCATAGAGTATCTTGTGTGTCCAGGGAAGGGAATGGAGCTGGGAAGGGGCTGGAGCCCCAGGAGCGGCTGAGGGAGCTGGAAAGGGGCTCAGGCTGGAGCAAAGGAGGCTCAGGGGGGACCTTGTGGCTCTGCACAAGTCCCTGACAGGAGGGGGCAGCCAGGGGAGGTTTAGGTTGGATATTAGGGAAAATTCCTTCATGGAAAAGGGTTGTTCAGCCCTGGCACAGCTGCCCAGGGCAGTGGTGAAGTCCCCATCCCTGGAGGGATTTAAAAGCTGTGTGGATGTGGGACTGGGGGACATGGGTCAGTGGTGGCCTGGGCAGTGCTGGGGAATGGTTGGATCCGGTGGTCTTGGAGGGCTTTTCCAACCTAAACAATTCTGTGGTTCTAAATTGGAAGGAACCCATAAGGATCATCAAGTCCAAGTTGCCACTCCATGCAGGACTATCCAAACATAGGAGCATCATCCAAATGCTCCTTGGACTCTGTCAGGCTTGGGGCCATGATCACATCCCTGAGGAGACTGTTCCAGTGCCTGACCACCCTCTGGGTAAAGAGCCTGTTCCTGATTTCCAGCCTGAAATCTCTCTGTTGCAGCTTCATTCCATGATGGCTTTGGCCATGGGGCTGTTGCCTTGCTGGGTGGCAACACCCATTCTTCACATCCTAAATGCCATGTGGGGTTCTCTGTAGCCCCCAGCTCCCATGGGTTTAGTGGGGAGGGTGTGGAGCCACAGGGAAGGAGGTTCCGTGGAAAGCTCCTCTCTAAGCCCTTGGGCTTCTCTAGAGGCACTGGGTCTCTGGGGCTGAGTGCCTTGAAGCTAAAGGAGCTGTTGGCTGCTTGGTTAGGAAAGAAACAGGACACTCTGGGAGGCAGGAAAAAGGTCATTTATCCTGTTGCTGCTCATCCTTGTTAATTCATTGTTTCCGTTGAAAACCCTGCACTTAGCTGCTTCATGAATGAACCCAGTGTCTGTGCCTCCAAAAACAACTTGGCTTGGAGAAAAATAAGACCTCCTTTCACCTCCTCTCTGCTTTGCTGTGTTTTTTCCCCCCTTGTTTTCTTCCACTCACATCCATCCTGCCTGGGTGGCAGTCCCAGTTTGTCCCCGTGGAGCGGGGCTGGAGCCCAGGGGCTGGAATCCCAGAATGGTTTGGGCTGGAAGGGGCCTTAAAGCTCATCTTGTTCCACCCCCTGCCATGGGCAGTGACACCTTCCACTATCCCAGACTGTCCCAAGCCCTGTGCAGCCTGGCCTTGGACACTGCCAGGGATCCAGGGGCAGCCTCAGCTGCTCTGGGCAACCTGTGCTGGTGTTTGTCAGCATAAAGGATTTCAGCCCAGGAGCTGCTCCCTGAGCACAGGAGTCCCCTCTGTGGGTGAGGTTTGCTGGGACTGGGACTGCAGGGGTGCTCCCAAGCCAAAGGGGATGGGAAAACTTGAAGGAGAGCTCTGGAGAAGGGGAAGTGACTCAGCTGCATGGCAGGAGAGACTGTCAGGGAGGAAGGGTGGGTAGGGAGATCCAGATAGAATGGGGAGGCTTAGTGTGGGGGGCAGAGGGGCTGGAGGGTGACCTGGATGCTGGGATGGGGCCGAGGCATGGCCCAGCTGTGGCAGCTGTGGTGAGCAAAGCCTCTTCCAGTGATTGCCTGGGTGTGGAAGGGCAGATGGAGCAGAGGAAAGGTCTCTGCACAGTGGTAGCCGGTCTCCTAATGCCCTTTAGCAGCTGGAATGGAGCAGACCTGGCACCACATCAACAGTGAGCTCTCCAAGGACCATCTGTGAGCCAAGGGCAATGAGAACAATTACCAGCCAGAGGAAAAAATCACTGAGAGGGAGGCTGGAAAAAGCTGTGGGGGAGGCTTAGAGCCAAACAGAGGCAGGGAGAAGGGGATCTCTAAACTAATGAGTGGCCAGAGAGCGTACACTGTCTGATCTCCCTATCTCATAACACAGGGTCTGTTTAAGGAAGCAGCTGTGTCCATGAGAAAGTGTTTTGCCCTTGGGTTGAGTCTGTGAAAGTGGCTGCCAGGGGACACCTCCAAAGCCGGGAGTTTAACACTCAGATAAGGCTTGGATGTTGTTTGGGAGTGGTAACGAAAACAAGAGCTGTAAATGAGACCTGGAAGAGTGATTACTCTTTATTCGGGGGTTTAAAGCAATCTTGAGCTTGTTGGAGTTGAGAGAGCACCTTCTTGGAAGCACAGCTGGGGTTTGGTGCATCAGCCTGTGGGTGTTGGGCTGGTGTTTTAGGGCAGTTGGTGAAGCCTGGATGAGATCTAAAGCCGTAATGCCAGGCTGCTTGGGCACAGAGAGCTGGAGAGTTCAGCCTGGAGAAGACTCCAGGGAGACCTTAGACTCCCTCCCAGTGTCTAAAGGGACTCCAGGAGAGCTGCAGAGGGACTTTGGACAAGGGATGGAGTGCCAGCACAAGAGAGAGTGGCTTCCCTCTGCCAGAAGGCAGGGATAGTTTTGAGATTGGGAATAAATTCGTTCCTGTGAGGGTGGGCAGGCCCTGGCACAGGGTGCCCAGAGCAGCTTTGGCTGCCCCTGGATCCCTGGCAGTGTCCAAGGTCAGGTTGGAGGGGGCTTGGAGCACCCTGGGGCAGTGAAAGGTGTCCCTGCCCATGGCAGGGTGTGGAGTGAGATGAGCTTTAAGGTCTTTTCCAACCCAAACCATTCTGGGACTCTGTGATTGCTGGCCTTGTCCACAGAGCTTTTCTCCGAGGAATCCTGCCAGCAGGGAGAGCAGCTTTGAAGCTTTTCCCAGGGTAGGGAAGAAACCAAGGAAAGAGTAGATATTTCCTAAGAGTAATCTGGCTGGTCCATCTGGTACTCCCAAAAAGGCCGGTGACATGGCACAGCATGGGGGAAGGCTGTAAAAGATTGGAGGCATCAAAGTAGAAGGTGATTAAAACCCAACAAAATAGCAGCAAGGATGGTCCCCAGGGAGGGAGAAAGCCTGGCAGAGTTCCATCGGGGAGGGTTAGCAAAGGGAGGGTGGAAATTAAAGCAGGGCACTAATGAAGGTCAAGCGTATCTCCAAGGCTTTGGGAAGTAGGAGTATCACTGAGTCTGAGCTGCAGAGCCTGCTACTCCAGGGAAGGGGGATGGGAGGGACACATTAATTTGTTAAATGGGTAGAAATAAATTAGTGTATAAACCTGTAACATTTGTTTCCCCAGTCTGAAGGGGAGAGCTGCGCTGAGCCTGGTTAGGCTGACGTTTTAACCAGGTTTGCTGAGGTTTTGCAGGTTTTTAAGCCAAGCCTCCCTTTTGGATAGTCTTGATTATAAACTCTTCCCTATCCTGTCTCCCAGTGAAACTGTGTGGACTGGAGATGCTGCTTTTCTGACCTCTCTCTTAAGTGTTTGGTGGCTCTTTTCTCCCACAGACCTGGAATGCTGGGGAGGGAACCTGAAAGGGGGTGGACCGGTTGGGTCATCTTGTCCTAGATGTGTCTGCTTCATCAGTATCACCCCAATCCTAACCTGGCTTAGGCTGCAAACCCCTCCAGAGCTTGTCACCTTTCCAGGGCTCTTTCCTATCCTGAAAAGGTCAGGATTCTGTCATCTTGCATCCCCCACCCGCATCCCACCCAGCTGCAGAACAAAGTCCTTGCTGTTAATGAGACTCATTAGGCTCACGTGGGGGAGTGTGTGGCCCTCACCATATCTCATTCCCTCCTCCTGACTGGTTCAGCCATCTCTGCTCCATCCTTCAGCTGGGCCAATGCCTGGCACTTGGACTGAGGGGGTGTCACTGTCCCCACCATGAGCAGGAGTCTGTGGTGGTGGGGTTCAGAGGTGGGCAAGGGAAGATGCTGCCACAACCTTTGGTTCCCTCTCTTTTGCTGATCTTTGTAGAGAGTGTCGCTGCACCCACTGCACCTTCTAGCTCAAGGAACCTCCAGGAGCAAGTGGTGTAAGTGTGGCTTGGTGTTTGGATGGGTCAGAATTTGTGGTGAAGTGGCTTGGAAGTGCCCTCACCCGCAGCTGTGTTGTGACTGATGTGGGGCAATTCTGCCCCACACAGGTTTGCTATGGGGTCAGAGCCTCACTGCTCTTCCCCAGGGACCCACCACAGACAGGCAGGACACCTCAGCCCGGAGCACCTGGAATTTGGGTGCAAGTTATCCCCGGCTACCCTGGCCCAGCCACCCCACCACCAGCACGGGGTTTGCAAGGTCTGGGCTGCCACCACTTCACGGCAAGCTGAGCATGACCCAAATGGAGGAGCCTTTAGCAAGACCAAGCACTGCAAAATAGCTTTTTGATGTCGAGCACATCTCTCGTGATTGCACTCCCTGAAGCGACTTCTTCTCATTTACGGTATCTTGACCTAAAGACCTGTCCCAGCAGGAGAAGAACAGGTGGAAATCATGGTGCTCCCCTGCTTCTGTAGAGATCCTGATTGCCTTCTTGTTTCTTTGCTGACTTTCTCTGTTCCCATTATCTCATGATGGGGGAGTTTTTTAAATAAGTAGGTTTGGGAACAGCAAGGCCATGGAGATAAGAGCCGAGACGACTCCTGCGCTCAGAGATTCATTACCTGCTCCCATGTAAGCCAGGAGGGAAGCAAGCCTGCTTTTCTTTTTCTTTTTGTTAATAAAAATATGACACCGGAAATTTAAAAAAAATCAAATTAAAGCACAGAAGGACCTGAGAAAGTGTGGGGGCTACAAACTACTGCTGGAGCAAGAGGGCTCATTAAAATACAAATTATTTAGGAGGACAAACTGGAATGCCATTATACAAAGTGTCACTGACTCTGAGTCCAGCCTAGTGTTTGGCTGCACTTGATAAATGAGTCCATTCTGCTCCTCCTCCTCCTTTTTCTTTTTTTCATATAGGGGAGAAAAATACACAATTACAAGTTCAACCTGTTGAAAAAATTGCATCCTGCTGGAGCAGTCAGAGCCAAACCTTTCAGGTCTTACACATCTCCCTAAACATGGAATCTTGGGTCCTACCCACCTGCTAAAAATCTGGGTGCCTGGGTGAACACTGGGGGTTCCTGTTGCTGAATTTGGGAGGGTGTTGCAATGGGGTGCCCAGAGCAACCCCAGCACAGCCCCTGCCTGCACAGCATCACCTGAGCATGGTGCCAACCTGCCCAATGTGCTGGCTGAGTAAGGCTTTTAAGACAAGAAGCCTTTGTCTGCTGTGGTTATTTAATTTTTTTTTTTTTCTCCTTTCTCTTCTAAGTAATTTACTCTGGCTGCACCCTCCCTTGGGCTTGAGTGGAGCGGGGGGGGATGTTCTGCCTCGTCAAGCGTTAGTTGTGGCGGAGGAAAAACACCCAGGGAGCTGAGCTGGAGGCGAGGAGGAAGGTGGGAGTGGAGGTAATGCCTTTTTTGGAGGGATTGGAGTACTTGTGGTCGCGCTCTGCTCCTCAGCCTGGCTGCTCATGGATGCAGAGCCGGGGAGGAAGAGAAGGTGGGAGGCAGGCAAGGCAGCAGGGCAATCCCTGGCAGGGCTCTCACCCACTGAGGGTTTTGTGCCAAGCACAGAGACTTGAAGGCGTGCTGAGGAGTGATGCTGTAGTGATCCTATCTCCCCTTTAGTGCACAGAATCACAGGATTCCAGAATGGTTTGGGTTGGAAAGGACCTTAAAGCTCCTCTCATTCCAACACCTTGCCCTAGAACAGGTTGCTCAAAGCCAAATCAAACCCGACCTTGAGTGTTTCTGGAGATGAGGCAAATACATTCAGGTGAGATAGAAGAGGCAATCAAAATTAGTGACTCTTTGGGGAGATGAAATTTCCTGTGAGCTCCTGACAGTTTTGGTAGTGGGAGGGAGGGGATCACAATAGGGAAGATGATCTCGTGTCCATGGTCTTTGGCTGGTACCTGCTGCATCTTCCCAGTGGCATTTAGGGGTGAGATGGTCTTTTTTTGGATGGGCACCTGTTTTTTACCTTGCATCTGGGCAGCCCAACAAGATGGCTGCAGTATTGAAGAAAGCTTCACCTTTTGGTTTGGATCACCTCACCAAAACTCTGTTGGTTGGCATTCAGTGATTTTAAGACAAACTGTCTTTTTTTTTTTTTTTCTCCTTTTGGCAAAGGTTGAAACATTGTGTAATGTCTAGCATTAGGTAAGACTTTTGATTTAATACCTTATCCCCTCAACTCCCCTTCAGCAATAACAATGTATTCTAATCCACTGCTCAGGTATTGATGGATGGGGCCTGTTTGGGTTAAACATTTGGGACTTGAATGGTTGACCTCATTCTGTCCCTGGAGTAGGAGCAGTCAGAGGAGCCATTGAGGAACAGTGTGAGCAGCAGGTTCTCCATCACTGCTCAGTGGCAGAGTCAAATGGAAATATGAGGCCAGCCTGGCCCTTAGCCAGACTTCATCTCCAGTTCCCATGGGAGACTGAATGTTTAGGACAGGTGCTGTATTGGGAAGCCCTCTGCAAATCTTGACAGATGGGAAAAAATAGGTTGGAAGCTAAATTTTTCTTGAATTGGATTCAGGAGGACAGAAAGACATGAGATCAAAAAAATTCTACCTTTTCCGTGAGGCTGTTTCACGGAGGCCGCTGCCCACCTTCTCTACGTTGGTGCATGTGGAAGTGAGCAATGCTTGATTCAGGCTGGGATCAGGGAACAAACCTCCCACATCACTCTCCAGGAGAAATGTCACAGTGTCAGTCAAGTGTGAGACCCTCCTCCCCATCCTTGCTGCTCCAGGGTTCCCCATGAGGTCCAGTGAGGGTGCCTAACCTTGATGTGGTCATGACGTTGGTCAGGGCTTTCTTGGCTCTTGAGATGAGGAGGTTTCCTCTCGTCTTTTGCATGATTGAGCAGGTCTGGTCCCTTCCAAGGCAACTGCAGAAGGAACAGGAAGAAGAGAAGGTACCAGACTGTCCTTCCAGAGTCGGGGGAAGACACAAGTGAAGGCTGGGCAAGAAACTGCTGCTGTGGACCTAGCTTGGTGTGTCTGAATCACTAAGGACCTGTTTTTCTTGCTCCTGTGATACTCTGAAGACCAAAGACATGGACGTGCCCCAGGGTTGAGAGTGAGGAGCACACATGAGCTGGTGGGCATGCACTCTTCTCTCTCCCACAGGGCCTTCTTCTGCTCTGAACCTAGAGAAATGCACTCTCACATGAATTTTCTGAGCACCACATCTCTCCAGCATCTACCCAAGCAAGGGATGGATGTTGGCTGGCCACGGCCAGGATTGAGCAACTTTTCCTAAACATGATGTGCCCCATGTGAATATGAGTAACTTCTGGTTTTCTAGGATGGAAGAGTAGAAATAAACCATAAAATTAAATTGAATTGATGATGCCTCAGGAAAAAAAAAGAGATGCTGCTGAGGAGGGTGGTAAGGGTAGTGTAAATGATGCTGGTGTAACTACCATGCAGCAAAGCTGCTTCATGTAGGGTTGTTTGAGCTTTTAGGCTTGCTAAAGGTTTCTCAAAACCTTTTCTTTCAGCTAGATTTATGGGTCTGGAGCAGCAGACAAGGCCTAGGTATCCAGGTGTTCGGGCTGCCCACAGGGATGTCACTCTGTGCCTGGTACCTCTGTACTTCCCTTTGGGGGTCACTGAGGTGTCTGCCCATGCATCGAGTGTTTTCCCAAGGGACAGATAAAGCTCAGGGATGCGAAAGGCCAGGTGGGATATTCCTGTTACAAAAAGCTGCTTCAAGCTTTAGTTGATTTCCTCAGGGTCACAAAGGTCAGTGTCAGAATAAAGCATGGAAAGGGCTGGTCTGGGTCATGCGTCCTTTCCTGGGCAATATCCAACCCCAGATGCAAAGTCCTGCAGCATGGAGTCATTCATCCTGGCCTTCCTCATCCCAGGCTCTGATTTACCTCCTGATACCCACTCCAAGAAGTTTTCCTTAGAGATGTGTGACATCCAACCTTCTGCCCTCCTGCTGAGCCTGGGGTCCACATCTCCTTGGGAGTATGTGGTCCCCACCACCACCTGCTACAGCATCACCACCCCGATTCTGAGCATCCTGCCTCTGCTTTTCCCTGGCTGTCCCCTTCCTCTTACCTTCTGAGGTGCAGTGATGACCCCAGCCAGATGCTGGGCTGTCATCATCTCAGCTCTGCTCAGATGGCTTGGCCTCTCTTGTTTGTCTGGTACATAGCTGATTTATCAGCAGTGATGTTATGTTTGCTTCCAGATAAGAAAATGCTGAATATTGGAGCTGGGATTGAGCCTTGTGAAATCCCCCTGGAAACAGCCCGATTCCCCTCTGACAGCTATTTGTTGGGATCCCCTCTGAATTCCCTGCACATGTGCTTTATTCTCATAATGCAGTGCTCATTTTATAATCAACATGCCACACCCTGGTAAATCAAATGCTGTACAAAAGCATATGTGTATTATCTCTAAGTAATTATCTTTATTAACCAAACTTGTAATCTACTCAGAGAATGAAATCAGCTTTGTTTGACATGGTGTGTTGGCCGCAGAACCTCTCTGACAAACATGAGCTGCATTTCCATCCTTTGATTCCTCTTCTGGGTGACTCTCGGGAGGGTTCCCATTATTTTACCCATGACTGATGGCAGGCAAGCCAACCTGTTCATCAGGCCATCCCACTTTCCCCTTTAGCAGATCAGTGCAGTATTTGCATGCTTCCATCCATCTGGATCTTCCTTGGTATTCCAAGATTTATTAAAAATTAACATCAGCAGGCCAGAGAGCTTCTCAGCCAGCTGTTGGAGGGCTCCTGGGAGCAAGTTATCCAGGCCTGCTGATTCAAAATTGTTTATCGCTGGTAGATGCTGTTTAACAACCTCCTTGGTTACTAATGGAGTGGAAAGTACTTCATCCTCCTCATGTGATACAAGCACCTCGTCCTGCCTTCTTTCCAGATGCGGAGCAGAAATATTGATTGAACACTTCTTGCCTTTTCTGCATCATTACTTTTCTTCCCATCTGAGGCTGCGCTGCTGATTTATACAAAGGCATTATAATATTGCTGGCATTGCTCGCCGTCCCTTTCCATATGCAGCTGAATGTGTTGTGAGCTTTGCTCTGTGACTCTGCACAGAGCAGAAGTCTCTGCTGTGTTGCCTCCATTGCTGGGAGGGCCATTCCTTGATTTGACACAGTCTAGGGCCCTGGAAGAGGCCTGAGGACCAGAAAATTCCTCTCTTTGCCCTCCATTGCTTTGCATTCACTAAGGAGGAGTTAATGAATTTGCAGAGCCACCTGCAAGAGCTCCAAAACCTCAACCCTTCCAGAAAGGATGAGATTTGCCCCCAAAACGTTGAGATTTTTAAAGTTGAGACCATTATACATCTCAACCTACCTGTTAACCCCCTATCTCCGTGCTGCCATGTTAATTTTTGGTTAATCAACCATGGATATACAAGCCCTCATCTCTCCTAGCAGTTAGTGGCTGCTCGCTATCTCCCCTGACCTAAGGCAGAGCTGCTGTTTCTTTCTCCCATCTGACCTTTGTCATTTTCCTTTCCTCCTGTTTCCCCAGCTGTGGGTTGTTGCAGTAACAAATCCCACAGCTCATGGCAGGGAGGGCAGATGCACTCAGCGATGGGGCAGAGATCTTCCAGGGGCTTCTTCTACTTCACTCAGAGCAGCTGTGGCTGCCCCTGGATCCCTGGCAGTGTCCAAGGCCAGGATGGACATTGGGGCTGGGAGCAGCCTGGGATAGTGGGAGGTGTCCCTGCCCATGGCAGGGGGTGGAATGGGATGAGCTTTAAGGTCCCTGCCAACACAAACCATTCTGGGATTCTGTTGTGAGTTACTGTGGGAGATGCTCACAGCTCTCAACTCCTTACTCATAGGATTGTAGCTTTCAAATCTCCGCTTTGGGAAGAGAGTCAAAATGTTTTATTTAGCAGAAAAAGGGTTGGTGTGATGAGATGCTCAGAAACTAGAGCTAAACATGTCCAGGCAAAAAAAAAAAAAGGAAAGAAAAAAAAAGTGCAGATTTTTTTATAATGAGACTAATAAACTTCTAGAAACACTTGCCAAAGGGTCAGGGCAAGCCCCCTTGATTTGAAATATTCCAGCCAAGATTGCCTCTGCTTCTAAATGTGGGAGGGCAGGCAGGAATGAGAGCCTTGCTGCAGAAATTACTGGGTGAAGTATTTTATTTTGTATGAAGCTGGAGGGCAAAATACATGATCATAACGGTCCCTGTGGCTTGAAAATACAGATATGAAATAAACCTTTGTTTTGTAGCCTAAATTTCTTATGACGTGTGGTCTGAAATCCATGAGTAGATTTAACATGGATGTCACAACCTTGAATAATGGAGTGATGGATGTTAAAATCTTGAATAATGGAGTGAATGTTGTGAGGGGAACAGGCAAAAAAAAAAAAAAAAAGCTGTTCTGCTGTAAAGTTTGGGATGGCAAGGGATGAGGATGCCTGGGGAGTGAAGATGGGAGCTGTGCAGGAAAATCCTCCTGCACCCACTCAAGGGGGATTGATCGGCCGTGTTCAATATTGTGTGTAGCTCAGGTCCTCCCTCCTGAGTACAGCGTGAAAACAGTGGAAATAAAAGCTTGGCTTTTGCTAGGGAAAAGAATGACCTGCAGTGTCAATTTTTTTTTTTTTTTCTGTGGGAAGAAGGGCTGAATTCAATGTTTTCCTTTCTCACTCCATCCTGCTGCAACGCTTCGTTGTGCGGCCGGGCAGGCTGGCGAGCAGATAATGAATCTGCTGAAATGTGGTTATTGATATAGCTGAGATCATTATACCTGAGGGTCTTGTGAGCTTTCCCATCTAAAGGGGCATTTTTCAGAAGGTTGTGGTCATGACATAAACAGTCTCATTCCGTCTGAAATCTCAGCTGGCAAAGTCCTGAGCCCGGGAAGATTTTTTAAAATACATTATCAGAAAGGTAAATCAGGTCAGCTGCATTTTTATTTTTTCTTTCAGCTAGGAGAAGTAAAATGGTTCATTTGCCTCCCAGTATTAATGTGATGCTCTGCAAGGAGCTGTGGCCTGATCCACAGCTTTTGAAAGCAAAAGAGATTTGTTTCCACCTACATCAGGGTGCTTCTGCAGAATTTCTTATTTCTGGGTGAGGATAACTTTCCAGTCGGGGAAGGAAAGCAAGTGATCTCTGCAGAGGTTTACCAATGCTTGGAGGCTGAAATGCTGGCTATGATGGGCCATTGGCTTGGCTGTCCTTAGCCCATCCATGTGTAGGATGGTGTGAGTGGACCCAGCAAGGAGCTGCGGCTCATTTTGTGTGAGAGCAAAGCAAAAATAACCCGTCGAGAAATTACGAGGCGGGGAAAGCGTTTCAAAATTGCAGCTGGGACTGTGAATTGCACAGGGAGGTTTAAAGTGATTGCAGTGGAGGTCAGGCTGCTCTCTGCAGCATCAGTAGCATCTGAGTCTTTGCAGATGCTCTCCAGCACCTCCCTTCCATCCCGCAGCAGGCTGTATTTGGGTTTTTGCCACCCATCTCAAATTTGGTCTGGGGTGCTGAGGAAGTTTTTTTGGCACTGGGGATGGTGGCACCAAAAAAGTGGATGTTCAGAAGTTCCATGTGGTCTGGGCCTCCTTGGGGGCTTTAATCTCACCTGGCTTCAGCTGCCCTGGGGCATGAGAGGTACCCCGAATAAAATTATGCACCGAGCCATCAAGCTCTGAAAAGAGGATCTTTGATCCATGTTGTGCCTTTTATTGTTAACATCCATTTGTGTTTAAATTTCATTTTATCACCATTTATTTATAATTGCCCTCACCCAGTCCCAGTACTGCACCAAGACAAGCTGAAGCAGACTCGAAAGTGTTTTTCAGTGAAGAGAAAGGGAGAACTGAAGCGTTGAAAACGAGTAAAGTGACCTGATCTAGTGGAAGGTGTCCCTGCCTATGACAGGGGAGATTGGAAAGACACAGTCTTGAAAGTCCCTCCCAACCTAAGCCGTTCTGGGATTTTTATGACCAGAATGTTGCCTTCAGGCATGTGTCATATTTAGCCAAATACAGGTTTAATTGAAAGTTTGTGCAGATGTTTCGCCATGTTCTTGCTCACGTGAGATTTTCCTCATACCCTGAAGCTGCACAGGACCAAAAAAGACTGGGAACTGTGGAGCAAGAAGGATTTGGGAGCTGTGGGGCCCAGAGGTGGATGCATTTCCAGGTCAGGGGGAGGTCAGGGGGGCAGATCTTTCAAGAGTTTCTCAGTGAAGCCATATGATGTAGAAAAATCCTTCCATGTAGTTGCACATATATTGTGTAAATATATGTATACATACACCTGTTCAATATCACCTTGGCTCTATCCAGCCCTGTTCCTTGAAAGAAAACCAACTGTGCTTTCATTCCTTGAGGAGGACTCTGGGTAGAATAATTGACTGTATTTCCACTGGAGACAGTGGAGCCTCATTGACTTCTGCTTTCCGTAACAAAGCACTGGGGATCCCTCAGGATCAATCTGGATTACAACCATTAAGCTTTCAAATATGAAATCATTGAGATTGTTTAAGGAAAGCACTTCATCAGCATTGGTTTTCACTGATTTCCTGTAGAGCTTTTTGGTTTTTTGGATAAGGGTATTATGGCAGCAGTAGATTTTTATATAGACACATCCTGGACCAGCGAATCTGCCCAGTCTGTGGCATGAGGTAACTGGTAATTCAGCCTCTTGCTGGAAACTGCTCCTCATCTACAGGATGTGGGGCTACTAGCAAGGAAATATCTACCCATTCATCCTTTCCCAAGGTCCACAATTCCCTTTGGAAAATGGAAAAGCAGCAGCTCATTTCTGCACCAAGAGAGACCTTAAACAAGTCGGGAGGTGTCCCCATCCTACTCCCTCCTGCCCCGCTGGTGTCCCAGTGAGGAAGGTGTTTGTCAGGATTGTGGGCTCACATCTCTTCCTTCCCCTTGCCCTGTCACCTTTAAAATAAGGCCAGGATTTGGAAGCACTTAGGCCAGGCTTAACTTTATTGCCCTGTTGGAGTTAATGGGGATACGGACCACTGCAAACGGAAACATGTGCAGGTGTGTGGGATGGACACCTTGGAAAAAACCTCCGCAGGCTTTTCCAGGTTTCCCATTTCAAGCATCTTTGGTGAGATTTAGGGGGATGAAATACTCCTCTGGGATCTATTTCTTAACCAAAATCAACCTGTAAAAAAAAATGGTGTTCTTTTTTTACCACCGTGGTAAATTCGGCAATGAAATAGGGATGTTTGAGGAAGAAAATCATTTTCCTTTGAAAAATGTGACTGATGCAGCAAATCCTGTTGCAAAAAATACCTTCCTGTGGCTCTCAGAGATGTATTCACTGAAGCTGATTATTGGGTTCCAAGTAGGAAGTTTAAAATCAGCCTGAAAAACTGAGGTATGAAAGGAAAATACTGTACCATTTCACAAACAACCCCCCCCCCCAAAGAAAAACTCTGTCAAAATTTATTTTGCCCATGAAAATCTTTACATTTGATGATCATTTATTTTTCTGATTAAACAAGCTTCCTTCAAGTACTCTTCTGGAAAGTTTTCAATTCAATATACTTGAAATTAGAGTTTTCCTCAGCTGGGATAAGCAATCACTGCAACCTTTTCTATTACATTTTTGCTAGGTGTTCCTGTTATCCTTGTGAATCAAGGTGGGGTCTGGCACAATCCTTTCTTCTCTTTCTCCTGCTGTTCTTATTTCACACCTCTCTAGAAGTACTTTATTTTCTTCTCATTTACAGTGTAGAAGACCTGTTCAGCCTTCTATTAATGGTGATGATAAAAAAAAAAAAGTGAGCTAATTTCATATGGAGAAGGGCAAATAATTTCCAGGGTTCAGTGGGGACTTAATTGGTCTGCGGTGGTTTTGGACTCAAAGTTATCACTGAGATGTTTCAATTGTCATGGTCCACACCCAGATATTTTTCTGCATGGAAGTACTGGGTCTGGTTTGCAAGAATTTGGGGTTGGAATTGTTTAGACTAGAAAAACCCTCAAGTGCAACCATTCCCTCAGCTCTGCCACTAATCCATGTCCCCAGGTGCCACATCCACACGGCTTTTAAACCCCTCCAGGTGCGGGGACTCCACCACTGCCCTGGGCAGCTGGGACAGGGCTGGATGCTTCCCGTGAAGAAATTTTCCCTAATACCCAATAAACCTCTCCTGGTGCAACTGGAAGATGTTCCCTCTCCTCTTGTCTCTGTTCCCTGGGAGCAGAGCCCGACCCCCCCGGCTGCCCCCTCCTGTCAGGGACTTGTGCAGAGCCACAAGGTCCCCCCTGAGCCTCCTTTGCTCCAGCCTGAGCCCCTTTCCAGCTCCCTCAGCCGCTCCTGGGGCTCCAGCCCCTTCCCAGCTCCATTCCCTCCCCTGGACATGCTCCTCCTGGTGCTGAGGACATTTCCATACACCCTGATTATAAACCATTTTGAGAAGCAGCACTGTGAACAGCATGCTTTGCTAGCTTGGGACAGATATAATTTTTTCTTCAACACATTGGCTTTGGTGAATTGATGGAGGCAAATCTTTTTGATGGGAAAAAAAAAAAAAAGTAGGTTTTGTGGGAAATGAAGAGTAGCATGATTTTGTGCTTGAGGAGCTTGGGTGGGTGGTTGCTTGGTTTCTCCCATCCCACAGGGGATGCCAGCTATGGGAGTACCAGGAAAAGCAGTGGGTGGCAGTTGGTGTTCCTCTCCATGCCGACTTCGACAGTCACTGGATGCTGCCCAAGTTTTGCTCTGCCCTTATCTGGGGCCAGACACATTGTTCACTGCGACTTCATTTACTGATTTACCCAGACACTCCTTAGAAACCCAGTAGTCAGAGGAGCTGCAGATAGTGGTTTGGGTGTGGGGATGGAAACAGCATTAATGTTTTTTTTCCTACGGACTGAGAAAGCGTGTAATAAAAGTTTCAAAAGTAACCGTGTGCTGAGCACGGAGCTCTTCCAAGCCGTGTCTGGGAGTGCCAGGTTGCCCTAGGCTATCTTACACTTGATTTTGCCTCATCCTTCAGAAAGATTTCCCTTGTATAAACAATTTTGGTTGTGATTTGGGGTTTTTTTTGAATGTGCTTCTTTGAAAGAAAACCATCAGAAAGGCATGTAAGTGGAACTTGGTGTCCAGCTGCTCTCATCGGATTTATTGTATTAACAAAAACACGGATACCTGTGCCAGAAAGGAACTAGTATTTTATGAAATGCGGTGTTTTAGTCAGTGTGACCTCTTAATTTGGGGCAGAATCTCAAGAATAAGCTGCTCCCTAGGGCACCCAGCAAGGAGAAGAGGAGGGAGCCCAGTTATTTATCACTCGACGTGATGGCCAGCCCTTTGGGGTTGTGCACACGCCAGCGAGCTGGGCTTAGCCAGGCGAAGCTGCTCATGGCTGCTGAGACGGGCTCCCGAGGGGCGAATCCTCCTCTGGGGACATCCTTGTGGCCAGGGGCCACGGGAGGTGCATGTGGGATGGGATTGTTGGCTGTCTGGTGCAGTTGAGGTGGCCAGGAGTTGTCTTCCAAACCTGAGTGCTGGGATGGGGTTTGGAAGCCCCACACTGGGCACTTGGGAAGATTTTTCAGTCACTCGTTCCTTGGATTGGACACCCGGGTTGGGGTCTTGTCACCAGTACAGCTCAGTGACAGGGGACTTCAGTAACCAAGCTCCCCGTTTGAAGATACTTTGCCTCCATCTTCTTGCTTGTTTGGGTCATTCATGTGCAAACCTGATTTTTTAGTTAAATTACAGCCAGTTCTTTTTTCAAAAGAGGTGGTTTTCACCCCCCTCCCCAGATCTACCCGTCTCAGATGGGTGCACGGTTTGCAGGGGAAGTGGAGCAGATCATAGGAAAGTCAACCACAGGGTGACCTCTGTGGGGGCAAATCGGGGGTCGCCAGTTAGACGAGGGAGGGGCTTGTCTGGCTGAGCAGAGAACAAAAAGAATGAGATAAATCCGCTGTAAGAAAAACGAGATTTAAAAAAAAAAAAAACCCCTTAAAAAAAAAAAAATCAAAACCACAACAACCCCCCAAGTTTTCCTTTCTGAAGAACTTTGTGTGCCGGTTTAAAAAAGGAAACTTGAACAGATCCGGTAAAAATCAGTCCGTGTCCTGGGTGTTGTTTAGACCTTAATAGTACAGGTGGACGAGGAGGGCCTGGTGCCAAATACTTTTGGTTTAGAGGGAGTGGTGGGAGTGAATTCTCCCAACCGCTCCTAGAAAGGCTTAACTTTCTGCACACAAATCAATGACAATCTCCGCTTGGCTGCAGACACCCGGGGAGCAACGCTGCCGGATTCCCCGCGCAGCCACGGCAGCCGAGGGGAGGACGAGGGTCGGCACCTGGAGAGGGAAGGTGGGTCAGATGCTCTATTTTTGGCTGCTGAAATAGGTGATTTTTAGTTTTTAACCCCCCCCCCCCCGCCCCCCTTCAGCTTTTAGGGGTTTTGCAGGATATTGAGGGGAGGGGAAGGTACTTGAATTTATTGCTCGGAGGCTAATCGTGCTCATGTTGAAAATCTTTGGCGCGTTGGAGCGATCCTCTGTACTAATCTGTCGCCATTTACATGTGTTCTTAATTGCTGTTTGAACTCAAACCCGTGAATCTCTGTCTGATTTCTTTCCTTGGTATCTTGAATCTTTACCAAGCCCGGAGATTTTGGCTGTACATCAACACCTGTGCAATACAACCTCTCAATTCTCAGGGCTTTTTTTTTTTTTTTTTTTTGTAAGTCCAGCTTAGTTATATGTTTATTTGTTTTAGATAGGAAATACCAGTGCAAAAACAGATCTGCCAGTATGTCCAGCTGGGAAAGCAGAAGAGATCTCATGAGGCAGTTGATTAATATTTAGAATAGAATAGAATAGAAATAGATATTAATAGAAATATTTTAGTAGATGGAAATATATAATAGAAATATATGTCTATAATAATACAAGATAGTACTTACTATATTCCATTATATATTTTTTATACTTTCCTATTAGTATTTGTGCTGAAGGAGTTTTTGTTTCAGTTGTTCCTTGCAGAAAACTTGTGGGAAAAAATCCCGTTCTCCTCTTGAATAGTTAAGGCATCTCGGCAGATTTAATGCTGGCAAAGAAATTGTGATTAAAGATGTGCTGGGAGGCATGGTTGGGAGGAGGTCGATGCTTGGTGCAGGGTTAAGCCCAGCTCAAGCTGACCTGCTCCGTGCTGCCTGTGCTGCAAGCATGCGGAAGCCGCAGGTCCTTTATCTGGAGACCCCATATCTGGAGCTTGGGTGTAAATCTCAGTCTATCTTGGGAACTTTTTCCTTCTTAGCTAGCAGATGGGATGCAGTAGGACAGTGTGTTGCACCTAGTTAAGCGCTTATATTTTTAACAGCTCCTTCTCGAGATGAAACGCTGTTTCAGCAGCACAAATCCCCTCTCCGGCTCCCCCGACCCCATGTAGGCAATTCCCAGATCCACGCTGCAGATAAAAACAACAGTGCTGGTTTTGTTTAAGGTTGGGCTGAATGAAAACAGGAGGGGAGGAATGTGTTCGGCAGAGGAGGAACCGGCGCTCGGCCATCCCCGCGCTGCTCCCTGGCGCGCGTTGGCTGGACACAAACCCTCGGCGCGGCCGTGCGCGGACCTGCAGCTTGTTCTGCCCTCAGAAGGGGGATGTGGAACCCCCTTCCAGTTCACTCAGGTGCAATATTTGGGGAAATGAAGCTGAATAGGACTTTTTCCTCCTCTCTGCTTGGTGGAAGTGGAATCAGAGAGGAGTTTCTCCTCCTGGGAGGATGTTGACGTTGCTGGGTCTTTCCGAGAGCTGTTTGCAGGGTGTGATACCATGGGCATGGGCAGCCTTCATCATCTCCAGCACCCCACACCAGAGAGGAAACCTTTTACAGGCTTCTCGATGCATATCCTGATGTATCCACACCAGGACAGCCCAGCAAGGCTCCTAGAAAGGTAGAGGAGACGCTCTGTGGTGTTTCCCTGGTCTTCCAGTGCCTTCCATCACTCCCACCACTGCAGCAAGGACTTTCCAAACCCCTACTCCAGAAAAGGCAGCGTTTAACACTCACTTTTTGCCTGTGCTTGACGCTGTTTACTTCAGGTGCCAGGCAGTGAGGAGTCAGACCCGGCGTGTTTGAGCGCTGAGCAAGCACTAGCTGGAGAAACCTGGGATTTTCCAGCGAGCCCGAGGCTGTCCAGCACCTAACTCCCGGAGCCTCCTTTGAAATTCCTCCTCTAATTAATAAATAAGTAGCAAGTTTCACTGACATAATTTCGGAGCTATTGCTCTTAATTAAATAACAAGTTATTAAAATAGTTTCAAAACTGGAGTCTTCCCTGCCCAGTTCGTAGTCCTTGGTCTTTTTCCCATTAAATGTCCCTGGTGGAATGCCTTTATACACTTGTAACTAATTAGAAGAGGTGAAGGATCTCAGACCGCATAGAAACACGGTTTTATTGAGTGTGTGTGTACGATCCTGGAAACCAGGCAGTGATGGGAGGACTCATCCCTGCCCCCGCCAGTGCCCCTGCCTTCCTGGCAGGATGGAGATGGGAATGCAGAATCATGATGGGTCTCATCTGCGTGGTGCTATTCCCATTAATATTTGTATTATATATATATATCAAATTTTATATAAACACAATATGTATTTATACATATATGCACCCATATAATGTATCTTTTTGTGCATGATACATATTATAAATTTCCTTACAATATATAAATTAATGTATATATAAAATAGGCTACTACTTCGGCATTTGATGTTGGAGAAGGGGCAGGCAGCACCCAGCTGCACCCTGCTGCAGGTCGGGTCAGTGAGGTAGCTGCACGGTTTATTTTCCTTTGCCTGAGAGAGCTTTACTCATGAATAGAGGGAGGGGATCTGAGGCTGGGATGCTTCTGCCAAGAATGATTTGGAGGCCTCTTTTTATTAGTCAGAGCTTTTTTATTCTTTACTGGAAGCCTGAGAGGAGCTGTGTGCCTGATGGCAACGTTGCTCACAGGTCTGCATGATTCTCAAGTATCGCTCATGTGAACAGCTTGCCTTAATTATACATTTATTTCTCTGCTCTTGGGTTGCTTTCTTCCCTATTCCTCAAAAAGATGCCCTTGCACCTGAGGAATGGATGTGTGGTGGTCCTGAGTGACTTTTTTTTGAGGTGGGCAAAAGGACACCATATCCCAGCTGTTGGTTTTGCAAGGGACTTGAAGTTCTTGGCAGCTGCAGAGGAGGAGGAGGAGGAGGAGGAGGAGGAGGAGGAGGAGGCGGGAATGTCCACACCATGAAGTCTCTGCGCTGTCTCCATGTGGGTTCAGGCAGATGTTGGGACCATCAAATGACTTCCACCTCCTGGGGAGAGGCAGCAGCCCAGCACTGCTGGCCCCCACCCTGCCCTGCCTAGCAGGGAACCAGTTTGGGAAGTGCCTCCGTGTTGCCCGCGGATGATCCAGCCCAGGAGGAGGAAGGAGACCACTTTGGACTGAGGTCCTGGCACTGCTGGGAGGAGGCAGGGTGGAGGGATGGAGACCAGCCAGCTTCCTAACTATGCAAACAACCCACACCCATGCTCAGTGTTTATCCCTGCCGAGCCCGTCACCATGGTATCTGGGCACCTTTTGCCAAGGTGAGTTGAAGCTGATGGACCAGATCCTCAGCCAAACCCCAGGCTCTCTAGGCATGTGCCTGGGAGGTCTCCTAGATCAGCTGGATCTTCCAGAGCTACTGCTGCTGGGATAATCCCAACCATTTTGCTGCTGCCTTTGGACCCCCTGCTGCTACCTGCCCGGTCACTGGCTGACTCCTGCTGCCATGAGCTCCTCCAAGCAGGTGCATCCTCAACTCTGCCATGAAATTCCCTTATGCTGTGTCACACCATGGTGCCTGGTGGGTGGCCAGAGAGGTGGATCCACAGTCCCTGTGCTGGCACTGCTGTCATCATGCAAAATTTGAGCCCATTCTCTACTGTGTGGCTCGGGGAGGGAAGAGGAAGAGAAGGAGGAAGAGAAGGAGGAAGAGTAAGAGTAAGAGTAAGAGTAAGAGGAGAGGAGAGGAGAGGAGAGGAGAGGAGAGGAGAGGAGAGGAGAGGAGAGGAGAGGAGAGGAGAGGAGAGGAGAGGAGAGGAGAGGAGAGAAAGAAGAGAAAAAGAAGAGGAGAGAAGAGAAAGAAGAGAAGAGAGAAGAGAAGAGAAGAGAAGAGAAGAGAAGAGAAGAGAAGAGAAGAGAAGAGAAGAGAAGAGAAGAGAAGAGAAGAGAAGAGAAGAGAAGAGAGAAGAGAAGAGAAGAGAAGAGAAGAGAAGAGAAGAGAAGAGAAGAGAAGAGAGAAGAGAGAAGAGGAAGAGAAGAGAAGAGAAGAGAAGAGAAGAGAAGAGAAGAGAAGAGAAGAGAAGAGAAGAGAAGAGAAGAGAAGAGAAGAGAGAAGAGAAGAGAAGAGAAGAGAAGAGAAAAGAGAAGAGAAGAGAAGAGAAGAGAAGAGAAGAGAAGAGAAGAGAAGAGAAGAGAAGAGAAGAGAGAAGAAAGAAGAGAGAAGAGGAAGAGAAGAGAAGAGAAGAGAAGAGAAGAGAAGAGAAGAGAAGAGAAGAGAAGAGAAGAGAAACCAGAAAAAGAAAACAGCAAAGAGGGAAGAAAAGCAAGAGCATATTTTTTTCTGCAAGTCTATTTAGCTGAAAAAAATAAGTTTTTGTTACCAATGCTGAGCAATTTCAAAATAGGAAATGTCCCCTCTTGCCTTACCAGCAAGTTACTGCCTCGGCCACTCACTGAGGGGATGAGAAGAGATAAGCCACATCAGCTCATCCCTGTCTCCTGTCTCCACTGTCCCTCCAGACCTTCTCCCCAGCCTTGCAGGAATGCAGACTGCTGGTGCAGCTGCCTTCCCTGCACAGAAATAATCATTCAGGGGATGAGACTCAAGGCAGCCGTGGATGGATTTGGTGGCTTCTCGTTTCCAAGTGATTGCCCAGCTGCTGTCACAGTCTGTGCTGAGGGACTGAGTGCCATCTGAGAGGGGGCTCTGGAAGACCACCTCAGCTGGGATTAGTACCTCCGTGCCACAGCTGGGTGCTAAAAAGGGATGGGCTGTGAAAGAAATGGGTCAGATTTGCTTTCCTCTATTGTAGAATGATTTGGGTTGGAAGTGACTTTAAGGATTGTCCATTCCACATGCCTGAAATGGGCAGGAACACCTCCCACTACCCCAGGTTGCTCCAAGGCCTGTCCAGCGTGGCCTCGGACACTTCCAGGAGTGGGATATCATCGTTTCCAACTCTCACTGCCTTCTGTCTTTAGGGAGGTCTTTTGCTTCGTGTTGAATTTATGTGTGAGGCAACCTCCCCCATGGACAGGAGGCAGATCCCAGCCTCTTCAAGGTGCTGGGTGGCTTTGGGAGCTGCAAGGGAACATGAGAACCTCTGAGTGTTGCAGGGTTGTGATTTACATCCGGGCCCAGGCCTAGTTTACTTTGGGCAATTTATACCCTCTTAGTCACGTCTGAAGAGAAATTAAAGAGATTAGCTCTTCTGAGCTTTAATTTCCCTGCATGTAAAGTAAGTTCAGTAGTTGCATTCCATGAGTCTTGGTCTGGCTTTGAGAGGTCTTGGAGATCCTCTGGATACAAGGTGGTAAAATGAATGCTAAGTGTTGCATGGAAAGAGGATGACAGATTTTTATGCTTGTGGCTGCAGCAGAGGAGTCAGGTTGCAATATTCCAGCCTTTCCACAGTGCACATGCACTTTCCAAACAGTTTTGTTGCAATTAATTACAGTGCAATTAAAGCAGAACGACAGTGCTAACTAAGGGCAAAATCTTGTGAAACAAATGGTGTTTGGGCTGATTTTGTAATTGCTCCAAGTTCCTCAGATACAAATTACAGTTGTTAGGGCTCCTGATTTATGGCAGAACAATATACACACAGATAACTCAGGGCAAGGGCTGCCTGCGTGGGCTGCAGGTGCAGAGGTCCATGTCCCATCAGTTCTCCTTGTTGCTGACCCATGAAGGGTGGGTTCTCTTTGAACTGTCCCTTGGCCAGCAGGACACAGGTGGCACCAGCTGTCCCTCTCTGCCTCATCCCCAAGGCTTCTCAGGAGGTTTCCTCACCAGGGAGGTGTTGGTGCTGCTCTGGGTGCAGCTCCATTCTGGGCAGAGGGGTACATGAGAGCCATGAATGGGGACGTGGTGGTCAGAGGGATCCCATTCATCCACGGTGGTCCACCTATGGGAGAACGTGGTCGATGATGCAGGAGTATGTCCAAAGAAGGGCAGTAGAGGTCAGGAAGTGTCTGGAGCACAAATTTCATGAGGAGCAGCTGAGGGAGCTGGGAAAGGGGCTCAGGCTGGAGCAAAGGAGGCTCGGGGGGACCTTGTGGCTCTGCACAAGTCCCTGACAGGAGGGGGCAGCCGGGGGGGACGGGAGTGGGTTGAGCTCTGCCCTCAGGGAACAAGGGGCAGGATGAGAGGAAGTAGCCTTGAGTTGTGCCAGGTGAGGTTCAGGTTGGATACTGGGAAATTTTCTTCACAGAATGAGTGGTCAGGCGTTGGCACAGCTGCCCAGGGCAGTGGTGGCATCTTCATCCCTGGGGGGATTTAAAAGCCATGTGGATGTGGGACTGGGGGACATGGGTCAGTGTTGGGCTGGGCAGTGGTGGGGAGATAAATGGTTGGACTCAACAGCATTTTCCAACCTGAATGACTCTGTGATTCTACTGAATGGCTTAGCCCTTCGGACCCAGCCTTTAGGTGCTTACAGAAGGTCCCTGTGAGGGTGAGCAGGCGAGGCTTGGCGTTGCTAAATCACAGAGAGACCCTGCTGCTTGATCCCTCTCAGTCTGTCCTGTGAGGCTGGAGTAAACCACGATGGATCAGCTGGGGAAGGTGACCTGCAGAGGGAATACAAAGAGGTTGTGTCCTTGTTGGCTTGTCTGGGGCATTTTGTTGCATGGATTGGTTTCCTCTGCTCCTGTTTATAGCTGTACTGGGAATATCGCGCTTTGTTTTTGTGCAGGAAGCCCCTTTCCAGATTAGAGAACTGGAGTGGGTGTTTTCCCACCTGTAATTAAAAGGAGTGAACCTGTGACTTTTTAGCAAAGAAATCCTGTGTCGTGAGTGTTTAGAGGTTATTAGAGTTAAAGCATTTCAAGAAATCCAAACGAAAACCGCCAGGTAATTCAGATACCACAATCTGGAGTTAAGAAATAAGTGAGGCAAGTTTCTGAAAACGTCAAGAGATCGAGCAAAAAATGAGATGAGCTTAATAATTCTTATAATCAAGCCCTTCTGTATTCATTTTTTTACCAATGGATAATGGGATTTGGGCTGTGAGTTGATGTTCCAGTGCTGCCATGAACCTACTTGGACACACCAAGGGCTCCCCACAGGGTCATAAAATAAAATCAGAAACACAGAACAGTTTTTTGGAAGGGACCTTCAAGATTACCTGGTTCCAGTCTCCCCTGGGACAGGGACACCGACAGCTTCCAGTGTCCCAGGTTGCTCCAAGCCCCATCCAACCTGGCCTTGGACACTGCCAGGGATCCAGGGGCAGCCACAGCTGCTCTGAGCACCCTGGGCCAGGGCCTGCCCACCCTCCCAGGGAACAATTCCTGCCCAATATCCCATCCAGCCCTGCCCTCTGGCACTGGGAAGCCATTCCCTGTGTCCTGTCCCTCCATGCCTTGTCCCCAGTCCCTGTGCAGCTCTCCTGGAGCCCCTTGAGGCCCTGCCAGGGGCTCTGAGCTCTCCCTGGAGCCTTCTCTTGTGCAGCTGAACACCCCCAGCTCTCCCAGCCTGTTGTCATAGGAGAATATTCAGCCATGGAGTGCTAATCTGTTCACCAGCCACCACAAAATCCTGTGGTGCTCACGCACATCCTTTGCTGTGGATCTCAGGTGTACTTGGAAAACCAGGGTGTTTCTCACCACCACCTCAGCTGTGGATTGGAGCTGAGCATCTTCCCCCAGCAGGTTTTGGGTACCAGTGCTCCCCACAGCACATCCCACCATCAGCTGGGCTCCTGCTCTGAATACTAAATCCTGAGACAGAGAGAAGGAGCCTGAATGCTGATTAATTTGAGCCTGCGCTGCTCTTATCCTGGTTTCAAAGTAATTGTCTCTCTTGTCCACAATTTTCTCTCCTTACATTTCACTGCATATTTATTAGGTTTTTGTGAGGCTATCTGCAGCCACATTAAACCAATTTACTTCTTGAAATGTCTGACCTTTGATCTTCCAGCCACTGCCTTTCAGAGCCAGAAAAAGAGCCTTTAATAACGTGTCACATGAAAGGCTGGCTGCAGAGGCTGTCACTTGCACACCCCAAATCCAGTTAATAAACTATCGGATGAATCAATTATTGCCTCATGATTGTTACCTATATTTCTGTGCTAAACAGGAAGAGTATTTCCCCCCTCTTCTCCCAGTCGCTTTGTAAGGCAAATGCGTGCAAACAGCTATAGCTAGTATTTCTCAAAAAACATCCTCAATCTTTGTAGGCAGTTCTGATCTTGGCAGATGTGTGGGGAGGGGGTTTGCAGAGACATTAGACTGTCTGTGTGCATCTCATTTGAGGAGTCCCTGCAGCATCCCTGTGTGCTGTGTCTCCTGAGCCCTTCCAGCTGCCCTCTGCAGCAGGCACAGGAGAGGAGAGGGGGTTTAGTGGGTTGCAGAGTGCTTTGCTGGGGCTATTTCGGCTGTTTTCCAGGCAGCAGCAGTGAGGCAGGAGTGTGCCGGGGCTTCTCCATCACAGCAAGGTTGGAAGCTGCCACCCCAATGACTTCACTCCTCACTGTCACCTCCCAGCACCCCGGGCACCTCCTGGTGTCCTTGTGCATCAGGGCTGGACACTTCTGTGTCTTTGCTGAAGGACAGGCATTCTGTTCCAAGGGTGGTGCCTCACCTCCTGACCCATGGAAAGGACAGACTGGGGACAGGAGCCCTTCCAGTGGGCTGCTGGCAGTGTTGGCACAGCCAGCTCTCCATGATAGGAGTCAGGGCAGCTCACGTCATGGTCTTTGCTGTATCCGGCCACACCATGTGCCTTTTATTTTGCATTCCAGTTATGTAGTTGGAGTCAGGCATGTTATCTCTCATTGCTACGGAGCCATAGAGCTCTTGGGGGATTGCTGAGAAAAACACAGGCAGATGTGGCTAAGCCGGTGTTGAAGTAAAGACTTGGGGATGGAGCTGGTGGGATCCCTTGGGGTCTCCACAGCCTCTGCACACAAGACGCTGCTGCCCTGAACCCCAAGAAGACACTGGGTCTAAGATGCCTTTTCTTTCAGGCTGCTGGCTCTCTGCATCTGGTTTGGCCTGCTGTTGGGGAGGATGGAGAGCATTGTTCAGGTCCTCATGGAAGCCAGAGCATCCATGAGGCCCGAGGGCTACAAGGAGGCCCCTGCTCAGGCTGTGGGGCTTTGCTCAGGCTTTGGGGAGAGGTATCCCTAGCAATCCCAGCTGCCCTGGCAGGGGCAAATCCCTCCCTATTCTGCTGAAATCAGCAGCAAAGCTGGGTTTCCCCGGGTTGGAATGGGCCAGTGAAGTTTAAGCACAGCAATTACAGTTTCTGTCACCCACAAGGTTTTCTGATGTGTCACTCTGGAACAACGTCTTGCCTAGGAGCTCCATTTCACTCCCAGTGACATCTCTCTAGGGCAGGAGCAGGCAGCTGTCCAGAGGGTACAGATTCATCCTGGAAGTGGCCTTGGCAACACACTTCAACATCCATGTATTATTTATTTTCCCTGACTCTTTTCATCCCTTACATAGTTGCTTAACAGCATCAGCCTTTCACAAAGGGATGGAGAAGGGCTGAAAAATGCAGGAGGCAACCCAGGTCTTCTCTCTCTGCTTTAATCTTCCCAGGGTGACTTCTCGCTTGCCATATGGGGATGGGACATGCTCCTGATGTCCCCAGTCTGCAAAATACCACAGCACTGAGCAGAAGCAAAGTCTCGAGTTTCAGGGGAAGGAAAAACCATCTGCATTGCTCTCTGGCACATCTGTGCTGATTTGGCTCTGTGAGGACTTGGTTTCAAACTTGTAGGATTCAGCCTCTTCAGAAAGGCTGGGATTAATTGCTGAAATGAGGAGTGCTGAAAGCTGGGTGAAGAAGAGGTGGAGAGAAAGAGGGAAGCATGGAAATACTCTGGGTTGATAAATCCTTGTGTCAGTCTTGAGTTTATTAACATTCATGGTTAAGATTGTTCTGTAGGAGATTATCCGCTGGGCTTTGCCTGCCGTGGATGCTGAGGGAGGTAGAAATGCGCATCACTGGGGAATCACAGAAACATGGAATTGTTTAAGTTGGAAAAGCCAGAAGGTCCCCCCTGAGTTCCCTTTTCTCCAGGCTGAGCCCCTTTCCCAACTCCCTCAGCTGCTCTTCATCAGACCCTTCACTTTGTAAGTTTCAAAGCAAATCTCAGATTTGAGACAAGATTCAGATGGTCCTGAAGACTTTAATAAAGTTTCATGAAAAAAATAACTGTGCCAAACCAGACCTTATTCTGTTCATTGTTGATTGCTTTTCGGCTAAAGGCACTTAGTCTACTTTCCAGCTTTAATCCTGACTCACACCTTGCTTCCTGCTTCCTGAGGCAGGTAAAAAGTCATGATCATACACACGTTTTATTCAGGACTGTTTAGAAGTTAAGCTTCAGGGAGGAAATTAGGCTGGAATAAGACAGGGATGGGGAGAAGTACCTGTGTTAGTCCTGGCTGTGGAAAGCCAGATGACCACATTGACATGGAAGGCCTGGAAGCCCCTGCAGAGACTTCTGCCTTGTCCTTGGGTGTCTCAGAAACCACCACTTTGCTTTCACATATTCCAGCAAAAAGAGCCCTGGCGTTGTGGGTTGATTCTCTTTAAAATGATGCTATCACTTCTGCCTCTTTTACATTCAACATCCTGTGGTACCCTGGCAAGAGCATCCCAGCCGAGGTGCTGTGCATTGTTTTCCAGCCCTAAATCCATGGGGGCTTGTGGCCCCCACCATACCCCATCCAGGTGGGCAAGGAGAAATCCAAGCCTTTCTGACCTTCAGCTCTCCTCCTTGGGAGATGAAATTAATACTCCCTGCCATACCTTGGAGGGATACTGCTGGGATTAATTAGTTAATAGAACAAATCTTGCTCGCCTGCCTCGGTGAGGGCAACTGTCGTGTGGCTGAGTCTAAGATTCACCTTTCCAATGACCACAGGGGACCTTAGGTCTTTGTGGCTGGGATTTTGCCACGACTTGGGCGGGAGCATCCTGTGGATCCTGCCAGGACCCACCCCTTGGGTGGTGAAGGGCTGAGGCTGTTGCAGGGATGCCACAGATGCCTCCCTGCAGCCCCACACCGCATAATTCCAGGCTCACAGTGCTTCCTCTGCAAAGGTAGATTTGGTTTCTATTAATAAGGGGATAATAGCACGGGAAACCTGACTGCAGGATGGCCCATGCCCAATTACTGCGGTCGCTGGGCTACAGCAGCCGCTTCCCTGCAATTATCCCACCGCGTGCCAGCACAGCACAGCCCTCTGCTTTATTCTTAGCAACAGAGCCCCGGGCAAGGTCAGGGGGGTCCCTGCAGCGAAAGTCTCTGGGTGGGGAATGCAGGAGTTGAGATGGGGGATGGCAGAGCCACCTCGGTGTCACCTGCCGGAGATGGGGCTGGTGGGGACGACACAGAAGTGATGCCCCCCCTGCCCTGGAATATGCAGCTGTGAGGCTGGCAGCAGAGCAGTACCCTTTTTTGTCCTTGTCCCAAGCCAGGTGGTGCCAGGAGAGTCCTGGTAACCCCCGAGGGGCACATTGGTTATTGTGGGGTGGTAGCAATCAGCCTCATTTTTTGGGGAGGCACAAAATTCCCAATTCGGTCAAAATTCAGGGTGGCCTTGGCCATGCTGGGTTAACACTTGGGCTTGATGATCTTAGAGGGCTTTTCCAACCTAAACGATTCTGTGATTCTATGATTTAGGGCTGGATGTGATGCTTGGTCTTGGTCCCAGTGTAAAATGGGTTGTATGGAAGCTCTGCTCGTTTGCACCCACTGGGAATTGGCCTGTCCAGCTTAGCAAGCCCACAGTGGAATCAGAGGTAGGAAGGGCAGGGGGTGGTCTGGGGATTGAGACTTGGGAAACCCAGTGTGAATTTCTTTTCCAGCACATTCCCTATGCATCTCTGAGAAGCCACTTTCCTTCTTCATCCCTCAGGTGGGTATCCACAAACATGGTTAATGGCCTGGCAAGAGGGATGCAGTGAGAAGAGGTGCATTCCACACAGGGAGATGCTGAAAGCCAAGCTACCCAAATCACTCTAAAAACCTGGAAGACCCTTCCTAAACTTGTGTTGGCTGTGGGAAAAAGATGAATGAAAAATATGTGTTGAGGATAAAAAGTGATGCTTAAAGGGCAGGAGTAAAGCCTTTCTGTGAGAAAAGTCCAGCTCAAGCCTGTGCTGTTTCAAATTAAGTTTTTGGTTTCCTAGAGGCAGCAGACGATGGTTCACTCAATTCTCTCCCCACTGTCATTAAAACTCGAGTGTGTTGTCTGGATATAGTATTTTGCCCTACCTTAAGAGCTCTAATCTTTTTAGGACCATTTCTTGCCACTATCTGCAGACACTCGAAAGCCTTCTCAACCGCGGAGTGAAATACAATCCCTGTCTTGGGGAGCTTTCCCTCCCCTTTGTCTTCTGCACAGACAGAGGGAAAATTACCACTTAACAAATCTGCCAGGTCTGAAATTTTCTCCCCCCCCCTCCTTCACCCCTTTTGCAGCTATCATTTGTCGGGGGTTGCTTTCTCCCAGTGCCATCTGCCTTTTGCAGGGAGATGGCGAGGAGCGTTTTATTGTTTGCCGAACAATTCCCTGCAATTTGCTGTTCGCTATTTCTTTCGGGCTCCTTTAATCCTTTTTTTCACTTGCTGCTGCTTATTTTTAGCTTGCGCGCCATTTGTGTTTGTTCCCCAAAACTGTTTATATTTTTAAAAACCTCACTTTGTTGGTACTTCTTTTTGAGTGTCCCTTCTTGCATGCAAAACCTTCCCTGCCCTGTCCTTTCCACAGCACCCTGTCAGGCTTGGTGGTAGATGCAACAAGCTGTCATTCCCAGCTTCTCTCTCTACCCCTGTTTTCCCCTGGAATCCCACTCTTCTTTCATGCCCCCATCATTTTGGTTTTGTCCAGTGAAAATCCCAGCTGAACTGTGGAGGTGCCGAGTGATGCCACCAGCCCAAACCTGCCAGTCCCAACTCCTTTTGGGTGATTTACTCTGTCCTGGTGCACACCAACATCCTCTGGCTTTGCCAGGTGCCAAAACACTGCCATGATGGGCTGAGCCACCTGGCTGCTGGGCTGGTGCCACCAACCATGGGCTGTGGGCACAAGATTCAGCACATGGCAACCACCTGGCATATGGGATTCACTCAATGGTTTGGGCTGGAAGAACTGTAAAGGTCCTCTAGTCCAACCCTCCTGGCATGGGCAGGGACACCTTCCACTATCCCAGCCTGCTCCAAGCCCCATCCAACCTGGCCTTGGACACTGCCAGATATGGGGCAGCCACAGCTTCTCTGGGCACTGTGTGCCAGGATCTCACCATCCTCATTATGAAAAATTTCCTCAAATCCAAGCTAAATCTCCTTTTCTTTAGTTTAAAACCTTTACCCCTTGCCCTACCACAACACCCCTGCGAAGAAAAGTTTGTTCCCATCAGAGCCCATGGGGTGGCCCTGACCTGGAGCCCTTCTGAGCTTTAGGCTGCCTCAGTCTTTAGGTTAAAGCTGAGCCTGAGATGAGAGCTAGTTCAGACTGATAGTCTAGACAGAGGGCTGAGTTGGGATTTAGAAAAGCTAACATCAAATTTTGGCTCTGCCGAGGGCTTCATCCATGGCCTTTGCAAATCATCAAGTCTCTCTGTTCCTTTTCTGTACAAAATGGGGGATCTTTTTGTTCTCCCACTGTTTCTTTGGAGCACAAGCATTCAGGAATGAATTATTCCTTCCTTGGTCTCACTTACACAGTGCCTTTAAGGGAATGAGCATCCAGCTTGTAGCTATAAGACACTGGTGCAGTTTAAATGGTCACTACAATTAATAGCAATAGTAATAATAACAGTAATTGTCGTCCTAGTAGTAGTAATAGTAATAATAATAATGATAATAAAACCTTGCCCAGTAGAAACTTAAGTCAGGTCTGAACATGCTCCGAGCCATCATCAGTAAACAATAATATTGGATATTTTTGTTTCCTTGCTTGTATGTGCACTGGTAGGGCTATGCCTCACTCCTGTTATTCAGTGCTGCAGCTGGAGAATCAAAATCCATTTTTTCTCCAGCCCATTCTCAGGATTCAGAAATTCAAGCAGAACTTTGTTATCTGTACAAACAGCTCCTGATCTGCCCCAATTGATTGCCCCGAGGGCAAGTAGCCACGTCCAGCATGACCCCCTTGTTCTTGAGCTACACAAACTGTCTCTGCTGTGCCAGCCAGGAATACATATTTCATTTGTCCCTGGTGGTCCTGTCTCCTCCCTCATTAATATTGCAACGACCATTCCTCCCTGGGAGCACCACCTGGCCCCTGGAAGGCTTTGAGCCTCCCTATTTTGGGCAGAGGCACGCGGCAACTCTACTAGCTCCATCCTCCCACAGCGTCAAAGCTGCTGCATTTTTCCTGGGATCATTCAGAAAGTACGTTTATCACAATCATCATCTCTCTCTCTTTTTTTTTTTTTTTACATGAACAGGTGAATTTATGTTGGAAAAACAACTTGAGTTTCATGACCTCAGAAAGCATTAGGAATAGATCTGGAGACACTTTCATTTTGCTGCTTTTTTTTGCTTTTCCTGGAGGTGCAACCCCAGAGCTGCATCTTTAATTGCTGTTTTCATGAGCATCACAGCAAATGCACTGTGGTTTAGGGGGAAAAAAAAAGTGGGATCTCTGTTAATAACCAACACATCTCGCTGCCGATATCTCAGACCAACAGAACAGTGTTATTTCTCCTGTCTCCTAATAACAAACTGATTTTCTCTGTTGTCTTTCAACATCTGATGAGTTCTTGCTCTCATTTCCCTTTAGTAAGTGCTATTTTGTTTCCATTATTACTCAATAGTAAAATCTTTTCCCGGCGACTTTACCAGAAGTAGATTTACAGCTGTGAAAATAAGCTTGGGCGTGATGAGATCTTGTCATTTTATTATCTATTAAGTGCCTCGCATGACTTTGTCGTTATCAAAATGTAATTATGCATTTTAATAGTTCCATCATCTCCGTTTGTTGGTTTGTTTGTTGGTTTTGTTGTTCTGTTTTGTTTTTTTTTTTCTTTAGGAGGGAAATGATGAAAAAAACTCCAAAATTGATCCTTAATACAACTCAAAATACGAATACCGCTGACTTTGCTGGCTTCTTCCAGGGGAAGGGCAGAAAATACCGTGCGCAGCGGTGGTGCGGATCTGCCCGGGGTGATGTTCGTGTTAGGACACATCTTCGGTTTGGGTTTTTTTTTTTTCCTCCATGCACATGGAAAAAGCTGGCGTTTCCTGGTTTGAGATACGGTATTTACTGATCCTTGCGCGGCGCTGGATGTTAATTGTCGTCGGAGGTTCTGGGTGTGGGCGAATCATTGTATAATGCCCACACCCTTCGGGTGGCTTAGGGCGCGGCGTTGTCTTTGCCTCACCGTGCAGTTCTAAGATGTATTATTACCCAAAAGCAACACACCCTTCCGTGCTTCTTTTGTTTTTATTAGGGATTGCTCTGAACCAGCGCTCCCAGCACCTGGCAAAGCCGCTGCTGGCTGTGCAGCTCGTAACTCAGGCTTGCCCGGGCTTCCTGCTGGGATTCCCTGCGGAGCAGCTCTCACTGCTGGTGCTTTGGGGTGGGAGCGGGCCAACTGGGGCACCTCCATGGGTTTGATGGCTTCTAACTAAAGGCATCTGGTGTGGCTGAAGACCACCAGGGATTTGGTCTGGTCTTACCTAGGCTGAGCTCGCAGACTGCGCCTACCTAGACAAAGCTTCGCGTGATGAGTAAGGGGGGGAGATGGAGAGGTGGGAAAGGCGAGTATTTCTGTCACAATTGGATAGGGCAGGAGAGGATTACCCCTTTGCAGAGGACTTGCAGCCTGATCCCTGTTTTGGGCACTTTGGCTGGAGATGCCCCATGTAAGGGCTTTTGAATCCGTGAGCTGCTCCACCTCAGTTTCCCAACTTCCTGGCAGCTGCCCAGCCACTTCTCCCACGTGGTGCAGGTCCTGATAGTGGCCAACACAACCAATTCTTTCTTCAAATGGAGCCATTTCTTTTGAACTGTTTAGCAAAGAGGTGTCCCAGTGAAGAGCCCACTTTGTACATCCCACTTGGCCATTTGCAGAAACACACCACAGGTGTCACATCTTCTCCACCCTGACACAGCCACTTTGGTGACTCTTCCACCGTCTCCACCTGGACAGCCCTCAGGTGTCACCCTGGTGTCAGTGGTGATGCCCCATCAATGGTGACTCCTTTGCTCACTTTTAGGTTGCTGCCACCTTCTCCAACCACCCAGTTTTCCTTCTGTGAAGAGTTTTATTACTTTTTCTTGCCTGAAGCAGGGGGCCGTATTTAAATGAAACACATCCAAGGCAAACTTGCAGAGAAGTCTCACCTTTCGTGTGCCACATGATTGAATAGGGGGGCAAAGATGCAACCCCCTTATTAGAGTAATATAATTCTCCATCTCAAATAGGAACCAGGGATGTTTTAATGATTGGGCTCATTAGGTGGACTTTCCACTTAAAGTGTCTGTCTGGCAATTAAGTCTGGAAAAAGCATGACTGATGACCACACCTTCTGTGACTTAATGGGGAGTCTGAAGGCTGATCTTATTATCACACTGATACAGTCTGTGATAAAAAAGAATTTAAGATACTCTCCAGAGATTTATTTGCCCATTAGGAAACTGCCAGGAGAAGGTAAGGTCAAAGCTGAACAGAGGAAAGTACTAAACACTTGGGATACAGGTGGGTGAAAATAGGAGGACAAGATTTCCACTCTTGGCTCCTTTAGTGACGTGTTCCCTGGCCTTCACCAAGTCACTTTCTTCGTGTGTTTTTTTCCAGTGTGAGTGGTCATCACCTTGTTGGGCCTTGTGGTGGCCCTGCAAATACTTGATGGAACAGTACCATGTCTTTGCCTCAGTGACACAAGTCCCTGCTGCCATCCACTGCTGGATAAGCATGTGGGAAAAGTGGTGTGGAGTGGAAGGAAGCACATACAGTCAGGAGGAAAGTGATGGTGATTAGGGCAGGGAGATTAAAAACGCAGAATTTCTGTTCTCCTCCAAGAGGATCCTCATGGGTCCTCAGTGATTCCCTTGCCTATTCTGTCTGCTTTAAAACATGACCTGCTGTAATATTTTACTTAAGCCTGGTGTTTAATGGACTGGAACTTATTGTAGAGCTCACTGTGCTGGCTTCAAACCTCCTGTTGGGTACCATTTTACTGACATTAACTTGCCATAGCTTGTCAGTGATTTTAACTCTGCCGATGGGTTGAACGCCCCAGGATAGAGGAGCCGACTCTTCTGGCTTTGTACTTCACTTTAGCTTCCTTAAGTACAGTGGGGAGAGATAATTCAGCTAAATAGATTTTAGTACAAAGTGAAGGTTTTGATGACAAAAGAACTGCTCTGCATCTGGGTCAGTTTTGTCAGATTAATGGTGGAATTGTGAAAAAATGGAAGTGTTTCATTTCAGCATCTACAAAGCAAAAGTCTTGACTTTCACTGGCAGCATGATTTCTTTAACTCAAGGTTTGCTGTGTTTTTGATTAAACAGATGCCTGGAATTTAGGAAAACATTTTGTTTCAGGCTGAGCAAGTCAATTTTTAATGTTCTTCAGTTCCAGAAAGGAGACCCGCTCACTCTCATCCTTCTTCTCCTGAACAGCCTCCTCCACTTCACTCTGTGTCCTTTGCAAGGGGGTCTTGCCAACTCCAGCCCTGTCTCTTCCATTAGAAAAACAGAGTCCCAGACTTCTCTTATCATCCTTCCACTTTGTCTTCCCTCCGTGCCAAACAGAGTGTTGGGAGTCATTCCCTGCCCCCCCATGCTACTTAGATTTGTGTGGACACTAATAATTGAATATAAAGGCATTTGCTCTATGTCTTTAAGGAATCCTTTTGAAGTTGACTCTGTTGACCTTCAAGGCCCTTCATAATTTTTTCCTTCTCTGTTTTCCTCTTCTTTGTTGTTCCTCATGCTCCTGTAATCTTCTCTCCTGCCTGCTTCCTTCACCTCCTCCCACCCTGCTCCATGACTCCGGTTATCTGCTCCCTGTGTTTGAAGCACTTGGTGGCTGGTGCAGCCAGCATCCTCTGCCCCACGAGCCTTTGTCTAGCCCCTCTCTGCGAGGAGCCTCTCCTGCCCACCCTGTTCTCTCCAGGTGGTGTTTTTCCTGCACTCTTTTCACCCCTTGAATTGCTTTTTTTGTCTCACTCCCATTGGGAAATGTTCAATTAGGGGACCTGCCTTCATCTTCTGGCTGGCCAAGTGCAATATGTCCACCCACAGCTTTCAGCAGGGGATGGGCTCCCTTCCCTCTCTCTGGACAGAAGTAGGTCTCCACCCTCCCATGCTTATGGCCTTGTAACTGTGTGAGCTTCCTGAGCTGAATCCACACCGTGTCCGTCCCCACTGACTTCTCTGCTGACCTCATGGTCTCCCTGCGGGTGGTTGTTGGGATTGTACGTTCCCACAGTGCCCAGCACGCAGTGGGGTCCTGCATCCCCTGACCAGACTCTGCGATTCGCAGCGTTTGGAGTGACTCAATTAAACAGGTTTCAGACACTGGGAAAAAAACCCCAAACATTTAGGTACTATGTTAGAATTGCTAGAGAGTCTCAGTTTTACAGCTTCAGGGAATGGTTTTCTCTGTTTTGCCAGGAGTTGCAACATTCCTGGGGTGAATAGGAGGACTTAGCTGACCTATCACAGAATCATAGACTGGTTTTCAAGGGACCTTTCATCACTTCAACCCCCTGCCATGGGGAGGGACACCTTCCACTATCATGCCCTGTCCAATCTGGCCTTGAACATTTTCAGGGATGGGGTAGCTACAGCTTCTCTGGGCAACCTGTGCCAGGGCCTCAGCACATTCAGTGTAAAGAATTTCTTCCTTCTTTCTGGCTTCAGTGGGACAAGCAGTCTTCTTTCTAGAGAGTAAATACAGCTCTGAATAAAGGATGTGTACACATGCACACACACATATTTCATGGAGATATTTAGGCATGGGAGTGCTGGTATTGGAGTGGAAGCAAAGCTCTCACCCTGCATTTATCTGGGCAAGGTTTTCCTGCTTATTCAACGGGAGGGAGGAATATGGATTTGCTCGTAGGGGAGGTAAATATTCACAGTGATTTCACGAGGACTTGCACTCCTCCTGCAGCAAAGGTGTGAGCTGAGAAAGGGCAGCAGTGGTTAACTCCATGAAGAACTGCTCCCCCTCTTCGCCAGGGTACAGAGTTCATTTTTCCACTGACGCATCCCTGACAAACACCCAATGAGAGCTGGCATGGGCAGCCAAGTGATTGTGTTGTCACGGCAAAGACCAGTGAAAGAAGAGCAAGATTTATATCGTGGCTGCTCAGAGGGTTGAAGAAAAATGGCCCAAAGCCAGGAGTCATGCAGGCATGGCTGATACTGTCTTCAGTCTTTTGCCAAGTGTGGGCTGGATGGTGGCTGATGTGAAATGGGCTGTGCAGTCCTGGTCCAAGTCTTGGTGGGCATGGTTCCACATCGCAGAAACCAGCCATGCAGTTGACGCTTTCACTGACAGTCTTAGCAGAAAGATGAGTTGCTGAATTGGCCCTGAAGTTGAAAAAAAAATTAAAAATCCAGAGAATTTTGCAGAGGAGAAGCGCAGCCTTTTACCAGGGAAGCAGATGACCCCAGAAAGCCCAGCACACACAGACACTGTGGTGATGGGTTTAATCTACTCAAAAGCAGTGAGGGTAGGGCTTTAGGTTGCTCTCTGGAGATGTGGCCTCAGGTGCAGGTTGGCTGCATACCTGTGGTTGTGTTATTTTATCTGCTCTGTGCCTTGGCTCCCTATCTGCACAACTGGAGCACAGAGTCAGGGAATGGTTTTGGTGGAAAGGACCTTTGAAAACCCCTGACCCAACTTCCACCTCTCGGTCAGGCTCATGCCTTCATGTGGTTGAGTTCTGAGCATCTCCAAGGATAAAAATCCTGGCATTTCTCTGGCCTCATGGTTCAAGGTTTGACCAGCCTCTTACCAAAAAATGTTGTTCTTACGTCTGATCTAAACTTGCTTTGCTGAAACTTCTGCCCATGGCTTCTCGTGCTCTGAGAAGAGTCTGACGTCTTCTCTATAGTTTTGCATTAGGTACGGAGATGGAAAAGTGAGATTCCCCCTTCATGCCCTCTTCTCTGGGCTGAACAAACCTCTCTCTCCTCACCTCGTGTGCTCCACCTTGCTGACCATCTTGGTGCCTCCACAAGGGCCGTTTCTGTCTGGAGACCCCAAACTGGCCACAGTGTTCCAGCTGTGATCTCACAATTGATGAATAGAAAGGAAGGTTCACTTCCCTCGACCTCTGGGCACTGCTTTTGTTCATTCAGCTGAGTGTGTGCCTGCCATCTTCACTGCAAGGACATGCCACTGTGTTCTGGGCACCTTCTTGGCCACCATGTCTTTGTCTACAAGATGTCTCTCTAGGCAAACACAGGTGGAAATTGCTTCCTCTGAGGTGGGATGGATGGGAAGTGCCAGGGTCTTGGCAGAGTTTGGCAGTTTTTCCATAAAAATGCAGGATTTGGATGGGGCTAGAGCTTGGACATGTCATGTTCCCATCTACATCAAGAATGAGCCAATACTCAAATTTCTTCTTTTAAAGAGTGAAGCCTGCTACCTACAGAGAGGTGAGGTAGCTGCAGGAGCTGGAAAGTACTGTAGAAAGGCTGAGGACACACAGAAACACTTTTTTTTGTGTCTCAGGCTTGTTCAGAGGAGGTGCAGCTTGTGTAGCCTTCGTGGTTGCTGATTCAGTACCTGCCCTGTGAATATAATAGGAAGATTTCTGTCTCCACCACTGCCCATCCATCACCTTTCACAAGCCTGGAAGAAAGAATAAGAGGAATAACAGGAAAATAAAGAAACATTGCAGCCAGAAAGCTATCCTCTGTGTTTCACAATTCTATAAATTATGCCCTTCCCTTCCTCTTTAATCGCCAGGCATATAAAATATGCTTGCAGCAGAATCATATCCTTCCATTAAAGTTTCAGAAGAGAAATACAGGTCCCATCTGCCTGTTTAGCAAAACAGGGCAGTGCACAACCATTTCTTTTTTTTTCCGCCCCTCAAAATCTACTTTATGGCAGGAGTTTTTTCTTTTAGGACTGGCTATTTATTTCATTTTCTAATTTCAGCATGTGTTTCCACAAGTCATCTCCTCTTTGTTCTCATGCGGGTCTTTCTCCAATGCCTTCACACTCGAATGCACCTAAAGAGCAGAGGTGCAAACTGCCCTTGGTGAAGGTCAAAGGAGAAAGAAGGTCTTTTAGGACTTGAGCAGGATTGTTGAAGGTGGGCTTCTGCTCTGCAGACAGGACAGACGCTGTCTGAACAGTAGGAGTTGGCAATAGTGAGAATTATTAAACTGGACTGTGGAGGTAACCATGAGCTTCACTGCCCATCCCTGCTTGCTCCCAAGGATATTAATTTTTATTTCTGTTGTTCTGGAGTCAGGATGGGCATAAGAGCTTAGGGTTGGGTTGCCTGCATGATGGAGAACTGAGTGTGGCATTGTCCCTGTTCATACAGGACCTGTCCCCATGACTCCCCTGTGCAAAGGGCAGGGAGAGGAGGCTGCTTTGGGGTGCAGCCTCCCTCCGTGTGTAGGGTGGGATGTTGGAGGGTGGGTACATCCAGGGGGACATGTGACACAACCTTTGTCTGGTTGTGCATGTGAACAGGGCTGGCTTACAGCTTTGGGAAGCAGTGATGGCTGAGAGGGCATGACAGCCTCCACTTCTGGTTCAACCCACTGGGTCTCCATGGAATCACACAATGGTTTGGGTTGGAAGGGGCCTTTAAAGACCATCGAGTCCCTGCCATGGGCAGGGACACCTTCCTCTATCCTAGGCTGCTCCAAGCCCCATCCAACCTGGCCTTGGGCACTACCAGGGATCCAGGGGCAGCCACAGCTGCTCTGGGCACCCTGGGCCAGGGCCTGCCCACCCTCCCAGACAGCAATTCCTTCCCAATATCCCATCCAGCCCTGCCCTCTGGCACTGGGAAGCCATTCCCTGTGTCCTGGCCCTCCATGCCTTGTCCCCAGTCCCTGTGCAGCTCTCCTGGAGCCCCTTGAGGCCCTGCCAGGGGCTCTGAGCTCTCCCTGGAGCCTTCTCATGTGCAGCTGAACACCCCCAGCTGTCCCAGGCTGGCTGCAGAGCAGAGGGGCTCCAGCCCTGGATCATTTTTGTGGTGTTCTCAATACCTGTTCAGTGTCTTATCAGGGGCTACACGAGACACATGCAAACTGGCCTGAATCATTATTTATAGCACTGCACCCTTAGAAATCTCTCCTATGCAGCAGAAGGACATGTATCTCTTTTTTTACCATAAAGCCTCATTTTTATTCAGTGGCATTCAGAGCAGAGTGGATCCAGAGGGCTGAGGCTGTGTGTCTGATTTTTCCGTGCCTGGAGATTTACACCCGCACTCCTGCTGCCATTAAAGGTGCCCTGCTCCAAGTATAAATCAGACTGTGCTCTGGTGGATGCTTTATATGTTTCCCAGAAGTCGTGTGCAGAGGTAGGAAGGACCCACTGCAAATTCTGCACTGGCTTTTGGGGGCTTTTTTGAATGCTGCTGGGGGGAATACAACCACAGGGGGATTTATATTCCCTTTTCCTCAAGGGTTCACCATAGAAAAGGCTTTGCCTTTTTTTTTTTTTTTTTTACCACCTTGGGCAAGAAGATGTTTGGTTTGATATAGGTTCAAATTTTATTTTTAAGCAAAATATGAGAAACACCGGAGAGGAAACCACACTCTGTTCCTTAGAATTAGTGGAAGAAAAGACAGGGCTACAAAAATATTCTCTGATGCACACAGTTGATGAGCATGTACCTTGGCTAATGCAGCATTGAGGGGCTCTGGGTGTCCAACAGGGTTGTACCTTTTCATCTAAAGGTGGTTTTTTAATAAGGATTCAATTCTTGGTTTTACGATGTCCTGTAGTCCATCTCTGTGTGTCACATGTCAGCAGCTCACACTGGGCTCTGATTCTGCAATACCATTTGGAAAAGGGAGCTGAAACCAAACCCATTTCAGACCTCAGCCTTCCAGTACTTACAGGAAGATGATAAAAAAAGATGGAAGGCAACTTTTTACATGGGCAGGTAGTGATAAGACAAGGAGGAATAGCTTAAAACTGCTAAGGGGCAGGATTAGATTGGACATTGGGAAGAAATTCTTGGCTGTCAGGGTGGTGGAGCCCTGGCACAGGTTTCCCAGAGAAGCTGTGGTGGCCCCATCCCTGGGAGTGTCCCAGGCCAGGTTGGATGGGGCTTGGAGCAGCCTGGGGTAGTGGAAGGTGTCCCTGCTCATGGCAGGGTGTTTGGAATGAGATGGTCTTTCAGGTCCCTTCCATACCGAACCATTCTGTGAGTCTCATGACCTACCTGAGGGAGCCTGTGTCCAAGGCCATGACTCAGAGAATAGGGAAAGAGAAAAGCTGTGGGTAAATTTTCCCCTTAATCCCCTTCCTGTCACTCCTAACCTGCTGGGACGGGCAGCTGTCCTGGATTTTTTTTTTAACTCTCCATGCTTTGGCTCCCCTGATTCAATGCCTGGTCGTCAACAACCACAAACCCCCTTTTTCACCCTCCACAAAGGGTGGACCCCCCAGCAGCCACCTGGGCAGGGGGAGCAGCCCAGCTCTTGGCCACATCTGCGCTGTGCTCGTGCACACGCCCACAGCACCATTGCCTTGTAATTAAATCTCTTTTTCCCTGACTGGAAGGATCCTGCTATAAACAAGGGTTTTCTCTAACCATAATTGCGCCCGGCGGAGGGCACAGCTCTGCAATAACTCGGGGCTTTGTTCTGAGAGCGGGGAGCGAGTCCCTCTGCCTCTCCTCAGGTATGCCAACAATGCGAGCGGAACTCCCCGCAACCTGACATGAATCCCAGGGCAGGGTTTGCAAACACAGGCAGTGGTCAAAAACGGGGCTTAAGTGCCTTTATAAATATTTTGAAGTGCCGGCTTGGAAAAGGAAAGTCCCCGGCGTGCTGCGGTGCCGGTGTTTCATCCAGCGCTGGTGTGCGGCTTTGAAGTGTGGTGTGAGCAAGCTGCTGGGCTCCTGCCCATCCCTGGGAAGGACTGAGTGAACAAAAATATACATATCTGTATGTTTAAAACTGTGCAAGAGATTGTATCCACACCCCTTTTTGTCGTGTGTCTTCGTGGACAAATGGGGAAGAAATTAGTGTGCTGCAAGGGGTGTTCTGTTCATGTGAGGGGTATGTGAAACAAGATAATGTGGGTTAGAGAGAGCCACAGATGGGAGGCGGGGTGGGTGAACGGACAGGTAGATGCTTCCAAGTGCCTGGTTTTATTGTAGCCCCATACCTGATGAATTTTCCTCTCCTAGAGAGCGATCAGTGCAATGTATTTAACCAGAGGCTGTCGTACTTGTGCTGTGGAAGGAGGTGCGAAGCATGGACAATGAGATGGCAGGGCGAGTGGGGTGAAACCCTGATGTTTTCCCACACAGGACAAAAAGTAGGTCCTAGGATAGCGTGAGTGATTCTACATGCCTTCTGGTGCTCTTGAGAACATTTCCCAACCACGCACCTCCAGTCCTTTGCTCAGGAGGTGAATCAAACCTGCACCCTGGGAAGTGTACAAAGAGGCAGCCGTGTGCTCTCCACACACGTGCAGTGCCCTTTTCCAGCCCACAGATCCTTGGGGTTGCTGCTGTGTAAGATGTTTGGTTTTTTTGGTTTTTTTTTTTGATGTAAGAGAGCAAGAGCAAAGCAGCTGCTCCTTCGGATGCTCTCTGTGTAGGAGCTCAGAGCCAAAACATCCATAGGTATGGATGTCACTGAGCAATTTGGGTTGGAAATGTCCTAAAAAGACGATCTTATTCCAATGCCCCTGCCATGGGCAGGGATGCCTTCCACTATCCCAGGTTGTTCCAAGCCCCATCCAGCCCAGCCTTGGACACTGCCAGGGATCCAGGGGCAGCCACAGCTGCTCTGGGCACCCTGTGCCAGGGCCTGCCCACCCTCCCAGACAGCAATTCCTTCCCAATCTCCCATCCAGCCCTGCCCTCTGGCACTGGGAAGCCATTCCCTGGGTCCTGTCCCTCCATGTGTTGTCCCCAGTCCCTCTGCAGCTCTCCTGGAGCCCCTTTAGGACATGGAAGGGTCTCCAAGGTCTCCCTGGAGGCTTCTCTTGTCCAGGCTGAACATCCCCAACTCCCTCAGTCTGTCTCAGTATGTCACAATGCACTGCAAGGTTGATCTGTAACATCCTGTAGGTTTCTGCGGAAGCTGTAGCACTTTAACTGGACCGGCCTAGTTAGACTTGCACCATTTCCCCCTAAGCAGATGCAATCAGAGCTGTACAGATGTTGCCTAACACATCCAGCTGTGCCAATGGAAGATATGCCTCTCTTCTGGAGTTTGCTGCTGGAACCATACTCCTGGAACACCAGCCAAGTTCTCTTCACCCAGCTGCCCAAAGCAGTTGGAAGAAATCTGATTGCTGCTTTTCCCTTTTTGCAGAAATTGGGATTTTCTTAACACCTCAAAGGCTGAGCTTTGTGCAGCAGTTACCTCTGGCCTGGTAGTGGATCTGAAGCTGGGGTTCCTTTCTTATGGCTCTGGCACATCTTGGATCAGAAGAGAGCACCTGCCCTCACAAGGGCATACTTGTGAAAGGGGATCAGCCACGTTGATACAAGATGGTTTTGCAGTGGTGTAGCTATCTTCGTTCTGCACTTCCGTGTCCCGTCCCTGGAAGTGTTCCAGACCATGTTGGATGGGGCCTGGAGCAGCCTGGTCTAGTGGAAGGTCCCCATGGCAGGGGCTTGGAACTGGATGAGCGTTAAGGTCCCTTCCAACACAAAACACTCCAGGATTTGTGATCTTCAGGGTGGCTCCAGCACAGAATCCCAGTGCAATTCAGATCACTCTGCAAGTCTGTCCTGCAGACCACTGTAACATCCTCATCCTCTTTGTGCTGGTGCAAATCCAGAACAGCATCAGTTAAATCCCTGGAGTCAATCCAGAATTACACCAGTATAAATAAGAATACATTCTACCCAGCAAAGCCCAAAAAAAAAAAGTAATTCACTTCCAGCAAGGCCAGGCTCAGGCTGTAGGCAGTGCCCTGTAATTCAAAGACTCCTTTGGACATACCCTTTGAGTTGAGGCATGTGAGCAGCTTCCCTCTTCCCTTAAAGCTGTTTCCTTGTAAAGCCTCTGTGAACTTGTGCATGTGTCGATGTTATGGTTATCACACGTGTAATTTCATCTGACATTGTAATGACAGCATGGGGAGTTCAAAATGTAACAGTAAATATAGTTGTTAGGGGAAAAAAAAAATACCAACATCCTAGCCCATCATCCTGAATGCGTCTTCACGTCATGGGAGGGATGCAGACAGAATCCAAACACCATCAGCATTTCTGGGTTCCAGTTGGAAACTGCCTGGAGTTCAGTATAGGCCAACACAAACAGGCAAGACTGTTTCTCTCTTCATGTCAGGGCTGTATTTTCTCCTCCTTTTCCCTATTTTTTTTTGTCCTTGTTGTTGTTTTGGAAGGGTCCCCCCTCTAAAGAGGGGAGAGCCCAGGGGTTCTCCCTGCTTGCTTGGGGTGTTTTGTAGCCTGTGGCATGATGCACTCCAGGTCCTGCACTCACCCTTGCCCGGGAGCTGAGTCCTGACTCGACCCCTGGTTATTTTTGAGTGCTGTTGGTTTGTGATGCTGTATTGAAGGGTCATTTGCCAATTCCATTATAAGCCTCATTTACAACTCAGCTGGTTTAAATCAGATCAGACTGTGAGTTGGCATGTGCAAAGAGTCAGATGGGACATAGGACTTGCCTGCTGAGGGACCTGATCCTGTGGACCCTCTCCTTGCTTGCAGAAGCATCGGTTGAAAAAATTAATCCTATTGATTTTCAGTATTATTTCTTTGCCATGTGTTTGAGCAAAACATCTAAGCAGTGGATATTTTTCTTTTCCTTCTTCCAGGGAGAGTTCAAATGTTTTTTTTCTGTTGGTCCTCCACCAGCTTTGACTATATTTACCAAGCTGGGCATGGGTGGGCCCCGCCGGATCGCACGGATTGCTCAGGCGGGTGAGGCTTTGCAGGATCTGAGGGCTGAGCTGAGGACTCAGCTGCTGTTTAGCTTGCAACCAGCTTGGCAGAGAAACCAGGGACTTTGCACACAGAAAGAGCTGAGATACAAATGAAATCTGAATCTGACCCCAGATCTTCAGTTAAATTGCTGTGTAACCTTAAGAGCTGGATTAAATCATCCCTGGAAGACAGGGAGTTGCCTCTGGGTATTTGGTGCTTGGGCCACGCTATAAGGTTATGCCCATATATTACCTGTGGTCTTCAGAGAGCTCATTAGATGGTTGGTTTACATATAAAAAGTCTGGATGAAAGTCTCATCCCCCTTGCCTGACCATCCTGTGCTGAAACCTGTGCTGAAACCTGGCAGTATTTCCACTAGAAATGCCCAGCTCAAGAGTTAGGGACATGATGCATCTCACTGGGACTTCAGTGTGGTCAGGACGGTGTTGGCTTGCAGAAAAAATGGCCATGGGACCATAGAATCATCAGATGGCTTGGGTTGGAAGTGACTTTTGAAGGTCATCTCATTGCAGCCCCCTGCCCTGGGCAGGGACACTTTTCACCAAACTGGGGTGCTCCAAGTCCTGTCCAACCTGGACTTGAATGTTTCCAGGGATGGGGCAGCCACAGATTCTCTGGGCAACCTGTGCCAGTGTTCTACCACACTCATCATAAGAATTTCTTGCTCCTAGCTAGTATGAATCTCCACTCTTTTAGTTTAAAGCCATCACCTCTTCTTTCCATGGATGGAGCAGCTGTGAAGCTCCTCTGTGGGGCAGCAAAGGATGGGGAGATGCAATATTCACCCACTCTGCCTAACTCCCCTCTACAATGGGGCAGAGTCTGTAGGTGACTCAGAGGAGACACTCACTCACGGGTAACATCTGTGTCTCTTTGGTCTTTTCTCTGAACCAGGGTCTTGAGTTTTCATCCTGTGTTGGGTTTGACTGCGACAGCACTGTACCAGCCCAGCACTGTCCTTCTGCCCATGGTACAGATGGGTGGTGGTGCTGGAGGGGCCGTGTCTTTGCCAACTGGATTGCCATTGCAGGACAAGATGATCTGCAGAGGCACCTTCCATGAGCACACCTCTCCAAAAGCCACCTCATGTCTGTGTGGGAACTCTTCTGGCCCAGCCATAGCATGGGAGCTCGTGTGTGTAGAGCTCCAGGACTGAAATGGCAATTACAAACCAATGAGGCTGCAAGGGCTCTCATGAGAGTTGAGCAGGAGTAGAATATTTTGAGTTATGCCAGAGTTAAATAGACCAATCTGAGGTACCTTTCTCCTAAATACCTGTGGGATTATGAGCCTAATGAACGGCAACACAGTGTCAGCAGCGCAGGACACAGAGGGAGCTGAAAAGAGAAGCTGAGTTTGTGTTATGGGGCTTGACCCAAAGCAGGCAGGGCTTTAGAGAGGTGCTGAGCTGCTGAGGTTGTCCTTGTGAGAGAGAGGACAAGGCTCCTGCCTCTGCCTTGGTGTGAGTTTGGAGACACCTCAGGCCCAGCAGCATCTCAGCCAATGCATGGGGATGGTTGGGTGCTACTCCTGGAGGGATGATACTGAGGGACAGAATGGAGACCAGCAAAACCCCCCCCCAAACAGGGATGTGTGCTGCTGGGGATGCCCAGTGATGCTGCCAGGGAGCCTGGGCAGGGTCTGGAGGAGCAGTCCTGCCCAGGCAGGGGATGGGGCGCAGCTGCTGCCAATGCCACCGCCGAGCTGAGCTTCCCACCCCACCGCCGCTGGAGCCTGCCTGTACCTGCTCCCAGGCCGATATTAAGCCTGCTCAAACACTGCACCGCCTTCTCAACACATTGTTTTCTGTACCCCACACCCAGCACCAAAATAGCGATAACCCCCCCTTCCCCACCCTCCCGCGGTGACTCAGGCTGGCGAGCAGGCACACATCTGCTTCTGATTTAATGTGCAAGCGCTCTGACCCTTTTATTTTTATTCCCAAAGTCCTCCCGTCGGTGGCTTTCTCTCTGGGGGTGAGGTGGGGGGGAGAAGAGAAGGGGAAGCTGGATCCCCGTCCTTTGCCCTCTGCTTTTTTGGAGCCTTCAGAGAATGAATTTTATTTTGGAGCGGTGTTTTCATGCAGGCTGGTGACAGCCTCACCCGGATCTGCGTCCAAGTCCCTCGCAATCCTGTCCACTCCAGAGGGAGTGCCAAACCAGTTTTCCATGGTTAAGCTGGGCACATTTTTCCGCCGTGGTTGGTTGGTTGGTTGGTGGTTTTTTGTGGTTTTTTTTGTCAGGAAGCAAACCCACCCAGTGTGTGCAGGCCATTCAATAGGAGCTTTTTAAAATTTCTTTTCCTTTTTCTGGCTCTGAAGAAGAACAGGACAAGAGAGAGTGAAGGGGCTGGCCTGTTCTCCCAGGAGAGTTCAGAATGGGAGGAAATGGCTTTTTTGGCTATTTTTAAGGCCGTGCTGGAAGGAGGTACCTACCACTGATGTGCTCATTGGATTGTAATGTTGTGTGTCCATAGGGATGTATCCTATATATATATATATATATATATATATATAGGTATAGATATCTCCTATATCACTCCCTATAGCAGGGTCTGGGCAAAAGGGGTCGGTGCTGGAGGAAACTGGCTGCACACACATGGACAGAAATGCCACCAGCAATGTCACATACCTCATGGACCTTCGTCTGTCTCATGCCAGAGCTGCTGGGGGGACCAGCAACCTGATGTTCAGCCAGACCCTGGCATGGGTATATCTTCGATGGGGATTTTCCTCTTGCTCTCTCTTTTCTTCCTCATTTTGGTGGTGTGGGAGGGGGAGCACGTCACTTGAAGTGTGAATGAGTTTCCATGAGAGTGGGGTGGTTGCAGAGGATGCCTGGAAACTCTCCTGTTTCTCTTAACATATTCCCCCCTCCCACACGTGTTTTAAGTGTGTGCATATAGATATAGTGGGGGGAGATATCACCCAGGGTCATTGCCTCTACCAGCAGCATCAAATAGAGCATGGCCAGGAGAGCATCAAGGCTACACAGAGCTGTGTAGATAGGGTCCACTCAGGGTTTCAAGGAAAAAAAAAAAGGATATTGAGCATCTTCAGCCTTGCAGCATCTTCTGAAGCCTCAGCAGAGAGGAGAAGTAGGGAGCTCATGCCTGGAGCACCATCCCCTCAAGCTCCAGACCTCCAAGAAAATGCTTGAATGGGGAGGACAAGGCTGCAAGAAAAGAGTGTGGCCAGATGTGACCACTCTATAAAGTCTCCTCTCTGGTACCTGCCTAGATGCTGTGGTTAATTAATTAGCCTCTGCTCTGTGTGTGCATGAAGTCCTCAAAACACCATCTGGAGCCAGGCGGTGCCTTTGATGTAGCTCCACTAATTGTTTATGTTTATTTGACCATTTATCACCAGAATCCCCCTTTGCCAAGACCTGCTCAGCACATCAGATGGCATTTGTCATGCAGCATGCAAACTTCATCAAGCTGCCACCCAGAAGTGACCTGGAGCTCCTGATTTTGGAGCTTTTTATAAATTCTGAAACTGGGAAGTCTGATGGGCAATTTAAACAAGCTAGGAAAAGGAAACCAAAGTGAAAACATGGCCTTTCAATTGTAGGAGGCATTGAACTCTGTTCTGGCCCTGCCAGGGCTCCTGTTGGTGTTTATCTGGGGCTGAGAACTGATTCCAAGGAAATGGAAGGGGCTTGGGGCTTGGTGATGTGATCATAGAATCACAGAATGGTTTGGGTTGGAAGGGACCTTAAAGCCTGCCATGAGCTCAACCTGTTCATCACCATGTGCCACCCAAGGGCTCAACTTGAGCCACAAGTTCCTCCCCAGAGAGGAACTGAGGCCAAAAAATCTAGCCTTAAATGGACTGGGGTCAGGTCCTGGTGGTCATGGAGCAGCAGCAAATTGCCAGTATAACCAGCAGCACCCAACTGTCCAGCTCTCTGAGGGATGGTTGGATTCATAATTTGCAATTTTGCCAGATTGTATTTGTATGTAAACAACGTTGATGAAGTACAGAGTGCTTCATGTAGGCTCTGGGTAGCTGGGGTTCACCTGCAGGGATGGATTTGTTGACAGATGTGTATTTGCTGTGATGTGTAAGAAGTCTTCAAAAATTCCCTGGGATGGATTCACAAAGGGCCCAGGAGGTGCTTTGGCCTCCACACCCTGGTGACCGAATGAGTGGCGCCTGTCACCACCTTCCTGGGCAAATAGTCCTCGTGGTGCTTCCCAAGTGATGTTGTACCAGATATATCCAGCAGATCTCCAGCACTGATGTGCCCCAGATCTGTGTGGCTGGATAGGCTCCCACATGGATTTTGGAAGCTGGGAACAGAAAGGGTTGTTGTTGGGATCACTGGAAACTCCAGAGAGGTTTCTAGAGCACGTTTTATCTTGGATTCCCTGATGGGACTTGAGTGAATATGGCTTTTTTGTGCCCTGCTTGTAGGAAACTAGTAGTTCCAGCTGAAAAAAAAAGGTCAGTATTATATTGTATGTGCAAATATAAATAGTTCACATGGGCTCAACTGGCCAGCCAGATGTTGGTAAGGATGAATCCTTGTATGCCCAAGGATTTTGTTCAGGGATTAGTGTGAATACTGACAAGTCCAGTAAGTAATGAAGAAATACCAGGGTGAAGGTCACCTCTGTGATCTCACTCCCTGAAGCCTAACCACTTTAATTATGTGATCAAACCATGCTCGACTTCTGGGGCCCTTCCTTCTCATGCATCCTGTGGAGGGCTGGGCTCCTTGGCCACCCCTTTCCTCCCGGCATCAGTGGGAGGTCTCCATCTGTGTCATCATCGTGGGGACTCTGCTTGGCCTTTGCCATTGGTGTCCCACGGAGCATCCCTTTAAATTGTGCTGACCTGTTCCATTTACAGAGCTGCTCCCTCGCCAGAGACCTGTGGGGTGATGCCACCTCTGCACTCACCCACAGGGCTTCCTCCCCATCCGTGCTGCCAGCGAGCATCTTCCAAGGAGAACGGCACCTTCTGTGCATCCTTCCTCTCCAAAGCATTGCTTTGGAAACCTCTGCCCTTTTCTGCTCTGTCCAGATCCAAGCAAAATCCATGAGTTTTTGGTGAGATCCTCATTTTTGGGTGGATCAGCTCAGTTAAAAGCCAAACACCCCCAGCTTTCCCAGCTCAACACTGTGTTTCCCAGACTGGTCCCAGTTCCTGGAGGCTGGGGTGGGCGCCCAGCCTGGCAGTAAGACCCTGGTGCTGTCGCTGTGAGGTGGTTCCCTCCCACAGAACCACCTTTGGGTCTGCAGAGTGGATGGTGTCCTTCAGAACCCCGCTGATTTCCTTGTGAGGGAGGCAGTGGTTGGTGTCGCCACGTTTTCCTCATCATTCCAGGCATCCCAGGGAAGTGACTGAAAGGCGAGGAGCTCTCTGCCCCACCTTCCTGCTGGAGGGCAGAAACGCTGCTGGGGTGGGTGGTTTAATAACATGTTCTTCTGGAGACAAGGTGTTCAGAGGGGAGGTGTGCCCCTATATTAAGGAATAAATATAAAGGGAATATTTACCTTTTTTTTAGGTTTTACACCTTCCTGCTGTTTTAAATTAAAAAAAAATAATCCCACCTCTCTCTCTGCCTTCAAATAGGCCTTTAGGGATCCCAAATCTTTCTTAGTCTTCCAAACTGGAGCAAAGTGCTTGGACAAGGCAGTGGTGTCATCCCTGTGGGGCTGACTTCGAATGGGGTGTCACCGTGGGTGGCTTTGCTTGGGGACATTTGCACAAGGGACTTGCTCAAGGTCGTGGAGCAGTTGGTGGATGCAGGAACAGAGCCTCAGTGTCCCTATACCACCAAAATAGAATCCTAGATTGGTTTGGGTTTGAAGGGACCATCTTGTCCAAGCCCCCTGCCATGGGCAGAGACACCTTCCACTGTCCCACATTGCTCCAAGCCCCCTCCAACCTGGCCTTGGATACTCCCAAGGATGGGGCAGCCACAGCTTCTCAGCTTCTCTGGGCACCCTGTGCCAGTGTTTTTGCACCAAGTAACAGGAGCAGGAGTGATCAATCACTGGCCAGCGTATCCCATTGAAGGTGGCTGTAATATTTTGACAGATTACGGTGATCTCACATGCACATCTTAATTGCCTCATTATGAAGAGGCACAAATAAAACTGGGGGAAGAAAATAACCCACATACATTTATGGGCTGATGGATGTAGCGGGCAGGTCTGCACTGACGGGACCATGGGTGGATGCAGAGGGAGAGCAGCCAGCCCACCCTGGCTGCTGCCTCTGCTCCTGCAGCCTGGAGCAGGGATTGGGAAAGAGGTGCAGGTAGCAGAGCAGCAGAGCCAAAGCATCTGAGCCTCAGGGTGCTGAGTGCTCCAGGCCGAGGAGGTGGTGGTAGAAAATAAATCAGGGTGACGAAAGGTGTTGAGATCTCCTACTGACTCTCCTGTCCTTGGAAGTGTTCAAGGCTGGGTTGGATGGGGCTTGGAGCAACCTGGGATAGTGGAAGGTGTCCCTGCCTATGGCAGAGGGTGGAAGGATGAGCTCAAAGGTCCCTTCCAGCCCAAACCATTCTGAGATTAATTCTGTGGTTCTCTGACTCCCTCTCCTGACAAGGTCAGCAGCCTGGGGTGGTCTGGCATGCTCAGCACCCCAAAGCCTGGTTCTGACACCTCTGGGATGCTTTGCTGGGTGGTCTCATGCTTCAGGGGTAAAGGGGCTGGAATTCCTCCAGGGGTTTTTGTCAGCAAGAACCGAGGGATGCTCAGGAGGCAGGGCCAGCAGCTGGCTGGGAGGGGGGAGCAGTGGCAAGGGATGTTCAACCTCAAGCCTTGCCCCTGGCCTTGCACCCTGAATCCCTCTCCACACACAGGCTGGGTGAAGGGGTGAACTGGAGACACCTTGTTTTGCCTGGAGAAATGACATTTTGACACCAAGAGCAGGCAGAGATCAGCCAGAGCCTCAGGCTCCTTCCTCCACTGTGCTGAATGCAGAATGAGCCTGGCATGGGGGGGCAGCTGCTTTGCATCCCCTGCTTGCCCTGGGGCACCCCCATATCTTTGGGGGGGCGGGGTGCTCCCACAGAGAGTGACTGTAGGCACAGCAAAAAGAAACACAGTCAGGAGCCAGCACTTTCCTGAAGGAAAATCAGAGCAAAGAGAAGGCCAAGCAATGCACATTTTAAAGGGAGATGCTCAGAAAAATCTCGATGTGAATATCAAAAATATAAAATAAAAGCACACCAAATGTGAATATATACAATATTAATGCGAAAGTATAAATATCTAAAATACACAAATAATAAAATATTAATGTACCAGAATATTAATATATTAAAATATTAGAGTATTAAAATATTGAAACACTGCGTGTTACAGCAATTATGTTACATGCCAACACACAATTAAAAGTCAAAATTGCCATCTCCCAGCCAAGGCTCAGGCTGTGAAGCACTGTCCCCATGGATGCAGCGGGTGGGAAGGGGACATCCCCCATCCCTGACACAGCCCTGAACCAGCAGCCACACGTTGCACAAGCCTGGGCTCTCCCTAGCAGCCTTTATCTCCTCCAAGGGCTTGGCTTTTCAGGGCGTTGTCACCGGGGCTGAGGAAGGAGATGGGAAAGGGAAGTGCTGGTGAAGAGCCCTCACAGGTCACAGGTCTCTTGGTCCTGCCACTGAGCAGCACTGAGACCCAGGAGCAGGGTCCTGTCCCTCCTCAGGGCTGGCACATCTTTCCAGGGCTGCTCTGAGCTGTGTTGGTGCTCCATTTCCACCCCTACAAATGAGTACAGGCAATACAAGTTTGCTTTTATCTGTTTTCTGTGCATATATCTTTATAATCTGTTGAGTGTGCTTCTGGTTTTCACTTGCCACGGTGCTAAAACGAGCATTTTGCTTCTTCTCACTGGTATTCCAGTTTTACATTGCTGGTTTGGAAATGCTGAGGTCCTTCAGTATTATACTGAAGGAGGTTGGAGAAAAAAGATTATAAAAAAAAAAAAAACACCAAAAAAAAAAAACCCCAAACAAACAACAACAACAACAAAAAAAGGGGTTTTTGAGCAGCAGAATGCCTGGATCAGCTTTGGGTCACCCAGGGAGTGCAGGATGCAGGTGGTTTATGGCATTGCTGTCGTCCCTGGCTTGTATCTGGGGTTTTTCATCCAAAAAGGGGACAAAGCTTAGCTCTCCCAACCCCTCTTTTTTTCCTGTTGCAGCTTCAGGTGTCTAAATCTGTTGGCAGAACATGGGGGGAAGCGGTCCAGTATCCCTCCATCATTTTTTTTATAAGTGGGGCTTTTCCTGGCAAGAAAGTAATGAATGAGTTTTAAGCATGACCATAAATGCAATGTTTCACAACGTCATTTGCAGAATACGTTTATTTTAGGTGCCCTCCACCCTTTCCACCATCTCCCTCCAGTTTATTTTAACAATGCTGTAATTTTCTATTATAAAACGGGATTTTTCTGTTTAACTCCATGTCGTCTGCTCAGCATTTGCCTCTGTGTGTGTGTGTGTGTGTGCATGCACTGGTGACATTTGTCACCATCAGATGCTATTTTTAAGCCTGTTATTATTGAGGACCCCACCCTTGGCTTGGGGAGGGGAAGGGGGGAGTGCAGGGGGAGGGAGAGGAGGGAGGGGAAGGAAGGAAAACGTCAGCCTCAGCACACTTCCAGCCTCTGGCCATCAACCTCCCCGGGGGCATGGGAACCATAAGGTCATTTCTCAAACTCGCTGAGCTCCAGAGCTGTCAAACCACCCTGCGAGTTTAAAAAATGCAAATGTATGCAAATGAATGGGCTGTTTCTCTCCCTCTCCCCCCTCACCCCCAGTTTAAATGACATGAATCACCTTCAATTTTGCCAGCATCCTGTAAAGTTATCGGCTTGCCTAAACGCTGCAGTTAACAGAACCACATCTCAGGAGGACCGGGGTGGGGGGATAAGAAAGGAAAAATAGCTAATTTCCACCAAAACCCCATAATTTTTAATATATTTTATACATATAAATTATATGTAACCATATATATAATCACACACCCCAATCCCCCAATTCTAATTTTTCTTGCTGTTGAGTGAATAATCCACTAATTAGGGAGAATGAAGCTTAGTGTCCAGAAAAAACCCTCTGTAAAAACATTTCTCAGGGTACTCTAGTATTCTGCTGTTCTGATTTTTGGCACTTAGGGTGATCTGGCAGTGAAAGATCAAAATAGGAAGACACGTTTCTTCATGCGAGGAGCTCCTTTAACACTCAGGCTCCTTCCAAAAAAAAAAAAAAAACAAGTAGATGATAAAAACAGCAATAGAAATTTAATTGCTCATGCTTATTATTCGGGATACAAAGCCCTAGAAAGGAAGCTGTCTTTTCCTCCCTGGCTCAGGGGTTATTTATTATCTTACACTCCACTTGGAGAAGGTATTGGATTTACTGTCATTTATCGGCGATTTTCAAGGAGGATTTGATACGGAGCTGGTCGGGATCGCAGAGGAGCGTTGCTGGTTAACATGGTTAAGCGCAGCACACTGTAATGAATCAATTTGTTTCAGACAACAGATGTAATTAGCGTGGAGGTAATGGGCACACTGCGGGATGCGGGGCTGGAGCACCCTCCCTCCGCTGAAAATGTTGGTAGCTGGAGCTGGGTGTAATTCCTGGTTCCTCTCCCCAGCTCTGGGCATGGGGAGGTGGCTGGAGAGGGCTTCCCGTGGTGGGGGCTGCCCTCCAGCCCCTGTGAAGCTTCACTGACCAGGGACAGCTGTCCCCCATCCCTCTTGCTCCCAGCAGGCCTGTGGTCCATCACCTCCCTCTGGGTTGCACCATCCTCCTGAGACCTTCACTCTCTGGCTCCCACACACCCGTTTTTGGCAGCGCTGGTTAGGTGTGGGGGAGATACCTGCAAGGTCTCCCTGGGGTGGGAGGAAAAGGGATACAGCGTTCCTTTTACCACGGGAGCGTTTCCTGCAGAGTCTGAGCCCCTCTACGGGCTCCCCAGGCTTCCCAAGGGTTGCTGTCTTGCTGGCCAAGGTGAAGCACAGGTTTTCATGGACAGCCTCCATCAGACCAGGCTCTTTCCATCCCCAAGGCAGCTGGGAGGGTGGGAGCCAGCTGAAGTGAACCAGGTCCCCACTGGTGGTTTGAAGGAGGTTTGGAATCAGCGCAGCCAGAAACCGAGCAGGGAAGGACACCCAGGACGTGGCAGCGCATCCCGGGAGAGATGCAGAGGTGGGATGGTGTGGAATTGGGAACCTGACAGAGCTGCAGAGGGCGACATTGGGAACCTGCCTGATGGTGTCAGCCTTGCGAAAGGAATGGAGTGGGGCTGCAGTTGTGCTTTCATGTGCCCTGAGTTCTCCTGGAGATGAACTGCTCTGTCCCTCAGCAGCGAACCAAGTGTCTACCTGCACCAGGTAAAGGTGACACTGCAGGAACACATGCTCTGTGTCCTGGGGGTTTCCAAGGGTTAGTGTATTCAAAGTTATTCCGTCTGATGTATTCTGTCTGTGAGGGGATTAATGTATTCGTCACCTGCTGGAGGAAATCGCTTTCCTTTCCTGGGATTTCTCATGTGGAAGGGCTGCTGGAGCCGTGTGAAAGAGGAAACATCTTACAGATTAAAAAAAAAAAAAATCGGGTTTTCCTCTTGGGTGTGGGCTTTTTGCTTCCGAGTTTCCTTTGAAGCTAAAGCTGCTCTAGCAGGGGAAGATGTTTGCCAGATGCACAGGGCATTTTGATGCCTTGCTGACAAGTCCAAGCAGGATTTGGAATGGAGAAAGCTCAGCTCATGGGAAGAGATAGCAGACAACAATCTGTGTCTGGCCAGCTCCTTGATACCTGGTTGTCTTCCTCTGAGTGTTTAGGTACACACTGTGACACAAATCCTTGCTTTCCTCCCCATTCCCAGATCCCTCAGGGAGAGATTCCTACATGGCTTGTCCCTGTGTGAGGTGACATGTCATAGCTTCCAGGCATGAAGTAGCAGGACTGAAGATGCATAAGGATCACTTTCCTGCTGCAGCAGGAAGCCATGACCCTCCTATCTGGGATGTCCAGTTGTACCAGTCCTAAAAACAATCACGTAGATGAGATGGGCACTCCCTGGCTCGTCTGGTTTAAGCAGTGTAGGTGCTGGCTCTTGGCAGTGTGAAGCAATACAGCATCCCACTTTACCCACATAGCTCCTGGCTCACAAATCCAACATGTGCCTGGAACAATGTTGCCTCCAGGAGGATGTGGAAGAAATGTGATGGGGAGGGAGTCATTGCACAAGGCTGCTGGGGGACGGGTGTGAAACAGAAGAGGGAGCTCGTGGTGATTTTGAAAAGGTGAGCAGGGTGGGAATCGAGAAGGATGAGGACAAAGAAGGAGGTGAAGAGATGTGGAGGGAAGCAGAGGTTCAGCTACAGAGGATCTGGAAGGAGCTGAAGGTGGCCGAGGGACACGCTTAGTGCAAGCAGGTGGTGAGGACAGGTGAGGTAGAGGAGGGAAGGCAGCATCGTTTTGGCATTATTGACCGGGAATCCCCAGCTAACACTCTGCTGTCTGTGCTTTGTCCTAGGGCACTAAATGAGAATATGGCCAATGGCATTGAAGATCTTATCGGGATCCCATTCCCGAACCACAGCAGTGAGGTCCTGTGTGGTTTAAACGAGCAGAGGCACGACGGGCTCCTCTGCGATGTCATCCTCATCGTCCAGGACCAGGAGTACCGCACCCACCGCTCCGTCCTGGCTGCCTGCAGCAAGTACTTCAAAAAACTCTTCACTACCGGCACTTTAACAGACCAGCCCTATGTTTACGAGATTGACTTTGTCAAGCCTGAAGCACTTTCTGCCATCCTCGAGTTTGCCTACACCTCAACCCTCACCATCACCACCTCAAACGTCAAGCACATCCTCAGCGCTGCCAAGATGCTGGAGATCCAGAGCATCATCAACGTATGCCTTGAAATCATGGAGCCCGACAGAGAGGCCGAGGAGGAAGATGACAAAGAGGACGACGATGATGATGAAGATGAAGACGAAGATGAGGAGGAAGAGGAGGAGGAGGAAGTGGAAGATTTTGTCAATCAGGAGAACCTAACTGATGTACAAGAAGTAAGCTGCCACCAAAGCCCTTCTGAGTCCGATCTTACCGAAGAAGCTTACACAGAAGCACCTAAAGATTTTCCAAATCACTTCCCAGCCAGTAACTCCTCTGGACACTTGGGCATGATAAGAGACTTCTCCATTGAGTCCTTGCTGAGTGAAAACTTGTACCCTAAAGCAAACATCCCAGAAAGGAGGCCAGCTCTGTCTCCTTTCGCCCCCAGCTTCTTCCCCCATCTGTGGAATGGCGACTTTAACTCCTTCTCCCAGCTTGAAGAGCCACAAGTAGACAATGGCCCTTTGGATTTGGTGATCAAAAAGAGGAAGATCAAGGAAGAGGAGGAGAAGGAAGACCTGCCTCTGCCTCCGCCTCCTTTCCCTAATGACTTCTTCAAGGATATGTTTGCCAACACCCCAGCAGCTCCCTTAGGGCATATTAAGGCAGAGACTGACTATAGCGCTTATCTCAATTTCTTAAGCGCTACCCAGTTTGGAGGAGTTTTTCCCCCATGGCCCCTGGAGGAAGAGAGGAAAATGAAGCCCAAGGCATCCCAGCAGTGTCCCATCTGTAACAAAGTCATCATGGGAGCCGGCAAGCTGCCCAGGCACATGAGGACCCACACGGGGGAGAAGCCCTATATGTGCAATATCTGTGAAGTTCGCTTTACCAGGTGTGTTGGTCCCCTCTGCTGTGTGTGGGGAGTGGGGTGGTGGCTGGAAGGGCCACATCACAATACATTACTGATTTCTCAGCTACACATCAGGGTTTTTTTTCCCCCCAAACAAAAACAGGGAAGAAAGCAGGGCATGATCTCTATCCCTTCAGGAAAAAAAAAAAAAAAAAAGGAGAAGAAAGGGAGGGTGGAGGAAGAAAATGAACCTACTGATTTTTGTGGGTTGTGGATGACATCCACAACTCATTGGATCCATCCCCTCGCTGGACAAAAGCTTAAATAAGTAACGGGATGTTTTCAACCCCACCATAGTTCACCACAGTGAGACCGGAGTGAGCTGGAAAACAGATGGTCAAACAGCCAAGGAGGCTTCATCTCTAATGTGCTGAGAGATGCATGAAGCTGGGAGGGCCATTTAGCCACAGGATGTAATTAGTTTGGGTTTGCACATTTTGGCATCAGTGTAGACCACAACCAAATTGCACATGTTTGGACATGACAGTATCTGGGCTTTCTGGGGCTGGAGCAGCCCTAATTATTATGTGTTAGTAGGGCAGCTGGGGTCTTGGTCTCTTCTCCAAAGTTACAAATGACAGGACAAGGGGAAACATCCTCAAGCTTCACCAGAGGAGGTTTAGATTGGATATTGGGAAAATTTCTTCATGTAGAGCACTGTAACAGCCTACCCAGGGCAGTGGTGGAGTCCCCATCCCTGGAGGGATTTAAAAGCTGTGTAGATGTGGCACCTGGGGACATGTTTTGGTGGACTTGGCAATGCTGAGGGGGAAAATTGGACTCATAGAATCATAGAATGGTTTGGGTTGGAAAGGACTTTTAGAGTTCATCCAGTGTCACCCCCTGCCATGGGCAGGGACAGCTTCCTCTATCCCAGGTTGCTTCAACCACTGTCCAGCCTGGCCTTGGACACTGCCAGGGATGGGGCAGCCACAGCTACTCTTGCCAAGTTGTATTAGCTGTGCAGATCTAATGTCCCAGCCTGCAACTGTGCTCTGCAAAGCTGGGCAAATTTAATCGGTGAGCAGAGACAAATAGATTCCTGGACCTGCTCTTGCTGAGTATAATTAATATCTAATGAGAACAATCTTTACCATAATAATAAAGCTTTCTGACAAGAGCATGGTATGTCAGCTCCTGGCTGCATGAGAGAGAGAGAGCCCTATTAAGCTAGGGTGAGAAAACCAGAGGAAAATAATCTTCACAGTAGGCAGAGGCGAGCTCCTGACAATGGCCGGACACCTGGGGTGCTCCTGCATTCAGCCTCTCTTTTCTTCTCCTGTCCCTATGATAATACTCGAATGGAAGATATGCAGATGATGAGAATTTGACCTGAAAATAAATTTCCATGCTCCCCTCCATCAACGCAGCAGACACTGTATTATAATGCAGGGAGCATCGTGCCTCGGGCGGGCATGTGCGACATGAGCCAGCTCACCCTGGTATTTGCAGGGGAAAGGCCACTGCATGGTGATCATTCCTGCCTGCAGGAATTTAGGTCTGGCTCCTGCTGGTGCTGCATCCCCAGGTTAGCACTGGGCTGTTGTCTCTGCGGCGTGGGTTCAGCCCTGTGAGCGTGGTGGTATCTGGGACTGGAGGGACACCTGACCAGCCCCATCCTATGGTCCCTATCACTCCCTTGTGTGTGCTGCTGTGGGTGCTAATTGCTGATGAGGAAATGGCCTGGCTAGATCCATCACTGACAACTTCCCTGTAACAGGAATAATAGAGCTGAGCCCTCCCAGAGGGCTCCCAGAAACCTTTACAAAGTCCCAACGGCAAGGGCAGCGTTGTTCACTTAGTTTGTGGAAACTGAGACGCAGAGAGATGCTGATACTGACCCCTAATCCAGATGGGCTGTGTCAGAATGTAAAGTTAAAAACTTAAAAACTCCACACAGAGCTGGTCTAGCATGATCCATTACTAATGCAGGACTAAACCCATTGGTTTTGACATCCCCCATGTGCTCAGCAGCTTCTCAATACAGGGCACAGGGGTAGGGGGACTTTATCCAAGGAAAAAAATCACAAAGCTGGGGCTGCTCAACAGTGCAGTCCCCCAGCATCACTGATGAAAACTGTTCTTGTGGGTCACCCTGTGCAGAGCTGAAGGGTGCTGAAGGGTCTTTTCCTTCTTTAACACCCTGAGCAAAGTGGATATCTTGAAATACTGATTTGTTTTTAAATGTGTTTGGAAGGATTTTGAATAGCGTGCAGCTTATTGGTTTTGTTTGGGTTGGGGTGTTTTCAACTGTTCTCATCATTACTCTGATGTGAGAGCTCTCTTTCAGGAGAAAGTGTATTTTTAAGCAAAGTGGACTGATTGAGATGTAGAAAGAGATTTCTACCGGGATTTCCTCAGTGCTGCCACTTGCATTATTTGTTTTGCTCTCAGGGGGGAATCCCATGCTTCCTGAAAGCTTTGTGCTTGTGCCCACGGTGCCTTCACTGGGGAGATGCAAGCTCATATGGTCTCTCTTGGGGTCCCCTGGGAGTGAAGGTGCAGGGAAGCAGAGGTTCCCAAATGGAATTTCAGTATGAACCAGTCCTTTGCGTTATTTCTGCAGTTAAGGAACTGTGGAGGAAAAAATCTACTGGGGAAATAGAGAAGATATATTTTCCTGGGTGAGGAGTGCCCCAACCTCCCCATCAGATCCTTTCCCCTTCACATCAGTGGGATCTTGCATCGCCGGGCAAGGACCCCACATGCACCTGGATCTGCCACTCCTGCTGCCCAGGGACATCTGATCGCAGGAAGCAGGACTTCATTTAATAGCTCATTAATTATTTTTTCCTTAAACAAAGGCTGTTCAGCTTCTAGTCTGCTGTTCTACCCTGCCAGAACGCTGGAGAAAGCTGCAAATATTTCAGCTTTTCCACCAAGACAACCCCAGAGTGCTCAAGGAGATACTGTTCCAGCCGGAAAGGTTAACATTATTTGTTCCTATTATTTGTGTTGTGACAGCTCACAGAGCCCTAATCGCTCTCCTAATGCAATTGCATTAAGGTTATTCACACACACGGAGCGTGGGTCTCCGTCGGAGCGAGCCTCCAGCCCAGCTCCCAGCTCACAAACCCAGAGTTGCCTGTGCCACATTCCCCCTGGGGTGCTTCACCACAGAGCACCTCGCCCCCCCAGCCCCTGAGAGGCTCCAGGCAGAGCCACAAACCTCCCTTGCATTCCCCGGAGATGCTGCCGGGGCAGGGAGGATTGGGTTTCTCCCCGTCTGCTGCCGGAGATGGGTAATAGCCCGAAAAGAGCTTTGCCTGTATTTACATTATACAGTCCTGGCACGCGGCGTGTTTATTAGGAAAAGCGATCCTGCTAGGTTAAACATTACATATAGGGGTTTAAATTAAATTATAGGTGGGGCCGGCAGCTCTGCTTTTTATTAACATTTCCCACCGCTTTGCAGCACGAGCCCCCGCGTTCACCCGCGCACGGCTTCGCCGCGATTCTCCGTTCGGGGAGGAATTCTCCCTGCTGCTGCTGCTTTGTCTGCTGCTGAGCGCTGATTCCAGCCCCTCCAGGGGAAATGCACCCTTGTGAGAACACTGGGGTAGCACCACCTGTAAAAATGCCAGAGTGGGAAGTTGCCCTGAGCTTGGCACAGGTCCTGAGAGATGCCTTTTTTGGTGTCTCCCTAAAAAAATCTGTAGGTGCAGGGCCAGGCTGGGATCAGTCTCCCAAGGACAATTAAGCATCGTCTGGTGAAGAAGTGACTCTCCTGCTAGGGATACTCCTTTGCATCCTTGATCCTGAGGGACTGGTGTGCAGGGATGCCCAGCCCAGAGCTGCATTCCTCACGGTATGGCCAACGCCTTTGTGCTGCTGGGCATGTCACCAAAAACTGTTTCAATATGCACACGGGCTGGGTGGCAAAAACTAGTTCAAAGGCAGCACCTTGCAAGTTTAGAGAGCTTGACCTGCCTGAAGAAACAAATGTTAGTGTGGTTTTTATGTTACATAAATTAAAACATCATAATATATACTTAATATGATGTAATTTAAAATATGATTATATTTTAAAACAATAATAAATTGTATATTCTTTACTGTTTATATTAAAATACACAATGCAGTTTTATATGGCATATCTGTAATATATAATATATATTTTATATTTAATAATTACATTACTCCACATGTTCTGCATTATTTTTAGCCTCAATACTAGCATGTTGGAGGGTTCATACTGAAATAATTTTGGAAAACAATGTAAATTTTCCCACTTTGCTCTTTACTTGAACTTCACTGGTGCAACCTAGGAAGCAGTGTTCAGCTCAGCTGAGCCATAATCAGCTTCACTTTCTATAATCATATGCTTTACCTGTGATTTTGGGTTTTTTTTGCTTTTTTTTGCTGCGAAAGGAAACATTCATTTACTGGGGGGAAAAAGTAGTGGTTGGATCGCCAGCATGGGAAAATATTCTCGCTTTTAGACGTTCCCCTTAAAAAATACATACATATATATTTGTAAATAAGTGCCATTGGGATGGATATTATGCTATTCCGTGGCTGGATTTAAAAAACTTCTCCAGACTGTGTGGGAGGCTGGATGTGTGCTGGCCTTGAGGACCCTGGCAGGGAAGTACAGAGTGCCTGGGTGCTGCACCTCTGGCAGCATCACCCTCTCTGATGCTCCTGCTCCATAAGAAAGCTCCTGAGACACCGTGTGGTCAGTGCAAGAATAAAAGGAGAGGATAATCGGCTCCAAGAGGGGCTGAATTTAAGCGGTATTGTCCCACGTTGCCAGGCTCTCGAATCCCAACTAATTTCCTTATTCGCAGGCCGGAATTGGGCTGTACTTATTTAATAATCCCAGATTTAGTTATATATAGATATATTCCCATATTTAGATACTTGCTCTTTACAAATACATGGAAGGAGGTTGTAAGGCTGGTAGGGGCCGGACTCTTATCCCAGAGAACAAGGGACAGAACAAGAGGGAGCGGGCTGAAGTTGTGCCAGGGGAACTTGAGCTTGGAAAATCAGGAAAAATTTCTTCACTGAAAGGGTTGTCCATCCCTGGCACAGCTGCCCAGGGCAGCAGTGGAATCCCCATCCCTGGAGGGATTTAAAAGCCGTGTGGATGTGGCACTTGGGGACGCAGGTTAGTGGTGGCCTTGGCTGGGGGAATGATTGGACTTGATGATCTTAGGTCTTCTCCAGCCTTAATGATTCTGTGGGTTTTGGGTTTATTCCAGGGGTTTTTTCCCTCCAATTTAAGCTGTTTTGAACTCTCTGGGATGGGCTGCAAACTCCTGACATGGGAGGGCTCTGTGTGTGATGTTTTGGTGCCCAGGAAAGAGAAGGCGAATGCAAACATCAGCCTGCAAGACCATCCATACATTGGGAGAGGCCCCAGGATGAGCTCCCCACCTTCCCATCACCTCCTCCCCTGATCCCAAGAGCAATCCCAACCACCCTTGCCCCCGGCCCACACCATCTGACCAAGCGCCTTTTCTTTTGCAGGCAGGACAAGCTCAAAATCCACATGCGGAAGCACACGGGGGAGCGGCCCTACCTTTGCATCCACTGCAACGCCAAGTTCGTGCACAACTACGACCTGAAGAACCACATGCGCATCCACACGGGCATCCGGCCCTACCAGTGCGAGTTCTGCTACAAGAGCTTCACCCGCTCCGACCACCTGCACCGCCACATCAAGCGCCAGAGCTGCCGCATCGCGCGGCCCCGGCGCGGCCGCAAGCCGGCGGCGTGGCGGGCGGCCGGCCTGCTCTTCGCCCCCGGGGGCCCGCCCGTAGAGAACAGCTTCGTGATGCCGCCCACGCTGGAGGAGATGAGCGGCCACCTCAGCAGCACGGCCATGTGCCTTCCCGGCCCCAGCCCCAAACACTTCCTGAGCGGGGCCAAGACCCCCTTCAGCCTGCAGGAGCTGGAGAGCCAAATTGAAGAAACCCAGATGAAGCTCTTCAGGCGGGCCCAGATGGACATGGAGAGGAACGCGGGCATCTTCGCCTTCGCCCTGGGCCACAATGAAAACCTTGCTGCCCAACCCTTCTTCCCTCTCCCTGACCCTTGGAGCACAGGCTTCAGTGGCTTGGCGGGGCTTGGCCACGTGGCTCCCATCTCAGAGGCCAGCAACTAAACCCGCGCCTGGTCCCACCATGCCTCTGCTCCCATCCCAACAAGGCGGCCGGCTCCCGCGGGGCTCCCACCTGCCCTTCTGCATCATCAGGTTCCCGAGAAGTTCTTCATCCCCTCGCTGCCATGGCCTGCCATGGGGCTTGGGGCACGGGGCCATCCCTGGGGCGAGCAGGGGATGGGCAAGTGCCGTGCCCCATGGCCACCGGCACTTTAGACTCAGCACTTGGCTTTGGGGCCATCGGGCACTCACTGTCCCATCCCACCACTCATGGCTCTGTCTGGGAAGGCCAGACCAGGACTGCTGCTCTCTTCAACACTCCCAAAAATGTCACTTGCCTTAGTCCAGGGCTCGGCCATCACCATGAGATGGCTTTTCTGTGGGAACTGTTACCCATTTCCCACCCACAGAGCTCAGTGGACACTGACAAGCCGTCCAGACTTGGGTTTGTTATGTTGCATTCCTTGGCCCTTTTGGTCAAAAGGACTTTTCTGTTTTCTTTCTGGTTTTGTTTTTTTTTCTTCTTAATTAATTCCCATGTCTGGCAACAATATTTGTTCTACAAGGGATAAAGGGGAGGTCTAGCAGCTTTGATGGGAGAGGGAGGATCCTGGCCACTGCCTTCCTCAGCGGTATATCAGATTTACAGGGCTGGTGAAAGCCCTGATCTGCAGCATGAGTTGGGACCCTAAAAACATTAAAAAAAAAAAAAAAAAAAAAAAAGGAGATAGAAAAACACCCAGCGCAAAGCTGGGTGGAAAAGGGGGATTTTACTTATTTTGGTTCTTTACCTATTTCAAAGTTTCAAAAGGAGAACCAAAGCCTATTTTGAGTATTTTAACTTCAGTTGCTTGAAAAGGTGAAGGAAAAGTTTTGGAAGAATCAGAAATGTTTCGATACTGAGCTTTTATTAAACCCTTGCTTTGAAAAAATGAACCACGTGGGAATTTTGAAATGAAAAACTCGTTTCAAACCAAAGAGTCAGAATTCACCGCCGCTGACCATTCTGAAATGTCTGGGGTTCTGTCCTTAATTCCCTCAAATTCCTATGTGATAGTGATGAGAAAAATTTACAAAACACTCGCATGTCCCCAAATCTGCAGTGCTGATGGGAAACAATTGGGTGTGCAAATATCCCTGCTGCTTGTCTCACGGGATCTTTGTGGAAAAGAAGTTCACTAAAGGTGTCTTGATGGTGATGTCATCTACTTGCAAGCAAGTAGAAATGCTATTTTTCACTGTTCATTGGTTCAAAAGAGAAGGTGGTGACATATGGGTCCTCCAAGCCAAAGGTTGCACACGGTGGCCAACAGGTTTGGGGTGACTCCTCAGCATCCCTGCAGACCCCATCTCGGCCACCCCATCTGGTAATTGTTTTGGGGCAAAAAAAGTGGCAGATTGGCTGGAATAGCCCTATCCACCTCCTTCAGCCCCAAATCCGTGAGCTACTCTGAAGGATAAAGGCTTTTGGTGGCCATCTGCCTCTCATGGCTCCTCCTAGATGAGCCTTGGAGGCAGACGTGGTGGGACCTCAGCTCCACCACTGGCTGAGGTGGGCTGCAATGGTTGTTTTACATGGAACCAACACTTGGAAATGTAAATGTTACAAATTAGGGCTTTTTATTTGTCTTTTTACTGTGACCTTTCAATGTCAGCAAAATAGAAGGGAATGTGAGAACCGCGGGTTCATGAGTTTTTTGGTTTTTCCATCAGTGACGCGGTGGCTGGATGAGAATCTGCCCACCAGAGGCAAGGAGGGGGACACAGGGAGTCAAGGGTTCCACAGCCCCCAGGAGGGTGTGAGGGACTTCTGCACTGAGACCACCCGTAGCAGAATGATCCCAAAGAACTGCCCAACACTTGGCTTCCTCCTCCAAAAAGAAATCATAAGGACTCCACGTACAACGAAAGTCAATGGAGAGGAAAAAAAAGGAAGAAGAAAAAGAAATCTTCTTAGAACTGCATCAAACTTTTTCTTTTTAATCCACATCAACTCCTTACACAAGCGACGTTTTGCAGATGATTGGTTCCTTCAGGTGTTTTTTTTGTCTACGATTTGGAGTCATTGTAAAATATCCAAAGATGCTGAGTACTGTATAATCTGCAAGGACTTGAAGCAAGGTGTTTTTTCTGTCTCGGTTTGTTTGTTAGGTCAGTTGGGTTCTTTTTTTTTTTTTTTTTTTTTCCTATATGTCTAAGTGGGGATAAACCTTTGCAATTTTTCTATTTATAACTATTTTTATGTGATTGCTTTATGTACAAAACAATGGAAAAAAAATCAAAAAAGTAGTGAGGAACACACACATACACAAACAGATTTGCCTTAGTTACTCACGGGACAATCACCCTTAACTTTGATTGATGCTAAAAAGCGGATGGAAAAAAAGAGACTAGGTCATTTTATGTATTTATTAAACTGTATTAATTGATGCTTTTAAATTATTAGCAGGACTTGATTCTCTTGCCTGTGGCCATGGTGAGAAGGCAAAGCCGCTGCGGTTGCTGAGCTGCCAGCGCAGCCATCCATGTGGCTTCAGCTCTGTGGATGTTTGCCTGACACCTTTTGGAAAGGCAGAATAATCACTTACTAATTAAGCATTGAGCTGGTACGGGCTCCAGCCCGAGGGGCTGTTGGCGTTGCGATGCTGATGATGATTATGGAGTTAAGGTTGATTTTCCCGCGTTGGCACTGGGTTGGGTAGGGCTGGAGGGAGCTGAGTGCTGGCAGTGATCATGTTTTGGGGTGTAGAGGGATGATTAGAGAAAACCCTGTTTCTTACCGTTTTGATGTTGTGTGGTGAGTCCAGGCCACAGGTATCCATGTGGGAGCCCAGCTAAGCGTGAAGGTGCCTTCCTGGGGATCTGCTCCCGTTTCCTAACCAGGATGGGAGTAATGAGCACCAAACCTCAGGCTGGAAGGACACAGGTTCTGTCCCAGCTCATGGTGTGGTGGCTTCTTGTTCATCTCACTTTGGCTCCTACGGCCTGGCTGCAGCAGGGGCAGCGTGGGCAGCAGGGCAGGGGGGATTCTGCCCCTCTGCCCCACTCAGGGGAGACCCCACCTGCAGAGCTGCCCCAGCCCTGGGGAACAACAGCACAAGGACCTGGAGCTGCTGCAGCCAGTCCAGAGGAGGCCACCGAGATGCTCCAGGGCTGGAGCCCCTCTGCTCTGCAGCCAGCCTGGGACAGCTGGGGGTGTTCAGCTGCACAAGAGAAGGCTCCAGGGAGAGCTCAGAGCCCCTGGCAGGGCCTCAAGGTGGTTTAGGAGAAAGATGGGGACAAACATTTTAGCAGGGCCTGTTGTGATAGAAGAAAAGGAGGTGTTTTAAACTGAGAGAAGATTCAGTCTAGATGGAAGGAAGACATTTTTTACAATGAGGGTGGTGAAAACACTGGAACAAGTTGCCCAAACAGGTGGTGACTGCCCCATCCCTGGGAGTGTCCAAGGCCAGGTTGGATGGGGCTTGGAGCAACCTGGAATAGTGGAAGGTGTCCCTGCCCAGGGCAAGGGGGTGGAACTGGATGACCCTTAAAGGTCCCTTCTAACCAAAACCTTTTGATGATTCTTTAAACACAACTGACACGAACATGAGCCCTGTAATTCATGTGGCTGCTCAGGAATTGCTTTTTTTGAATGAGGTGCAAAAGCCTGGGAAATAAGCTCCAGGTAGGAACGGTGGGACTTGTCCCACATTGTTCAGCCATTTGGAAGTGAAGTAAACAGGCACCCTGTGCCTATTGGGACACCTGTGTGTTGTCCTGCAACCTGGAACGGGATTTCCAGCCTTCCTCTGAAGCCATCCTGGCTCTGGAGGGAGGCAAGTATTGATGGAGGGTGATTCACCCCACCTACGCTGGACCTCCCAGGGGTGGGATGAATCACCTTTGGGCACCTCTCTGCTACCTACCAGCGTGCTGTGCTTTCCCATAGCTCAGTGAGATAAGGTTAACCACTGGGAGGGATGTTCCCACCACCACTGCTCTCTCCTCTCTGCTCAGCTCATGGGACAGTCCCTGGAAAAACCTTTCCCAAGAGGATGGGATGCTGGCGCAGCCTGGAGACCGGGGTCAGGCAGCTTGATTTCTTCCCAGTCCATTTCCACTGGGAATGCAATGGGAAATAAAGGTCCAAGTCCATCCTCCCAAACCTGGGGACCAGGGATTCAGGCTCATAGGTCATACACCCTGCTGTAATCCCATTAAATCATCCCAAGTTCTTACAGCCACAGGTTATTTTCCTTTCTTCACTCTTTGGAGAAGGACTCCACAGCATCAGGTGCTTGGGCAGCGGTCCAGATCTGCAGGCAGAGTCCAGAAATGTGACTTGGGAACAAAGAAATACCATTCCCCCTCCCAGGGCAGGTGGTCAGTTGTTGAGCAGCTCCTCTCTGCTTGGAGCCTGCAGGACCACAGCAGGGTAGGCCATGAGCTGTGTGTTCCTGAGCACAAAGAAACCCCACAAATGAAAACTGTGTGAATGACTTTTTAGCTATTTAAATACATTTATAATTTTTTTTTTCAGGTATTCTGGCTTTTAACCCCATTTTATGCTCACATTCTGGTTTGCTTATAATGCCAGAACAACAACAACAAGAGATAGATTTGCAAGGGGAGGGTGAAAAAAAAAAAAAATCTGAAAACCGCTCGGAGGAGCTGTGCATTAATCAGACACATGGGAATCACGGGAAGAAACCAGCTTCAGTAAATGCTTGTTAGCAACAACATATGGCTACATGCTTGCTCCTGAACAGCTGCTGTTATCTGCTGGAGCATCCAGGCTGCGGAGGGGGAACGGCACCGGGGCGATGCTGCGCACGCAGCGTTTGCTTGGACCAGGTGTTGCTGCCAAAGGAGCATCTCCTGGCACGAGTGGCAGGGAGCTGGAAGGGCAAACCCTTCCCCTGGGCTTGAAGCCCTTTGCTGAGCATTGCAAGAGCCTCTTCCTGCAGTTGTGCAGAAGGAAATTGCATACAGAAAAAAATATTCGTGTTTTTAAAAAGGGGAGAAAGAGCCTGCAGGTTGGCAAGTGACAAGCTTTTCCATTTGGCAGTCACCTGCAGGAAGGAAAAAAAAAGGGAATAATTTTGCAAAATACAGCCTGAAATGTTTTAGACTTGAATGTGTCAGCAGGACTCCTGGTGGCACCAGTGAGGCTGCAAATGCTGCCCAGTCTCTGCTCTGCTCGTGCTCTGTCCGCAGCCCCCTGGGGCCTGCTATGCTCCCCATCCTTTTCCATCTGTTTTGGGGGGGATTAGTGCTTTATTTACAGTCTCAGGGCTCTGAAAATGGAATATTGTGTGGTTGCAGATGAAACTTTTAAGGTAAGAGAGTAAATGAAGCCAGACCCCAACCATCTCATTTTGAGAAAATGCTGGTTTTGGCAGCAGGTTACCCGTGGGTTTTTAAGATCTGCCACTGCCTTTTGGTGCCTCTGACTCTATGCACCTGAGTTTCTTTCCAAGCCAAAACCAAGAAGGGAAGAACTGAGAAAAATCCCTTCTTGTGGAAGATAACACCCCATATAGTCCGAGCCCGAGTGAACTCATCCCCATCCCGCCTCCCAGCCCCACCTCTGGGATTTCCAGCAGAGGGAGAGGAAATACCTGTGGCCTGGAAACACCTTTTTTTCCCCCCCGTGTTTTCCTATGTTGAACCAATGTTTTACATGACTTGCACTATTTGCTGTAGGGCAGGACACTGTTTAGGTTTCTTTGTTCCAGTCTCTTGTTCGGTTGCGACTCCTCTTGGCGGTCCTGTACACGTACCTGCTGCACATCTTACACCCCTGGAGAAAATAAACTGTTACCTGAAGCAGTGAGTCTGTCCTGTGTCCTTCACGCTGCTCTGGGTCTGGGGAATTCAGATTTCGGCATCAGATTAGTGGTTGGACTTGGTGATCTCGGGGGTCTTTTCCAACCTAAATGATGCTGCGATCAAAAATGATGGTGAGCGGGGGTGATGGAGCATTTTGTGGTGGCCCTCCAGGGTGACCCTTCACGTGGCATCTGGGCTGTCACCACAAGGGTGCAGGGGCTGAGAAGCAGCCTCTGGTGATGCCCGAATGAAATCCTGTGTGTGTGTGTGGGGGGGGGGGGGGGTGTCAAATAAATGCTATATATGTAGAGTAGAATCGTTCGGGTGTTGTTTTCCCCCATTTCGGCACATCCGCTTGCTCAGCTCCCTGCACACCCGAACTTGGGCTGCCCTCGTGTGGTGGCCCGGAGGCAGCTCTGCCACCGGAGCCGCGCTGGGGACGGCAGAGGGCTGGGACCCACATCTGGAGCTGTTTTGGGGGTCTCGGTTGCACCAGGACATGCAGGACCCTCCATCACCTCCCGTCGCACCCAGCCACGTCTGCTTGCCAGGAAGAGGAAATAAAAACCTCATGTCCAGAGGGAGTTTAATGGTTGGACTTGATGATTTTAAGGGTATTTTCCAACCTAAGTGATTTTATGATCTAAGAATTTTTTACACCTTAATTAACCACAACCAAGGAATAAGGCCAGTGAGGCTGGGAACGTGCCAAATTGTCGGTGGCCTCATTTCTGAATGAGAATCCTGATTTTTAGGGAATTTTTCCTGAAGGGTAAGCCAGGACAGGACTCTGATGCCCAATGTGACCTCAGCTGATGCTTCCCACTTCCCTTCATGGTACCACTAATAATTTGATCAGTTTGGGCAAGTAGGGGTTTCAAATGTAAATCTTAAGCAATTTATATAAAGCTCATTTCCTTAGGAACTGAGACTAAAAACTATATGTGCCAATACCGAGGAAGAAGCCAAACAACAGAGTTGAGCTACAACCCCCCAAGTTTCATTTTATTTATTTCTGTCTGCAGAGATGACACTGACTGAGATGTCACAAATCCGATTGGGCTTCCTAATAGTTCATGCAGTGCCTTGAGCCTCAGGGGTCATCTCAAATTCAGGAAGCCAATTTGCAGGCAGGAGATGCAAAGCCAGACCAGGCAAGGGCTGAGGTTTTAAGGACTGCCCCTGTCAGCTAAAACCTTCCTCTGCTCTTGGGTAACCTCTGGCAAATCCTGATAGGGATGTCTGTAATCCTGCCTGTTTTTAAGGTGTAGCTGTTAACTCAGTTTCCATAGTGAACAGGACAGGGTTGTCTCAGTGGGACCAACTTCTGCAATGTGAGCTGGAGTTTTGCATCGTTGGGGGAAATATTTCAGGCTTCACCTTTGAGTTCTCAGAAATAGGGTTCTCATTTAGGCAGCTTTTAGGATATTTTGCTGGAGGTCTTGATCATATATTCATTGAAAAAATCGGTTGGAAATACAAAGTCTTCACTTTTCTGAGACAAGGTCCTTCAATCTGAGGCGAAGGGGAGCAGGGATTTGCTCTGGGTGCTGCTGCAGGGGTGTGAGCCAGGCTGTGACACCCCAAAATTTAAACACAGGAGCTGAATGAGAAAAGTGAGGAGTGAACAGAAGCTCTGTGGGAGGTGGAAGAAGATCTCCCATGGGGAGACAGTGAGGCCACACCTCAAGGGCTGGGGACAGCTCTGGGCCCCTCAGGACAAGAGAGACATGGAGGGGCTGGAGCGTGTCCAGGGAAGGGAACGGAGCTGGGAAGGGGCTGGAGCCCCAGGAGCGGCTGAGGGAGCTGGAAAGGGGCTCAGGCTGGAGCAAAGGAGGCTCAGGGGGGACCTTGTGGCTCTGCACAAGTCCCTGACAGGAGGGGGCAGTCAAGGAGGGGGTTGGCTCCCAAGTGACAAGAGAAAATGGCCTCAAATTGTGCCAAGGCAGGTTTAGGTTGGATATGGGGAAAATTTCTTCCCTGAAAGGGCTGCCCAGCCCTGGCATAGCTGCCCAGGGCAGCAGTGGAGTCCCCATCCCTGGGATTTAAAAGGGATTTAAAAGATGTCTAGATGTGGGGACATGGTTTGGTGGACTTGGCAGTGCTGGGGGAATGGTTGGATCTGATGATCTTAGTGGCTTTTCCCACCTAAATGATTCTGCGATTCTGTGAGCTAGGGGCAATCATCAGTGCTGGAGCAGCAGCCCAGATGCAGATGAGCTCCTCATGCAGCTGCCTGGTGCTCTTTGTCTTCAGTCTTGCCCTCCTGCTCTTTGTGTTCAATCAGCTCAGCCTATGACGGAGATTTGTAGCTCCAAGCACTTGGGATGCTTTTCCCCTGGAGCAGAAGCAGCCAAGCTGGACAATATATCTATATTTATATGTGTGTGTGTGTGTACATAAACATACATACATATATATATATTTTTTTTTCAGATAGATTCAACAACCCTAATACATGTGTGAGTGCATACCCAGACCTACATACATCCAATATGCATTTAGGTGTTATCCTCACCAGCCTTTATATAGAAGACAACAATATTTCTCCTTTGGAAGGGGAAGCTGAGGCATGGGGAGGCACGGAGATTTATTCACACAGGTATCTCTGTGTGCTGCCAGCCTACCCTTTACACAGGTGCAAATCATCCCTGGGGAGTGCTGGACCTTGGCAATGGCTTCATCCATCTGTAAGATTAAATGCTAGGAAGGAGTATTCCCAGGAAACCCCATCTCCTTGTCGCCAGCATCCCTGTCTGATTCAGCTGGCCACAAATACCATCCAGCTGCTGAGGATGAAATCTGGAGCAAGAGGGAAAAAGGAAGTAACCAAGAGAGGGCGTTTTTTACCCAAGAGGAGACCATGCCAGGATGAGCTGGTGAGAGCAGCAGGAGCTGTGCGGCTGTGGCTGCTTCAGGACACTGTGATCTGTGATAGAGGTTTGTCTCTGAGGTGGAGAGCTGCCAACACCCAGCTCCTGAAAAAATCTCACCATCAGAGGTAAATGCCCCTGTCCCTGGTGATGCTCTGAAGCAACTGTGCAGCAGTGAGGGAGAACGAAACACCGGGATGATTCCAAATGCCAGCGAGGAAGGAAACTCCTTTCCCAACGTCCCTAAAATCGGCATCAGAGTAAATCCCAGCAGCAGGGAGGGGCTGTAGACACTGCCACCAACCCCCCTGGTCGGGCAGGGATGTCCAAAGCATGGGATGTGGCCAGGTCACACACATGGGCTCCTTGTTTGCATCCCAGGCCTGTGGCCACCGTGCCGAATCCCGCACCGCCCCGCGCCAGCTGCTGCATTAACGCCCCATATGCCCGGCCATATGCTCCATCCACGCAGGGGGGTGCTGGGTGGGCCTCCTGGGGAGGAAAAGGGACATGCCAGCATGTGGGAGCAGGTAGGGTTTAGAGAGGCCTCGGGGATCAGAGCTGTGGGAAGGATGCCCGGTGATTGTGGGAGACAGCACGGGTTTAATGTCTCTGCCCAGCAGCAGCAGCACAAGGGAACTAGAGGGTGTTAGAGGCATGTTGGGGGGCACCACAGACCTTTTGCAATGGGTCCCTGGTATAAAGCAGCTGCAAGTTGAGCAGGAGGATGCTAACAGGGTATAGGAGTGCACCACTGACCCTTGGCAATGTGTTTCTCTAAAGCAATTCGGCAGCAGGTTGCACTTGCAAAATTTATTATGAAATGGGATTTTCAGGACACTATCAAGCTTTGAAAAATGTCGTGGTGGAAATCAGAGCGTGCTGCTCATCCAGGTCAGACACTCACAGAGAGACACTGGTGTTCCAGCTCCTCCTACAGTCAAGGGGAGAGCAATCCCTCTCGAGTTAAACACCTGGAAGGGGTCAGATAACCACACTTTTGAGATGCTGGTTGCTCTCCAGCGGCAGGTAACAGAGGACATATGTCCTCAGTGTCCTGTCCCCTTGGTTATCAGTCTCCTGGTCCTTGCACCCAGTGTTCAAAGCTTTCACCAATCCCCACTGAAGACCCCAGCACATTTAAACACCCAGGATGGCATACAGCATGGTACTGAAGGCCACATTCTCTGTGGAGCAGCAGATTACAGAGGCAGGAGGCTGTGGGTGCACCCAGAGCTCTCAGGTTCTGGATGAAGGGCTAATAAGGGACACCACCAGCTGAAGATCCACAGATTCAGCCCAAGTAACTTGGGGTGTTTGGCTGTGCTGTTAATCCCACATCCCTGGGGAGAGAGGAGGGTGGGATCTGTACCGCCTTCACCATGGGGTGAATGTGGATTTTTCCTGCATTCTTGGTAGCTCAGACAGGTGCAGGTGAGAAAGGGAGAGGATACCAGCATCATGCAAAAGGTTAGTGAAAAAGCTTGAAAAGACACTTTTTGCTTTGAAAAGTCAATTTATCTGGACAAATTAGGGTATTGGCCTCAAACAAAGCTGGGGACCTAAGCCTCATTATATTTAATAAACTATCATGTGTTCTCTCCCATCAGCCTGCACCAGACACTCCGTGATTTACAGCCCACAGCTGTAACCTGAGCCATCTCCCTGCTTAGAGAGAAACTCATTTAATTGGAGTCCAGGTCTGAGGCTCCTTGAGGGAAGGCAGCTAATCTCTCTGCCTTAGCTCCTCTATTTGTAAAATGGAAATGGTGACTTTATCCATCCTTGTGGGCTGCGGTGGGGCTTATCGCTTAATCTGAGCCTCTGCTGCGCCTCGATGACGGAGCCTGGTGTGCGGGGCTGTATTAGCTGTATTGCTTGGGATGCTGGTTCCCTGCTATGGCTCCGAGGATGTGGAGGGATTTGTGAGGGGAGAACGGGAGGGAGGGACTGGGGAGCTGATTTCAGTGTCAGGAGAGCAGGTACAGGCTCACCCCAGTGAGGAGCTGCTTGCTCACAAAGAGAAGGGGAATTTTGAGTACAAGGAGAAATGAGTCTTGCTGTGGCCTTAAACCCATTGGGGCCAGTCCAGAGGAGGCCACCGAGATGCTCCAGGGCTGGAGCCCCTCTGCTCTGCAGCCAGCCTGGGACAGCTGGGGGTGTTCAGCTGCACAAGAGAAGGCTCCAGGGAGAGCTCAGAGCCCCTGGCAGGGCCTCAAGGGGCTCCAGGAGAGCTGCACAGGGACTGGGGACAAGGCATGGAGGGCCAGGACACAGGGAATGGCTTCCCAGTGCCAGAGGGCAGGGCTGGATGGGAGATTGGGAAGGAATTGCTGTCTGTGAGGGTGGGCAGGCCCTGGCCCAGGGTGCCCAGAGCAGCTGTGGCTGCCCCTGGATCCCTGGCAGTGTCCCAGGCCAGGCTGGACAGGGCTTGGAGCAGCCTGGGATAGTGGAAGGTGTCTCTCCCTGCCCATGCAAGCCTTGAACTCAGTCAAGGCAAGAGGACAGAGCTGCTGTTGTCTCTGCTGGTGCAGGACCAAAGCCTGGGAGGATCTGCATCTGCATGTTGTCTTCCAGTGTCTTTCTAATTCATGATGGTCTGTCTGAAAGAAGCTTCTGGCAATGTGTTTTCGTTACTGGTCTTAAAATAGGATGCAGAAGAAAGGTTTCTGTGACATAATTCATTTTATTGGCTCTTCTGCACCAGAATTAATTGCAGCCATGTTTATTGCTCCAGCAAGTAGAGATGAGTTAGATAAGGGAATGACTTTGTTTAGGACAATGAATAATTTATGTCGCAAATTCACCAGAACCTTGAAATTTTAAGGACTGGGTTTGCTTCCTTCCATGTCCAGGGAGCAAGACTGAGCCATAATCTTTGTTTGTGACAAGTGTTTTATGACTTTTCCATCATTGTAATCCTCTGTTCAAACTTCTGTAACACAAAACATGGAATTTCCCTGTGTATGGTGCCTTGGCACCCAGGTTACTTCGTTGTGTGGTGGTGAGAGGTTTGCCCAAGGAATAACCCATCCTGTCCTATGGAAATATCTGCAGCAGAATTAAACACACCACTGACTACAGAGAGAGTTTTGATAGCTTTGGTGGCTCATCAAATCACCTGCCAAGACAGGGGTTCTATGTCAGACTCACACTCCTAGTTGAGCTGGCGGAGAAGTTGAGCATCAGGGACTAAAAAACTCCCAAACTTTACTAGAAATCCACAGTTTCTCTCCCAAAATGATTTTCCCCAGGTTATGGGCTCCTGGTGAGTATTTGAGTAATAGAATCGTAGAATATCCTGAGTTGGAAGAGACCCACAAGGATGACCAGGTTGAACTCCTGGAATATTATTAGTATTTGTGCCCCAGGGAACCCCTGAATATCTATTTTTCCAAAGAGGATAGATCTGTTGTTGAGACTTACTCTGTCCCTGGGGTGGGCACAGCTGCCTGCCCACCTCCCTGAGAGCCTGCACAGCCATGGCCTGTGTCCCAGGATGGGAGCTGGATGGGTTTGAAAGCCTTTTCCTTGGAGATGGATGGTGCATATCGGTTTATCAGTCTGGTCTGCTCGTGTTCTGGAGCAGAGCTGGAGGGCTCTCAATCAAGCACACACTGGTGTCCCTTGGATGATCCCTTAATTCAAAATGAGGAGGGTAGGTAGGAGGGAGAGACAGCGAAAGTCAGAAACCATAACTTCAAAGACAGGCTGGGATGGGAGCCCGTGTCAGCTTCTGAGAGGAAAAACAGGGATGGTTTTCATTAGTGAGAAGGTAAAACACATGGCTAGACGAATAGCAATGCCCTTGCATAGCTCTCTTCTAGTCCAAGAAAGGACAGTTGTGGGGGACACTGGCATCCTCAGTGGAAACTGTTATGTCTTGGGAGAAAAATCTATTTATTTTAACCAACTGAAAAATAGGCTTCAGCCTTGGAGTGGCCCCCTTTGTGTGACACCAGCATTGCTGCTTCTGCAGAATAGAGGACTCTGATATCAAACCAAGGCTAAAAGACGGGACTAAGTGAGGGGAGAAGGACATCTTCGAGGCCTAATGTGCCTCTGCAGAAGCTAACATTGCTCTAAAGAATGCAAGTTGAAGGCTGGTTATCCAGACCTTACAGTCTGAAGGGAGGTCACCAGCACGTCTCAGCTGCGGCAGAGTGTTCACTGTAGCCTCCAACACGGGCAGAAGTCCTTTCAGAGCACACAAAATGGGTGGGTGGGCAATTGCAGGGAATACAAATATTTTTCAGAGTCACTAAAAGCAAAAAGCAGCAGTGGGATCGTGGTGTAGAGTGAGCAGGCCACGGGATGGCAGAGGAAACCCAAGCTAGATAAACCACAAATGCTGAGTGTGGAGGGGGCAGTGGGGAATGACGCCACCGCAGTGACTTGAGCGGTTTGGCCAGAGTCTGGCAGATGATGACAAACATCAACACTGGCTGAAAATTAATATTTAGGGCTTGGATTTTGGATGTGGATACCTAAAATGGGATTCAGATGCCTGGTTTGGCAGTGCTATGGTAGCTCGAAGTGTGGCCCCTGTGTTTGTTGCTGTGTGTTGCTTGTGCTCTGGTCAAGCCTGAGCTATGTCCTGAAGCCCTCAAAGGTCCCTGCTCCTAATGCTCATCCTCACATCCAAGACTGAGCTGAAGCAAAATACAAATAATGGTAGGGAAGGGGAATCTCACTGTTTTCTAATTTTTTTCTTTCAAAGTACAAGTTTGCTGGTCTTGCATTCCTTCCTTGCAGGAACATGGAAGGCACAAGCATTTTGCCCCCCCCCCCCCCGCCATGCACTTTCTCCAATTTGCAGGTCAGCATTCACCCAGCAGTTTAATTTTCATCTCTTCCAAAGGCAGAGAGGAGGAAAAAAGTATGATAGCTAAAAGTCCACCTGTGGATCAGTCACAAGCAGACAGAGCTGGAGGCTGCTGGGGGAGCAATTTTCACTGGCAGAAGTGACCAAGCGGGCAGCTTCTTCTCATGCTTGGTGTTGAGAGTTGTCAGGCAGCTGGAGAGATGGTCTCTGTGCTGGAAATTTCTCTGACAGGAGAGGTAATTTAGCAGCTGCTGAAGTGTGTTAGCCCTCAGCTTCTCCTTCCCTCCTGGACATGGCCTTAAAAGTGATTTTCTGTGTGTGGGGAGGCTGGAACACACAGGCAATGGCTCCTCCACGAGGATATGCTGCTGTCCTGGTGAAGCAGCTTTGAGGCAAAAGTTTGGCATATGTCAGGGCCCAAACACCAAACTTTTAACTGTGCTACCTCCCAAATCTGCTAACCTCATCCATGCTGCTTGCCCCCCCCCCCCTCAGTTTTTCCTCACATTTACTCTAGCCTTCAAAAATTACCCCTCCTTGGCTACAAGGACAGCCAAGACTGTGTCACGTTGGTTAGAAAATGGTAGGTCATGGCTTTTTGAGCCAGCTGGGGGGATGTGGAAGCTCTGGGCAGTGTCTGACATAACTGTGCTCCCACGGGCTCATGATCTGCAGCCTGCCTGCAGTGGGATGGGGATCAGGTTCAGGGCATTGTCACTGTTGTCCCCAGGGACGCTGAGAAACGACACAAGTCCAGGACTGGGTTCAAAGGCCAGAAATGGCTCTATTTAATTACATAATTCAGCTTATATAGCTTTGTTCGCAAGGGTGGCATAAAACCATTGGATGCTTGACCATTTGCCTCCCAGAGGAACTGGCTGAACAGTGTAACACGCATTTCCAAAATGTTTTTCCCAGTGAACCAAAACAAGTCTGTGCAGGTGTGAGATAGAGAGTTAGTTTACAGAACTGCCTTCCACTGTTTCTCAGCTAAAGCATGAGAAAGGGAAACCTCACAAAATGCTCCAGCAGCTGGAAAATTCCTCTGCTCCTGCTTTTTATCATCCACAGGGCATGGGGAGAAGTGGATCATCACAGGGGAAAGGGTGAACACCTCTCTTTTTATTTGTCTGAGCAGGCTGTGGTTTGCACAGAGGCTTCAGGCTTGGGGGAGGATGAGTGTGACAGTTTACTGCAGGATTAGATTTTGGTGCGGGGGCACTTTTTACAAGAGCATGTAGTGACAGGACAAGGGGAATGTTTGCCAACTGATAGGGGGCAGGGTAAGATTAGATATTAGAAAGAAATTCCTCCCTGTGAGGGTGGTGAGGCCCTGGCACAGGCTGCCCAGAGCAGCTGTGGCTGCCCCATCCCTGGAAATGTTCAAAGCCAGTTTGGGTGGGGCCGTGAGTAACCAGGTCTAGTGGAAGATATCCCTGCTCATGGCAGGGGGTTGGAATTAGATCATTTTAAGGTCCCTTCCAACCCAAGCCACTCCATGATTCCCCATCAGCTGTTGGCCATAGGAGGCACCATAGTGCGACACAGGCACAGCCCTTGAGTCACCACTCCTCGGGGTTATGAGTTATTTTTCCTTCCCTAATACTGAAATCACTTATGAGGCAAATGACAGCATAAACCAGAATGCAGTGAGTGCAGACTCAGGCTGCTGCCCTCCCTGGCAAGGCTTGGACCTGTGTCTCTCTGATCACTGCCTCTCTGCCCACTCAGCCATGGGGAAACTCCACTAATGCTTCTGCTTGCTTGCACCCACCCAAGGCTTTTCAAGATCATGTAGGGGAGAGGGAGAGGGAGAGGCTGAGCCCATCCGTGCTGTGGGACTGCACTGAGTGAGAGGCAGAGCTGCAGCCCCTGACACCACTGGCCAACAAGGTGCCACACTGTGCTGGTGGGGTGCAAGAAAACCCCAGAGGGCCTCATGGCCCTCTTCACAGAATTACAGAGTGGTTTGGCTTGGAAGGCACCTTAGAGATCATCTCATTCCACCTCCTGCCATGGGCAGGGACACCTTCCAATAGACCAGGGTGCTCCAAGCCCTGTCCAACCTGGCCTGGAACACTCCCAGGGAAGGGGCATCTTCAGATATGCTCTGATTGCCCTTCTTCTGATTACTCCAGAAGTTAGTCTATGTTTGTGCCCAGGCATAAGCAAGCTCAGCCTTGTGCTTAGCTGCTAGCAAAGTATCTCCCACTTTCACTGTGTGTATTGGCTCTCAGATGGAATTCTCAAGTGCTGCCTTGCTGGAATGGCTTTAACAGCATCTCTGGACTGTGTAAGATCAGATTCAAGGTGTCCATCGGAAAGGTGGCTGCTACAGCCTCCACCACAACTCATCTGTGTCCCTTCAAAACTTAGTTGCCACCTGGAATTCTCTGAAGCAGCCAAGTTGGCAAATTCAAGGACAGAGCTCTAGTAAAGGAGCAGCTGGGGTTACATTAGCACCAGGCTGTACAGGAGGAAGTTTCATTTCGGTCAACAAAGAGAACAGATATTTAAAATTCAATAGTTAAAATCATTGCAATGTAAAGTAATGCTCCAATGAAAGTTCATGAAATATATTTATTCTGAATGATATGAAGGAAAAAAGGGAGTAATTACTTAGCTAAGATATAATTTCATTCATTGTTATTAAGTGGGTTTAGATTACTTGCTCACTTGAGATTAGAGATTTGAAATACATGGCTGAAATCCTCTTTCTAATCCAGAATTGCTAAATCCTTGGGTATTTCTCCACGATACTTTGATTTGCATCTCTGTTGATGTTCAGGACATAATTTCAGTTCTCTGCCAATTATTTGTTCCTTTATTCTCCCCTAAACATAGTCCTTGGCTTTCCTGATAACAAACACTGTAGACAAACCAACAGCACCAAGGTTCCACAAGGCTCTCACCATTCCAGGCCTCAGCAGGGTCTTGTAATTATAAACTAAAAGCAAAAGAGAAAAAAAAGTTGAAACAAAAAGTGCCAACAACATGAAAATACTTGAAAATGTTATTTTATTTTCTTTTTTTAAATTTTAACAAATCTGTAGGATCATAAATTGGGTTGAGTTGGAAGGGACCTTAAGGATCATCTCATTCCAAACACCCTGCCATGGGCAGGGACACCTTCCACGGTCCCAGGCTGCTCCAAGCCCCATCCAACCTGGCCTTAGACACTGCCAGGGATCCAGGGGCTGCTCTGGGCACCCTGTGCCAGGGCCTGCCCACCCTCCCAGACAGCAATTCCTTCCCAATATCCCATCCAGCCCTGCCCTCTGGCACTGGGAAGCCATTCCCTGGGTCCTGTCCCTCCATGCCTTGTCCCCAGTCCCTGTGCAGCTCTCCTGGAGCCCCTTGAGGCCCTGCCAGGGGCTCTGAGCTCTCCCTGGAGCCTTCTCTTGTGCAGCTGAACACCCCCAGCTGTCCCAGGCTGGCTGCAGAGCAGAGGGGCTCCAGCCCTGGAGCATCTCGGTGGCCTCCTCTGGACTGGCTGCAGCAGCTCCAGGTCCTTCTTATGTTGCAGTACACAGACTTGACAAACCTTTCTTGGAGTGCAGCCACCAGAATTCCAAACCCTGTCTCCAGTTGCTGGGTCCCTTTGGCTCTGCCTGCCCAAGAACTGTTGCTGGGCATGGGGATATGTCAAAGGAAGGAGAAAGCAGACAGAGCTGGTGCTCCAAGAAAAAGGAGATAAACCTCAGCTGGATGACTGGGGTGGCTCCCATAGTGGCAACAGGGTTATGCCAAGTTATGGTAGGGAAGGTTTCTTTGGTCCTTCATCTTTTTGGAAGGGGATTTCTAGACCCTACTGGCTCTCATTAAGCCATTTCTCTTGGTGTCAAAGTACTTGGGGAACTCCACGATGTGCTGCCTGTCTCCCTTGTCTTTGTTAGGGGAAGAGGTGATTATTTCTGGGTGCTTGTGTGATGTGAATCCTTGGTGAGGTGGAGTAGATGGTGATTTCAGGCTGCACAGTCAAGGGGGAAAGGCATCCTATCCCGTGACTCTGCTCACTGAAGATTCACCCATGGATTACTTTGGGACAGTAGGATGTCACTTCATGTTCACTGCCAAGTCCTAGCAACTGAACCTCACATCAAGATAGGGAGCAAGGAGTGGTGCTCAGGGACCAGCTTGGAGGGACACTGGTTAGGCAGCTCCTGAACTGTGGCACTCACCAGCCTGCTCATTAGTACTGCTGGAAAAGGCATCCAAGTTTTCCTATGTAAAATAAAATAAAATAAAACCAAGGATTGTATGAGGAGGGAAAAAAAACCCAACCACATTTTGTCAGGAAAAAAACCCAAACCACCAGAAAACCTGTCTGATGGAGATCTACTTCCAGCCCTTTTGGTTTTTAATCAGCCTAAATAAATGCTCAGGGTGTGAGTTTGGGTGCTGCCCAGAGCTGTAACCACACTGGCTGATGTTTCAGTCACGTCTGGTTTCTAGCTGTTACCTTTTCTCACTCAACTGATTTTTAACTCGCTCGGCATTTTCCATGCGTGCGAGATGTTTGATTAGATCCCTTATGTTGCGTGTGTGGAAATAAAAGGCCAGCTAAGAACAGACAACTGATTAGGCATTAGGTGAGGTATAATCCTCCCTAATCACATTTCTAAACGTGGTAGTTGGAGGTGGGATTAGAGTTATTAACATGCGGACAATAAAGCATATAATTTATTTAACAATTACTGGCTCTTTGTGAAGGGGGTCTATGCGAGATGCAGCCACACACCAGCTCCTTCAACTCATGCAGGACAGATCTGCTGTCAGTGGCAAAGCTGGCAGATATGGATGGCTGTCCACTGACAGGAAGGGCAGAAAAATAATCAGAAATCCCCTCACAGAACCCCTAGGCAGTCCCACAGGAGAACACCTGAGATCTAGATATTAAACTGTACAAAAATGGAAAAAAAAAGAAAATCAAAAGGTGAAAAAAATTCTACAGAAGTTTCTTAGTCTTCTCTTCCTGAACACACTGGAATGCAAACATACAATAATCTAAAAAGCTGCTTAAAAACTTGTAGGATGAAGAACAGGAAGCAAAGGCAACAGCTGGCAGGCAGTCATGTTGTGCAAGGTCAGCAAGGAAGGGAATTCCAGAGCTCCCAGATCAATCCCTGTCCCGACCTTGTCATACAGTTTTCCCAGCTATGCTGGGCACTATGGTGTTACACCAGAGATTTACATGCCAGATAGAAATTCTGATAGTCAACAAATCTGTATTTTAATTCTTGAGTTTATCATGCCTGCCTTTGGCGAACTGAGACTACATCTTGTGATTGTGCTCAGGATTTTTGGGACAGCAAGGTTTTTTCTCAGTATGTTAAAAAAAATCAAAACAAAAAAATCCCAAACCTAACAAAACAAACAAATAAACCAAAGCTTGAAACCTTTAGAAACACCAAAAACCCCAACTTTGCATCCCAGCCTGTTGCCTAGTATATGTGTTATCCTACTGAAGGGTAATTTCAAGTTGGTCCAAGAAGGATGTCAGGTCTGCTCTGCAGCAGGACAGGATGCCAAAGCCTGGGGACAGCTCAGTCTGACCCCAGCACCAAGAAGAAGCAGATGAGAAAGCCCAGCACACAGAGCTCCACTGTCCATGCTCTCTGATTGCTGCAGTCCTGGCAAAGGCTGGGCCCTGGGCCAGTTGCTCTCTACAGACAAGTTTTGGGCATGGTTTGGGATGTAGGTCAGGCCAGGGACCATTTGCAGCAACGTCTTCCTCGTGCCCGCCCTGTTTGGAAAGTGGAAAGTCTGGCTCCCTCTGGGTGTTGCTGGTTCCACACTGGCTGCAGTACCTACACCATGCTCTGCTGATCTGCTCACACTGCTGCAGGAGGGGGAAAATGAGACTGCTGTGGCCAGTTTCGGACCTTGTTCCAGGTTTAGACCCTGCAGGTTTAGACCCTTCATGCTCTGCTGTGTGTCTGGAGCCAGGCTTGCAGACTTGAAGCAGCCTGAGGTATCTAAAAATTAAGAGGCTGCTTTTAAAGTCAGGGCAGAAAAAGAGAGGGAATTCCTATAAATATTCATCTCATCCTAAAACAGGCCAGATGAACTGCCCTCTAGAAACTCCAGGGTGAGTAACTTGGACCTTGATGTCTAACTTCTAACGTTTGGCGAAGTGCATCCAGCCATCTGTCCGCTAAGATTTGGTGTTGGATATAGCCTCAAGGTACCCTCAAAAGCCAGCACAGACCGGGGCTGTAAATCCCACAAATGCATTTATTTTTGGTATATATTATAGAGCAAAACCATGTTACAAATATTCTTTCACGGAATGAGGTTGGCCCTGCTCCCCTGATCTTCCTTCTCAAGGCTTTGTTCTTGCCACAGACAGCGGCCGTGCAATGCAGTTCCTGGCTCAGAGCACGGAGATCTTCCACGTAAAGCATTCTGTGAGTGACCTGGCAGCCTCAGCTGAGGCTGTAGTTGGGTCATGTCACAGATTTGAGCCATATCAGACGCCAGTTAGTCTTTGTGCTCAGAAAAGGGCAAAAAGACAGGAGAGGGGAACGGCAGGATTCATTCATGGGGACAGTCTTACCTACCTGAATCATAAATGATGCAGGGACAACTCTCTCACTCTTCTCTGCTCCTCACCCTTTTGCTGGGGAGCAAGCTAAGAAGAGATACTGATGTTCTGTTTAAAGACAGATTTTTTTTTTTTTCCAAGCCACTAGTCTTAATTTTTAAATGTATGCAGAGTGTAAATTGTCACGGATTTTCTTCTGGCTTTATCTAGCAGCAGGAGACCACTATCTACTGACATTAGCTGTTAAGTAAGTGCAAACTACCTGTAACTGCAGCATTGCATGTGCCTGGGGAATTTGTGTAAGCCTGAGCTGATGACAGGGATGGACTTTGGAAAAAAAGCCCTAAACCCTAGAACATCTTAAAGAGGCAGAGTTGATTCATCAAATTGTATCTTCATCTGAAAATGTTGTACTTGCCACTGACACAAATAACCTCTGAGATCATGACTGAAAGAGGATTCACGGGGAAAATATTCTCCCCTATCATTTTGTTAACTTTGTGCATTTGACAGCACATCACTGCGTCTAGACAGTTCCACGGGTAGGCTGACAATCAGCTGTCTGGCACTGACACGTGGTAGGTGAGACACTGCAGGTGCTTTGCCTCCCGATCAACTACAGGAGAACTAGCAGGAGCATCAGCTGAAGGATGAGAAGGTAGCATCCGGGAATGGATGATCAGAAAGAAGCCCAAGTGACTGGCTGTCACTTGTCTAAGCATTTTCAGGAGAGGGCAGTTCTCACACGGAGCATTGTGACTGCCAGTGCCCATCAGCAGAATCATTAGAGCTTGTGCCGGGCACTTCCCTTGGGCAGAATGACTGCTGGACTCAAACCCGCTCCAGGCATGTCTCCACGGTATTTCTTAAGAATGGACAGAGTTCAAACTGACATTCCCTGACTCTCTTCCTCCCCAAACAATGTAATCATCTGCCAAGCTTGGTGCATTGCAAAATCCACCAGGGCCTGGGTAGCCAGCCAGCCCTGAACTCCACACTGCGCTGGTTACAGAGCTCACAAACCTTGAGATACTGAGCTCGATCAAGAGGTTTTCAACTCTCATTAAACTATAGATGAATCCTGAAAATGGCTTTCCAGATGATTCTTCTGTTTTCTTTAACTTCTAAGGGGCTTTTTTCTCACTGGTGGGCCAGAGTTCAGCTGAGCTTCATACACTAAACTGAACAGGAACAACTGCACCTAATTCAAGGTCCTCCAAAGCATTGCACTGTGATAAAATCACCCACCAGGAGTGCTTGGGCCAAAATTCTTAGCCTCTGCCCTGCAAACCACAAACATCTATCCCCTTTGTTATCAAAGGAGAAGTCTGTGGTTACACTGAACACAGTTAATGTCAAAACTACACACAGAGGACAACGTGGATCCTTGAGTCCAAAAATTAAAAACTTGCCTTAAATCTTCACTTAAATCTTTAATTTAGCTTTTAAGTTTTTGAAAGACACTTGCATTCATTCTGCAAACGAAGACATAATGTCCTTGGAACATTTCTCATATAAGGCCTAATAATGCTTGAGATGCAAACTGGTTTTTTATTTTGGTTGGTGGGGTTGGACTTTTTTGCTTTAATCTTTAAGCCAGTGGATGAGACCAAGATGCTCCTTCTGAATGCTGTTACTGTTTTTCTTCTGTTGCTGTAGACTCCAAATTGCTGCAGATTGCTCTTTGTGCAGGCTTGGAAAGCAATGTATCTTGGAATGAACACATAAAGCAGGATTATTGAATATTAGCCTCTTCCATTTGTTTCTTGCCCTTTGCAGACCACTGTTTCTATTTCAGATGCTGCTTCTTTTTATTGTCCATGGTGTCATCTCCCATGTTTTCCAAGGTTTTCATCTTTTGTATCTTGTTCTTGCCCCGCTCCCTGCCATGACACATATCAACAGGCTGATTAATCCTGAATCTGACTTTTGCAGTCTGTATGCAGTGATTTCCTTATCTCTGCTGTGTAAAACTATATGACCTGTAATCTGTTTGCCTGCAGCCATGTCAAACTTGCATGAAGGATCTAACTCAGCCAGACTGCAGTTCCAGGTTTGGTTTGGTCACACCCAGCAGAAGACATACCTCTCCATTTCCATTTCCATTTCCATTTCCATTTCCACCAGCAATACCACTCTAAAGCATTTAAGTTCTCATTTTTGCCTGACCTTTCCTCACCTGTAAAGCGTGGATGTCTGAAAAATCAAAAGCTGTCCTTGCCTGTGGCTGGAAGCAGGGAGTCTCTTCTTACTGCCATGTCTCATAAATATTGACAAACTACTTTTACAGACCAATCTACACAGTGCAGTAAATGTAGTCACTCAGATTAGTGTTTTTAAGACAGCTGTCTGAAGGAATAAGGGCTGCACATCTCAACTTGAAGAGCAGGGACTGCGTTTGGGAAAGTAGTGGCTTTAAAAAAGGATTTACAGGTCACTGTATCTATTCCCAGTTTTACATAGTAGCCTAGAGTGCAAAAGGACCTTTGAATGCATAAACAGAAGACAACTGAATAAAGGCAGAGAACTGTTATACCACTGTAAATGAATTAAAGGGCTGTTCATGGTTTCAATGTCCGTACTTTAAAAAGAAAATTAAAGAGGTAAAGGGACTTTGGGATAAACATGGAAGTTTGGAAATCCTCCTTGCAGGGAAAGACCAAAGAAACTTGGTTTAGACATTAATTTAAGAAAAAAAACCGCTGAGGTGTTTCACTCCCAGTTGCCAAATACTTACATGGGATAAAGATTTCTATGTGAAGACATCAGTGTAACAAAACAAAACCAACAAAAAGGTATAATGAGATCTAATGGCACGAAGATAAAAGAGAGAGGGCCCCATTTTCACCACACCAACGTACCAGGCAGATAGAGGATCCTTCTCAACCCAAGTTTGTAATTGAAGCCAAGCTGCCTTTTCTGCAACAGCTCAAAGCTGCAAAGGTTGTGGACCCTAAAAGGGATTGTTTGGGGGAAGTTATCTGGTCTTTGAAGTGAGTAACATACAGTAGATGGTCATAATGATCCATCTTAGTAAAAAATTTGAAGACTCTGGTAAAATGTTAATTTTTAACCTCTGGGTGCCTTGCAGCCAGAACACAGCATGAGGACAATGACTGCCCACATATTGGTGAGATCTGGTGTGTGTTGCCAGCAAAGTACTTCCTAAGGGTAAAACAGGGCAAAATTTACTTTTGCAGAGTGGAGTTTGCTGTGCTGAGAGAGGACACATGCCCAGCACCAGCTTCTTGCACCAGCTCGATCCTACACTGAGGGAGGACACAGCCAGCTGACTCTTACACCGACCAGCAGAGCCAGGGATAACTCCAGTTCTCCCCATCGTCCTCATAAACACAGCTGCAGTCACAGCATTGCTCCAGGGCTGTCCACAGCAAAGAGCTCCTTCTCCTGCCACCCCAGCCGAGGAAACCAGCCCCTGGTAATGTGGAGTGCCAGGGATGGAGGCTCTGACACAGGCTTCCCTGGGGATTACAAAGTAAAAGCTATCAGTTGGCTGCAAGCACTGCGAGAAGGATAGACTTTTTTTTTGCATCAGTTATTCATCATGATAAATGCCAAGAGCTAAAATAAACAACATGACAGCTTTGTAGTGATAAAGTCCCACTATATTTTTTAGGCCTAATTTTTTATTATGGCAACATTTTTATTTTGTGTTATCTTCACCTGCTTAACAGTAATATATGTTTTAAATCTCTAAATAAATCTAAGCAAAAAAGGATTTGTCAGGTCCCTTAAAGTCCTGCTTGATTTATTTGGTCCATCAGAATAAATCTTTTAAGATTATAACTTTTAATCAAAACTTTAAATTTATATTGTCATAAATCACTGGTTTTTGAAAACACAAGGAGAATGGCCAAAATCTCTTAAGTAAAGGTCTGGTAGACCAACAATAACAAAAAGAAAACTTCTACCTCAAAGTGTTCTAAACACTTCTTCAACTAGTACAAACAATACATACAGAGATCACTTCCAACTCGGCTACCAATCTTGCACAGATGGTGTAGAAAACTGGGGTAAATCTCATTGAGACTAATCTATACAAACATATGCTTAATTAGCATAGTGCATCTTACACGGTGTAAAACAGAAACAGACTGTATTGCAATAACTGATCACAGCATAAATTGGTTTATTTTGATCCTTCCTACGGAGGCACAAACTATTTTTTCTTGATTATTTTCCAGATTTCAGCATAATGAATTAATGTCAGCTTCCTGGAAAAAGCACACAGAAAAAAGAAATGAAGATGATCGAAAAATTAATCATACCAGGTTTGCATTTATGCTGAATTTCGTTTCTATGACTGGTCCCACTGGCTTATTCACTGCACAGATTTAAGCACATACCCAAATCCTTCCTGGACCAAGGTCTACCATTAATTCAGAAACAAAGCTATTGTCCCCCAGGCCTATCCACAAATTACACTTGTTTATTTAAGTCAATAAACTTGTGTAAATCTCTTTGTAAACAAGGCTATTTCACTTTAATGATGGCTTATCTGGGGTTAGCATAAATGTGTTTCTAATCAACTAATCCAAAATAAAGGATGTAGGCAGATGAATGGTGCAGTATTTGGAAGAATAAAAAAGGACAAAGGAATAATCTGAGGAAAAACAGAAATGCTGGCAACATGAAATGTTTCTAAGCAATAAAAAACAGAATTGGGGAAGGAAAAGCCAGTTTCAGTGCATGAAAGTTTCCTGTCAATTTCAGCACAAAATCAAGCAAGTTATTGCAGCAAAGGAATTAAAAATTCGAGTGTCTGATCATGCCAAAGTTGTCTGTCAATTCATCATGCTTTTGGTTACTCACGGCAACTGGGTTTATGTGCACAAAGGCACTAGGAATTAAGGTAAGTTAAGGCAGTTAAATAATTTACTCATCAAAATTACACAGTGTAAATTAGGAACAGATATATAAGTCTTCTCATTGTGCTGTGAATGTCTCAAGGGGGATGTCACTTCTAAGGACTATGTCTGACTCCATTCCATCTGATAAAAGCCATGTACTTTGTATCACAAACACCAACCGGTTCGTGTGATGATGGGTCAGAAAGACAGAACTTTGCTTTTAGAGTATTATTTTGAATAGTGGTTATTTCTTAAGTCTGCTTTGCCAACAGGATAGGACAGACACAGCAGGCTTACATCAAGAGCTGTCAAGTTTTATTTTTTATCAATATTTTTTTCACGGTGGAACTGATTCCTCTTTTTTTTTTTGGCTTTGTTTTGAAATCTCCCAACAGCCCAGTCTGAAGTGACAGTGATTTGTGTAATATTGGAAACATACTTCTGCATTTCAGAAGAGGTAGTGAACAGATCTGAGTTTCAAGGTTTCAGAAGTTATTAATTTCATTACTGAAATAATGAATAATTTCATTATTGAAAAGATAAGAGTAACAGAAATATGCAATGCCTTTTTTATGTATTTTGCTGTTATTCTCAGCCCTAGGTCAAAGCATTTTTTTTTAAGTTTAAGAAGTTTTGTGAGTATTTAATTTGTGCTGGTATGACTGAGTTAAGTTGATGTTTATTTTGGAGATTTTTATCCCTCATGCAATGGCTTTATTTAAATTTATGATGCTAAAGCTCTTCTCTAGTCACTTTTTAATGCAGTGCCTGTTTTGATGGTATGCCAGACATTACTTGTCTTGAAAATCAACTGACATGTTCCTCATGATGTGATGGGGAAAGCAGAGTGTGGTTTTCTCTTTAACCCTCTTTGTGCTGCCAGAAGAACTGATACAGCGTGAAGCTGTGTGCAAGCTTGATGAGATACAAGGAAAAGGGGTTTAAATCAGTATTTAACCCTCTGAGGGAGACGCGATCTAAGTCCTCCAGGAGTTTTTTTATGCTGGTATCAACAACAGGGGCAGTTTTTGCCAGTGTTGTACTGTTTCCCCCATGGCAGGCCGTCCTGCAATGGCATGGACAGGCTGTTTCCATGTTTGGCCATGAAGTAATGCAGAGCCAAAGGGAATCTGTCCCTTTCACAGCTTCCAGACTCAGCGCCATTCCCTCTTTCATAATCTTTTGCAGATTTGTGCAAGGGGAAAGTTACTTCCATGTAAGTTTGGACAGAAAATAATGTGCTCAGATGGCATTTAGAGAAAGCAGGGAAGCAACACTGCAGCCAGTGATGCAAGAGACAAAGCACCTACTGAAGTACAGGACAGTTCTTCAATAGGATGAGCTAAGAAATCTAGGAACATTTAACAGTGGTTTTCCATGGATTTGTGGTTGTTTTTATACAAAGAAGTAAACAGTATACCCTGACTTGGATGGGAACCACAAGGTTCATGAGTCCAGCTCCTGGCCCTGCACACACACTCCAACAATCCCACCCTGGGCATCCCTGAGAGCATTTTCCAAACACTCCTGGAGCTCTGGCAACCTCAGGGCTGTGACCATTCCTTGGGGAGCCTGGGCAGTGCCCAGCACCTGCTGGGGGAAGAACCTTCTCCTGATATCCATCCCAAACTTTCCCTGACACAGCTCCAGCCATTTCCTTGGGTCCTGTTCCTGGTCACCAGAGAGCAGAGATCAGTGCCTGACCCTTCAGCTCCCCTCATGAAGAAGCTGCAGACCAGGGTGAGGATTCCCTCAGTCATACACTGTTTCCTGTCTTGAACGTGCTGGCTGATCCTTATGTATCACAACTCTGCTGAAAGCTCTTCCATTTTTTTCAGTTTAACACATCACTTTGACATGTTGGTAATAATGACTTCAACACACAAACTATCTGCTCTGCCGCCAAGACCTGTCTCCCTGGCATTGCACTTCACACTTGTCTCCACCTCCATGCAGTGATATCTCCTAGTGTTGGGTCATTCAGAAATCCTAGGTGTCTTTGAAGTTATCTGATATTGATGTTGTATTTCTTTTACCTCTTACAGGATTTGGTCACAGGCTTTGGAAAGTCAATGTGTGTCCTCTGTAGAATAGCACAGCCAGCTACTGCTTCATCATGTTTTTTTAGGTCCTAGGTTATTTCATACAATCACAGAATGGTTTGGGTTTGAAGGGACCTTGCAGATCATCTTGTTCCAGGGGCAGGGACACCTTCCACTAGACCAAGTTGCTCAACCTCCTTTGTTCTTTCTAGTAGACAGATGACAGATACCACTGAGCTGTTGCTGTCTCTGCACATGAACGTCCTTTGTGAGGATGTTGAACCCCTCACACACATTCAGAGACCTTGAGGGAGATGTCCTTGCACTGAAGCCTCAAATCCGCGCGGGGCTGACAGCCATTTGTACCTAACTGCTGATGTCCAAAATATGCTGAGCTATGTGGTTTGAGAAACTTGTGGACCTGGAGTGAGTCCAGAGGCGGCCACGGAGATGCTCCCAGGGCTGGAGCCCCTCTGCTCTGGAGGCAGGCTGGGAGAGCTGGGGGTGTTCAGCTGCACAAGAGAAGGCTCCAGGGAGACCTCACTGAGGGCTTTCTGTACCTAAAGGGATCTTATAAAAGAGATGGAGAGCCACTTTTTATACAGCAGATAGTGGAAGAACAAAGTGGAATGTTTTTAAACTAAAAAAGGAAAGATTTAGATTAGATTTTTTAGGAAGAAATTCCTCCCTTTGAGGGTGGGCAGGCCCTGGCACAGGGTGCCCAGAGCAGCTGTGGCTGCCCCTGGATCCCTGAAGTGTCCAAGGCCAGGCTGGACAGGGCTTGGAGCAACCTGGGATAGCGGAAGGTGTCCCTGCCCATGGCAGGGGGTGGAATGAGATGAACTTCCAACCTTCCAACCCAAATGACTCTAGGATTCTGTGATTAATTAATAGGATCTAGCAATATCCAGCTTTGGAGTCAGGGATTGAGTTTTGCAGCCTGTTTTACTATATCAAGTACTATTTCACAGAATTATAGAACGATTTGGATTTGGATTTGGAAGAGACCTTTAAAGGTCACCCAGTCTAACTCCCCTGCCAAAGGCAGGGATATCTTCAATGAGATCAGGTGTCTGAAAGCTCTGTCAAACCTGACCTTGAATGTTTGCAGGGATGGGGCATCCACCACCTCTCTGGCTAACCTGTGCCAGTGCTTCATCACCCTCATCAAAAAAAACTTCTTTCGAATATCCAGCCTAAATCAATGCTCTTCCTGGAGGTGCAGGTGTGTGGCTGGGAGTTCTTTTTAGAGCAGATACACATCCTGCCTGGCTGCCTTCTCCACAGCCACCCTGCTTCTCAGGTAACTTCTGGGCTCTGGGATTTGCAGCCCTGATGTTGCCTTCTTCCATTTGCTTTCTTCCTCTTGCTGCTTGCAATTTCCTTTCCTAGAGAAAGGTTTATGCAATGTTGGATTCGTGGGGGTGCATGTGTGTGTGTGTGTGTGTTAGGGGCCCCTGGAGGAACTTGCCAACTTTTTGACTGATTTCAACCACACCTGAAAGAGAAGTAGAGCTTCTGGAAATACAAAGTCTATCGAGTTTCATGGCAAACAGCGGCTGCATTAGGAAAGACACATGTTGTTAAGTGCTCTGCCGGGGAGAAAGACAGGGAGAGCTCAGCCCTTATCAGCACTGCTTGGCTTCCTTGGCAGTAGATAATGGTCAGGCAGCTGGCCAGCCAGAGCACACACATCCCTGAACCAGGCACGGCATGTGCTGCTTCAGACAGAAGGCCAACACAAGCAGGCTGCGGACATAGAAGGGAAATTTGGATGTATCAGGAATCAGCCTTGGAGATAGGAGGAGAAGGAGCCATGAATCTGTTGCAGAGGAGAGGTGAAGGGAATGTCTGACGCAAATCCATATGAAAACTGAGCTTAATTAACTTGCTGTTCATAGGAAAAAAAAAATTTCTCTCTGGATGCAGTGAAACCTCCACAAAGCAAGTGCTGTGCTGGCTGAATAGCCTGTGTCTGTTTCCAGGCACAACATGACTGGAACACCTTATCTTTCAAAAACATGATGGCAATCTCTCAGATGCTCTGCTTTGTCTGCAGCAGGGGATCTTCTCCATTTCACTTCGCTGTTAATTTCATGACCAGCTTGAATCTCAAACATTTGCAACTGGGTGAAAATGCTACCAAAAAATTAAGCCACATTTCTGCTTCAAGCTGGAAAAATCCAAACACAAAAGAGGCAAGAGGTGGATTTTTGTGAGTCCACATGTACCATTCTGTAGAAGGGCTAAATACTGTGAGGTGTCTCACCTGGCTCCCGGGAATACCAGCCCTGTTGAGATGGGACCTGTGCCCAAGACACTGAATCATAACACCTACATCACTCAGTGCAGAAACCCTTCCAGTCTAGAAGATGAGCATGACTATGGGGAGACAACTGCTATGTTAGGGAGATGTGACCTCAGGTGTAAAGGAAGAGGCTTGAAGTGGAGATATATAATAAGGAAAAGTATCAAAAAGGCAAAAGCAAAAAACCAGAGGATCTCCAACAGACTTACAGCAAACCTTCTCACCCCCAAAAAAACCCATTAAACTCCCACCTTGCGGCTTCCCACTCATAGAATCATAGAATGTTAAGGGGTTGGAAGTGACCTTAAAGTTCATCTAGTCCTGACCCCCACTGCCATGGGCAGGGACACCTTCCACTAGAGACCAGGTTGTCCCAAGCCCCATCCAACCTGGCTTTGAGCACTTCCAGGGTTGGGACATCCACAGCCTCCTTGGGCAACCCGTCCCAGTGTCTCACCATCCTCACAGCAAACAATTTCTCTCTAATATCTACCCTAAATTTCCCCTCTTTCAATTTCTACCCATTCCCCTTTGTTCTGTCACTGCAGTTCCTGACAGAGAGTCCCTCTCTGGCTTCCGTGTGGGCCGTTTTGGATACTGGAAGGTGCTGCGAGGTCTCCATGCAAACTTCTCTTTGCCGGGTTGAACAGCCCCAGGGAACATGCTGGGCATCACTGCAAGGGTCTCTGCACACAGAACAGCCATGGGTTTCAAAGACTGACGGGTGCCCAGACATGCACTGGCAGGCAACAGGCTCTGATTCCTTTGTGGTGACCCTAGGCCCCTGCTTAGGCACAGGTATTTGGTAACCTCTTACCATCACCACAGCATGGGTGGTTAAAGCTTTGCAGAGTCTACTGAAGGCAGCAGCTAAAAGAAAAAAAACAACATGTGAGGGGAAACTGCTGTGTTAAGACTTACTGAGTTTGGGGAGCAGCCCAGCGTGGGTGCAGGCAACAGAGGGAGGTTGGGAAGGCTCCGAGGCTGCCTCATGTCCGTCTCACACCTCGGGACCCCTGGCCTGGAATGTTGTGCCATTGCGGGAGATGGAGCTTTGGGCAGTTTGAATCTATTTAGAACCACAGAATCGTTTAAGCTGGAAAAGCTTTCCAAGACCAGCGAGTCCAACTGTGACACCGGCACTGCCAAGGCCACCACTAGCCCATGTCCTCAAGTGCCACACGTGGCTTTTAAACCCCTCCAGGGATGGGGATGCCACCAGTGCCCTGCGCAGCTGTGCCAGGGATGGACACCCCTTTCTACGACGGAATTTTCCTCAATATCTCCAACCTCAACTTCACCTGAGGCTGTTCCCTCTCCTCCTGTCCCTGTTCCCTGCGAGCACAGCCCGACCCCCCCGGCTGCCCCCTCCTGTCAGGGACTTGTGCAGAGCCACAAGGTCCCCCCTGAGCCTCCTTTGCTCCAGCCTGAGCCCCTTTCCAGCTCCCTCAGCCGCTCCTGGGGCTCCAGCCCCTTCCCAGCTCCGTTCCCTGCCCTGGACACGCTCCAGCCCCTCCATGTCTCTCTTGTCCTGAGGGGCCCAGAGCTGTCCCCAGCACTGGAGGTGCCTCAGCAGTGCCGGCACACGGGGGCGATCGCTGCCCTGGTCGTGGTGTCACACTACTGCTGGTATAAGCCAGGTGCCACTGCCCACCCGGGCAGGCCCCAGCCGGTGTCCAGCGGCAATTCCTGCCGGGAATCGATGCACTTTTTCCCGGCTCGCACCGAGCCTGCCGCGGAAGGATACGGCTCCGGGGCGCCGCACTGCGGTTGCGCTGCTGCAGCTCACCCAAACCTCCGAAGCTCCCCGATCAACCTCCCGCAGCGAGCGCGCGGGGCTGTGATTGGCAGCCCATCCAACCAATGAGCGCCGCGACCTCGACCAGCCTCCCTTCCCCTCACGCCTGTTTCTTCCACTCCCCTTCCCTTATCTCTTTTTTTTTACGCTGCGGGCATTCCATTGGTGACTTTAACTGCCAATCAAAGACTTGGACCAATTGCCGCCCGGCTCCTTAAAGAGGGGATAAGCGAGGCCAATGGGCGACTTCTCCGCCCAGCGGCGGGGGCGGGGCGGCGTGGGGGGCGGGCCCTCAGAGGAGGTAACGCTGAGGGAAGAGGCGGCGGCCGCACAGCACTCGGGGAGACGGAGGAGGAGAAGGAAGGGGAGAGGAGGAAGAAGGAGAGGAAGGAGCGGTGGCTCTCGGTGGATCCTGGTGCCTCCCGGTAGGTGCTAGTGGGTGCCGGGGCCGGGTCCCTGCTCCACGGGCAGGGTCGCCCCGCTGGCGCTGCGCGGGCCGTGGGGAACCGTCCGGGCCTGGTCTTGGCGGGGCCGGGGGCGACTCCCTACGCCCTCGTCCCTTTTGTTGTGTTGGGACCCGAGCTGGGTTACCCCGCTCCCGCCGGCATAACCCCCGGGCTGGGGTGGGAGGGCCGCGCTGTGCCGCCCGTGTGTATGTGTGGGTGAGGGGAGGGGGGAATAAAGAAGTTGTGCTGCTCCTTCTTCTCTCCCCCGCTCCTTCTCTCCGTTCCCGGTGTGTTCTCCTTGCAGGGGTCTGCAGAATATTTCGAGCTGGAAGGGACCCGCGAGGATCATCGCGTCCAGCTCTTAGCCCTGCACAGGACACCCCCATGTGCCTCCTGGACGTGCAGGCAGGGTTAGGTGTGCCAAACTCCGTGGAGTTTTGGAGGAGACAGTTAGGAGCGATGTGGGGTGAGGAGTTGTGTTTGGAGCTAGGAGTTTGCGTTTGGGATTGCGAGGCTTCTCCTTGGCCTTTTGTCTGTCCCCTCTCCTTGTCTGCAGAGCTGCGGATGTAAAATACACACAGCCCGCCTGAGATAGGACTTGAGATTACTGGTTTTATTCACGGCTTTAATGCTGCAGCAACCTGTGTGTTGTCAGAGGGCAGGGGTAGGTGGGATACTGGGGAGAAATTCCTCCCTCTGACGGTGGTGAGGCACTGAAACAGGTTGCCCAGAGAAGCTGTGGCTGCTCCCTCCATCCCTGGGTGTTGTTTGTAAACAAACATAACCTGGTTGGTGTCTCATCTGTCTCGATAAGTGCACGGGGCAAGTTGTGTCGTGATAAGGGCAAGTAGTTGGTGTTGTTGCTGTAGAGTTGTGGAGTTCCTGTTTGTAGTTTGGTTTTTTTTCATTTTGTGGAGAGTCGAGGGGAAGAGAAGTGCAATACAGCGTGGTCTTTCAGTCTTCACTCTGCGGAAATAAAAGAAGGAAAAAAAGTGTGTGAATGAGTGAAGAGCTCTTGTGATGATTGTGGAGAGCTGTTGAACAGCTGGGATTCAGGCTGCAGGCTGGTCTTGTCTTTTTGGTTGTCCGTCACGGTTTCTGACTGAAAAGAACCCAACATGTGTGTTGTGCTTTTTTCAAATGCTTTGCGAGCAGGATAACATTAGGGAAAATTTTACTTACTGGGCTTACGAAAACAAGTGTCCCCGAAAAACTGCAACCTCTGTGTATTGTGTGTGGAGCGCATGCTATCACAGTCCACAGGTATAAACGAGTTAGATTCCATGGGTAGCAAGAGGTTTATAAAACAGCGTGTTAGGAGACCGCAGGTAACAGCAGGTTTGTCTTTTCTGAAGTGTTCTCTCTTAGCCCAGAGAGCAGTACTTTCAGGCTGATTCATGACATTATTTCTGTGGGGGCTGGACTCTGTAGCGTGGGACTGATCAGTCCTTGCTCTGTTCTCTAGGCTGGAGAAGAAACACCCTCTGGTTGAGGTGAGAGGCCAGCAGAGCGAGGTTGCTTGTTTAGCTTTTCTCATATTTTGTCAAGGTGTTGGTGTGTGAGCAGGTTGTTTGTGTGCTTATTCTGAGGCGCAGCTTTCAAATTTCTAATGTTTACAAGCTCCAGTGAATTCGAGGGGGATGAGAATGTGAGTACAGGAGGTGTTTGTGAAGTCCCTTCCCCCCTTTGCTTAGCACTATCGTGATGAAAGATAACATTAGTTACAAATGCCTTTAAGAAGGGGAAGGGGAGGGTCTTTTTTAAGGTGGCTTCCACTTAAAGATGAGTCTGAGCACATACTGAACATCATATTGGGATGTTGAGAAGAGTAACCTGGCAGCTGATTGTTGTTCTGCAGTTGTGTGGGTCAGATACACCAACAGTCACCAAAATGAGTGTAAGTGTTTGAAGATCCAGTTTTCTTTATTGAAAAGGCTGGACGTGCGTGATAGAGTCTTGGAGAAGAACTCATCGGCTTTCCTGAGGTTCTGTTTAACGGTAAAAGAAACAGCACAGTTGAAAAAAATGAGGTTAAAAAATTGGTCTCTGAACTGTTCTCTTGTTTTCTTCCACCCAGCAGCTACATTCACCAAAAAAATCAAATATGCTGGAATTGCACAGCAAATCTCCAAATGAAAGGCTGTCCCTGGGTCCTCCTCCACCTTCCTGTTCCACTTGATCTTTCAGAAGTCTTGAGCACCAGTTGATATAATTGAGTTTATTGGAGCTCAAAAAACCTCCCTGCTACTGAGAACAACTTTAAAAAACAAACCTTGTTTCCATCTCTCTAATCCCTTTCCCACAAAAGTACTGGGAGAACAGGCTTTGTAGTAGGTCTGGGTAACAATGAATCTGAGCTCTGCTTGAGACTGAAGCAAATTCCTAAGTTTTGTTTGTATAAAGAACAGTACGCAAAGTTTTAATTATTATAAAAAGTATTCCAGAGTTTTCAAATGTATTCAATGCTGCCTTAATCGTTGTGCATGTAAATGCCCTGTAATTGAAAGCATCCATTTATGGGCCTGACTTGCTAAGTGAGCTGTAAATTCTGCTTTTCAGATTGGATTTAATGACTTTTATCATAAAGCCATAAACTGGTTGTGAACTGTGCCGAGAGGCAAACAATACCTAAGCTTACTTTGCCAAAATATTTGTAATTGTTGATTTGTTAAACTGAATTGCTGCAGGTCATGCGATGGGATTAGGTTTTTGTAATAGAATGGAGAGTACGGGCAGCCCTGTGCTCAATACTCTCTGGGCTAGAAGAAATTGGCTACTGCAGAAAACCTTCCTAAACATTCCTCTCCACTTCCAGTAACAGAAGCTCCGATGCAAACAGCAAGCCTTCATTCCAGATGACTTTTTACTCTGAATATGTGTTTGACAGCTACTGTGCGAATTAAGACAAAGCAGAGACTGCAAGAGAGCAGCTTCTGGGTCTCCCATCAGCTTAGTCTGGGGCTTGAGTTTGGTTTAAAACACTGGAGCATAAGAGTTTAACATCAGATACATAGCACAGTGGAACCCTGCTTATCAAGGGGGTGGGGGGATGGCTTGTTTGTAGTAACACTAGGCCTGTATTGAAAGTGAACTCACATTAACTAATTGTTAAATGCTAAGCTATAAACTGAAACAGGTACCTAGGTAACTGATAGCAGTTCTGTGAATATTCCTGTCAAATTTAGCCCAGGAGTATTTATTTTCTAAAATAATGAAGCTGACACTTGCCTGTTGCACATAGAAAATTTTAGTCAAAATTAATGAGGTGAGAAGGGCTAAAGTACTGTGGTTTGGAGTGCTTATTCACTGCTTTTCTGGGGCTGTTAATGTCCTTTGAGTTTTAAGAAGCAGTACTCCGATGTTCTTCGTAATACTAAATAAGTGGAAGAATTTTGCATCTTTGTAGAGACAGATGGATTGGCCAACTGCAGTTGTGGTAATTTTCTGCAGTTCTAAGAGAGTTGCTAAAATACATTGGTCCCTCCAGTAGTTTAATCAAAGGTCAGTAAAATTAACGACTCTTCCTTCTCGTGTCTCCTGTTGCAGGCAATTTTTGTGTGCCATGAATTCATGTGTTAGATGGAGTGCTAATTTTTTAATAGCAATACACCTTTTCATTACTGCATTTGGCTGCAATTTGAGGTAGCTGTTAGTAATTGAAGAAAAATCAACCTTCCCAAGCTTTTTTAAGATCATGATCATGCTTATTTAATTTAGTATATGAGAAATTTGAGTTTTCTCATTTGATTCATAAACGAACTTCGTGGAGTGAGCAAGAGGGAAAGAATACACTGTCATAACAGGTGAGTAATTATGTTTTCAATGAATACAGTTAGGTAGAGTTTCAAGATGCATTGCAATACTAGAGCATGGTAAACTTAAAAATGTGTAAATAGAGTCTCTGTAGAGGCATGTTTCAATTTATCACTCTAGAGCTGGCCCAGAGGAGGAAATCCCTTTGCTCCTCCTGCCTCCAAGATCACAAGCATCATGCCTTGAACTTCATCAGCCTGTGTCAAAACAGAACCTTGGTCTTGCCCCTCAGAGCTCTGGTCTCTGAGCTGAGCTGGCCAGAGCTCCTTGGGAGGGGAACTCCTCAGAGCCACCCCCCTTACTGGCTAATTGGCTGAAAACCTAAACGAGTCTGAGAACATTACTCAGTAGGGGCTGATCTCCCCTTTCCTCAAAGAAAAAACCAAAACAAACCCTACCACCCAAACCCCAGTAAGGGAATACTGTCCTACTCTGACCTGAGTATGAGGAGGTAAGAATGAGCACCATATCGCTTTTTTTTGGTGACTGTTCTTCCAGAAAGGTATCACAAACCCAGGTATCCATTATTCATTTGTAGGAAATGAAATAATTGGCCCGTTTGGAATCCTGAAAAGCAGTTTTTGGAGGAGTGGTGGGTGCAGAAGACTTGTCTGTTCCACCAAGTGATTTAAGCTAGAGTGTGTTCTGTCTAAAATGGAAGAGACTGACTTTTGATTTTAGTTCGAAGTTCATACTGAATGCAGGTGCATGTTGTGCACTTGGTGAAATTGATAAAGAATCTTGTCCAGCTTCCAGGATTAATGAAAAAATCATTGCCTTTAAAAAAATCTCAAAAATGGGACTAAAATAGGGAGGAAATAAGCTTGTAGACTTTCTCTCAAATACCACAAATTATTTTCCTCGATCTTCTTTCCTTGGGAGCTTAACTTCTGTCCTCTTTATTCCAGAAGAGCTCTTAAAAATGAGATTTCTGTAAGCCAGAATACTTCTAGTAAAACCAGGAGAGATCAGATTTCTTTATTTCAAGTTTAAGATGAATAAGCAGACTGATATGAAATATGTTGCATAAGGCTTTAGAATAAATTAGCCAGAAATCACTTGATATTTTTGGTAGCACCAGTGTGTTTATAGTATGTTCCAGACACTCAGGAAAGGAAAATTTCCCTTGAAGACTTTAGTCTGCTAGCGTGCTGCCCTTAAGGTTTTCTTCATCTTTTATGCTTAGTTATTGCTGGGATCATGGGCTTAATATTTAATACTTGTTCCAGAGAACCACAGTAGAATGGAATAATAGCAGACATGACTCAAACTTTGACTTTAGAAGTTGCCAACTATGACAGTGTTTGACCAACTATAGAAACATGTGTGCATCAGGGAGCAGAGATATGCTGCGGGGGCAGAGATGAAACAAATACCACCAAAGTTAGGCAATTTGTAGCTTTTCCATTCTTAATCTGTTGGGAGTAACAGCACATGCTTTCTGTGTTCCAGCAATCTAAAGGAACTTTTGTACCTTTCTGGGTAACAGGGAGTACTCCCTGAGTATCCAAAGCTGCAGTTTGAAGACACAGTCCAGAGATGGACTTGGGATGGAAAGGGATGCAGTGTAAGTTTTCTGCTGTGGAACACACTGCTGACTTGGTACTGCTAGTTCAACTACAGTTGAGCTTGGAAAGGGATCTTGAAAATCTCCCTACAGTTACCCACTGAGTCCCTGAATCTCAGTGTATTGTAGTGGATATTGGAGATAGTACAGAGGAAGGAAAAAAAGATTAGATTTGGCCCATGCCATTGCACCTCAGTAAAGGAGAGCAAAAGGGAGATGGTGCAAAGAGTAAGTGATGGGGAAGCACCTCTGAGCTCCTTCTAAAAGCAAAGGCTGTGAGTACGCAGCTTTTCGAGGCGGTTGGCTGTAAACTACAAGAGAATCACAAAAAAACCATTTTAAGTAAGAGGGGATATTACATATTCAGCATGTATTTAATCTGAGACCGTTTCAGCAATGTGGAAATGTTTTTTGCAGCATTGGTAAAGATTGTTTTCTGTGTGCGTTTCGGAGAAGAACATACTTTATTTTTTTTCTTAGCAGATAAAGAATGTGTGCCAGGCAAAAATCTAGAAGAGCATTTTTGGCAAGAGGCAAGTGTCAGCAGCGGCAATGTATGCAATTATTGTTCTTTAGGAGATCAAAACTTCTTCTGTTACTGTATCCATTTGAAGGTAGAAGGTATAATTGATGAATAGAAATGGGATGTGCTGATCAAAAATGAGCTTTAACAGTGGCTCCTAAACCCGTTAGTATAAACAAAGTGTTCCTGGTACTCTCTGGGTGGGTACAGTTAGAACCCAACACAGGTGTAGGGCTCCATATTTTTGTTTGAGCTCCTGGCAGATGTTCGGCAGCAGACATACACACCCTGCCTTCTATCTCCAGTTTTTCATGAGGTGTAAAAGTCTTTGTACTTTAATATGGCCAAAGGGATAAGTGCAAAGATAACCTTAGGCTGATACTTTTTTTTCTGTGGTCCTTAGATTAGTCCTTATGCAGTGTCTTCAAGTACTTGTAATTTAATTGAAGAACTAAAGCTTTCATGCTTGGCATCTGTCCAGAGGAGCATCCCAAGCTGTGTGAGCTGTGTTCAGATAGTCTCTTTGTGACAAGAGGCTGAGAGCCCTCTTATTTGAGGGAGGGACGTGATTCAAGTGTACAGAATCATGAAGCTTGCAGACCAGATGAGTATCAATGGTTCTTCAGCAAGGTGTGCAGTGGTAGAACAAGAGGGACTTTCTTAAACTAGGAAGGGAATAAATTAAATTACTAAAAGCAGTTCTTTTAACGGTGGACAGTTAAATACTAGTGCAGTCTGCCACAAGAGGTTGTGGAGGCATGTTCAAAAGGTGTTTATAGTTGGGTTTGTGGACAGCAAGTCCATAAATTGCTGCTGATGGGAATAAGTAGCAATGTAGCCTTTAATTTTGTGTTGTAACAGTTTAAATTGCTGAAGCATTATGAGGAGGGTGGGCTACAGAAAACAGCCAGATTCACCTGCATTCCTTGAGTAGCATGTCCTTTTGCCACCCTTGGAGCCATTGGAGCACTAGCCTGGGTGCGCCATTGCTGCTTCTTTGTTGCAAAATGTGCATTTATCCGAATTGCTCATAATTCCGCCCAGTCATGCCTTGCAGTTTGCACTGTCTTCTGTAGGCTTGGTGCAGAGTGCCTTTTTTTCATAAATTAAGCTGTCTGAAATACTCTCATGTGAGTACTCATCACAATTGGCTGAAGTGTTAAGCTGAATGAAGTCCTGTCCTACTTGTGTCACATTCTCTCTGCTCACCCATTGAAAGATACAGGGCCACTACTGGAATAACTTACTGAAATTCTTATTGATAACTCCTGGCAAATCCCTGACATGGCAAAACAATAGCTAGAAGGAAGAAGTTAGTTTAAGCCTCCCAGACTCCTTGTCTGCAGCTGTGATGTATGTTACGTTTTTGTTAAATAGCTGCTAATCTGCAAAAATCATTGTTACAAAGGGCTGGCTCTTCAAATGTGTGCCTTGGTGTTTTGGGGTTTCTTACAGCTAATTTTCATGGAGGTAGCAGATCAGTTTGTGCTTTTTGACATCTTTTGCAGAAGATGGATGAGCAGCTAGATCTGTAAGGCAACTGTATAAAATTAAGTATGGTATCTGGAAACTTCTGATTAGTTAGGTCTGAGCCTACAGTGTTTTGTAAATGTGAAAAGAGATTTTTTAAAAAAATTATTTTCCTCTGAGTATGTCAAAATAATGAGAGTTCAAATACAGAGAAAAACTGAAATGTATGGAATTTTGAAATGCTTTCCTGCTCTAAGACTTAAGTCACTCAATGTGCATTTGAAGCCAAAAGGCAAATCTTTGTTTAAAAAAAAACAAAAAACCAAACCAGAATACAGAAAATTACGTATCATTCTTAAGGGAGAGAATACTGCAAAATTGAGTACCTCATCACAGGGAGTATTATAAAGCTGAAAAATTGGATAAAAGTATTGAGAATGTTTGGAGGGCCTGGAAGAATAGGCTCTGAAAGAGGCTATTTACCACCTTGGTGGTAAATGAGACCTTTCTGAAGTCTGCATTTTATAAGGCTGACGGTCAAAGGAGTATTCTGTGGCACTGAAAGGTGTCAAATTTGAAACTAAAGAACAGGAAATACTCAGATAAGGATAAGAATTGGTGTGTGGATCAGCCATGATTGTGCTACTTGATTGCCTACATCTGTCAGCACTGAATTTAGTGTTCAGATATTACACCATCAATTACTACTCTTTGAAACAGGATCTTGATAGCCAAAGAGGTTGTCTCCTTTAGTTCAGTCTTTCTGAATTTCTTGTGTGTGCCTCTGAAGCACCCAATGTTGGCCTTGCTGAAAGGCTGAAGTCTTTTTATAAAGCTCACAGTGACTGCTTCTCCATGTTTTGGAAACCAAGTGTGCTTCTTCAACCAGTGGAGGCCATGCAAGCTTGCCTGTTTAGTCTCTGGAGCTACTTGGTGTACTCATTAGGGGTCTAACGTGTCTCACTGCTGGACCCTCAAATGGTTCAGAGCATGTCAGGCTGCTTAATTTGGCTTTGTTACCAAAATGATTGAATTTAAAGCACATTTGCAGCTATGCAGTCAACACTAGCACTTCAACTGAAGTCCGGGGCTAGAGTTCTCTTTCCACACTCCTGTAACTCATCTGACATCACCTGTAGTACATCAGTACCACGTGTGAGCAGCTTGCTAGCTTAAAAGAATTAACTTGTCAAAAACCCCACAAAATTGATCGGTTTTTACTCCAACCTGGCTGAATTTTTGTGGAAGACCATTAACAATGGTGCCGAGGTGGTGGTGCCACAGGAAAGAAAGGAAGGAGAAGTGGGCTTCCTGTGGCAAGAAGCTGTTGTGTTGGTTTGACTCCTTATGAAACTGTACCCTAAGTGTCCTCGTCAGTGTTTCATTAAAAATGTCTATTCAGTTTATTTTTCTTGTTTGCTGTAGCCAGGCCTCCAATGCAATGCTTTTGCAGTCAGCAAAACCTGCAGTTGGAGTTATTGAGGACAATTCGGTAATAATGTAACGTTATTGGAAGAATGAAAGTTCTTTATAAAAGTCTTGTGTGAAAATAAATGCTTTGACTTTTTAACAGGGCCTCTACTGACAAAAAAAGTGCAACAGTTTAAAACTGAGAGAGAGGGTTGATCTGGATTGGGTATAGGGAGGAGATTCTTGCCTCTGTGGGAGGTGAGGCCCTGGCGAAGGTTGCCCAGAGAAGTTGTGGCTGCCCCGTCCCTGGAGCTGTTGCAGGCCAGGTTGAATGGAGCTCTGGGATAGTGGAAGGTGTCCCTGCCCATGGCAGAGAGTGCAACAAGATGATTTTTAACAGTCCCCTCCCAAACCACTCAGTGATTCTGTGATTTAGGATGGAGTATTTTGAATGACTTGCATAAAATTATCAGTGTTGGTCTTGGTCCCTGTTAACTGGAGCCTTTGTCTCCTTGACCCCAGAAAAGTACATTGCTTGGTTCAGTCATATTTTTGGATGGTCTGAGAAACTGGTTTATGGAAGTGTAATTTATTTGAAACTGAAATGTTATGCCTACTGAATGTTCTGTTTTGTGGAAGCTGCAAAGTTATGACTTAAAGTTACCTGTAGAATATAATCTAATGTTTGTTGACTTGACCCTCACTGAAACTGCAAAAATGTGACAAGGCATAAATTAGCCATGAATGCTGCAGCCTGAATTACCTCGAATCACGCTGTTGTGCAGGTGGGAGACTTCAGTAAGATGAAGTTGGTATATTTTGGATAGATATGGGGAGTGTGCCCGTACAGGTTGGAGAGGCACGTAAGCTGCCTTCAAAGCTCAAATCAAGTAGCCTGAAGGTAGCACTAGCTTTTAGCGAAAACAAGGTGTTTTCTGCTGACTGAACTAACTTACACAGCTTGGGAATATGGGAACTTTCTGGAGTTCAAATACCTATTTGTTGCCTGGTGATAGGATCATTTTAGACTTCAAAGCTATGCTTCCATCTGTAGGCCCATTAATGTCCTTGAGCAATTTCTAACAGCTGTCTGCCTGTTGATTTCAGGTATTTTATTTTAATACCTAAAACTGGCCTAATGGAAGCTGCAAAAGCAAGCTGCCTTTTTTCTAAGTGGCTATCATTTCTCTTTCAAATGATTTGAAGTGCATATTGCAGTGAATGCTAAACATAGCCCCAGTTTCAGCATCCCTTTTAATATTTCATTTTATATTAATATCCTGATCAGGTAGTTGTGCTGAATGAAAGGCTATCAAAATTGAAAACAGACAGTTCTACTACGCTGGTGCCTGCAAACTAAGATTTTAACTGTTCCTATAATGAATTTTGAAAGACTTGATTTTAAGGGCTGCCAGTTGAGGGAATTCATTATCTGTAGGCCATTGAACTTTAGAGGGGAATAGGCTTATTACCAGACTTAGAGGGAATTTGAAATTGGTGTCCCCCATGGAACAAAAATTGGTAGTTATTTAAAACAGGACAAAATGAGAAAAGGTTTGCGAGATGGCTGGCTGTTGGAAAATTTCTGTCAAGCCATAATGACTAAATGACCTTCCAAACACAATTTTGCCTGCTCAATTAATTTGGAGATGGGCAGAGCATGCGTATATATGTGTGTAATTTGCCAGTCACTTGTGGAAAATATTAATAAATTACTTAAACCAGCTAGCCTAGGTGCAAAGCTAGACTCAAGTTACCTTCTGTATTTGCTGAAGTTTGCTTTAGTCAGGAAAGACTTGAGAAAAAATTAAATTTCTATTGCAACAGTAATCTTGGTCTGTGTTAGCTGTTGAAGAGTCTACAGCACACTTGATCTTTATTCATGAGGTACCTAACCGTGATACAGACTACTTCTGAGCTATTTATCTGTGTTTTATTTTGGGATGCAGTATCCTGTGACATTTGGCAGTGAAAGGTCCTAATGGAGATAGGTATTTGTTTCATGTGAAACCTCACTGCTAACGTGTCTCTTGTTTTTGTTTGTGTTTTTAGGCGTCAGACAGGAATCTCCATTTTATTGCTTGCTGAGTGCTCTGTCTGGTGAAAGTCATGTCGTCCATATTGCCATTCACTCCACCAGTTGTGAAGAGACTTCTGGGGTGGAAGAAATCCGCTGGTGGCACTGCAGGGGCTGGTGGTGGTGAGCAGAATGGTCAGGAGGAGAAGTGGTGTGAAAAAGCAGTGAAAAGCTTGGTCAAGAAGCTAAAGAAAACGGGACAGCTGGATGAGCTTGAGAAAGCAATTACCACTCAGAATTGCAATACAAAATGTGTGACAATACCAAGGTAAGTGCTGTTGTGTTTGAGATTGTTACAGACACTTAGGAAATGACTAAATGGATGCTCATACCTCCTGTGGACAAATGACTAGAAAAACAGTTGCATGCTTTTGATTCTTTAAAATTATGTGAAACCTGTATTGGATTTATATAATGCTTGCTTATAACTGAGTCACATGCTTTGTGAAGTCACAATTTCTTTACATTTCAATTTTCATTGCTGTGTAGGTTCCTGTTTGTGTGTATTCTGGTGATGTTTAACACCGCTCTTGGTTCTTAGTATTGCCTTATGCTTTTATTTAATAACCCTGTCTATACTTGGGGAGGGGGGCATACTTGAGGCAACACTTTCACTTTAAAAAAACCCAAAAGACTAGTTTTTCCTTGGTCAACACTTCAGTCATCTAATTATTTTCAGTTATATCTGCTAGTTTAAATTTTACAAGCTGCCTCCATTCCCCCTTTTGAAGGGAAATTTTATCTTTGAAGGCAGGTTGTCTGAAGACCAGTTTATTTACTGTAATTATTGTTATCATTTAATGAAAACACTTTTGTTTAATAACTTGGGGTATTTCTAGAATTACTCTTCTGCTCCTGATACATATAAACATTTAGATGAACAACTTGCATTCTACCCCTTTGACTTTCCCAGCTTAATTCATAGCAACTGCTGTGCGAGAGCAAGGGTTATGTTTGTAAGTATAATGCAGTCTGCTCTTGATTCATGTTGCACTGAAATCCCACTGGGGTGCCAGGCAAGCTCATTGTGTGTGACAGAAGTATCAAATCACTTCACAGGTGTGGTTTTTCCCTGAAAAAGTTAGAGGATCTCACTTTTCTGGGCATTCGACACTAAAATTATTTATAGGGAAGAGGAACTACATCTGGTATATGAACTTCATTTCTGTATTAGCACATTCATCCCAGCTCCTTTTAAACTTCTTATTAATCATAGTGCAAACTAGATTTGACTGATGTCACTAATGATTCCGTATATCAAGTGTGTTGTAGCTGTTATCTGATAATGGTTTCAGCATTCTGTTTCAGATTTGACACAGCTGTCTGGGAAGGTCATGAGTATGCCCTGAATGAATGACTAATTCTTTTTTTTTTTCTCTATTCTGTTCACCTTTTGTTTCTAATGCTGCCCTCTGCTTGTATTTTCTTCCCTAGAATATACCCAAAATTTTCTGTCTTTCCCTTCTGCTTTTTTCCATTTGCCAGATGGAAACAATCAATTAAAAAACATTAACACTTTCTTATCTTAGTGTATTATCAGCAGACTGATTGGAACCTGTAAGGTTATATATTTCTTGAGTTGACTTTATGTATTTAGCAGGTCTTTACTGTGACTAAGATAAAGTGCTTAATTGGAAGGTGTTATATGACAGAAGTTAAACACACTTGATATAAAATGTGTATCTATGTTCTAGAGCTCTTGGATTTTCTAAAGCTCTCCTGCAGGGACACTGGAGCAGTAGATATTGCTACCTCAGAAGAACAGATGTCTACACTGAATTTTGTTAGAAGATACAAACAATATTCTAATACATCATTATTTTTGAGTAGACTCTAGTCTGCTATGAGTATGCCTGCATAACCGTTTGTGCTAAAGTAGACATAATAAATAATTCTTTAAAATGGAATACAAATGTTCTGGGACCAGCAGTTCTTGCTGTTCTTTATCCTCGACTCAGCTGTAAAAAGGACTGGACCTTGATTTTACTCCTCCTGAGTACCCTAGGAGTTAAGCCAGAAAGAGTTTTTCAAGTGATGTTGGCTATTATACAGGGTTTACTTTTAAAATAAAAAATGGCTTTGGCATTAAGGGGCAGGGTGATATCAGGGTCACCAGCAGTGCCATACAGAAATTTTGAATTTCATAGCTGGGTTTTGTATTGTTGATATTACTTCACTTTGACAGCAGTAGTCTGGGTTCCCAAGAAATAACAAACATCAACTCAGTACTGTAATGACTTCTTGGAGATTCTGTTCTTGGATTTAGTCAGTTAATGAAACCACTGCTTGAGACCCACTTTAATGAATGTCTTAAAGATCTGCAGATCAGCAGGGATAAATAATAAAATGCTGAATTTGAAACTTTTTTCCTTACTAGTCAGCAGGAAGTTTGTGGTGCCAAGCTGCTGAGATGCAGTTCTGATGTGACAGCTGGGTTAGCTTTCCAAATGTTGTTCTGCTTGGGGAGGGTTTTTGTGTGTCTTGGTTTTTTAGCTAGCTTTAGTTTTACTTAGTAATGCTCTTTTATTTGCTGTAGATACTGACAACCGTTGTGGGATGCTTCTGTTTGTCACTGTTGCATTATTCCCTCAAGAAAACTTCCAGTTGCAGTTTCCCAAGTTTCTGGTCCCCTTGGAGATTTCCAGAGAGTTTGATACAGTGTTTAACTCTAGTATACTTTTTCGTCATTGAAACTTAAAGCATCTAAACTCCTGCAGACTTTCTGCAAAACTGAGGAGCAGCTTGAACAAAGTTGTGTTAAATCACCTACTCAGAAATCTGCATTTCTTACTGTGTGTTATCAATAATCACATGAATCAGGTTTGTTCTGCTCCTGTGCTGTTTGTCAAGGTGACTGCACACTAAGGGAGGCTGATCCTGTGTACTACACAAAAGCTGCTCATGTGGTAATTAACACAACTTCTTAGGAGACTAATGGAGGTTCTGAGAAAGCAGAAACAAACAGATGGGGTGGGTGTTGGCATTGCACAGCAGGACTTCTTAGCTCTCCATAAGTGGGTCAGTAATCTAGAGCAGAGGCTAAATAAGTACAGAAGTCCTTTTGACACCAGCCCTCTAAGTAATTTCTAGTTATCTCGCTGAATCCTCCCAGCAAGCCAGTGGGATTCTAATCACATAATCCCTATGTATTCTGAAACTAATGTTGGCACATGAGTTCACTTTTCTAAAATACAGAATGAATTTGGTGGCATTTAAGAGCTTGTCTTCATGTTCTCCCTTGCAGTTTTGACATGGGCACAAGATGCAGTCAGTGAAGAAACAGTGTGAGCATCCTTCTTCTGATGGAGCAGTTTCTTCCTTCTTAGCCTGGATTATTCTTTTGAATCATAGAATCTTAGAATAGTTTGAGTTGAAAGGAGCCTTAAAGATCATCTAGCTTCAACTCCTGCCATGGCCATGTGCAGGGGCATCTTCCACTAGACCTGGTTCCTCAAAACCCAGTCCATAAATGCTTTGTAACTAGTGACAGCTAAAATCCAAGCATTTAACGAACCAAACCATGCCATGTAGTGAATAATCAACTGGCATATTGATAGTTTTATCTTCATTTAAAAAGTTGTTTCAGTGGTAACAGCACAGAGAATTGGAATCCAAAGTACGGAAACACAACTAGTTTCAGCATCCCGATATTTTGGTGTGATAAGTTAAGTGGTTTTTCTGTCTTAAAAAGAGTAAGGATACGCTTCATGCTTTATTTTTGCTTCTTTTAAATGAGACCAAAAACCAGTTGCTTTGCTAAAATGCCTGATAATGTACAACTAATAAAAGAATTTAGTTGGGTCAGGTTTGGAATAATGTTGACTGGACTGTTGTAGTTCCTATTTTTGCAAAATTGGAAATAAATTTTTAAAAAACAGCTAGAGGAAGGGAAGCACTGAATTTGGACAATTTTTTTTGACATTAACAGCAGTAGTTATATTACAGTTATTATGTATAGTTGTTTTTGGTACTGTATGTGGAATCACAGTAGTTAACAGTTGAATCCCAGCTTTAACTTGAGGCCTTAGTTCCTGCAGAGGAGGTAAATTTTACTGCTGCTTTATATTAAGTTGCATCACAAATGCAGAGCAATATGGAATGTTGATGTAAAGCAATCTGACAGATTTTTGGCTGAAGTAAACTTTTAAAACCCCATTTTTCTGAAATAGCAGCTTAGAGATGTTCTTCTGGGGTGCTGGTTCCATGCAGGTGCTTCAGAGTCTCAGGTGAAACGCAGCAGTCGCTTCCAGAACAGAGCGAGGGCTAATATTGCTGTCAAGCTCTTGCTTTTCAGCCTGCTTTGCCATTAGAGTTTTAGTATTATCTGGTCTTACATGTGCTCTCTTTCTGTCATTTTTAACATGAGGAGAGCATCTCTGTGCTGTGGCTTTTAGAAGCTTATTTTTGCTTGCTTTTCTGCAGCTTCCCAATTTTGACTTCTAGAATGAGAGTAACAATATAGATGATTTGTGGAATTCACAGTCCACAGTTAGATTTCTAGAGCGCCTGCATTCTACTTCCAATATGAGTTGAATTTTGGTTTTTTGTACCATTCAGAATCAAAGAAAAAACCCTGCAATGGGTTCCATGGTTTTGGGAATGTGGAAGATTGTGAGGGAGTGTTGGGAATGTGAAGCAGACAGCTACAAATGAAGTGATTGGTTGGAATTACTGATCAGCTTCATTGACTTTGGTGTTTCTGTGAGTTTTTTAGGATGAAGTAGTAATATCTCAAGTGTTTTAAAGCCATACTTGTATGGCGTTCACTTCATCTGGTAGTGAAGGCTATTAATTTTTTTAACTGCTGCCATGGAATTGATCACACCCTGGTTCTGTTAGGGAAATAAGGTGTTGTTATTTAAGCATTGCATTCAGAATACCTTCTGATACTCTTTCCTAAAGAATATAAAATACAGTAGCATATCTTGATTGCATCTGAAGGCTGTAATGTTTTTAGGTTTGGTTGTTGTTTGGTTAAGGGTTTTTTTGTCAAGTAAATATCTATGTAACTTCTGAGCCTGAAAGACTGCTCTTCATGCTGAACAATGCTATTGACAATTGACTTCTTCTCTTAGACTTGCTTAAAGTATCAGGGAAATAAATCCAGTATATCTTAATTTTTTCCTGTATTTCTGATGTATTCTACAATGGCTCAGTACTTTAAACTGCAGAATCTGATGAGAATTTATCGAACACATGAAAATGAGGCCATTTGACATGATCAAAATCCTTTAAAAATACCTGTGTTTCTCTATTATATAAATGTTATTCCTTTGATTGCCTGCCCTGCAGCCCTTTCCTCATTCCCTACAGTGAGTTAGCACTGTGGGTAAGACAGGGAGCCTAGGCATGGTTTATGGCATTTGTTAGAATTGTTTTCTGAAGGTTGGCTCTCTCTGTTAGTTACTCTGAGCCTCCATATGTGGAACTTACAGGTGTTGATATCAGTCTTTACACAAGAGTTAGTAGCACGTGTACACTGGGCAAAGAAATGCCCTTTTCAAAGATGGGACAACTGGCATGTAAATGCTGTTTGAAAACAAACAAATCTTTTAAAATTATAGCTTTTTGGTGCCTTTTTCTTCACATAAATGAGTAAAAAGAAAATTTGGGTATAAAGAGCACAGTTCTTATTGGAAAAAAAACTCCTCTTCTACCAGTTAGCATGTTTTCTTGGATTTCTTGGGAATATGTCAGGACAGTGATGCATGCAGTAACCTAGTTTTAGGAATGCTTTTGATCACCAGTAGAGCAGAGTTGTCAAGCTGATGTGGCTTCTAGAATAGATTGTTTTCAGGCTTTAATATCTTTTCCCAAAATAGATTACTTCAGAGGACAGCAATACAGGTAGGTACTCCTTTGTTAATTCTCGGGTTAAAGCCATAGTACATGGGTGATTTCAGCAATCAAAGTGGAGAGTAGGGAGGGTTTCACTGGGAACTGTTCTAGGAGAGTTCCCAACATCTGCTAAGCTATGAGTGAGTTAGTGAAGAGGACAGCAGTAGGCAGTTGGGTTGGCATAGTAGATCCTAAAATAACATTGCAGTCCAGACAGAGGTGAAGCCTGTTTTTCCAGAAACAAAACTTGGCGCTGTCCGATAGTTTGTAGCAGAGCTGGGGTAATCCAGTATTCAAGCTGGGGATGGACACTTACTCTTAATCATAGTTTAATATATTAAAAATGTTCTCAAACCATGTGTTTCTCAGTCTGGATGCATTCAGTTAGACGTAAATTAGTTCTCTAAATGTATCAAAACTATAGTTGAACATCTTAAGCTTTCAAAAATACATATAGATATTTAAGACAATGCATCAGAGTTCACTGAAGTATCCTTTTCGTTGCTGAGATTACAGGAGTAACATGCTTGTAAATTGTTGATAAACTGACTCCCTTTTCTCATGACTCCCTCATCTCATGAGAATGAAGCAGACCCCCCTCTGCTTTTCTCTTGTTGGAAATTCAATAAAAACAATTCTTCAGAACAAAGCCAAAGAAATCTTTTCTGGAAGTATGGCAAGAAACAGCTGAGATTTTGTGGAGGGTTAGCCAAGATTAGCTTCATAATCTTGTGCTCCTCCTTGTGATACCTGGTGCTGTGAATACTTCAGATGTGTTCATTGGAAAGGTGTAGCAGGAGGATCAAACCGCCCTTACTCTGCAGTCCCATAATTAGGGTGGCACTTCAATATTGTTCTCTGTAAAAGACTAAAGGATGTGCTTATAGACAACAGGATACTGGCCGTAATTATGTAAAATGACATGTTCAATCTGTAGGCTGCAAAACACCTTTAGATGCTGCATGGACCTACAGTGGGAAATAAAAATTCACATGAGGTTTGACTTCAAGTCTCCCTGAATCTTAATGTCTAAACTTGAGTTTAGCAATTAATATGGCAATGTTGGTAATGTTACTGTGTTGAACCATGTTATTCCTTCTTTTATTAACCCTTTCAATATAATTTCCGCATTATTGCCTAAAAGCTAATTTTGTTAGTTTTCTCCTATTTGATTCATGATGTTGGTATATTTCATGTGTAGAGAAGGACACATGATTAATATGAGCACAAGGTAATGCTTTTTCCCCTCTAATAGCTTAGTTTTCTTCTACTGCCACTTCCTACTGAAATAGTCTCTCTCCAGGGATGCCTTAGAATCCCTTCAAGTACCTTAAATGGGCTCCAAGAGAGGGACTTTGGACAAGGGCCTGGAGTGACAGGACAAGGGGGAATAGCTTCCCAGTGCCAGAGGGCAGGGATGGATGGGATATTGGGAAGGAATTCCCATCTGTAATGGTGGGGAGGCCCTGGCACAAGGTGCCCAGAGCAGCTGTGGCTGCCCCTGGATCCCTGGAAGTGCCCAAAGCCAGGCTGGACAGGGCTTGGAGCAACCTGGGATAGTGGAAGGTGTCCCTGCCCATGGCAGGGGGTGTTAAGACTAGCAATTGTGCTCAAGTGTAATTGAGTGAGGTTTAATTACAAATACTAAAACATAACTGTTAACTTGTTTTGTGGCACAGCTGTGGCTAGTGGTAAGGACTGAATTGCTGTAGCTGAGGTTAAGCTTTAGTGTAGACATAGCTCAGGTTACAGCATCTTACAATGATGTCATCCTGAAAAAGGAAGTCTTAGAGTATTAAATAAAGATACTTAGGGCTGCCAGTTTTAAGCTCGTGTGAGTCAGGAAGCCATGTGACTTAGCCACATAATTTGTTAGAGTTGGTGTGCCAGGCAGAGAGTATTGGCATGTCATTTGAGCTAGGTCAATGTGTAAAAATATAAATGTGTGAGATACTTAGCCAGTAGCAAAATGCTGTATAGTTCAAAAGCACTTGTCTCTTGAGTCAGGAGGAAAAAATGTTGAATTTTGAGGATGATATTGTATACTAACTGAAACACTGGATAAAGGATTGGGGAATGTGGATTCTGGCCTTGGCTCTGCTGCTTTTTCCCAGGTAACCTAAGCTTTTAATTTGCTGTCATTTTTCTGTCTATAAATGGAGATTTTTTTTTCCTTTTTTTTTTTTTTTAAGGATTGTAATAAGGCCACCTTCACTTCACTGGTATAAGGCATATTAATTGTTTAGGGAGTAACCTTAAAGTATGTTTTGCTGTTGGAATATCAGTGATGTGAAAGCAAATTTGGGGGTGAAAATGTGAGCGGTTAGAATTTGTGAAAATTTTTGTTCAAGTTAGTGTTGTACTTCATTAGGATTGCCTTAATGGTAAGAAGCAGGAAGAGTCTGAAACAAAAATAGGTGTTAAAGCTAGCTTGCTTGATTTTTTTATTTTATTTTTTTTTTTTTTTAATATGCAATTAATTATCAGGTTAACAACTGATACTGGGGCTACTTGTGTTACTTTAGCAACTTACCTGCACAGTGGGTTCTGGTAGAAAGCTCTGACTAGGAAGAGTAATACCTGCATCTTGACAGTCAGTTCGTGCTGTCATTAAGATGATGTATTAGTCACTCCAAAAAAATACGTTGACTGTGCTTTATTGTCAATACTGACCCCAAAATTATCTTGTAAATAGTTGTTATTTTTTCTCTCCAATAAAGGAATTAGTCTTTACCCAGCCCCAGTCAATGCTGAACTATTCCCTAGCTTGCTGTGGTAACTTGTGCCTTTGTATCTGGCCAGCTATTCAGTTTGGTGAAGATTCCTCTCCTCATCATATTCTTCTGTAGAAGTCAGCCATTTTAATTTTCTTGGTACTGTAACAAAACACCTGAGTGCTGTTTTTACTAGTGTGACTGTTTTATGACAACCCGCCCAATTTTACAGGAAAAACTTCCCAAATATGTAGCTCAGGCTATTAGCCTAGGAAGAATTTATAGGCTAAACAAGATACTGGAGTTCTTTTACTACTGCAGCTTTGAACACAAATAGCTTGTTAATAGGCTCCCTACTGATTTAATCCTGCTTGTAATGTACACCTGCTAATTTAATAAAAGTAATTTCCCATGTCTTGTTTACTGCTTGGGGTTTGGGTTTTTTTGGTTTTTTTTTTTTTCCACTGACTCAGTTGCACTGCTGATTGGTGGAAAGCTTCTAAAATTTACTGTGTGAAGTGCCATAGTCTCATCATGAACAGCTTTCTTTGGCTTCTGTCACATTGCATTGTTTGAGGCCGACTGGCAGGATACAAGAGAACAATTGGGAGCTGTAGTAACTTCACATCTCGCTGCATATGCTTTAAAATTGGCAGAAGAACAATGAGGTTGGGGAAATCCCCTTGAACAAGTGCTGCACAGTAATCTGACTTCTGCGTTTGTGCAGGAAAGATCCTCCAAACTGTCACTTTTCATTACAAAATGTACAAGCCAGTTTTAGAACAAGAGTTGAAAATTTTCACTTAGAATCTCTCCTCATAATTGTAGGTAAACAGACCCCTTTTTTGGGTACTTCGTTTGTTCTTTTCTTGAGTACTGGATAGAGAAAAGCCAAGTGCAAATGAAGCATACTCAGTTTTGCTTAAATGCCAGAATTTCAGAGTTACTGTTTAGTTAAATTAGCGAGTTACCTCCCAGAACTGGTCTTTAGTTCTCCTTAGTTTTGTGGAAGGCTTCAGGTTGACTTCCTCTTATACTTGAAATAATTTCAACTCATGCTGTAGTTTTGAAGGTTTGAACATGAAGAAAGGCTTATACCATCTGATGTGGAATCTTGCAGCTTTATGACACAAGTCATGTTTGAAATGGTTTTTGACTCAGGTGTTTGGCTGAAAAAGTCTTGTCTCTTTAATAGACTATTCAAATGTTCATCTCATGGACTCCAACTACATTTTTCAGGAGTGGTTTCTGAACCTTGCTGTGTTTGCATAAGCCTACACCAGCACAGCATCCAGTCACCCAAGCTCATTGATAATTCTTTACTCTCTTTATGTCATAAATATCCCCTTCTGCTACAGTGAGGGGAACTTGAATATAAATTCAACAGCCATACCAGGGAAAGGAATTTAAATGTGTCCCTACCCATAAATTCCACAAAACTAGTAACAAAAATGCTTTTTCAGTTCTTCTGCATTTTAATTTTGAATGTCTAATGTTCTGTTTGTCCCATGTACCTGTCTTGCAGTCTGATGCCTTGTCTAAACAGAGTTAGTACCCAAAAATTAATGCTTTGCTGTCCACTGTTATGTCTCAATTCGATGAATGTAGGAGGAAAGCAGAAGGGCTCTACCTAGTGCAAGCTGTATTAATGGCAGTCATTTAAAAAATTCTGTTATTCTGTTCACTGATGGGAAGACACTTTTACTGGAGTTGAGTGCTGATGTGTTTTTTGATCCTCTGGGAACCCCTCATCGTTTTGGCCAACAACCACAGAGATTCCAAGAAGGATTTAAGCAGCTGTCCTTAGAGAAAAATCCATGTATTTGTTAACTTCAATGTTAATGTTCTTTGAGCCTTTGAAAATCCCACCTTTTTGGCTGCCATAGGACAGAGAGAGAGAGAGAGAGCAGAGCAACTGGCACCTCAGCAGAGGGCAGGTGGTGGTAGATCAGGGCTGACTTCTGGTAGGTGGAGTGAGGAAAAGAAACTGTTGGATGTCCTGGGAAGGTGCTTTACCTGTTAAGCAATTGGATGTAAGGCAAGAGGACTTGTGGGCACAGTCTTCAGATGCATTTTGTGGGTGTGGATCATTAGCAAGATGGTGAATACTTCAGGACTTGGCCAAGGTGTTAACACATCCTTTCTGCCTAAGCTCTAGTCAGCAAAGCTCAGGAAGTAGCTTCGATTCTTATTCTAGAGGTGTCTCCTGCATATTCCAATGTTCTGATTATAGTATCTGCTGTGGGGTCCCATTTTCTCTTCTGGGCCTGAGGAGAGTAGAGGCCTCTAGTTAGGCACCTTTGCTATTACTTTCTTGATTTTGCCTTATCAAAAGCATATAATGTAATATAATATCTAAGCAAAGATGCAAAGTGCTTTTTAGAAATAAAATACTGCTTGCTTCTATCTGAACAATTCAACTCTTCAAGGCTTTTTATGGCTTCCTTGCTAGCTGTGAATTGTCTTTAATATTCCTCAAAATAAGGGCATTGTCAGTGTGGGTGATGTTATTTTCAGGCATAATTTTGTATTTTTTTTGGCAAACAGTGATGTCACAAGTATCATTTGGTTCTCTGCCGTAGTGTGTTGCTTGGGGAAGCGTTCTCTAAGCGTTCATTTAAAATTCCTTATAGGAAACATTTATGCTTTAGCTATATAATAGTTAGTGTTTCTTTAAGTTTTCTTAAAGACAGTCTGTTGTTTGGGATGTGGATCAAGGTCAGTGTATTCTCTGCTTCACCAGTTGTCTTCCAGGTGTGCATGGCTTGGAATGCAGCAGGGATTGTGGTGGCCTCCTTGCATTGAGCACTTCATAACATATAACCTCTGTTTTTCTTCTTGGGTTTCTCAAGATGGGTGTGTAATTCATAGGGGTTGTCCAGAGGAAAGTTCAGTTTGAAATAATGTATTAAAAGATCCTGTAACTGTTGTTCTAGGAGTAATCTTTTTGCCAAGTTAACGTACTTTTTGAGGACTGTGGACAAGGGAAATATCTTGCAGAGCTAATCTCTCCCCCTCACTACACCGAATACACAGTAGTTTGGGAAGGTTAATCAAAACATCTCATGTTTTCTCAGCTGTCCATCAGTTGCAAAACAGCCCACGCAAGTGGTAGCATCAGCCACTCACCCTCTTGGAGGATGACGGACTACTTGAGAAAAATTACTTGACTTGGCCCTTGCCTGATAGCTGTACCTGTTAGCTTGTGGGGGAAGCTTTCACCACCCTTACTGTGACTAATAGTGGTTAGAGAACTTGAGATAAAGGTCATTTTTTAATGTCTGTTGAAAGTATGATCTTCTGTGAGATTTGCCTGCTGTTAACAAACCAATTTGTTGTGAATATATCAGCCACTATTGTCTTGGATAGGTCTTCATGTACAGGTACTTTGTCCTTTGATATTTCTGAGTTTCAGGTCTGTAAAGAATTAGCTGTAAAGAAATAGCATTAACCTGTGAAAATGCACTGAGTGTCATCTCAACCCGCTGCCTGATATTATCATAGATTAGTTTAAGTTTCTAAAGATGAGAAACTGCAGCAGTTAGAAAACCTTTATTGAATATAACAGTGTAATGAAAGCAGTGTAGGAATTCAAAGTTACCATTTCAAGAATGCCGTCTTAAAGCATAAACATCCCCGTCCTCAGAGCTTGTTGGATTCACATGGTAATAGGTTTTTCTTTATTGTTGTTGTTTTTGCTTTTTTCGTTGGGTTCCCTCCACCCCTTGGTTAGTCTTTAGGGAGTTGCCATTGTGAATGCTGTTGCACACTTGTCATCTTCCCTAGATACAGGGCATCTAGGAGTCATTAGTTTTGATGGCTGTTTTTGAATATGTGATTGGGGGCAGTTTTTCTGTGCTTAGGTTCTTCTTACCTCCGGTTAGACTGCTTCAGTGTTTGTGAGATGCTGAGCTGCTGAAAGCTGTGGTGTTTGGTGGAGAGTAGGGAACTGCAGGGCAGGTTTCCCAGCAAAGCTGTTAGCTCATGATTTCTGTGGGCTGCTTTTGGATGCTCCACATCCTTGGTCTTTGAGCATAAGACTTGTGGCCAAGTCCCTGCTGAGTCTTGAAGAAGGCTGAGCTGCACTGCATACCTTTTATTTCTGAGCCCTGACCCCACCTCTGTGCTGCTTGACCTTGCCATTTAGAAGTTTTCAGGCTCTACTCCCCACCTGCCTTTGAACGCCAGGTAGAGACTCCTTGATCAGATCTGCGTTTGAACAGACCATATGGATAATGAAAAAATAAAGAAATATTTTACTTCTGCTTGGTTTCCATGGTATCCTGGGAAAATTGCTCTTGAACTTTGAGGTGCTATCCTTCCAGGATCTCCTAGCATTGAGAGAAAAATAAAGGTAGCAGTGATTTTTGTCAGCTGCTTTATTCTGTCTAACAGCACTGGGCTAGCACGTCAGGATTTGGGAGAAGGGAGGATGATAAAGTGCTTTGAAGAGCCTTATATCTGTATTTTTCCTGTGTAGGCACTTTGTTGCATATGTGACCAGGAAGAAGTGTGCCTTTAGAAAAGGCAGCAGGAGCCTTGAGTGTTCATCAAGATCACTTGTTGGCCTGGCACTCAGCAGAGCTAGAGAAAACTAGCTACTGGCCCTGAAACAAACACTGGGCAGCTCACATGCTGGGCTCTAACAGTATCTTTTGTACATCATGTTCCACTTTTGTGTCCCCTGTGGACATCCTTGAAGTTTTAATCTGAAGTAAATGGGAGTCATTGAATGACTTTTTTCTTTTCCCACAGTGTTAGAGAGGTTAATTGCATCCTGTGCCTCCTGCTTTTCTGGCTATTTTGATGTGTTAATTTTTTTAGCATACATCCATTTATGAGGAAGGTTATTAAGTCATTTTCCTTAGTTCAGATGCTGCATTTTGTATTTGATGTAATGGTTTTGAATATACTTTATAAAATTCTATGTAAACTGTATTCGTCAAAGCATTCTGAAAGGTGAGAGGTTGTGTAATGGTTCCTGATTTATATTCCACTAAATATGCACATACATAAATGTTTTTTCTTGGCTGTAGTGTGTCCTGAATGTGTATGTGGGGTGGAGGGAGGCAGGGAGATAAGGTGCAGTTACAGTTTTCAGCAAGTAATCTCTGTCTCTGCCTGAAGCATAAAGGTCTGCTTTTGGATTCTGGGGAGGAAGGCAAACAATTTTTTTTTTTCTTTTTTTTAGTAACTATGTAAGGCCAGTTACTTAAATAAGTAAATCTGAGGGGTTAGAGACACTTGAGGAAGCACTCCTAGTTGTAGGAGCTCAGTGCCCAGCTCACACTTTTACTCTTGTTTTGTTGAATTTATACTGAGAGAGAAATCTGTACTTTCAGTTCTGCAAGAATATTCAGTCCAGGGCTTTTTAAGACATTACTTAATATCCTTTTCGTAGACTTGCCAGGCTCTGTTTCTCCTTTGAAGAATGGGGGATTCTGGTGGCAAACTACCTATCCACCTGTAGTTATGTGTAAATATTCATTTACTCTGGTTGCTAATACTGCCCTTTAACAGAACTTTTCTGGGGGTCTGCTTTTCTACCCCAGGGTCTATCACAGAATGGTCTCAATGGAAGAACTTTTGTCCAGCTTCTCTTAAAGGCAAGTGCCACCACAGAGCAGTGTAAATAATTTTCAGGAAGAATTCATACCTGTGGTTTTTATTTGACTTTTGTTAACTTACTAGCTCATCCCTCTAGCAGGTGATTGGAAGAGAAATCAGTATTTCATACTGAATTACATTTCATACTGAATCTTTACATTTTCTGTTGCAAGATAATGAGATCAGGACCTCTGTAACTTGATGTCATTGACAAGCAGGAATGAACTGCTGTAGCTTTGAGTCATTCCATTTGATGAATGTGTATGCCTGGTTCTGTACACTTAGTGAGCAGATGACATTATGTCACTGTAAGATGGGATGCTGGAGATGCAAGTGAAAACATTGATCAGTTCTGCAGGGATGCAAAATGATTCGAAGGAGGAGTATGGTAGAGATCTCATTAAAGGAACTTAACAATAATGTCCTTTTTGCAGGTTGTTTTAGTCTTTCCTAAGTGAGCATAGTGCAAGTGACCTTTCCCCTGTCACCCTCAGCATGGGGAAAAGAAACATAAGCAACATCCATTTCAGTAGTTGAGACACTTAGGTCAATCAAACTGCATTTTAGAGCGTGTTTGTTCAGGCTATACAGCTAGCTGAGGTGCTGTTTAGAAAGACAGGTAATACAGTTAGCATTGCTCCTCTGGTTTGTTGGCATTTTAGGCTGTAATAGGGAAAAGTGCTAATTGTCAGTGTATAGAAAGGACTATCAAATCCGAATATAAAAGCAGCTACACATATTTTCATTTGAAACCCAGAATTAAGGAAACCATGATCCGGCAGATTTGGTAGGAACTGTCTGTGCTGAATACAATACTGTATGTAAGCCAGTGAACTTTTTTAATTGCTGACTTAGTTTCATCTTTGTTACACCTAAGCCGTTCAATTCAGTTTTTCCTGTTACTGGAGACTTTGAGACCCTCTCTGAACTAGCTCCAAAGGCTTGATATATCTCCTTAGCTGTTCTTGAATCTCAGTTGCATCAGGAAGAAGATAACTGGTATGAGGCGGAGAATTCTGTTCTTCTGTACATCAATTCACTGGTCCTTTTCTCAAAGGTAGCGTCAGTGGAGTGTAATGGGAGTGTATTCGCAGGAGTGCAGCTTCAGTGTAGCTACACCAGTGAGAAATTGGAGGCTAACTCAGTGTTGTGGTGTTCCTGCTTTGGTTTCCTGCTCAGTGTATTGTTCTGAAGTCTTGGATCGAAGATCTTACATAGCAAGATGGATTTATGTTTTTTAAAACAGTATACAAGATATATAAGATACAGATCTTGAGTTTGCATACTTCAACCTGTTTTCTCAGGTCAGCTTTACAGAAGCAGCCATGAACAATGCTACAGCACTGGCATTTGCCCATTTGTTAAGAGAAAATGGGATTCCATAAGTCTAGTGGCCATTTCTTACTGCTCTAACTCCAGTTTGGATGGCTTGATGTAGCTCCTGAAGCAAATTTTCCACCTCTTTTCTGCCTCCTTGACAAAATAACAGTCAAAGTTGTAAGTGTAGTAAATGTTAGGCTGGTGTAAAGGTGCTTGTGTGCTTGTATAAGTAACTTCTCTAATTCAAGTGAAAACCTGGTCATTTTTATGTTCTTGTTGTTGTGTTTTTTCTTGTTTAGTCTTTGAGTAAAAACAGAGTGAAAACCAGTGTCAGGCTCACTTCTATAGGGAAGACTTTGCATGAGAATTCTAGAATTGGAAAACTGACTTTGATTCTCATCTCACATTTTAAAAGAGATAAGTGGAGTACTGTCACAGATTGCTGAAATTATTTTTCATGTCAGCCACAGCTCCAGCACTACAAATGTCTCAGAAAATGTAAGGGCAGACAAATTAGATTCAGGGGAGAAAGGCTCATGATTAAGATGGAGGAGAAAGGCAAATGGAGAAGATTGCCTTCAACATGAACTTGGCAGACTTGTTAGTGGCTGCAGATTCTGAGATGTGAGAGATTCAGGAAGGATCTTAGAGACTCAGTGTAATACTTCACAAATAAGCAAATTAAATGTCCAAGACCATTTCTATACTGTTTTCTTTATAATGTGGGCTTTGACTACCACATGCTATTTGCATTTCAGGTTTTGTCATATTTCTAGTGCTACCACTTCAGGTGAAGAGGAGGCTGTCGACTGAACACAGTGCCTTCTAGCTCCTTTAGAGCTGTTCCACCTTGCAAGACTTTGAAGAAAAATATATAACTGCAGTTATATATGAATTGTGGCAATATTTAACAACTTCTTTATAGAGTTTCTGGCACTTCATATGTGAATATCTTTGAAGTGGTTCTACCTACTTTCATCTGATGTTTTACTTATTGAAAGCACTTCATTTAGTACAAAAAGTACCTTGAGCACACAGCATTTCCAACACTGTAAATAGTGGTAGGATAGTTATCTGTTGATTCTGTTCCTCAGTAAAAATTGGTAATAATAATTGCTTGCAGCCCAAGCACAGTGTGTGATAGTTTTGGTGCACACAGGATAACTGTTTAAAGCTCTGCTGGCTTCTGGTTTTTCAGCTATAGCCTCACATAAACGGCATCTCTGAAAAAATGAGTATTATTGACAAGACTGACCACCTTTATCCCTGGTTGTATCTCCTACTTTGCAAATGCACTTGAGGAAAGCACAGGCACATCTTGGAGGATGTGCAGTGCCACGTGTAGATGCCAGCTTGTTGATGCTGTGGCCATGAATATCTGGACAGTACTTGCACATACTTGCTTGGATCTGCAAATGAGTACATCTGGCGTTTAACTGCGTTTAGAAACTGATCCTAATTAAGCAGCCTATGTTGAGTACCAATAGGCTTTAATAGTTGGCATCTGGACATCAGTGAGGGGATTGTGGATTGGTCTGTGTATATACATCTCTAGCTACTGATGTTTCTAGTTTAGAGTTACTACTGCTGCAAGCCAAGATGCAAATGTCTTTCTGTGTTCACTGAGATGAGGTTGTGCTGTCACAGGTCATCTTACCCTGTTCAGCCTTCTCCTGCAGTGTCCTTTGCCACCTAATCATATCAAATACAAGAACCTGGTTTTGGGCGGTGTGTTTCTGTTGATATGATGTCTGTGTGTATTTTTGTACTCAAGAAGATCACTACAGTGTGTTTCTTTAAACTATTTCATTCATGTAGGGTTTTTTTTTTTTTTGCTGTTGGTATGGATTTTGATAGGAACATTATTCCTCTGGTAGAGATATATTACATTAAAACAATTTTATTTCTTACTCATGAGTGTAGCACCAACTGTTTGTCCATGTTCATTTTTCATGGGCAGATCAATAATTTATCTGTATTTGCACCAGGATTTGATAGTCCAGTTTTTGTAGTAGAGTTACAGTTAAATGTTATTTCACTAAGGTAGTGGAATAATGACTGGGAACATCATCCATGTAATGCAGATAAGGCAATACAAATACTTTCAGGTTATCTTTAATAGTTGGGGTTTTCCTGTGTCCACATTTTTCTTGTGTATGTCAGTTTTTTCTGTCTTACTGAATAAAGACAGTCAGTTTTGGCATTTTGTCTGAAAATTGTGAAGCATTGCTACAGCTCATTGCTGTATAGGTAATTTCTTGCCCAGAGTACAGGTTTTTTGGAACTCAGATTTTCCTGTTAAAGGAAATGATGAAATGGCAGAAATGAAGGCATACTGTGTACTGTTGCATGCTGATAGCCACATTAAAGATTCTTCTTGCCAGAATTGCATGGTATCATCTGAGATGCTGCTCCTTATAAGCAGATAAAAAGTCAAGTTGAAACACCAGCTCTTACAGCCCTTTCCTTTCAGGGAAAGACTCTGACAGAAGTAGCTTTGATTCCACCGTGTATTACCTTGTCTGATCCTTTCTTCACCACATCAATGCCCTGATCAGTCCCAAACCCCAGTTGTCCCAGGTTTAGTATGTAGCAGCTTAACCAGATACCTGCTAGATTTGGACTTTTCCCTATAAGTACCTGGGTCTCAAAGAGTAGTTCTTACTCCTTCCAGGTTTATTTTCAGCATTTCTCCTGTCTCTAGGAAATAGTTTTCTCTTGTTAGACCTCCAAATCACCTGGGACACTGAGCCAAATTGGTGCTTTATATCCCTGAAGTCCCTTCTAATGAATTCACTCGCTTGTGGGATCTGCAAAAGTAACAATCTACTGTTCAAGCAGGGCATGCTAGAGGCCACAGAACATGGGGATCTACTATTCTGAGCTAATGTTGAAAAGATAAAAAACTAGCTTTTGTATTGTTCACCAGATGTTGACATCTCTGTCAACAAATTGTTTTGAGAACAGCAGTGAAAATGCTCTTCGGAATGAAAGTGTCCACTCAGGAGAGAGGAAATACATTAGCTTTGAGCTTGTGTTTTGGAGTTTATTGTCTGCACAGGAAAGATTTAGATACAGCTTGGACACAGAAGCCAAATTGTATTTTGAAAACAATGATGGCTTACCAGTGATAGTGTACAGTGAGTTCAAAACCAAACCCTCTTGTCTGGTAAAATACAAAGCCTGAAGTGTGCTTCCAGGCTTCAGCTGGAGTGCTTACTGAAGGTGAAATGGTGATATGTCTTGGCTGCCTCCCTCCTAATAAATTAGATGTGCCTGGGAACATTCCAGGCACCACGTCCAACTGGCTCAAAACTGCCTTGACCATACTCTTCAACCGTTAGCTAGTAGAGCAGGGGAGCTGCATCTGAACTGCCCAGTGTGAGTGGGTCCTGATGGTGTGTGGCTCACAGACCTGGAATTGTGTGGGAGAACAGTAATTGGCATGGCCTAATGCTGGGGAATGTCCTAGCTGCTTTCTAGCCTACATGATCATGTTCCAGGGCCTGGAAATACTTCCAGACAAGGCTTGACTTAAGAGTACAGATGTTAGTCCTTGATTCCCCTGAAATCTCTAGGGACTAAGGCATGGAAAGGACTGTTCACATTGGATGGGATTTTGGATGCTTCAGAAAGGTAGATTTAGGAGTGAGTGATCTCTGTTTATTTTGAGGCAGTAATTCTGCACTACTAAAAATCTGTACCTCTGTCCTACTTTCAGATGGTTTTAGTGGTGGTTAAAAAAACTTTCAGAATTCAGTCACCTTTCCAGTGCCACCTTTCAGGGATGAGTAGACATTGCCTCTGTCAGGCAATGGCTTGTGTATGAATGAAAGTACTGTGGCCTTTCATGGAAGTACTGTGTATGAAGTATGGTTTTTAGGGTTGTGAGGAATTTTATTTTGATCTGGTGCACGTGTGTGTGAATATTAAGTGTCTTGATTTATTGCCTGGGTGACGTGGTGAGGGGATGGTCTTGCACCTTGTAGGCAATGGATCTTTTATGTCAGCGGGAAGTGGAGAAACCTCTTTATTTCTTTGGATGTTTCTTCCAGCAAACAGTAAAAGCTTTGTTGAGCTGACTTTATTGATCATATAAAATGATTTCCTGCAGGCTCTTCTGTGTTTGATTGTGCATTATTGGAGTTTAAGTATAGTCCTAGTGTAGATGAGCCAGTAAAACGCTGATACTATTCCCAGCTCTAAGCAGATACGCATCCCAGAAGATAGCATGTCGTGTAAACCAATGACTATTGGAGCAGTTTTGCTGCTCTAACTGATCACTTTTCTGTGCCTCCTGGCCTGTTCTTCCTCCATGGTGTTTCGAGCTTCATTCCAAGCTGTGGCTCTGTCACACAGTCCGCTTCACGATACTGTTTGTCTTTCTGTAGGTTGTGGAATATGCTGTCAGCTTTGATAGTTTGAATATTTATAGAGACAAGAGGTTAGCAATATAAAATACTGTTCCTGTTCGTTGTGTTTTGTCAAGGGCTATGCAATTTTACTTCTGCATGTGCTGTCTTAAAAGCCTTGTGAACCAAATGCATGGCCTGTCATGCTTACACCAGTGATGCACCCCACAGTTTTGGGAATGTGTAATCTGTGTGACAGCGCCAGCTTTGGAGCACTGCTTTGTATGAAGGATCCATTGCTCAAAGGTAGCGAGCTGTCAGAGCTCACTATGTCAATTAATATGCAGCAGGCTTTGTGTCTGCTGATTGTTCTTCTAATTGCATGTACAGGATGATCTGTCTTACCAGCAGTAGTGATGCATATTTAAGGACAGTGCAGAGATGCTCCCTGGTGTCCCACAGGCTGCCCGTGTGTCTTCAGGGCAACTACTTCAATCCTTGCAAAGCTTCTGGTGGCCCACTGTTCTTTCAACATCTTAGGAACGTGGAAAAGAGAGGCTACAGGCTCTGCTGATGCAGCTATGCACAGGATCCCTCTTTGCCCGCTCGTTCTGGAGAGCTGTGATGCTGCTTGTGTCCGACGTGGATGCAACTTGTTCAGGATGGTTGGCTTTTGTGAAGAGCTGGATCTATGCCAGAGAATGGGCCTGCATCTCTGGCTCTCTGCTGCTCTCTACTAGGCAAAGTCATCTAGTACAAGATTTTACTATTTTACTTGTGTCTGTAATCAGTAAAATATCAAAAGGCTGCATTTTATTTAACATATTTATTTGTGATAAATGCAGGCCATTGCCACCCACAATTACATTCTCACTTCTCCTTTGTAGTGCTCGTATAACTACAGTGAATAGAAGAGATCTGCCTGAAAAGTAACTCAAGACATGTATTTTCAGCCGTATTTGTTCTGTGGTCAGATAGTCAGTTTATTGATTTGGGTTACTTCTCATTGGCATGGACATTTCAGCCTCCCTGGGATGGCATTAGAAATGAGGTGTGTGGTAGAGGCAAGAATGGAGCAAGATGCATTCATTCCCTTCACCAGTGGCCAACACTTCGGTTTTATTAGAACTCACTGTGGAGTTGAGGTGGTTGTCAGCCCTGAAAGTGGTTTAAAGTCCAGTGCTGTGCTGTCTGCTCTTTTGTTTTGCAATGCTAATGAATTTTCCCTGTGTAATGAAAGAGAAATAAAAACACCAACCTCACTTTTCTTTTCTGAAGCACGCAATCCAAACTTGAGTGTATTGGCTAAACTTGGTAATTTAGATTTCAGTCACAGCACTTGTATTTAAAATCAGAAGTTTGGTGATCTTGGGCTCTTCCTTTTGCAAATTTTTCAATCCTGTTAATTTTAAAGGTAATGTAGCAGCCAGCCAAGCTTCAGGCTGCATAATTAGGAAGCAGAGATTCAAGTTTGTTGTGAATCAAATTCTCTTCATTTCTGAGGTGTGAGGTTTAGTTGTATGTTACTTATAGAAAATAAACTGTCTGTTTTCAGTGGTCACTGAGCAAGTATGTTATAGAACTGAGCTTCATTTATGCCTCTGAAAGTCTGCTGCCTCTTTACAATCCTATGTTGTTTTCTTGCTTTGTTTAAATCTTCCTCTGCTTTAGTTTGTCTATGACTGACTATTCCTTTATCTTTGTTGTCGTGATCTTCTCCTTGAACCAGTTTGGTAAAGACACAGTTGTCTTTCCTTTTCTCCTGCTTGATTTAGCAATTAAAATTGTTACTCTGTAGTTGAATCTCAAAGTACTACACTGTAAAACTGTGTTAAACATTCTATGTTTCATATACTGTGTGAAAGAATATTTAGCTGTTTAATCAAGGAGAGTACAGAAAACAGTGAAGTATCACCTATAATGTGACTTCTTCAGTGTCTGAATTTTTGGTTTTTTGGAATAGCAACAAATTAGTGTGTGAATGGAAAATGAGATTAATGCTGAAGTGGTGGTACTTGAACTTTAGATTGTGATGTTCAGTTTTGGATACACATGGCCTTTGTTTCAAGTCTTAGGGCAGTTTATGTTTAGAAACAAACAAAAACAAAAAAAAAAAAAAAAGAAAAGAAAAAAGTAAAAAACAACCCAGAAACTACCTTTTAAAATTGAATTTTATGAAGAACTAGGCTGAGGAAGTTTTGCGTGTTTTAAGGAACATTGCAACTGTATCAATTATTTAAAACTGGAGAACTTGTTCACCTTTAAAAACATTTATCATTTACCTTGAATCACTTGTTCCATTTTGATAGCCTCCTTCATATAGAAAATATAGCATGAGAAGTCAGTTTAAATGCCAGTCTAACAGTGCTCTATCTTCTATGTGAAAGGAAGTATTCTGTACATTTTTCCATGTTTGACATCATGGTGTTTTGAATAACCATGTTCCATATTCATATCAATTTTTTGTTTTTGTTTTCAATTTATGCACAGCACTTGCTCTGAAATTTGGGGACTGAGTACACCAAACACGATAGATCAGTGGGATACAACAGGCCTTTACAGCTTCTCTGAACAAACCAGGTGAATATTCTGCCCTCTCTCGCATCATAAAAATCTTGTGGGAGGGATTGGCTTTGGAGGGTCTGTAATGGGATGCTTTAGCTGTAAAATAGACTAAAATGATTCCTAGGCCTCTCATGGTACAGCATTTTGAAGTATTTCCTTGCCAATGTAGGAATCAGTGTGTTCACAGCTGATGTTTTGACCAATGAAACTCTTAATTCTATAATTACTCCTTTTTCATGCCAGTGCTATTGAAAGAATGGGAAGACTTGTTAAATGCAAGCTCTAACATGATTTGGTATTAATATTAACAAAGTTGGAAAACGTAATTCTTTAGACCTAATCTTACAAAGTGTTTAAACTGCTTTGTATGCCACAAGCTTTCCGTTAAATCTTGCTAATTGGCTCAGATACGAGCTACTAATGAATTGTTTGTAAATTCTTTAGTAGTTAATGGTGGGCAAATTCTAAACAGGGTCTTTATTTTTTCATGTCACATTACTTGATTTGTGTATTGAGGTTTGTCTCCCATCCCATAACAATCATAAACATCTGCATTTGTGTAAGCATATGCAGTCTGTCTTAAAACTAGCAAAACGTTTTCAGCTGGTAGCAAGGCAGATGAAGTGAAGAAGATAAACTGTACAGCCCTTACAAGATGTGCATTCATGTTTTTTTGCATTACCGTTATACTGCCATGTGGATCACTTGGGCAGCTGACTGCTTATAGGCTTATTTGCAGTCCTGTGGGAATTCTTATGCTTAAAACCATAAAGCATCCATGCCACAGCAAAGCCTTGAGGTGCCTTTAGCAGTGGAAGGGTCCATTAAGTGTGTGATTTTATTTTTAACAACTGTCTTCTGCATTTAAAAAAAAGTACATGAAGCAATCATTCTAAATACTTGGTTGGATGTAAGTGGCTTTTAATGAACTCTAAATTCACTGGCAATAATTGGAGCAGCTCAAAAACAGGTTGTCATTGCTTGATACTATCATTTTCATTGCATTTGAAGCCTTTTAACTAGAGTATAAATGTCACTAGCAGAGTCAATGCACTGAATTCTGAGAATGAACTAGCCGTGTGTGTGCTCTGTTGCTCGAGTGACCGAGGCGGCACGCAGTCTGTAAACGCTTCTCAACATCTTTCCCCTGCAGATCTCTTGATGGCCGTCTGCAGGTGTCTCACCGCAAGGGATTGCCACATGTCATTTACTGCCGCCTGTGGCGCTGGCCAGACCTTCACAGCCACCATGAACTTAAGGCAATTGAAAACTGTGAATATGCTTTTAATCTTAAAAAGGATGAAGTATGTGTAAACCCTTACCACTACCAGAGAGTGGAGACACCAGGTAGGAGGACTGCTTCCGACTTTCTGTTGCAGCATCTGTGTGTGCTTGTTCAGCATAGTATTTTAAATTAAAAGTAAGAGAAAGGTCCTCTTGATAGAAGTGCAAGATTCTTAGAGATACAGTTTTGAGATCATATCCCTGTAAGTTTTTAATAGTAAAGTTACAGAAAAATTCTTACAGATTTGTTTATAAACACTTCCAAGACTGCTAGCAGTTACCAGCTGGCCAGGTGCATTTCAGACTGAATAGGACAAAAAAGTCGATTTACCTTTGCTAATGTGGAATAGTATTACTTAAGGCACCTCAGGAATCCCATCTCTTCCAGTAACTAACTGTGCAAATGTAGTATTAGCAGTGCTGAGTTCCAGAAAATTTCAAAACATCTGACGAAACTGTTAGGTTTTCTAGATTTATTTTCTTCCTTTTAGCTCACAGAATAGTGTATTTTGATTACCAATGTTTTTTGAATTTTGCTTTTCCAGTCTTGCCTCCTGTGCTTGTGCCGCGCCACACTGAGATCCTAACGGAGCTGCCGCCTCTGGATGACTATACTCATTCCATTCCTGAGAACACTAACTTTCCAGCTGGGATTGAACCACAGAGCAATTACATACCAGGTATTTTCTGAACTCCCACAGCCTGTAGACAGGGTGTTCTCACGTTGTGCCACTGGAACAAAGATGGTCATTTCATCCTTGTAAGTGATCAAATTAACTGAAATACACACCAGTAAATTAGATTTAGTTGATTTTGTGTATTAATTCCAATGGAAATACCTAAACACTGTTGTTTGCAGAACATGATCCTGTGTGAAACCATATTGCTGTCATTTCACAATAGCTTACTTGGTTTCATTAGCTTATTTAAGATTCAGAATGCTAATAAGTGCAAAGTAGATCTTCACCTTATGCTTTAAGCCTCTTCCACAAACATACAGGGGTTGCCAAATGCTGTGCATTGCTGGTTGAGTAATTAACTGATGCTCGATCTCATCATATGTAATATGTGGAGAAAACCTTTAAGTTGCAAAGCAGTGACTTAAAAAGTGTCTTGATCGATAGTTCACATCAGTAATGGTCTGCTTTAGCTTTTTGTTACTGTTGTGTGCATACAGTTTTGTCTTTTTGGCATGAAAGAACAACCTAACAATATTGAACTATTAAAGAATATCTCCTCCCCCTCTTTGGCCCTTTTTCCACCCCAGAACAAACACCAATGCTAATCTGCTGCACCCAAAACCTTGTTAACCCTCATTGAAACATAAAATGAGTGACCTTTGTTTCCTGCCCCAGCTTCCTGTTCGTATCTCTTCAGGAAGTTGCCTGGAGTGTAAAACCAAGTAAAGCTGAAGTTTGCTCATAAATGTTTAATACATTCATTCATGTTACAAATAAGCTGAAAATTCACATCTGGAATCTCTGAAAGAATGAGATGACTGCCCCAGAACTCAAATATGTGCAATGTAAAAATTGTACCTACAGGTGTTAAGCAGAACGTTGCTTGTGTTTTCTTTAAATATATCCAAGAATTGAAATGGCATTAGACAATCAATTAATTTGATCTTTCTGTTTAATTTTGGCCACATCTGTTGCCACCTTTATAGAGCAATTTAAGGTGCTAGAAGTTGGTGTTGCTTTCTTGTGTGTACTTTTTTGACTGAAACTGAAGGGTTTTGATAACAATTGCAAACAGCTTACTGGAAAGCCACCTTTTGCAAATCCAGTGCTATGGAAATGAGCTAAAGTAGTTATTTCCAGGAAGTTTGCTCTGGGTGATTGTAGGAATTCACATGATCTTCACATGTTTATGCAGGTGATGCCATGAAGATTTTTTGCCTTTTCTTTTATACCCCTGTTATACCTTTTTACAACTTCTGTATTCCTAGTGCTTTTTGCCTACATTCTTGGACTTGTTTGTCAAGCTGAGAGACTAAACATTTTAGAGGCTTTGTAGGTAGGGGTTAGTGTGCCCCAGGCCCCAAGGTCCTCTCCAGAGCACATAGTGTAAACTAAGATAGAACCATCCAGGGGAAGGCTCCTTGGGGAGGGGGGGCTCATTCAAGCTTCTCATTGGGGAATTTTTTGACAGATATGCTAATTAGTAAGACCTATAGCATTATACCAGATCTTTTGGGGAAGTGCATTTGACCTGGACATAGTGCACCTGAGGATCCTTAAAATAAATACCAAAGTAAAATCCCTTTCTCCCTTCTAACTGTGTTTGACTCTTGATTTTAAGACTAGGAGAAGGCATCACAGGTAACCACACCTCCTTCTCTTTGTCACTGACACCCTCCTTTTGCTCATATCGTGGTATCTTACTTTATTTGACCTTGCTGACTTAATCCGGAACGCTTGGCTGGGCTCTGATAAGCCTTATTTCCTTGACAGCCTTCTTCAGAGAACCGTTTTCTTTAGCAGTAGGGCAGGCTCACATCTGGTATTTGCACCCCAGTCCTGTCTCAGTACCTGATCTGCAAGAGAGCTTGGTGATCATGAAAGGTGCAGGATGGCCTTTGGGAGCTGCGTGTTCCAGCTCAGGTTCTGGATGGGCTGAGCTGCATCGTCCACGCTTCTGGCAGCGCTCAGGCTCTACTACAGATTTTTAGTACCCCACCTGAGTGTTCATTTCCAGCTGTGTGGTGCTCAACCTCTGACCCTAAACTATTAATAGTACTAGGTGGAGTAAATCTTCTCTGCTCAGGCAGAGGCTAGACACGGAAAATAATCCGTGCCAAAGAGCCTAGATTAGCAGCTGGAAACAGGAGTCATGGGCTGGATTGGAAATGTGTATTGACTTTTTGCCACAGCTGTGGGCTTAACTATAGCAAATGATTTGGAGAAGGGTGGAGTCCCTTTTATCACAATGAATGCTGTAAAAATCTTCAAAATGGGTATGATTTTTGTTATCGTATTTCTTACTAGTGAAGATTTCCCTTAATCGTCCTTTTAAATTCTCACTTGAATTTTGTCACATCTATATTTAGCACACAGGATGAATCAAAGATAAAATTCTCTCAGTTCATTTTAATTTAATCAACTGCCTTAATCTAGTTTCCTCTCACTAGTTTCCTTCTGATCTCATGATATTGCAGTATATCTCAGACATGATGTTTGTTATAATTTTATTTTATTTCTTAAGCAAAAAGGCTTTATCTTTAAATTTCTGCTGTTTGGTAATAATGTAATTAAAGGTGTTTAATCCCTGGAAGTTTCAGGGACAATTCTAAAGTGATTGTAGAGATAGTTAGCTTCAAACACTTTCACTAAAGAAATGCAGGTTCTGCCTTTAATATGTAGGAAAAGACATTTTCCCAGTTCAAAGAAAATTATTTCCTGAAAGGCAGTTGGTTAACTTGTTATCTGGATTACAAAGAACATTTTGAATGGAGAAGAGGTACATACATACTCTCCTGGGTTTTGAAGATATTTCTGAGGAATTAGACACAGTTTCTGGTATCAGAACACTTCAAAGTTGGTACTGAGTTTACTTCAGTCTGTGAAATTCTGTCTTTAAAGAAAGCTAGTTAAAAGAATTAATGGTAGTTTTAATAGAGTTTAGAAGTATTAGTAGTAGTAATAATAGAACTTGTGCAATGTTTTAAATTAGTATAGTTACAAATGAGTCAAATCAGCAGTTGGGTATTGAAGAAATATGTGTTTGGGGACTGAACTGAAAAATAACCTTTAAATTTAACAACTTCAATAAAGTGTGGGAGGGTATCTGATCTGATGGTTATCCTACATAAAGACAGCTCACATTTTTTTGTGGAAGTCACTGGATGTTTTTTTTCATTTGTAATTCTACTAAATACTAAATATGAAAGCTGTTGATCACAATTGCAAAATTATTACTCATTGTAGTGACAGTATCTTGTCTTAAATGGAACAAACAAGGATTCTGGTAATTATATAACACATTTGAGCAGTTGAGTGACATACAAGTGAAGATACATTTTACATACCAATAAGGCAGGTAATGTGTTTGAAGTCCTACTTGAAGGAAAAAGAGACAGCAAAATGACATTCTGATTCAGTGTTCAGGTGTTACAGAGCTCATGAAGATGTGATGGCAAAATGCACAAGAGTTAAATCTTACAGAAGTTTTCCCAGTCATTCTACAAATCGGTGGATTTTTCTTTTTTTAATAGAAACACCTCCTCCAGGATATATCAGTGAAGATGGAGAAACAAGTGACCAGCAGCTGAACCAAAGCATGGATACAGGTAACATTTATTTTTCATTACTTTCCAGGCTTTGGATTACTAGCTGTGATTCCTCTGCATAGGAGCATGAATTCAGCCCAAAAGATGGTCACAGTTTTCCTCTGTAAAACCTGGTGTTTTCTGCTTAAAATACCCCTTTCAGTCCTTAATGAACAAAACAATTTTTTGCCAGAGAAATGCTTTTAAAACATTCTGTGACATATTAAGTATATTACTTTTGTTTCGTAACAGAAGTATACAAGTCTAATTAAGACTTCACCAGAAAGCCTTAAAATAGATTTTAATAGCTAATTGGTTTCAACCATTCCCCAGTAAACAGGTTCATTGAAGCAAAATGTCTGTTGGCCTAAACAAGTTACAGACAATCTGTGTTCTGAGAACCTGTCTCTAACTGACAAACTTACCACTTCTGCCATTAATTCTTGCATGGAAGGTTCTATGGCAAAAGTAGCAGCATTTGTGCCTTTGTATGTAAGAGTTTCTAGATAATGTGGTTGACCTTAGACTTGGACAAAGCACAGTTAATGTGCTGGGTAAGAACGTCCTGCTGAGTGTTGGCAGACATGAGTGTGCTTGGTTAGCTAATGTTAGCAACCATTTTCAGTAAGTTGGAATCAGCTGCACCAGTTTCTGTAAGAACTGCAATATTTTCCCACTTATGTGACAATAAATACCTTAATTAAAACAGCCTGACATCAGCAGTTACTGTAGGAATGTTTCTGTGAAAGTCTCTGTATTTTGCTGCTTTATATGCAAATTGTATTGTAGGGTTCATGTGTTTCTGAGTTTTTAATTCCTTCTTCTGGGAAAGAATTATTTCCTCAAATGAGGAAATCTAGCTTGCTCTTTTCTGGAGATCATAGAATCGTAAATTACAGAATGGTTTGGGATAAAAGGTACCTTAGAGACCCTCTCTTTCCACCAGGGACACCTTGCACTACCCCATGTTGCTCCAAGCCCTGTCCAGCCTGGCCTTGGACACTTCCAGGTATGGGGCAGCCACAGCTTCTCTGGGAAACCTGTACCAGGGCCTCACCATCCTCAGCATAAAGATTTTTTTTCCCAATATCTAATCTAAATTTCTCCTCTTTCAGTTTGAAGCCTTTCCCTCTTGTCCTGTCACCACCTACTCTTGTAAACAGTCCCTTTCCAACTTTCTTGAAGGCTCCCTTCAGATACTGGAAGGTCTTTCTCAAGATAAATTTCTCCTTTGAGAACAGATATGTCTTCTCTCATCCTCTCTTTCTTACCTGCTTTTTCACTGAATTTGGGAAGACACTACCTTCTCACTGGATAAGTGCATAAATAATGTTAAAGAGTGTGCACGAAGTGAGAGTTCTACCAAATACAATGCTAACTTAATTGAGTCTTTATGAGGAGGGGTGGGTTCTCAGAAGTCTGGAAAATTGAATGAAATCCTAATTCAGAGTAAGTGTGTGATATTCCAGAAAACTGAGGTTTCTTACTCTGAAAAACTTAAATGTAAACCTGATTTAGATAATGGTTATGCCTACTGATCTGAAATAATGAAAACCATTTGCTCTGAAACCTGTCTGTCTTGCTTCAACAGGATCTCCGGCAGAGCTGTCTCCTAGTACTCTCTCTCCAGTTAATCATAGCCTGGGTAAGCTGGAAATACTTAAAATTATTTCTCTATGTGTGGTGACACTTCATTATGTATGTAATTACTTTAAAAGTGAAAATGCACTATAAGAAATTAAGGGCTATATTAAGAGGTGACTGTTGGGTTGGCTTCCTGATGTTAAGTATGATGGGGCTGGGTTAATCATTTGTTAACAATTACTATGTTTCTGTACCTGTTGAGCTCCTAGCAAAGAGAAAGAGTGATATTTTTGTGTGTGCAAGAATTGCATTTTTAAAATAAATAGCTTAAAGGATGTTTGCCTGTCCATAATGCTGGCTAGACTTGCTGTCTCCCTTGTGTGTGTGCTCTGCTGCTCTTCTCATGTACTGTTTCACCTATAACCACAGCACAGTTGTTGCTCCCACATTAGTAGCCCACCTGCTTTGATCCGGTGCCATTGCTGTGTGTCTGTGTAAGTGCCTCAGGAAGATCAGATTGCCATGGGTTTGTTTAAGGAATGGTGACAGGATGTGACAGGAAAATGCTGTTCAGAACGCTGAGTAAGTAATTAGGGTAGGTAAAAAGGGGAAGCAGTGAAGAAAAGACTGGAGATACACTGGGAAGATACTGCACTCTAGCAGGGGACAATGAAATATCTTATAACTACCTTTATCTAAAGAGATAGTGTAATACAAAAGAACGTGATTTTCATATTTTTTTTCCCTTTTTGTTGTTCAGTGTTTGATAGTTTAATCTTTAATGCTGCCAGAATGTTTGCAAGCTATAGAAAAGGCAACAGGAATGTCTCAACGTCTGGTGCTCAGAGCACCATTAGCTTAAACATTTTGCCAAGCAAAATGCAAGTACTGAACTAAATGAGCTGTGGTCAGATTAGATCACCCCTTCTTCCCCTCCTCCTTCCCTTGTGTGGAAGATTGAATTCCATTCTGTTTACTGAAGTAGGTAAAAAGGACAGCAAGCAAAATATAGTTTAAGTAGTTTGAGGAGACTACTGCTTTCATTTCTGGGAGAGACAAATAGCAGGGTAGATCGATCTACATTCAGCCTCAAAATCTGTGTTAAGCTTGGTTTTTAAAATTTTTTTTTAGACTTGCAACCAGTTACTTACTCGGAGCCTGCGTTTTGGTGTTCAATAGCATATTATGAATTGAATCAAAGAGTGGGAGAAACCTTCCATGCGTCTCAGCCTTCCCTGACTGTAGATGGCTTTACAGATCCATCAAATTCAGAGCGATTTTGTCTAGGTCTGCTTTCCAATGTAAACAGAAATGCTACAGTGGAAATGACAAGGCGACATATAGGTAAAGATCTCTGATCTTTTAACTATTTAATTTCATTTTGTTGGTTAAATTATCTGGAGTGATCCAGGTAGGATGTGTGTTGGGTTCCTTTCACCCTTGTGCAGCCAGCCATCAGCCTTATATTGTATCTCAGGGCTTGTCAAGGATAGTTTGGTCTCTCTGGCTGAGAACAGAAGTGGAAAGACACAGAGTCACTGCTTCTGAAATTAGGGAGAAATGTAGCATCCTCTGCCACTGAAGCCAGTTTGAATTGAGAAGAGATGTAGTGATGTCTGGAGCTGAAAGGAGCTGCCTTTCCTCACTCAGTAGCCCCTAAGCTGGTGGCAGCAGCAGTCACACAGCTGTCACGCTGAGAGCAGCACAGGAGGAAGCCACTGCTGTATGGCATTCCTGTTGCTCACGTTGCTGTTCTTGCCTTCTGGAAAATGATGATGCACCAAAGCATCCTGGGGGGCAGATTCTTGGGTCCCAGGCTCCTCAATGGGCTGCTCTGCCCTGGGCAGCATTTATATTCAGAATTGAAATTTAAGATTTAATTACAAAATATTAACATGTTGCTTAGTTTATTGTAGTTTATAAAATGCAGAATGGACACTGACAGGATGAAATTCTGAATTCTTTTCTCAAATGGGAAAAGCTGCTATTGAGAAAAAACTGTTGTTGAGAGCACATTGTTTTGACATGATTAAGATTTTCTTTGTAACAGTTAATCAAGAATGTTGTTTTCCACAACGCAGTGTCTTGACTTTGGGTTCTTCAGTAAACTACCTTCATTCTTTTTTTTTTTCTGGATACTTTCATTAGCAACATTTATGAGATTTTGTTGTTGTTGTTGTTTTTACTTTCAGTAAAATTTCAACCTCTTCAGTAGAACTGATACCTTTTATGCCAAGTTCAAATGCCAAATCCAAATGCTCGTCTTAATAAAATTTTACATGTGCAGAAACGCAGGCTGTGCCTGTGCTGACTGGTCAAAATGATCAATGATGGTGAAAAGCAAGAATCTCATGAGCCCTCACTCCTTGATAGAGGAGCTCACATTTTGTTTGAAAAATTGTTTAAACAATAAAGGCAAATGGAAACTATGGGCTATAAAGGGTCTGTTAATTATAAATAGTTCTCTCTGGGAGATCAATTGCACATTATTTACTTTCTGCTAGAAATAAACCACGCAGATTTTTTTTCCACTCAGAGGGACAGAACAAAGTAACAATTTAAAAGTGGGCAACTGGGGGTTTTTTCTCAGGGTTTTTTTTTTTTTGTAATAGGGCTAAATGAAATCATACCGTTTTTGTACGGGGGTGTATGCAGTGGGTTGTGAAACTGTGGGTGCATGTAAGCAAGAGTATTGCAGCGGTGATCTTGTGTTTTCTCTTTTGACCATAGTGGCCTGTACTGCTTCACATACAATGCTTTAATATTAGCACAAGTTTTAATTCTGTTTTAATGAACACTGCTTCTGAGCTTGGATTTTGTTACAAGCCATTATTTGGCTGGAAAATTCTCTTTCACTTTTGACCAAAAATAATTCTGCTTCTCCTTCATATATTGTGCATTCGTGGGAGAAAAGTGCAACTTAATTGTGTTCTGCTCCTGCTACAGCTGTTAGCACAGCAGTGAGGTCCTGTAGATAATTGATTTCTGTTTTTGTTGTAAAGAAAAACCTTGGCCTTCTCTGAAAAATAAACTCCCTTTTTCCCTAATCTGCTAGTGTCATAACTAGAGTTCCTTTGGATTTTGCTACAGGGAGGGGAGTGCGTCTGTATTACATTGGCGGAGAAGTTTTTGCCGAGTGCCTGAGTGATAGCGCGATCTTCGTTCAGAGCCCCAACTGTAATCAAAGATACGGCTGGCATCCTGCAACTGTGTGCAAAATTCCACCAGGTTAGTAGCCTACCAAAAGTCTCGTGTGAAAGTACCCAGTGGAGTTATTCACTGAAGGACATTTGCGTTCCTTTTTTGTAATTTCTTCATTGATTCAGTCTTCTGTGTAGCAATCACAAATGTATTCACTAACTGTACCTTTTTGACTCTTCATAGGATGCAATCTAAAAATCTTTAATAACCAAGAATTTGCTGCTCTTCTGGCTCAATCTGTGAATCAGGGCTTTGAAGCAGTTTATCAGCTTACTAGAATGTGTACCATAAGAATGAGCTTTGTTAAAGGATGGGGGGCTGAATACAGGTAAGAAAAGAAAACCCTTTGTTCTTAAATTTAGAGTTAGTAATTTTTGTTCTTTCACTAGTATACCATTTCTGTCTGGCTTGAAAGCCATACAGAATACTTACACACTTCTTGCTGCTATTGTGGATATACTGTCTGCAAATTGAACCCATATTTTCCTTTTTTGTCTCCCTCAGCTATGGAACCGCTAAGTTACAAAGTCCATAAACTGATTTTAGTGTTACATTGAAGCCAACTGTTGAGCAAGGAATGTTGTCAAAGTTCCGTTCCCTTGCTCAGTCCTGCTGGCTTGCATGTTGTGGTGAAATCCATGACAACATCTTGAAGTTTCACAGTTTGTGCTGTGACATTATTTGCTGTTTGTTAGACTTGCAGTCATTTTGGTCTCTGTCCTGTTCTGCAATGTAGCATGAGTTCCTTAGGTTTTGATGCAGGATGGGGTTGGTGGTACCCAACGGAGAAACTTGCAGTGCCCGTTGCAGAATGAAATAGCTGTGGAGAGCACGCATCTAAGGGATGGCAAGTATTTTGGAACTTGTAGTGGAAAAAGCTTTGCAGGAGTAAGATGACTGTTTATGTAGTAAAACTTCTAAAAACAGTTCTTTGAGTGGAAAAAATAGCACTCTATCTGCTTTTGAATAGATTCCAATTGTATTCTCTATTAGCACAAATAAAAAGCTGTAGTTGAGGACAGTGCCTGTTTTTAATGTAGTATGGAAATTCAGGAAGAAAAGGAATTGACTTCTAACTGAGCAGTTTTAAAGATTTCATTATTTTGGAGAACTGTAACTGAGGTTTTAAACAAATCCCTTAAACCTCTCTAGAAACTGTCCTCTGAAGGAATGAAGTCTGACCTGTCAGTACCCTAATGCAGTACATAATGATTTTTTTAATGCCGTATAATTTCTGAAGTTGAATAATGGCATGTAGGCTCCACTTGGGTTGATTCCTTTATCTGCTCTTGAAATACATACATGTAAATAGCAGTGCCAGTATGTGGGGGAGGTTTCTCAGCTAAATGAAGCCAACTTTGTAATAGTCTAATGAGATGAAATGAGAAATTTGAGTAATGGAATAAATTGGTACCTCTTTGTTAGGAAGAGGTACACAAAAAATCTGGCTCAGGTTTAAAGAGCTATTGGATTTGGCTCTGAAGGAGTATGTATACACTTAGACATAATTAAATACAACATTCAAATCTGAGCAGAAGAAAGGCTTAATCAGGCAGATTATATAGAAGCATCTTGAAGTGAACAGAGTGTAAGTGCTGGTTTAAAACTGTGGGGAGGCTTTTGTTAAAGTTACTTCTGAGTGGGGAGAATGTTGGTGGTTGGTCTATAAACTGTTTGTAGACCATAGGACTGGAAAAGTGCAGTAGTAGCACTGCCAAAATAGCACAAAAACTGGATGTTGAGTAATACTGAACTAGTTTCTTTGCACCTCTCTTTTAGATGATGCTAATAAAATACTGATACACAAAGCTTGTAAATATGCTGCAGTTGGGATTAGAGCAAGAAGAGGTAGCTCCAGCAAACTCAACCTTGAATTTAAATTAACATAGTCTGACTTGTCAAAATGGACCAAAGAACACTGTAAACCCCATCACTCTTGTTAAAACCTCCATGCTTCGTTATTATGTGAAAAAGTGTTTCTCATAGAACAGGCTTGGGCAAAGGCAAAGCATTGCTTGCACTTTAGGCATATGTGCATAAATGTGCAGGTATGGCAAGGTAATACGTTTTATAGGCTTGGTAGACAAAATACCTTACAAAGCTCTTTGCTGTGTTACGTGTTGGCCCAAATTGGGGATGGTAGAAGTTTAGAAGGTCAGATCACCAGTTAAGTGTTCGTGCAGGAACTATCCAGATCCAGGATCATCTTTTAGAGAAAGTTCAGTAGAGGTAATTAGTGATCTTTGAACTGGAAGTCTGTGGGCTGAAGAAGCTGAGTTTTTAGCTTTAAGATGGTTGCTTAGTGACTGTCAGTACTTAATAAATTTTTACCAGCCTAGTGCAAAGCCAGGGTTGTTGAACAGAACCAGTTGTAAAATTTTGAGGAAGTGTATTGTGAAATACATCGTAGGGGAGTTTACAGTGGTGGAATAATGAACTTCCTTTTTTGGGAGAGGATTCAAGAGTAAATGGAATTATATTTCCTGTGGTTCAGATTTGTTTTTCTGTTGTATCATTTTGTTCTGGCATAGGCATTTGGGGCTAAGATAACTGTTTTGTAGAGTGCTGAAAGAGCACAGACCCCAGCTGCTGTCTTCTCCTAGAAAATGTGAAACTTTTGAAATCAATCTTCACTGTCTTAATCTTTCTGCCTTTTCAGTTCCTCTGTTTATATAAACAGCTTTCCTTAAAGCAAAGGACTGCAGTGCCGACTGTAAAAATGAAGGAGCTGGGTTTGTGTCTGACTAATCTGCTGCCTTTGAATCTTGGGATAGCTGGAATTACTAGGAAAAACTGGCTTAGCAACAACAGTCTTGCCAATCTAGTTAGGGAAAACTCCCATGCCTGGAGTGGGTGCAGTGAAATAACAGGATTTCTCAGTCAGAGTATGTCCAATACTGATTTCTTTACTTTGGAGATGAGAAGGAAGATGTTTGAATAACAGGTCTCTGAAACAAAGGAACATGGGAGAGAGAATGAAGCTTTCATGGTTGTCAGTCCTTCCAGTCCTTATTGGAAGTTGCTATATGGTGTTTAATTAAGGGCTTCTATTGTGGAAAATTATGGGCAAGTTAGTATAGAAGACAAGGGAAACACAATATCTGCTTCAGTTGTTTGTGTGAGGATGTTACAGTACAAAACACATACAGAAGTGTAAGATTACAGGAAATCAGAGATAAAGTTTGGTGTTCTTTTGAGATACCGTCAGCAGAGTATAACCACACACTGTGTTTTGATACAGTGTTTCTGACAACATCTACCAATTGCCTTATACATTTGTCATGTCATTTTCTCCAAAAAGCCAGACCTTGTGATCACCATAGCATTGTGCTATTTTGCCACCTGGCAGTGCAGAGCCAAGGGTTTTTATTCTATATTTCTCAGTAGCTGTCTGTAAAATTCAAATCCAGTTATGCATGCAGACTCCTGGAAGGTTGAGATACAGCTGCACACAGTTGTTTGTGGTGTGAACACTGCATTGGTTGGACAACCTTCACTTCTGAATTTCCTTTTAGAAGTAAGGCGCTTGGTGTGGCACTTGAAGGAAATACTGCTGTTACTATTCTCCAGAGTGGAATATTCTCTTGATGTATTATGGACAAACATGTAATTATTGATGTGTCTTTGTGTATTATGGACAAACATGTCTTTGTATTACGGACAAACATGTTATTATTGATGTGTGCTTTGGAGTTTTGAGGCTTTTTTTTTTTTTTCCCCTGGAAAAAGTTTAGTAACAGTTATAATAATGGTTACAGATTTTTATATCTCTGTTTTTTTCTCTGAAATGTATTTATTCATATGATGCAGAATTTGTGGCAGCTTAACCTGCTTTCTGGCTGTAGTGGGTTGACTCTGGCTGGATTCCAGGCAGCCACCAAAGCAGCTCTCTCACTCCTCTTCACAGCTGGACAGGGGAGAGAAAATGTAGCAGAATGGTCATGAGTTGAGATAAGGACCGTGAGAGATCTCTCACCAAATACCATCGTGGGAAAAACAGACTTGAATCAGAGTTATTGAATAAATTTATTGCTAACATAATCAGAGCAAGATAATGAGAAGTAAAATAAGACTTTAAGCACCTTCCCCTCCTTGCCAGCTCTTCCTCCTCCCCCAGCTGTGAAGGGAGGTAGTAATGGGTGTCATAGTCAGTTCCTCACATGTTGTTCCTGCCACTGCTTAGGGAGGAGTCGGAATCCTTCCCCTGCTCCAGTGTGAGGTCCCTGCCATGGGAGACAGTTTCACATGAACTCCTCTGGTGTGAGTCTGTCCCATGGGCAACAATTCACCATGAACTTCTGCAGTGTGGGTCACTGTTCCAAAGGGTGCAGTCTGCTGTCCAAAGGACAGGCTGCTCCAGCATGGGCTTCCCAGCATGGGTCACAGCCTCCTCTCAGGCATCCCCCTGCTCTGGCATGGGCTCCTCCAGGGGCTGCAGGTGCATCTCTGCATCCTGGTGCCCTCCATGGCCTCAGGGGCACAGCTGCCTCACCATGGGCTGCACCAGGGGCTGCAGGGGAATCTCAGCTCTGGCACCTGGAGCAGCTCCTGCCCCTCCTCCTGGCCTGACCTTGGTGTCTGCAGAGATGTTCCTCTCACGTGTTCTCACCCCTCTCTCTCTGGCCACAATTACAACTGGGCAACAACTTTATTTTCTTCTTAAATTGGTATTCCAGAGGCATCACCATTCCTAACTAGCCCAGACTTGACCAGCAACACATCCATCTTTGCAGCTGCCAAGGATGGACTCTGCCAGACATGGAGGAAGCTTCTGGCAGCTTCTCACAGAAGCCACCCCTGCAACTACCAAAACCTGGCCACCCCAACCCAGTACAGTGACTTTTCCCTATTCTTTGTTTTCTAGGCGGCAGACAGTAACAAGCACTCCTTGCTGGATTGAGCTTCACCTGAACGGGCCTCTACAGTGGCTGGACAAAGTATTGACTCAGATGGGTTCCCCTTCAGTTCGCTGCTCCAGCATGTCCTAAAACTCTCCTCTCTCACCAGTGGGCTAAAAATCGAGTCCAGTCAACAGACTTAATATAACAGCTCGTCTGTCGTAGTATTTGTGTGTGGTCCCCATGAACTGTTTACTATCTAAAAAGGTTTTTTAAAAAGAAAAAAAAAAAAAAGAAAATGAAAAAAAAAAAAAGAAAAGGAAAAAAAAAGAAAAAACAGCACTTGAGGTCTCATCAGTTAAAGCACCTTGTGGATTCTGTTTCCTATACTCTGATACTAGATGAAAATTTAGTGTATAGAAAAGCCTTCTTCAGAAAGAAGGGACAGTTCTAAAGACTCTTTAATGGTGTTTTTTATTGGGTATATAATTGAGTGTCCTAATGGTTATCAATAACATGAATAGCTAAGTATATATACAGATAATGTATCACGATCTCCAATATCACGGTATTGTGCTGTTCTACATTTTAGTTCCCATAAATAGTCATTTTGGTTTTTTGATTGGGGCAAGTATCCTGTAAAATTCCAAGACTTTGCTCCCTTATTCTTTTATATTTTTTTTTTATATAAGCAGGTTTTCAAGTTGTCCTAATCATAAAAAAACTTTCCTTATAGAAAAGCTTAATTTTTTGCTGCGTTCTTAAAGAAAAAGAAAGTCCCTCCATTGGCAGGGAAAGAAACGTCTTGAGATTCATCTGTGAAGGCTTAAGACACTTTATATACTTAATGGGGCCTAAAGTGAATTCATATTAAAAATTCTGAGTATCCATCACACTAGCAGTTACTTTTTGATACCCATATGAGTTGATGCATCTGTTGCCAGCAGTATTGCTGGCAGTACTGTAATTTGGGACTTTTTTTGTACCTTGAATCATTGAAATGAGTGGTTTTTCTCATGGAATGGGAATTTACCATGGCTTTGGATATTTGATTAAGTGCACAAGGTTATTGGCTTAAACCTTACATCTGTATTTTTTTCATTGAATAAGTCTTACCCCTTCCTATCTGTATTTTTTTCATTTTTTTCATATGTCACTAAAAATAATGGGGTTTAGTTTTTGGAGCCATATACCTTGAGAAATCATTTCCTGGGGTAAGCTAGACTCTTTTTGTTTAGGTTTTAAATAGATGCAGCTTCTTAACATATTTCAGTAACAGAATTTAAATTTCTTATCTGAGTCGCTTCTATAGTTTACTTACACACCAGATCATACGCATTCATTATGTCATAATGGGCCTTGTTATTAAAAGTAGTTGCTTCTGCAAAACCTCTAGGATAGTGGTTGCTGAGGTATGACCAGCGAAGGAGGACTTCCAGGTTCTTCATGACAGTGCATGTTATTGTGAACCCTTGGACACTACAGCTGCACCATATTAAAAATATTCTGAAATATATTCTACAAATAAGTCTGGGTTGGGGCTGGGTTGGGAAACTGTATAGAAGGGTTATTCTGACTTGAAAAATACACATCTTACTAACAATCTTGTGATCTAGCTGTCTGTCATTCTTTTGTTATTGTGGCAGTAGCAGGATTGCCTTTGTCTGTTTTTTTCCATTGTTTCATCAATTACACTAGTTCTGTACTTCGTAAGTACAGCTAGTGATAACTTAGCTTTGAGAACAAAAATGTGGCCAGTGTTACAGCTTTTAATCACTTGACTGAATTGATGATAGTGATGGATATTTTTATGCCATAATGACTAGGGCATAGAAGCAATACCAAAAATCAAGCCTTGAAAAAGTGGGCCAGACACCTTTCAAAAATTGGCAAAGCAGTTACCAGTTTGTGCTAGTTTTACCAGTAGACTAATGTATTGGTAGAACTTGTGAACCTAAGAGATAAGCTTCATGCGTGTTGCATTTGCCTAATATGTGAATACACTAATAAAAGTTTTAATTCTCACAATGGCTGTTTGGTTTTTTGTTTTTTGTTTTTTTTTTTTTAATTAATTAATTGCTGTCTATTTTTTGGTTGAAGGTTAGAAGTTACCCTAACCCACCCAGATAAATGACGCAAGTGTCCTGCATGTGGTGGGTGGAAAGGTAGAGTTTAGATATTAATACCACTTTCCATGTAGCTGTTGTGGAGGTTCTGGGTCTGTGTGTGTTTGGTGGTGCAGACTCCTACTCCTGGTGGAGTTTATTGAAGCAGTTGCTTTTCCCTACCACAATCAAATTGCATCCTACTATCTCCGGTGTTTACTTTCACCTTTGAGACAGATAAGAGCAACTTGTCTGGGTCAGACTCACATTTTTGAGCAGGTTGCAGCTTGAATCAGTTGGGTGGCCTAATTCTGTGGTCTCCTTGCTGTGGATTTCTGAATCTGCCCAACACTGTGGCAGTGTTAGTTGCTTTGCCTTGAACATTGTAGTAATCTTGACTCTGCCTCCTCGTGGTGGGCGCTTCCAAGGAGAGTGCCAGGACCCTGCAGACATTGCCTGTGGTGCTGCCTGTGTGCAGGACCATTCTGGTCGGTGTTGAAGTCACTGTTTTTGACTTCTGCTCGTGCCACTGAAATGTTCTGCCATTGCTGCCAGCCACAGATTAGAGGTACAAGGGAACTTAGCTGTATTTGTAATGTTTGCTTGTCTGTGTTCCATTTAAATACCTTTGGCAGTTCTTTACTAACTTTAACCTACCCCTGTTTCTTAATTCACTGCCTTTCTGACTTAGCTAGTGCTGTTATGCTCTTCTTCAAAATCATGCAGATGACCCCAGCATCTTAATGCAGAATGCCCGTTGTATCTAAGGAATGTGACTTCCTCCCTCTCCGGTTCTGCCAAAGTACTGATGTCCAAAATACAAATAAAAAGTTAATTTTTTTTTTCAGTGAGGCTATTTTCTAGAATACAACACATAGCAAGCAGGGAGTACTCGAGTGGAGATGCTTTCACTGAAGTATGGGTAACCAGCTCCTTACCTGTATCAGAGCTGGAAAAACTCTGTGCAAACTCTGGGTTGCACTGGCTATAATTCCATGAGCCTGGGTCCTGATCTCTTGTCACTAGCCCTGCCTGAGCTTGATTTTCATAGTATTGCCAAAGCCAAGTAACCAAACACCAGGTAGTCGATGTAAGCATCTAAGCCTAAAAATTATTTTTGAGTTGTCTTTTGTCAGCTTGGAGGCACAGAGTTGACTTTTCTGAACTCTTCCTCCAAAGAAAAAACTGATTTCGTTTATAAGTTGTCTCAGGGCTGAAGCTGTGATAGCAGTGTCAAATGCCTGGACTTTTGCAGCTTTAAACTGTGAGAACTGATAGTAGAGTCATCCCCCTTCCTGTTGTGCATGGTTCCTGTCTAGGTGGCAAGCTCCCTGCAACAGGAATTCTCTTGTACTTCATGATTTTGTGTGGGGTCCTTTGACTTCCAGGCGGTGCTGCACAAATCCAGTAGTGTTCTCTTGTTTTTATTCAGAATATTGTGTTTAACCAGAACTTAACCTCCTTGAGACCAATTGCAGGCAAGGAGAGTAAATAATTTAACTTCAGACTCCCTGTAAAATCGACAGGGAGAGGTAAAATCTGAATTTGGCTGTCTGGTAGCATAGGCTGTTGGCTGAGGGGCCTGTTTTAAGTGCATAAAGTAAATATAAATATCTCCCTTAAAAGGTTCTCTGGAGCTATCAAAGTAGTCAGCTAAGATGTTTAGGAATAATAGGTTTAAACTAATTAACACACAGCTAGAAATCACAACTACTATACTTCACCAAGCTCTTTATTTTCGTGTGTCCAACTTCTCACGTTGAAGGGGGAGGGTGTGAAGTTTGGGGGTTTGATAATCATCTGCAGCTCTGAATAGCTGGCACAATGAACTGTTTTGTTTTAGCCTTCGAACTTGTCACACTTCGTTGTGGTTACAGCTTTTTTTTTTTTTTTTTTTTTTTTTTTTAGCATTGCAAACTGAAAGCTTACTGCAGCTGGGTTTTGAGTTAAAATACTGTGAAATACAGGATTTCACTATACTCCACCCACACAGTGTTCTACTTGAGTATGAAGCACTCTTCTTTTTACCAAAACAAGTTTGACTTGACTAATTTTGGGGAGGCTGAAGCTTCAGTGCTAGCTCTGAAGCATCATTGAAGTACTGTCTTTGTTAAAAAAATTATAAAAATAGCAAATAACATGCCAGCTGCATTAGTAACTGCTTCTGGAAGGACCTTCTCAGGGATTTAATTTGCAGCTGGTCTGAAACTTTATCACTATTAAGAAAATATTGATGAAATGTGTTTTCCCTGACCACTTAAGCTTGGCTAGTGAATAACTGTCATAAACCATATTAAAGAAGGCCATTTAAAAAACCTTTCAGTCATGTTGGCCCTCTTTTCCATCTCTCTCTTAGGTAAAAAGTTATCTGAGTAAGGTTGACATTTCTTCTCTTGGGAAAGCACAGTGTGTGGAGCAAGGTTCTAGTCCTGGATTGTCGCAGCTACAGGTGCTAGAACCAAGGCTTCAAAGATGAGAGCAGTCTTTGATGTTGCATTAGCTGTTGTTTCATTAACTGTAATCAGGATTAAATCTAGATAGCTGGCAGAAGAAAAGTGAATGACAACGGATATGTAATGATGTCAGACCTCGGTCCTCTTGATCCTTCTCCGCCGTGTAGAAGATTGAGTCAGAATGGATTTGATAAAGCCCAGTTGCTTATCCTGTTCCTTTTGGAATAGGACCCAAACTGGCTATGGGCATAGACATTCTGGCCCTACTGTTTTCCCAGCTGGGGAAGGTGAAACAAAGCAAGCTTCTGACGCTCTTGATTTTTCTGTTAGCAGCAGAATTTTTGCTCTATTTGCTTGCCTAAAACTATAATAAGGTATCATAAAGAATTTATGTCTCATGAATTAATTGAGCTTATGAGTAATGTGTACCTGAGGCTGCAAATTCAGTTTGATTTTAAAACTTACTCTGCTTTAAAGTCTTGTTTGCTTGCCTTTTCATTTTGAAGTAAAATTCCAAGAACAGCTGTTGTGCACTTAGTGTAGAGGCTTATTAAATGTAGGTTGCCAGCAGTTGCAGTTTATCTTTGGGTAATCAGTTATATATCATAATATCAGTTCATATTTAATCTTGAAGAGGAGTTGTTTAGAAGATGGTCACCTTTGATTAAGGAGTAACTACACAGGGAGGCTGGTGCCTCAAATGTGCATGCAATTTCTGAGGAAACTGGAGTAGAGGCCGGTCAAGGTGTAGAGCCAAGTCCTGGACCAGGGAATTGCGAGCACCCCAGATATCTGCCACACACTTAGAACTCTTCAGAGATACCAAACAGTTGGACAGATACACTGGAATTGTCTAGACCCATTAATGACTTTGAAATGACACCAATGCATAATGACTTTAGAAACACTTCAAAGTCCTGTCTCCTCTTCCATTTGTGTTGCATGGCCTTGAAGAGTGGATCTTCAGAATTCACGAAGTGAAGCTGAAAAAAATGTGTGTGTGAGAGCTGGTGAGATTCATGTGGGGGTTACTCAGTGCAGATTCCCCGGTTCTTTCACACCTGTGTGTTGGTGTATTTTTTTTCCCCCATGCGATCACTGATGGAGTCTGTGGTTAAGAACAAAAAGCCTCAGGCAGCAGAGGTGAGCTTCATGGGAGAGGGGCAGGACGTGATCGTAGTGAAGCTCTGGGAAGAATCACCCTGATCTTGCTGCGAAGAGATCTGTGAGCTGCAGGAAGAATCACCCTGCTGGGTAATACCATGTGAAGAACCGTGTACTGTCACAGGGGCTGTTGATTCAGGTACAGGCCCAAGCGAAACTTCATACAGGCCTGAGCCAGGTTGTTCACAGATAGAATTAGTTGTGCTGTGTGCCTGTGCTGTGCTTCGTCATGTGCTTGATTCCAAAGCTGGCAAAGGTGGGGGACCTGGGCTGGTCTCCCCTGCAGGCATAAATGGTTACTGATCAACAAGATCCACTTGAGGGCTGAATGAATAATCACTACCCAGGCTGCTGCCTAACAGTGGAAAAAGGACTTTTGCCATGTGTTTTTGTAAGTGGTCTGATGAATAGCAATGGGCATTAAGTTCGGTAGAGGAGGTCCTGGAAGAAAAAAATAATTGTAGTGAGGAACAAATTAAAATGTCTTTTGGATGAAGAGTTGTCAGGCATCTGAGGAGCTCAGCAGCATGTCAGGACTCTCAGGCACTGGGGCAGGCTGTGGGCTGGGAAGCACTGTGGTCACTCTGGAGAGTGTCCACGTCCAGACTGGACATTCCTAACAGGATCCAGTTTTGCACAGGAGATGCATCTCCATCGTGGAGGTGTATGTTCATAACCCAGCATCTCTGTTGGTACTTAGGCCTGGGAAATGATAACATTAATTTAGAAACAATAATCTCCTTGTAGACAAGTACACTTATCTTTTCTTCTACAGCTTCAGAAGTCTAAGAGTCCAATGGGAAGAAAAACCACAGCAATTAGCAACGCTGCTGTTAGTATTGATGGGAGGGAAAATGTCTTCATAATGTATTCAGACTTTGAGGTTTGTGCAATGTACGAAATTAAAATGGGCAAAGAGCCAAGGCTGAGAAATACTAAGGTTTAGTAAAACAGGAAAAGTGGTGGAGCTGCAAAAAAGAATGAGAGGGTGGCTGATGCTCAGCCTCAGCAGTGATATGTGGCCACAAAGGCACTCTGGGCAGCTCCCTGAATGCTCGTGATAGGCATCTGCTCGTTAAAGATCATAAAACCCATTTTCCTTTTGTTACAGCACTGAAAGAGTTGTTGGAGCACAGGAGCAGGTTAAATGGAAATGGGGCTGAGGAGCACAAATCCAGTTTTGCTTCTCTTATTGTTAAAGATAAGGCTCAGCATCGTCCCTTCTGGAGCAACTTGAGTTCAAGACGGAAGAACCGACAGGACTTGTCCTGTCTCCCGGTGGTGACCTGACTACGAGGATAAGCAGTCTTATAAATAAATTATAATAAATACCCCACAACCTCTGTGGGAAGAGGTTTTCTGTAATGTCTGCATTAGTTTTTATTCTGAAAAAGACGTTTTTAGCTTTTTCTTTAATGCTTGGACAGTCCTTGGGAGTGTTCAAGTGCTCCTTGGCAAATAATACATCTCATCCTGTAGCGTGAAGGTGTTTTGTGGTGGGGTTTTGGGAGGGATAGCTGTGTATTTGAGGGATTTAGAAGAGAGACTGACTTACTGAAAGTAAGTCAAAAAACTTTTTTGTCTCCTGCTTTTGTTCTAAAAATGCTTAGTACAAAATTAGTGGAGTTTTGCGTGACAGCAGCCACGCTTGTAAAATGTGGAGAAAACACTATGCTCCTCTGAGGCCCTGAGGAAGAATATTAAAGAGGAAATTTTTCCAGAATACTTATTTGCCAATAGCAGGAAGTACTATTAGGGGGAAGAAAAAACCAGCTTCAAAGTTTTCTGCTTTAAAACAGGGCGGGGGAGGTAGGAATGGAATTAGCGTGCAAGTAACAGTTTAAATATTTTAATTGTGTTGAATTGCACTGGGTTGAAACTTGCCTGGCTGATGGACCAAAGCCTTGACAAACTGAAGCTTGAAGAGACTTAATTTCAAGCATAGGACACTTGGTCCTAAATGTGCATTATATTTTTAGTTTGCTGTGTCAACAGACACCCTTGTTCTGTGTAGTTTTACTTGGCTGACAAAGGCGGTGTGACAAAGGTCTTCTCTCTCCACTGAAGACTCTTGGAAACAGGTCAGCCATCGGTTGAATTATTGATTTTCTGTGATGTAAGAAACTAACTTGGTGCCTCTGGGAAGGCAGGTCTGATCTCAGTACCATCCCAAGGACACAAACTCAAGATCAGTACTCTCATTTCCCATGTGCACATTCACACGTACCCTCTTGAACCTTATTTCTGATCATGTTGAAATCAAGGGGGTCCAACAGAGGTTTCCTGCAGTAATGCCACAATTAAATGATAATGACCATAATTTTTGTGTTCTCTCTGAGCTCTACCTGCTGTGATGAGTTTATAGAACTGGACCCCTGGGAGTCAAAACCCTGGAGGCTCATCCAAAAGGTGACTGTAACGTTTTGGGATCTGTTTGTACCCTGTGCTTCCCCCAGGCATGTTCCAAGGGCTGAGACACACGAGCAGACAGAATGATTTATCCTGACTTTGGGACAATGAGCAGAATTTTGGGAAGTTGTGTCCCTGGCATGGGAGAAGCAAAGATTCCCCTTGTCTGCCCCCAGTCTCCAGGTCTGCTGCTGTCAAAAGATCTGGGTGTGTTTAAAACTGATGTCTTGTTAATTAGCTCTGCAGTAGGTGGCACTGGTCACACCAATTGCTGGTGATGGGCCTGTTGTGTCCAGCTGTGTGTCTAACAAAAAATAAAGACAGATGTTTTTCTGACTGTGGCCTGAGGAGCTCCAGTGTCCTTGCAGAGGGTGCTGCTAGCCTAAAATTTCCCATGGCCCTGTCAAACGCCAGTTCTGTGGGTGGGCCAACTTTTGAAAAGCATTTATATTTCTTTGATATTAATCCAAATCATTGAAAGTCATCTAATTAAGGAAAAAATCATCTAGTTAAGGAGGTGCATTAAAACAATGGAGGAGCAAGGGACTAATTTGTGGACTTCCTCCCTTGGCAGGGGGTGTTTTAGTGGCACATCCAGTTCAACCCAAAATTCATGTACAGGATGCTAATACTGGTGTGCCTTCATCCAAAGAGCTCTGTCTATAAGACTTTTCCCCAGCTGTGATTGAGCCAATTCTGAAACTAATGATTTTCAAGATGTGCCTTTTGAGGTGTACAGCAGGTATTCCCCCTCATTTTATATTCTCTACTGTCCTGTGCTCTGGCTGGCTTGGGTGAAAAAGCCTTTCACTGAGTAGTATGGGATTTTTTTTGTATTTTGTCTTCTTGTTATCCATGTGGTCAAGAAAATGTCAACTCTGTGACAAGCCAGGTCCTTCAGAGCCTCTTCCCTCCAGAAAAGAACTGATTGAGTGTGCAGATTAAAAACCAATAAAATACTCATACTGAACATGGTCGAGGCAATACCGTAATTTCAGAAGTTAAAAAAAGAGATCTCTTTTCTCAGCCTCACTCCCTTAAAAGGTGTTTGTATGGGTTGTTTCATCCAGAAGAGGCATCAGATTCTCTGCACGCGGGCGTCAAACCTCCACAGCCATGGGAGGGAAAGTGATCTGCTAAAAGTTTGTGTGGAGGAGTGCCAGGGGAGGCAGACTGAGATGAGCAGTATCTGTGTACAGATGGAAAGCAGATAAGTGCAGTCAGTGGGTAGTGTTTTATGCCCTTGTTTTGCTGGAGTCCTCGGGTACTTCTTGCCTGTGTCAGCCCCATGTACTTTCAAATAAGGTTAAACTCCTGGGGAGTTTCTCCGTTGCCATCACCCGAGGATGCATCTGCAGCACCAGCATTTAAACCCACATCTTCCTGCCTTCCAGCCTCAGGCTGATTTCATGAAGCCACAGTATTTTTCTGACAGGGCACCACCGTTGGCAGCCCATAGCTCTGAGTCATGGAAACCTTGAAGAGACTTGTGTGTGGCTACAGAGCTGTTTTGCTTTGTGCCCTCTTCCTTTGGCTTGTGGAGCTGGTTTGGTTTGAGCCCAATGAGACCCATCAGGGTCTCTCTTGTTCTTGGTTAATGAGACAGTGGTGGAGGTGCTGTGACCAGAATGTAACTCAAGAGGGGGGGTTGGCCTTCTGACCAGCTGAAACGGGAAAGTATCTTCTTCAAAGAGGCAAAATAATGAGAAACAGGTGTTGATATTTGTGAAACTGGTTGTACAGCTGTTGACCGACTATTTTTGTTCTGGGTAATCTTGGAATTTGCAGATGTGACACCACTACAAGCCGCCCTTGCTTGTGGGGAGGGCAAAGCTGCTTTGAACAAGTCCTGAGAACCTTCACTGACCTTGGTTCCTTATGTAAGAGAAGCTCATTTGACCTTGGGCATTAACCCAACACGTGTTTCCAAAGAGATCCGATAAACAATCTGTGCACTTCTCACCTCACAGAGAAGGTGGGTGAGGATGGACAGTGACACAGCGTGCTGTGTCACTGCCAGCAGGGTTTTAAATATAACCTGGGGCTTGAAACAGTGGAGAAGTCTGAGACAACAAAAGCAAATTCTCATCTGGACTTTAGTGTTGAGTTAAGAATAACCCACTTCTTTGAAAATTACTACTATTTAAAAAAAAAATAATGAGGGTACCTTTGTTGATTAAAATGTTTTAAGAAATTTAAAATATCAAGAAAGCCTTTATTGAACAGTGCTAGGTGATCGTTTTCAATTTATGCAAGAGAAACAACCAAATTTTGTTATATTTGGATTAAGAATAGGGGGGAAAAAAGTGCCTAGCACTTTTGACAAAGTTGAAATATTACATGGCAAAGTGTTGATTATGTGAGTCTGTTGAATAAAAGCAAAGCAGATAATTTGGTCCCTTGGCCATCATTCCAGGCAGACAACCTCCCTGAGCCGATGTCACCCCATGTGTCTCCAGCTATTTCAAAATTAAATTTTTCAGACAAGCCTGCTGAATATTTCTCTCTTTGGATCTTCCTTTCCCTTTTAACATGGAAATGATCCCTCTTTCCACAGCGGGGGGGCGGCATTCAGTTCTGAAGTTCCTCCAGCTGTGGCTGTTTACATGACAGTAACTTCCCAAAATTGCTCTATTCAGGCTACTTCTAAACCCTGTCCTTACCTCCTAACAGGACTGTCTTGTCCTCCAAAAATTGTCCATGCTATGTTGTTCTTTAACTCTCCAACCTCATTATCTCACAACCTGGAGAAGCAATCCTTTAATCTGTGTCATTGAAAGGTGACATCTCCCCCTCTCAAGATGGTTAGTTCAAAACCCTAGGTCTCACCAAGCTAGAATTTGGGGGAAAAAAGCCGCAAAAACACAACTTGAAGACATCCTACATTGATTGCACTGTATTGCTTGGTGGGGTCTTAGGTAGGTTCCAAATCTGAGTGGAATCATGTATTACTGTGAGAATGGAGTTTGTTAGAGCATCTTGTGACTCTCTAGCAAGGCAATCTTGACTTCCTATGGGCATGGTTTCCCCTCTGCTAAACTTGATCCTGCAGCTGACATCCCAGCCAGCCCCGTGGTCAGATGGTGTCTGTGGCTCGTGGGCACATGGCCTTTGTTCTTCGCTTGAAGTTTCATCTGTAAGCTTTGCTCCAGGTGTTCCCAGCTGGAGCTGTGCTCTCTTTACTTTCCTGCCAGACTTTCCCACAACAGCCTGGTCACCGTTTGTGCCATGGCAGGACCCGTTGGGTGGTTGGGAGCGAAAGCCTGCTTCTCCCCAGGTTGGTGTTAGCAAACGCCGTCTTTTCTGGTCAGAGGAGCTCATACAGGCAACTTCAGTAGCCTTGGCATGGTCCTGGTAGACACAGAAATTTCACATTCATGCCCTAAAGCTCTGGGCTGTTTTAAAAGGCGTTCATGCAAAGCTTTCTGGTCTGTCAACCACAGTTTGCTATATCAAAAACTATTACCTTTTCCTCTGTCAGGCAGTCCTGATTTCCCTGTGAGTTTGGGGTAAGGACAACAGGATTTGCTTGTCTCAGCAGCTCCCCTCCTGCTTGTCCTTGAGTGCTCTAGGAGATGAACTGAGTGGAGTTCTGCTTTTTTTCCCCTAGGTAGGGGATCTATTTTGAAATTATCTCAAAGTCATGTGTGATGTGGGGTTAGCCCAATGTAAATAAACCCAGCCTGCTTATTTCTCATGTGATCAGGAAAGGTGGATGCCTCTGCTTTTGAGTAGGTTCATGCCCAGGGTCTTTCTGAGGTGTTTTGGATTGCATGGTTGAACTTCCCCAGAATCTCTCAGGAAGCAAAGGGGCAGTCAGTGATAGGACCCAGGGAACAGCTGGAGCTGTGCCAGGGGAGGTTTAGGTTGGAGATCAGGGAAAGGTTCTTCCCCCAGAGGGTGCTGGGCACTGCCCAGGCTCCCCAGGGAATGGGCACGGCCCCGAGGCTGCCAGAGCTCCAGGAGTGCTTGGACAGCGCTGCCAGGGATGCCCAGGGTGGGATTGCTGGGGTGTCTGTGCAGGGCTGGGAGTTGGACTTGGGTGATGTTTGTAGGTCCCTTCCAGCTCAGGATATTCTGTGATTCTGTGACTCCTGAGCTTTGCTATTGCTTTGTGAAGCTCTGAAGAAGACACAATGATGGTCCGAAGATTCTGGCCAGTGAAGCAGTTTGGAGACCGTTTTCAATGTCTTTCCTTGTCTGCAGCGAGGGCTCGGAGCGTGGTCCAGGCTCTGCTCGGGGGGGCCCAGCAATGGTACCAGAGGAATGGGCAGGAACTGATGCCCAAGAAGTTCCACCTTCAGCTGAAGATGAGGAAGAACTTCTTCCCTGAGCAGTGACCAAGCACAGGACAGGCTGCCCAGGGAGGGTGTGAAGTCTCCCTCACTGGGGATATTCCAGAACTATCAGGATGCAATCCTGTGCCCTGTGCTCTGGCATGGCCGTGCTGGAGCAAGGAGGTGGGACCAACACACACTCTGGACCCTTCCAGTCTGGCCCATTCTGGGATTCTGTGACTTAGTATTCCTGTCACAGTCTGCTAAAGACCAAAGCCCCTGAAATCTGTGTGGGATAATCCCTGACCTTCTGAGCCAGAGATTTGCCCACTTGCTTCATCCTGACTCTAAAATTCTGTACCTCAGAGCTGGGATGTCCTACAGGTCTGCTTGTTTGCTAATTCCTCTTCCCCTGTAGTACCAGAGGTCAGAGATAAGGAAAGGGGGTCTCCTAAAAGCAGCTTTCCCCTCTTCCTCTTACAGCTTCTGAGTATTTTGGGACACCTGGTGGAGCCAGCAGCTGGTGTTTCCCCTCTGGCTCTTTTAAGATCTTTTGTCCTGGCTGTGTCTTGGGCATCTGTGTCCTTCATTTGCTTTCTTGGGTTGTCATGAGGGGATGGAGGAAACCAGGCTCCTTGTGGCTGGCACAGCTCAGCTCTCGGGGAAGGAGTGTTCCTTCAGAGTCTTCCCTCCAAGCCCATGTGTAATTCACTCAAGAGATTGATCCTGTCATCTTCCCTGTCTTCTCCAAGCAGAGTCCCCTCTCTGAAGCCCTGATGGCACTGTCAGTGCTGGGCTGAGCAGCTCTATGGCAGCATTTTGGCGTGGAGGGCTGACCCTCTGCCCTTGGAATTAGTGACATACGGTAACTGATGGGATTAGGTGGGGATAGGATCACGCATGGGTGAAAAGCAGCTGTGCACACTGGTTGGTGTTCCCACCTGCACATGTGGAGTCGGCTGGAGCTGGGTTTCTGTATCTGAAAGGAAAATTAAATAGGTGGGATGGACCTTCCTCCACCCATGCAGTGAGCTGTGGGCACTGGTCCAGGCTCTGCAGATGTCACCTCACCCTTTCCATGTCTCCAGAGCTGTGCTGGGGTGGTTGCAGGGAGATACAGAGCAATCCCCCTGCACAGCCCATGAATAAATCTGCAAAAATAAATCTGAAAAGAACATAATTTTAACCACTTAATCACATATAAGGAATATAGGTTTTTTTAAATTGAGGGTGGGCAGGCCCTGGCACAGGGTGCCCAGAGCAGCTGTGGCTGCCCCTGGATCCCTGACAGTGTCCCAGGCCAGGCTGGATGGGGCTTGGAGCAACCTGGGATAGTGGAAGGTGTCCCTGCCCATGGCAGGGGGTGGAACAGGATAATCTTTAAACTCCCTCTCAACCCAAACCATTCTGTGATTTTGTGAGGTCATTCAGATAAATGGTAATGGAGGGGAAAAAAACCAGGAAATAGTGAAAACTCTTTTGAGTTATGCAGTACCAATGGCCACTGCATGCATTAGGAACTTATGTAAATGATGCACACCAAAAAAAAACTCTGGAAAAGGGATCTGGGTCATCTTTGGTTTTCCTATTCTGATTAGAGCCGACCATTCTTGCCATTTAAATCACATTTTATAGGGAGAAAAATCTGTGGTAGTCCCAAGCCATGAAAATTCAGATTTCATTGTATTTTTTAAGAAAAGAAAGCACACAGCAGAAGTTGAAATGAAAAAGCTAATGAAATCCATACCCCACTGAGCACTTGCACTGAAACTTTATAAACATGAAAGAAAATATTCTTAAGTAAGCTAATGCTCTTTGAATAAGGAGGACTTTCTATGATCCACTCTGGTGGGGTTTTAACCATTCTGTATTTCAGGCAGTCGGGGAAAATAATGAGATTTTTATGTCAAATAATATTTTTTCATATGTTTTACTTAAAGCAATTTGTTCCAGATTGGTTTCTGAGTTGCCTCATCTGTTTTATAATATGCATCATTTTTATACTATCTGTGAGGACCCAGACTTCAAAATTTCTAGGGTTTTGGGTTGTTTTTTTTGTACAGATAAATGTTAATCTAACAGGCGGGGCCTTCATTTCAAGTGGAAGGGTAAATATGTGAAGGTTTCCCAGGAAATGTAATACACTGCAAGCTAAAAAAAAAAAAAAAAAAAAAGAAAAAGGATGAAACCTTGAAATGCAGATGGGCATTATCAGTGTAATGTTATGGATGGGGGAAGACATCAAACATTGGCTAAATGCTAGTTAGGAGAAATAATTTTTAAAATTCCTGTCAGCTGGGACGAAGTTATGTGCCTAAGCTCCCCGTGGCCTTGAGAAGCCGCGGAGAGACGTACGTGTGGCAGAGCGCATCAAAACACCCCGGCTCCGACGGCAGGGAAAGTAAATTAAGGGAACAGGTTTGATCGTAAACCTCCTGGAAAATATGAGGATATTAAAGCCGGCTGGATAATTAGCATAATTACATCATAGCGAATGCAAAGGAGATCATCTTAAGGGATATTGTATTGAGGGAGCTCGGCTTCGACTGGTAGTGCATGTTGAGCGACAGACTAATAGACTGCTCCAGGGAACAGAGCAGTAAAATCTTGTTATGAATTTGTTTATCAAGAATGCAGAGATAGGGAGGAACAGCGGTGGCAGTTAGTTGGCTGAATTATTGCTTTTTTAACCTTGCTTTCTGCTGATAGTCTTTTGTCAACACCTGGGCATCCTGTTTACTTTAGGGGCAGAGGGAAAAACAGGAGCTGGCAGACGGCCTTGAGGCCACGAGCACTCTGTGCACCTGCAAAGCCGGACACAGTTTTTGTGGCTGTTTCTTTCTCTCCCTCTCCTGTTGCCTTTGCCACCTTCTTCTTCTGGCTCTACTGGTGCTTCGAGAAGTGGATCTGGCTCCTGCACCAGTGTTGATTTGTTTTCATAGAATCACAGAGAAGTTTGGGTTCGGAGGGACATAAAATTTCATCCGGTTCCACCCTTGCCATGGGCAGGGACACCTTCCACCACATCAGGCTGCTCCAAGCTCCGTCCAACCTGGCCTTGGACACTGCCAGGGCCTCTTTTCACCAAAATGGGAAGAGAAGTGCTTGATGACTCATAGATGATCAAAATCTACTGGCAAAATTTAAGATACTTTCTTCAATATCCTGATTTTCTGCTTTGTGGATTTTCTGGGTAACTTTAGAATGTCCCCTGTGGGTTTTTGAGTTGGCACAATTGTGCCTGCACCATTGCCAGTCCAGGCTCTCCCCTCCCACGGCATCTTGAACCCACCCTCCAATTCAGGTCATGTCTAAAGGAGGATTGGTCTTGTCTGATCTTCTAGGGCCACCTCAAGGAAGATCCACACCTTTTACCCTGCCACAACGTGAGCTTGATGTTTCTCTTCTGTTTGATCTGCCACTGGTGAACCACTAATTTCTGGCCAGCCAGGAGTCACGGGTTCCAGCCTGGCCAGGGGAGATGTGATCAGTGGGAAAACTCTCCCTGGTGCCTTCCCCAGCTATGGAAGGGGTTGAAATGCAATGGAAGATCTGGGAATAAATCACCACAGGTGGATGCTCAGAGGCTTAATAATGCATTAGCCTGGGTTATGGGTGACACTTAACATCATGCTGCAATTGACACCAAGCATCTTGGCAGTGCCCTGGGCCTCAGCAGGATCAGGTTGGTTGGCTCCTCCATCAGACTACCAAAGTTTTTCTGCATAATCATATTTTGTTCAAGTGTCAGTGCTCTGGGCTTTTTTCATGCTGTGGCATGAAAAATACTGGTTTACACCTTTTAAATTAGCTACTGCTTTCTATAGGAGTGCAAAACAATTCCAAAAATCTTTGCAAATGCTGCAGTTTCCAGCAGCCCATGCAATTCTACTCTGATCTGGTGAGGCCCCACCTGAAGTTCTGCATCCGGGGGGTCCTCAGCACGAGAAGGACGTAGAGCTGCTGGACCAAGTCCAGAGGAGACCACGGAGGTGCTCCGAGGGCTGAGCACCTCTGCTCTGGAGACAGGCTGGGAGAGCTGGGGGTGTTCTCCAGGTGAAGGGTCTGGGGACACCTTATGTCAGCCTTTCTATACTTAATGGGGTTTTGGAAGAATCATGGACACAGATTTTTTAGCAGGGCCTGATGTGACAGAACAAGGGGTGATGGCTTTAAACTGAAGTAGTGTCAAGTAGGGCAGGTAAAAGGAAGAAGTTTTTTCTGCTGAGAGTGGTGAGGTCCTGGCATGTGTTTTCCAGGGAAGCTGTGGCTGCCCCTGGATCCCTGGCAGTGTCCAAGGCCAGGCTGGACAGGGCTTGGAGCAATCTGGGACAGTGGAAGGTGTCCCTGCCTACGGCAAGGGGTGGAATGAGATGAGGTTTAAGGTCCCTTCCAACCCAAACCATCCTGGTATTCTATTTCATGACTGAGTCATGTGCCATGTTGTTAAGAACATCAATTTGTGATATTAGATAGGACCAGTTCTTTTCTGGGGCAGATTTTTGCTGTTTGGTGGGAAATTAAGATGTGCATTTCTTTTCTTTCTCTGCCAGCAGCTTCACTTGCAGCGCATTGAGCACCAGAAGATCTTCCAAACACTCTGCTGAACATAAACCTTACCCTGTGTTTTCTTTGGCATCTGTGCAGGAAACTGCCAAGTCCTGAAACAAATGGGTGCAGGAAATGTTCTGGTGCTGGTGTTATGCCAAGGTGGGTGCTAGTGCTGAATCCTGACACTGCCTAAAACCTTTCCTCTCCTGGGGTGGATTTACAAGGGAGATGCTGGGTAAGGGGAGCAATAAATAACGCTGCTCTCCCAGGTGGGGTGAGACCTAAGAGACCAGAACAAGACCTGACAACTAACTGCTGAGTCTTGGCAGCCTTCTGTGGTGTCCAAAATCAGCTTGTTCCTGGCAGCAGCAGAAACATTAGGGATCTTTCCGTGTCTTCAGGCTCCTGTGGTTTTGCCTATGTGACCAGAGGCCAGGGAATCAGCTGCCTGTGGGCAAGATGGTTAAATCCAGGCAAAAGGCGCTCGGATTTTGCAGCTTTTAGTGGAATAAAATGAAATATCCACCTGATGGCAGCAGAGAACGGGGAATTGGAGAGCCTGGGCTGGGTGAGCGGTCGCCAGCCCCGCTGGCTGCTCAGTGCCCAACGTGCATCGGGGGATCCCCAAAATGTGGGACATGCTTTGGGGATGTGGCCTTTCCATGGCATCAGCTGTCCCCGAAAGAGCTCACTCACATCATCTCTGTGCCCTCCTGGCGAGGAAAAGTCCATGTGGGGTTCAGGTACCGCTTTTGGGGATGCCAGGGTACGATGAGCAGTGTGAAGTGCCTGGTGTGGTTGGAGGATGGCCTCTGCCCAGCAGCAGCATCTCCAAAATCCATGTGCAGAGAGCTGTGATGGCACAGCTGCAGGCTGGGTGCCCGGAGTGGCCCCTGCAAGTGGTGCTGGCTCAAGACACTGTCCCTTCAGCCATGGGCATGATCCTGGTGGTGGCTGTCGGTATCAGGGGGAGTGGGAGAACGGGACATGGATAGACCTAGCTGGGAATTTGGGCACTTCCCATGATGTGTTCGAGCACAAGAGCCCTCAAAGCAAAACTGGGGAGCTGTTTTAGAAGGGACAGAAGAACTGAAAAGCAGGAGAAGGGTTAGTGTCAATGCAGGTCTTGGGGAAAGAGGTGAGACCAGTGACCACAACTTGTAGCAGGCACCTTTCTGCAGAGCACAAACAGCTTTTTGTGGCCATATGATCAACATCTTTCCAGGGTTTGCTGGAATAGGCAAGGATGTGGGGCTTCCTGTGTGCCACAGAGACATGGCAGCCATCTGTGGCACATTGCATTGAAGACAACTTCTTTTTTCCTTAATTGAAACTCTTGTTGAGGAATAATCCTGATCCTGTGACTTTGACTTCTATTCTGACAAACTTTGCGTCATGGGAGGGGTAGTCAAGAAAAGTTTTAGGGAATGTCTCAAAGGAGCACTCTTAAAGCAAAATAACTTTTTGTATGTAAAATATTTTCCTTTTGGAATTTGATTCTGTTGGGAAAAAATGTACTTTTAAGTGCTCCATTTGAAAAAAAGTGCAAAGCCCGTCCTGCACCTTCCCTCCCCAAACCCTGCTAGGATGTCCCCACCATTGCCATCAGCTCAGGTCACCAGCCAGGAGAGAGGATGATTTGCTGCCATGAAAACATGGGGCTGCTTCAACCTGAAGCCCCTTCCAAAACCAACCAGGGAGTGGAAGCTTGTTGTCATCCCAAAGGTAAATCCTGTGCCTATCCCTAATGCCTGGGCTCTTGTTTCCATGTGTTTCAAGGGACCAAAGGGAAAAAAAAAACAAGGAGGAACAAACCCAAACAAAACTGTTTGAAAAACATTGGTTTTATTGAAAACTATTAGGAAAAAATTATTTCTGTAAAGGGCTGTCCAGCCCTGGCGCAGCTGCCCAGGGCAGTGGTGGAGTCCCCATCCCTGAAGGGGTTTAAAAGCCATGTGGATGTGGCACTTGGGGACACGGATCAGTGGTGGTCTTGGCAGTGCTGGGGAATGGTTGGACTGGATGGTCTTGGAGGGCTTTTCCAACCTGAACAGTTCTGTGATTCTGTGCTGGCAGAGTAATACAGATGTTGTATGAACTTGAAAAATCAAACATGGAGGGTCACTGCTGCTGTTGTTAGCTTTAAAGAGCTGGCTGGTCTTTGTGTGATTACTGGCCCATTGATGAGAATAATTGGAAAATAGTATTTATATCCATATGACCTTCCAGTGACCAAGTAATCAGAGCAACAGCACGTCATTGATTTGGTGTCAGGTGAAGACCAGTTGGGAACATGCAGTGACGAGCGGGAGGGCAGCCTTGTTTGAAGACCAAGGAAAGCTGAACAAGTTGGTTTCAAAGATAATCTCATTCTGCATTCAAAGAGAACCTTTAGCTAATAATGTTAAATGCTAACAAAAGAGACTATGGTCAGTTGCGGGTAATAAACTATTAATTAGAGCTTTGTCAGAAATGACTCTTGACCTTTGAGCGAAGACAATAAGCAATTGGGGGTCCTTTGTTTCCATGCTCTTGACTCCAGCAGTGTCAAATGTTGGATACAGGTGAGTTATGTTGTTCTTCCCCTTTGGGAAAGGTGATGCCCGGTAATTTGAGGATATTCAGCAACTTAGAAACTAATTAGTTTAAAATTAAATTTTCCACTCTGCCAGGCCAAGCACAATAAGACAAGGCCTTAAGACACAAGAGAGCACTTTGGAAAGGAGTAAAGGGTGACTGGGCACATGAAAGAGCCCAGCACGCCTTTCAGGTAGATCCAGCCACCCTAATTAAGTGGAACACAAAACTGTGCCCCGGCTCCTGCAGATCTGAGCTGCTGCCAGTGCTCCTGGGATCCCAGAGCCTGGAAAGCTGCCAGGGCTGGGGGAGATCCTCCTGATATCCCAAATCGTCCCCATGCACCACTTTGTCATGGGATAGTCTCTGCCCACCTATACCTTCAGTTCCTTTTCACTCTCCTCCCTTCTGCAGGAAACTGGGTGGATAAAACAAGCTCAGCTGCCTCACTGAAGACCATTAAAAAGTTTTAAAAATCAATTAAAATATTTAAATTAATTAAATTAATTGTGGGCAGAAATGATGGGCTTGCAAGCAACTGCTGTGCCTGTTACATCCCACTGCTGATGAGCTGAAATCTTCCTCTGAAGGATGGAGACCCAAACCTCATCTCTTCCCTCACACCTGGATTTTCTTTGTTACACCTCTTGCCCTCAGAGCCCCACTTTAGTTAAACCTAATGCTCCCCATTCCCAAGGTCCTGGTACAGCCCCAGATTTGTGGGCTTCTCTCACCCCATGGTCATCTCAGGGCTGAGGACAGCTGCTCACCACAGGGCCACATCCCTTCTTGGCCAAACACATGGTCACTGTGGGACACGCTGAGTGTGCCCAGTGGGACACAAAGTGTCTGTGATGAGGAAGGTGAGCTTTTCTCATGGGATGTGCTTCACTGCCTGGAGCCTGTCCACTGCACCAAAACTCTGCAAGTATTTGTAGGATTGGGCTCTAGTGGAGTAAATCCTGCCAAGTAGGAGTCTCCTCTTGAGTGCCACCAGGTTACAATTAATTTGGGTTACTACAGAAAGGTGTTTTTTTAAAACTGAACCAAACCAAACAAAAAGCCAGTAACAAAAAGAACCCCCACACAAACCCACCACCAAATAAACAAACAAACAAAACAACAACAACCAAAGCAAAAAAATCTTTCTGAATGTCCTCAAACTACTTTTTGAAATACAAACAAACCCAAGGAAGGGTTATGTTAATAACGCTAAAAGCCATTCCCCAAGCCCCCAGAAGCCCCAAGTCCCTACTCCAGGCCAGCTCTGCACCACCATCCTCTATCTTGTGGTTAACATCGTTGAATGCTGGAGAAACTGTAATTGTTCATAAGCAAAGTAGCACTTCCCAAAGTACAGTATTTGTTTAATGGATCGTTAAACCAATATAAATAACGCTGAAGCATGCATGGAAGCAACGAGGATTTAAATGCAATTACACAGGGAAACTTGGAGCGTGACTGTCCAATCTTGGAGGCTGTGGCATGGAAGGGAGGGGATTAAACCAAGCTCAGGAGGGGTTAGACTCCAAAACACCAATTTAGGTTTTTGCATTTCTTTTCTGCTTAAAGAGAAAATTCTGGGGACGGGCTCTGACCTTTTTACCTTGTTCCTGGAATGATTTCCTCTCTAACAATTTCATCAAGATCAGTGAAATTAAATTAAAAAAGAAAAAAAAGATCATTGCTTCTACAGCTGTGGGAGTTGTTGGCGGTGATATGAATGAAAAAACCATGCCACTTTTGGAGAGGATCTTGGAGTTGTCCTACTATATCTGACATCTGTAGATTCACTTCCAGAGGGGAACTCAATGACCATTTTAGCTGACCTGCCAGAGAATTTGCTGCAGTTTTGACTTGTTCAGGTATGTAGTTTGGTAACTCACTGCGTGGCTTCTTGGTCTGCTGCTCTTTTTTTTTTTTTTTGAGAAAGAAGATCTCAGCATTGCAGCTGGAGGAAAACAGCATGGTTGGGCTAAAGCCTCCTCCGTACACTGGTCATCTCCAATCACTGACCTTTACTGCATGGGGAGGTAATTTAATGCTCTGAAAATGCCAGTTATCAGCCCTAGTGCAGCCTCACTGTCTGGTGCAGACACACAATCAATGGAAGTTTGTTATTCTGTTCGTTATTACTTAAGCTAACGTAAACACATTTGCCAATAATCAAAAATATTGCATGGGAGAGCATCGTTGCGCCAATGATTTCCATGATCTGTATCCTGCATGGGAGAGCACTTGGGGGCTCCAAATATCTAAAATCTAACTCTAATCTGAGCAGTGGAAAACAGACCATCTTCAGGGTTCTCATCTTCATTCCTATGGTGGGAGCCTCTTGCAGAGGAAAGGCTGATTCAGTCACAGAACCATCGTAGAATGGCTTGTGTTGGAAGAGACTTTAGTTATCATCTAGTTCCAGCCCTTCTGCCATCATCAGGGAGGTCAGCCACTAAATCAGCCCTCACATGCCGGCTGGGTGCACCATGAGGATATGAGGTCTTCATGCACCTCTGTTCTAGGTGGAGAGGAGCTAATATTCCTCTTTTTGCATCAAGAGCTGAGTTCTGGGCTCTCTGCTGCGTTTTGAATCTGAGAGCTCTGGATTTTGTCCCTGCTGTGCTTCTGGGTGCCTGTGGGTGCCCTTGTCAATGTGATGTGGGGAGAGGGTGATCCCCACAGAGGGATGCTGCTCCCCAGCTGTTGCTCAAAGCCCTCCCACACTATAAAAAACATCTGTGAAACCCTGTCCTGCCTAATGTGTCCAGATCATCAAGCTTTGTTGTTTTTTTGGCAACTGGACGTCCAGTGGGACCTGCCAACCTCCCTTGTAGGTCCTCATCCACTCTAATCCCAGCTCTGGAGCTCAGTGCTGTGTTTTCTGGAGCCAGCAACATCCAGGGGATGCAACCAGAGCAGGCTGGGACACCCAAGGGTGCCCAGTGTGTGGAATTTTCCTGTCTTTCCCTGGCATGTGAGAGGTGACAGCTCTCCCACCTTCCTGGACCTGGAGAGGGCAGCAGAGAAAAGCAGAGCACCCTTGGCTGCAAGCGCCTGGATGGAGCAGGAGCAGCTGCGTTGCAGTATCCAAACACACTTCTCTGTGAGGAGGGTAATTTAGAGCAATTACACCGATTATTATTGCTTTTCTAATTAGTGCTTTTCCTACAGAATTAGCCGAGTGTTTATTAGGAGCTGCTTGTTGCCAATAGCTTAACTGCTTCAGTACCAGTTTTTGTCAAACATTAGAGTGGCTTAATTTTATTATTTTTCTCCCCCCCCCCCCCCTCTGTGTGTAACTGGTTTTGTTATCTGGTTTCACATAAAAGCCCCAATTAAATATTCATTTTGCTTTGTTACATATGGCATTAAATTTTCATGAGCTGTATGTTCTCCTTGAATTTTGGCGGGGGGGCAGGGAGGAGAGGGGCGAAGTAACCCTCGTTCTCTTAAAGGCAGGGATGTGCACTTGTGTTTTTTGCTTTAGTGATAGTGAGGAAACTGGGAAAAACAAAAGAAAAAGGAAAAAAAATTCAACGGAAAAAGCCTTTTCTCACCTACAGTAGGGATCCAGCCTTAAACCCACCAGCTTAAAGGAAAAAAATTTGTGAGGCAGGTGGGGTTTCAGTGTCCCTCTTTGCATTGCGGCACAAGGTTGCGGCATCAAGGCTGATTCTGGGAAAAAAAAGGCTCCTTGGGGGCAGAGAAGTTGATTTTTCACTCTCAGCCCCTCCACCCCACCTTTCTAAGTGTCTTTGAGCAAGTTTTGTGGGTCTGTAGCCCACACAACCCTTCCTCTGTTCAGTCAGGGTGTCAACTTGTATTTCTGGGAAGGGGTTACATCTTAGCAATGTGGAGGGAAGTGGCTGGGATCAATGGTGGCTTGAGCAGGGGATTAACAAAATTAGCAACAATTAAATCCTTACCCTCCTCTCTGATGAGTGGGTAAGGATTTAAAGAGAAAAAAATCTGACTTTTTTCTTTTTTAAGCCATGAAATTTAAATTATAACAGCAAAGATAAAACTGCATTTGAAGCAAATTCTTTCTATATATCCCATAAAAATCCAATTAAATACTTTCTCCAAAATAATACTTGTTCTTAAGACACCTTAGAGGTTTGTAGTTTGGTTTCTTTTCCTTTTTTTTTTTTTTTTTAATTATGCGTTCACTGTCAAGGGGAAAGTGTGGTTTTGTTTAATTTTTTGACCAATTCTCTTTGGTCATTTCTTAAGCAGTGTCATGACTTTGTACAAAATTTAAGCACCCCTGTCTTTATCCTTAGGAAACAGTAATGCTTCCCATCTGTACTTTGAATTATAAAGGGAAACAAAAGTGGAAAAATGAGGAAAAAGTATTATTCTCAATTTTTCTTCCTCTTCCCTTGCTTTCAGGAGGCAGATGGGGGCGATGGTTCATGGAGAGCCGGGAAAGAGCTGTCACCTTTTTCCTCCTATTACCCTCAGAACCAGACAAAATTATCCAGTGGTTTTCAAAAAGCTTGTAGTATGAATATTTTTGATGACTTTTAATAGTGGGTTTCAACACAGGATACACAGGAAATCCCATGTCCTGCAGAAGGGGTTGGGATGAGCAAGTGGGCTTCAGATCTCCATAAAGGAATTGAAATAATTATCCATAATAAAAAAGTTTCTAACTGGTGACCTTTCTGCCAGTTCTGGCTGTCACAGCCATGCGTGACTGCCTGTGGTGAGCTTGAAGAGCTGCCTTGAGCAAGGAAACACATTTTTTTTCTATTTGAGGGTAAAATAGGTTAAAAATACCTGTCCAGCATAGGCAAACCAAATGCCCTCGGTGTTTCTGGATGAGATCTGTATGACTGATTTTATATATTATAATTAACTATTAAAATGTAATGTAAGTAAAATTATATATATTTCTGTGTATCTTATATTTTATATATATATATAGATATTTATTTAAGGCCATATTTCTCCCCAGTATCAAGGCTTGCGGAATAACTACTTGGCAAAACATTGACCAGAATATCAAATCCTCCGAATTATGTCCTACTTATGGGTTTCCAAAAGCGAGCTTTAGAATAAATTCCAGGGGATAAGTAGGATGGGAAATACACAGGCTAATATGTGTACACGCATCGTGAGCGGCGCCGCTGCAACGGCTCGAGCCGGGGAAGGTGGGAAGATAAATGAAATTCATAGTCAATACATCATTTCTTATCCCCCTCTTGGGGCAAAGGGTTCAGGTTTTGTTTGGTTTGGATTTCTTTTCTTGCCTGTGTTCGTCTGTGACTTCTTTGCAGCTATCCCTGAATGGGAGAGTAGGAACAGGGAGACCTCAGGGTACCTGGTGGGACCATCTCAACCTTCCCGGGGTCTTCAGGCACATCCCTGACACTTGGGGATGGGCTTCTCTGAGGCACCAGAAGTCCTGATTTTGGATAATGTAATATATTTCTTATTTTTAAATTTTTTTTTAAAAGTTGACTTCAATTACTAATTCCTTTCTTTGCTTTAAATAGCAAATTTTAAACCAAGCTTAACTGAAAAGAACCTATGGAGCATATTAGAGGTGAATGAAAGCTGGAGGAGAACACAAATCATTCCCATGTCAGAAGGTGAACCAATTCACTAAATAGCATTTACTAAATAACATCAAATTAAACAGATTTTTTCTAGAAAAAAAATGCTCAAAAATTTAAAGGCAAAGCATCATTTTAAGTTAATCTAAATGGCATATTTAAATTTCTAAATAGTGTTTTGAAATGATCCAAAATTACTCAGAAAATGTGAAGCCCCTGTCACCTCTGCTGTCTTTGAAAAAAAAAAATGAAACAAGACGGGTTTAAACAACCCTTTAAAATAATTTTTAATATCTTTAAGAGAAAAATAAAACCCCTTTGCTTATTGGTTTCACATGCTGTTTTTCTCCCAGTTTTTGAGGGGCTGGAAAAAAAGGGAGAACCTTTCAATTTGATCCCTAGGACAGTGGGTAGCTGGTGGGGAGGACATGGAGTGCTCTGGGCAGGATGGACATTTGAATGGCTCATCTCTCCACCAGCATCCAAGGCAAAGGGGTTTTTCTGCCCTGACTTTGTCTCCCTGTTAGTTTAAATATGGTTTTTTTGTACGTACAAGCATGGACAGGTCACTCTTATGGTTTGGCATTCAAATTCTTCTCTCCTATCACATGCATCCAACCTGGCCTTGGACACTGCCAGGGATCCAGGGGCAGCCACAGCTGCTCTGGGCACCCTGTGCCAGGGCCTGCCCACCCTCACAGACAGCAATTCCTTCCCAATATCCCATCCAGCCCTGCCCTCTGGCACTGGGAAGCCATTCCCCCTTGTCCCATCACAACATGCCCTTGTGAAAGAATCCCTCTGTCTTTCTTGTAGGATGAGATAAAGGACTTCAGGAGGACAAAATTTCCTTGTATTTGCAACAGCAGGGGAAAAGCTGAAGCCATTGCATGATGAAGTGCCCCAAACTACTTTTCAAATTGTTACTCACGTAATTGAATTGTTGCCCAGAGAGGCTGTGGCTGCCCCATCCCTGGAAGTGTTCAAGGCCAGTTTGGACAGGGTTTGGACCAACCTGGGATAGTGGAAGTCTGTTTAGATCAAAGTCTGAAAAACATAACTCTTGACGAGGTCTGTGCACTGTATTCCCAGTGAGTTTGTCTCTTTCCTAATGTGAGCAGGCTGCTCCTCTGAGCTGTGCAGTCTGGGAACGGGACCATATGTAGGGCTCTCCAGAAGCCAGACCTTAGAGAGAATTCTTGGGGAGAAAATGGGGAAAAAAACACAGGGTCAGCAAAGCTGCTCTCCTAAGAGTTTAAATAGAGCAAGGCAGCCAGGGATGACTTTTGATTGTTGCAAGTTTGATTGCTGCAAGTTCTTCTCCATCTGTGGGTTGTAGCTGAGATGCTGCCGTGGGTTGGTGCTGTTGGAAGGACTGGGACTGTCAGTGCTTTTGGTGGCCAAACAGATACAGGGGTTTGCTACTTGGTGGGATAAATGAGCCCAGCGAGGTGGTGCTGGCACAGTGCAGATGAGATAGGGATCATCTAAGGAGGGCTGTGCCTCATATGGGAAATCACAGAGTCATGGAATGGTGTGGCTTGGAAGGGACCTTAAAGACCATCTCATTCCGGCTCCCCCACCATGGGCAGGGACACCTTCACAACCCCAGGCTGCTCCAAGCCCTGTCCAATCCAGCCTTGAACATTTCCAGGGATTAAGCAAATGGACACGTGGAATCTGTGTCTTTTTGGAGAAAGTGACCAATTTGAGACAGACATCACTGATTTTCCAGCCAAGAGCCAGGGAAACAATGATTTGCAAGTAGTGCTGTGCACGCAGGATTCTACTCTTCCCAGGACAAATTTGAGGGAGCAGCAGTCAAATCCAGGTCAGCTCTGTTTTCACCTTGAGGCTGACGAGGGAGTTTCTGCTGGAGTTCATTTTTCTGATTTCTGTAAACCGTGTTTCCCCACGTGGAAGTGCACCCCTCACTTGGGAAGAGCCATGACACCTTCTTTCCCTCAGGTGGCAGCCACCCCTCAGGGATGCCAGGCGTAAGGAGCACCTTGTCCTCTGGAAAACCCTACTTCTGGAGGCTGATGAGCAATAATAACCTGAGATGGGAATCATCCAGGGTTGGTGAGCGATCCCTAAAAACCAGCATGGACCACCTTTAAGTGTGCTGGCCCCACAGCATGACAAGGGCACGGAACCTCTTTCCTCCAGCGTGAGGATCAGACCTTGTCCCCGCAGGGTTTGGGCTGGAGGTTGGAAATCAAGCCGAGTTCCCTGGCCCGTGGCTCAGTTGCATGGAAACAGAAATGCCCCAGCAGGTTAAGAACTGGCTCTTCCACCTAAAGGATGGAAAGAAGGGGGGGAAAAAGCAAGAAAGAGAAAGAGCTGCTGCCATTGAATAATTGATGAGTTTCAGACCAATCAATGCGACAGCAGAGCAGGGCTAATTAAAGGTTTCTGAGGAATCCCTGTAGTAATTTACTTGAATGTAAGAAGTTCATATTCTCTCTCCCTTTTTTTCCCCTCCCTGTTCCCAGGAATTCCAGTTTTAGGCTTCGGCGGTCTCTAACCACCGCTCACTTTTCCCCTCCAGGGGGATGTTTGCTATGGAAATATGCAATTAATATTGCAGCGATCGTAATTGCTAATTATTAAAACAATGCTACCCCCTTTTTCATGGCCTACTTTCTTGCTCAAAATGATTTAAATAACAGGGAAAAGGAAAAAAAAAAAAGAAGCAGAGACAAGGTGGCTGGGGCTCAGCTGAGCCAGGATTAAGCACTGAGCATGGCTGGGTTTGGCTGTAATTCGGTGAATTCGCACATCTGCCTGAAAACTAAGGGCAAGGTGATGCTGCCAGTGAGTGGCCCTTGCCATAACCTTGAGCCATGCCAAAAAATCACCGTGCAATGCCAGAACAACCTTAACCCATTTATTGATGAGGGTAGCTGGATGGTCTGCCCGTGTTTCTGAAGCAGCTGTCGTGGTGCTGTCCTGGTGTTGCCATGAAATATTAATAGTCAGTGATGAGGAATTAATTGTCAGAGGTGTAGGCTGTCAAGGGAAAAGTGAATCAGGCAGGGAAGAGTTGCTCAGTGCCAGGGACCTGGTCTGGGGAGAGGATGCAATTCCCTGCCACACCTGGCCAGGGCTTGCCATACCACAAAACAAAAGAAAACAACAAAAAAAACGGGGCTTCTTGGGCAGCCCAGATGTTGGGAACCTGGGGGAGTGGAGCAGATCACAGCCAGCTCAGGGTGCTTCCTACAGGACTTAAAACCCCAAAGTTGGACTTCGGGAAAGCAGCCTCAAGCCGTGCCAGGGAAGACTTAGTTTGGCTATTAGGAAAATTTCTTTATGGAAAATTTATTTCTGTTTCCATGCAGCACAGGCTGCACAGGGCAGTGGTGAAGTCCCCATCCCCAGAGGGGTTTAAAAGCTGTGTGGATGTGGCACCTGGGGACATGGGGTAGTGGTGACCTTGGCAGTGCTGAGGAATGGTGGGACTCAATGACCATAGAGGGTTTTTCCAACCTGAATGATTCTGTGGTTGTCTGATGGTCAGGAGTTGAGACGTTGTGGGGCTGAGTTGCTCCCCGTGCTCTGCACCCCAGCCCTTTCCTGACCCATTGCTTGGATCACATGGCAGAGAAACTGGACTGAGCTGGGGCGGGACGGAGGGAGCTCACACATGGCACCACAGGAGTTTGCACGGATTTAGACCTACCCGAGAGGCCGTGGTAAGAGCTGCTGGCACCCAGAGCACTTGTAGAACTCCTTGGAGCACCTCCTCCACACCGTGGCAGCTGCTGCCATTGTGAGGGGAGAGCAGTTAAATAACAGTCTGGACTTAAGCACAGAGCAACCACGGCGTGAAGAGCACCGGGGTGGTTCCATCGCCCTCATGAATGCAGAGGGACAAAGCTGAAAATCCTGCTGCTGAGGGTGCTGGCGTCGCATTCATGCACTGGCAGCAGCCTGCAGGGATCCGGGATGGGGGGGTGTGGTGGGTTGAACCTGAACCTGCTGGGGGCTTCTGGAAGCAATGTATGTGGAAATAAGGCTTTAAAAAGTCCCCCTTGTCTGTTGAGGCTAGAGACAGAGCTGTTTTCTCCTGCACATAAATGAAAGTAAAAAATTGTCGGGGTTATAATAAAACATGAAAGGCTTATGTATAAGCTAGGAAGCAAGGATTTGAATGGGTTCCTGGTGGTCTCAGGTGGTGAAAGGTGTAGCTATAATACAGCAAGCAATTAGAAACAGGTTTGCTATTAACTGGTTTACTTTGCTGGCTGCTTTGATGGAGCTGACCTTTCCCTCCCAGCCCATCCTGGAGCAGGTGACAGGTTGGAGAGTGCCTGGCCCTCACCCCTCCCTGTTAAGTACAGGTTTCAGTCCCACGTATCATATCTTTTCCTGCCAGAGGGGAAGGCTTTGGTGTGTGTAGGGCTGATGGCGTAATGGTTGAGCCCTGGCTCTAATTGTAGCGTGTAGGCGGTGCAAACCTGTGGTGGGGAAGGCAGGAGGAAGGGGCTGAGCTCTGTGTTGCTCCTTCAAGAGCAAAAAAATAAACACCCTGGTGGATCTGGGATGTTTGAGGAACTTTATTTTTCTCTCTCTCTCATTACAGTGGGATGCACCACCTCTAAAAATCCCCATGTGTTTTGTAGCACTGTCAAAGGTTCATTACCGATGTTACTGGCTGATATGCCTGGAATATTTCCTATTTGCCCTAGAAGTGAGTGGGGAGTTCTGTTAAGAGACAAAAATTTTCCTGATTTGCTGAATTTTTATTTTCAAAGGACTTGAACTAAGTAGTCTTTTCCTGCAGCTCACGAAGCTGCCTGGAAGTTACCTGATCTAGTTTCAAATCCACCACTGATCCTGCTGGGATTTGAACCAGTAATTTGAAGAAAAGCTTTCTGCTGCTTTTCTTAGGTGTGCTCTGCTTTCCACCACCAGGCATCTTGTTGGGTGACCGTGATGAAGAGGCAGAATGGGCAGGTGGTGGTTGGCTTCTGCAGAGGGAGAAAAGGAATTGCTGCCAGTTCCAGTGGGTAATGAACAATCGGTTTTGAGCTGGGCATGGCAGAAGTGCAAAAGCTGCTGCTGTTACAGCTCCAGCCAGGTGACTCCTGTCTCCATTTTGATCTTTACCACACCTGAAGCTGCACATTTTTGTTCACTATAAATGTCTGGTCCAGGGGCAGGTGTCTCTCCCCATAGCAGGACATGGAGTGAGATGAGTTTTAAGGTCCATTCCAACCCAAGTCATTCTAGGATTCTGTGAAATGGAAAATGCAGGTACAGAAGCAACTGAGAGGAGTCACTCAAGGCTGCTGAAAAGCCAGGCAGATAGCAGTCTGCTACAGACCTTTTCTTAACCTTGTGCTAGTCAGAGCTTTAACCACCACATCTTCCAAATCTGCTCCCCTCACTTGGTACCTTCCTCATCTCTATCACACCAATAACCCCTCAGTTGCAGCTTTGGGGAAGATCCATTGTCAATTATTTAAGAAAATTGCCGCTGCTGGTTTCTGCAGGCTTGAGCACCTCTCTAAAGTGCTGCCAAGACCCACAGCAGGCTCCCAGTGGAGTATATAACTCCTCTCCTTCCCAAGCTGAATGATTACATCTTCACCCAGAGCTGGTAGGTGAGCAGTTCAGATCTGCCCCTAAATTCCAAGGGTCTTGGATCCCATCGCCAGGTTTGGAAGAAAATCAAAACACCCTCCTGTCCAGCAGGTGTGGGCCACGAGGCTGATGGGACCCTGTGTGCCAGGATCCTACTTGGCTCCTGGATGGCAGCAGATGGTCAAACAAACGACTGTTAATCCAGCCGAATTACGGCAACAAGTTTGAGGATGTTTGCATTCAAACTCACACTCTTCGCCTCCTTGGATGAGGCTGCTTGTTAATTAAAAGGCGAGGAGAAGTAAAATCAAAGCAAAACCAGAAAAGGGGTGACTGTGCCCAAACGCCGGGCGGTTTTTCATCACCTGTAATCAGGTGCACAGCGAGGAGAGACGGACCTTACATGGTAAAAGATTGGCTTGCGCACTCATCCTGGGATGGAGGGAGCGTCTCCGGAGGAGAGGAACTGGTTAAAGCTGCGGCCAGGGTGTAGCAGCAGGATCCTGTGCGTGAGTGGTGAAGGATTGGTGGGCTGTAATGATGCGCGCGGGCTGTATGGAAATGCCCACCAGCCCTCGGCAGCGGCCGCGGCGCAGACGGGGGGACGCGGCACCGAGAGGCAGAGGGAGCGTTATTGATGCGCTCGCCTCGGGGAGGGAAGCGGATAATGGATGTGGGATGTTGGCCGTGCTTTGTCATCAAACGAGGGGCCTGAAAGATGGTGCACTGGAATATTATCAGTCATTCCTTGATCAAGATGTAATGCTCTCAGGGTCCTTTTCTTTCTCTCTTTCTCCCCCACCGCAGTTGAGAACACTTTTATTTCTCCCTCTTTGACCTTTTTGCTTTGGTGTTTGGGATGTTTGGGTCCATTCTGCTTTTAACCAAGGGAGCACTACCCTCTCCTCTCCTCTTCCTCCCTTCCCCCAGGCCCAAAGATACTGGTATGAACTCGAGGAAATCATGTTTCCTGATCTGTGTGGCTTCATCTTGAAAAAGCCTCTTGCTTTTCACTCCCCTCTTCCCCTCCATCCTGTTAATAGATTATGTGTATGCATACAAATACTTAAGTTTTATTTCTACAGTACTATAGGTAAGAATAGTGCTTCATAAACAAATAAAAAGGTCAGTCCCTGCTTTGAGATTGCCATCATAACACAGCAAGGGATGGCAAATAAGGAGTTTTATTACATCTCACCTGTATTTAGGCAAATCAAACAATTGCATTTTTTACAACCCTGCGTAATGGCCTGATGCAACCAAATGAGACCTCTCTCCCGGGGAGTTTAAGCAGCATATTAGCTTTATCACTTGATGACCCATAAAATGGTTGTGCACCCCTTAGTGATTACCTGACTTACTCAGCACAGCTTGGCAGGGAGGATATTTAAATATTTTTTGCATTATCAGTTTCACAATGTCATAGTTCTAGTCGTCAGCCTTTCAAAGGAGTTGCCTTTCCGTATCTATATGGGGTATCAGACTAAGGAAAAGGGGGTTGGGAAATGAAAAATAAGGTTTCTCCATATCTTGGAGGCAGAACTACAATTTGGGGCATCTTCTCTTCCCCCTGTGTCTCCTCTGATGGCATTTCATTGTATGAATTACTTTTTAGTTGTGAACCTCTTGGGGTTGATGGACAGGGTAAATGGAGAAATATTTCCTCTCCCATGAAGTGGCAGCGATTCGGTGTGTGCTGCAGAGTGGTGTTAAGATGCACAACAGAAAAGAGGTTGGAGTAAATCCTGTGCATCATCTCTGCAAGCTGCACATGGCAGGAGAGCCCCAGTGCGTGGGCTGGTTTTCTGGGCTGCAGAGCTGTCCATCCACCTTTGCACACTGCAGCCAGTTTTTGTTTTGTTTATCATCATCTCTTCGCTAATTATGTCTAAGCACAAGGTGCCACAACACCATGTTCATGTCTCTTGGCAGGGTTCATTTGCAGAAATGCCAGGTGAAGGCTGTCTGCAACTGGAGCAGATGCTGAGCAAACTCTCACCAGCATTCCACTGAGTCACCTCTCATAATAAATGAGAAATGTTGCTTTTTTGCAGCTGACAAAGAAATCTGCAGTAGAGAAACTCTCTGGGTTGGCTTTAGAAGGAGTGTTTCAAAGCACTTATAGTCAAACATCTCCTCCAAACAACTCCATTTGGGGTTGTTTCTCCTTCCTTGTGAATAGCTCCCAAATAAAGGGTGTAAGTGATGACAGCACCAGTGTTTGCCTGTGATTCCCTACACTACAGCTGGAAATGTAGGAAAAAGTGATGCAAAAGGAATGTGCTCCAGAGCAGTTTTTGAGAGAACAGCAGTACCCTTGGAGGAATGAGATCCAAAAACTGGGTCTCGGGACAAGAACTTTTAATGACAGTGCTTTTGAGCACCTCAGTTTTGGGGTGTTGCTTTGTGTGTAAAGCAGGTTAGAGAAAAGTTTTTTTTTCATTTTGTTGAAATCTTCAACCTTTCAGAATTCACATTTTGCTGAATTCAGATAAAAATTGGAAAACAAATATAAGCAAATATTTTTGTACCTTTTCAGAAAAACTCAGCTGATTATTTAATTAAAAAGGACTCCTAAATTTAAATTTAAGTCTGCTGAAGGCATGAAAAGAAATATGACTTGAGATGAAATAAAATTTCTTGAAATGAAACATTTCAGTATTCTAAAAAGTTTTTCTGTTTCGTTGTATAAAATCTTGTTGTAATCAGTATGAGAAATACTTTGTGTTTACCAAAAGTGCGTTGCTCCTGGGAAATATCTTCTCAGTGGAGATATCTCAGATATTATGGACCACTCTGCTTTTTAGGTAGGAACCTAGGGAGTTATTTACTTTGGCTTTGGGTTTCTTAAAGATAGCTTCTCACTGATTTTCTGGCCCAGAGATCCCCCCCAGTTTGACTTGGTCACCATGCTTGCATGGACCACAACCTGGCTACAACCTGAGGTCATAACTTCAATCTGCCCCCGCTTAGAGGTGTTCTGGGTAATCCTGAGACATCTGGACACCTGCTTTTGGGAATTTCATTCCCATCTGCTTTGCAATTTGGCTTTGTACAACCTCTCTTTGCTGGAGGATGCATTGAGACTTACTGACCTCCATCCACATGACGTCCATCATTGGAGAATGGATGAGATGTTTGAGCAGCGAGGCTACTCACAGCTCCTACAGCATGTTGTCAATGGGTCCAAATGTCACCAAATGTCACTGAACTTGTAGATGAGCCCAAAATCGCACCATCTTTGGGCTGCAAAGGAGGGTGATAATGTAATCTCTGCTGTTGGCCTCACTCACAGTGTCTCCATCTGCCAATGGCCTGAGGATCACTTAAGAGTAATCTTCCAATCTTCATGGAAAATTTTGAGGCTATGAGGTGAGATATCTTATCTTAAATAATTCTCAAACTGCACAGGCCTCCCTATTCCTACTGATCCTGTTTCATCGATCACATTGAAACTTCACTAGTCTCTGTGGGGATTCAGTAAGCAGGTATCACAAAGGGTTTCCACTGTATGGTGATAGATCATCTCTCCTGAAGTATGCCCACTGAGCATATCAGTAGTAGGATTTACTCCCACGAGATAGACCCCGGGCCTTAGTTATAGGCCACCATCCTATTCGTTACCTTGTCACTGGTTCCAGCTCTGGTTTGATCTCAGAGGGCTGTGTAGGTAGCACGCCTTAGTCACCAGAGCAGGAGAGCGCTTTGAGGTTCTGTCACCAACTAGGTGGAGTCGCTTCGGGCAAGCCACTTGCCCCCAGATCACCAAAACTACATTGGCTCTTCAAACTTGTTGACGCAGATGGGAAATTGTGGGTTTTTTTGAGGATTTTGACTCTACTCAAGTCAGGATGTGCTTCCCTTTCAGCCCCTGAGGTTCAGTGCACTGGAGAGACAGGAGGTGGAAAGACTGCAGGGTTTCACACAGGAGCAGTGAGAGAAGACGTCACTTGGTGGTGTCCAGAGTGGCATTGGGATTCTTCTGTCCATTGGAGCAATGTGTCTTGGGGCAGCTGTAGGAAAGGCATCTGTACTGAAAGGGTTCTTGGCAAGTATGTGATGGGGAGTCCTGTTTTACTGGGAGATGTCCTGCACGTGAGAAGGAGGGGAAATGTCAGCTACTACTTCCATTTCTATTGTCTGCTTTCTCAAAATCCTCTCTGATGCACAAGGAAGTCATCTTTGCCGTTCTAACTTTATTTGGTAGACAGCTGTACCAGATGACCATTGTAGGTTCCTTCCAAATGAATTATTCATGAGCTGTGGTGGCAGAGTCACCACAGCTGGAGGTGATCAAGGAAAAACTGGACAGGGCACTTACTGCCATGGTCTGGTTGAGAAGGTGGTGATCAGTCAGAGATTGAACTCAGTGATATTGAAGGTCTTTTCCAGCCTAAATGATTCTGTGATTCTATTCTTTTTAGATATTACCTTATCTCTCATTTAGTATCTGCCAAATTAATGTTAAGCAAGCCCATCCAGCCATCCTAAATTTGCCTTCTCTGGAAAACCTTTAAAGGGCTGAAGACTGCTATCTTTGAGTCACCAACTGGAAAATAATCATAGAATATACCGAGCTGAAAGAGGCCCATCAGGCTCATTGAGTACAACTCCTGTCCCTGCACAGACACCCTGACAATCCCATCCTGTGCCTGAGAGCATTGCCCAAATTCTCCTGGAGCTCTCTCAGCCTTTGGGCTGTGACCATTCCCTGCAGAGGTAGATGGTGTTGATCCATATCTAATTTGTTTACAATAACCCACATTCTCTTCTCCTATGCACCAAAGGCTGAAGCTTCTGTACCTTTTTCCATTTATTGTTGCTCCACCAGAAATTACTATCACCTTAGAAATTACTCACATCATTTTTTCAGCTTGCTTTTGGATGTCAAACCAAGCAACAATCCAGGAATCTGAGATAAATGCGTCAATTTAAGCAATTTTTTTTGTTAGTCTTTGTAATACAGCTTCACCCAAATGCTTCCTAAATCAGGGCTCTGCTTTGGATTTGACAATTCTTTAATGATTTCCGAGACTTGGAGCAAATAATGCAGCCAGCTGCTGAGGGGCTTCACTGTGGGGCCTGGTTTGTGGAAACAAATTCCTAACTATCCTGGTCTATAAATCCTGAGCCTAACACCATGAGACTTTCATCAGTGAATTTGCTCCCAGCATATTGGCATTTTAAGTTTTTGACAATCCCATTTAACCATCTATATTGATTGCAGGTTTGGGTATATAAAAAGGAGCCTTTTTCAGGGGGAGTTTGAATTCCACTGGAGTAGAAGGAAAGCCCCAGATCACGTCAACGCACTTTGATACTTAATTGGCAATCCTGGGATAGTGTAACTTCAATTAAAGTGAAGTCATCCCACATACCTGTCTACTGACCTGAGTTCCTGCATGAACATGACGATGTTTGATAATGAGCATGGAGAGCACACAGTGTAACAGCCCAAGGTATCCAGTGTCCCTAAGGCACGAGGTATCAAGTCTCCTTAAGGCACCCTTTCCTTTTGTTTTTCTTTTGGTTATTATTATTATTATTATTATTATTATTATTATTATTATTATTATTATTATTATTTCTTTCCCCCTGTAGTGGCTTTACCCACCTGTAATTGCAATAGAAAGAGGGAGCCAGGAGATATTTCTTTGCAGACGAGACAGTGGTTGTGTTATTATGGTGTATTATGTTACTTTCCATTAGACCAAAAACTTTTCATCTCTAACCCTAGGAGGTGACCTACAGTAAATACAGTGTCGTATTTAGCTTTTGTAAATAGCTTAGCTCTCATGAATGTTTTATAGTGGGGTAAATATCACATTCTCTCCACTTATTTACATCCGCACAGCATCACAGAAGACTTGTTGGTATTAAATATTAATTGTAAGCTTTAGTGAATCTATGCTTTTGTCAAAAGTGCACTGGGCCACACATCTTTTTTGGCCTCACACATTGAGAAACCGCATGATCTTCCGAAGAAAGAACTGGAAGTGCATTATCAGTGTTCTTAACCAAACTGGTCCTCAGCTTGATAGCTGCATCTTCCATTCCTTTCACCCAGGGAGGAGGGAGAGAAGACACTGGTGAAGATGTACATGGCTGACCCAACACTTTGGCCTTAGCCTGTGTATCTCTGGCATCTCAGGGCAAGTCCCTGTGGAAGGATTTTGGAGATTTATGAGGGCCAGAATGGATCAGCCAGTCTGGCTTCCTCTGTACCTCGGTCCGGTGACCTTCTTGATTGAGCCAAGAACTTGTGTCTGCCTGAAGTATATCTTACTGGGAAGCAACCACATTTTTGGCTGGAAGATATTAATCAGTGGTGAATCCACCATATCCCCTGGTACACTGCTATTACTTGATGCTTTGTTAATTACTTTTAGAATTACCAATGATTTCTCATGCCGTGCTGTGATTTTCCTGGTTTTTTACTTCTAGACATGGATTTTTGTTGTGCCTTTTCTTGCAGATTTTCAGATCTTATCTCGAATCTTACTTTCCTCCTGGGAAGGGCAAGTTCTTGGCATCATGATGGAGGGTTGTAATTCCTCTCTCACTCTGTATATGCCTAGTGAACGGAGCTCTTTCTCTCTGTCAGTTTCAAATTGTCCATGGTATTTTTTTTGTATCTCGGTGAATTCTTGCATCTCACCTGTTTTAAGGCTGGGGGATGTACTCAATACACCAGAATCAGTCTACTTTATGCATAAAGGCTGCTTTTTGAGCACTGAGTCTCCCTCCAAAGTGGCCATGACTCATTACAAGTCTTGGTTTCAAAGCTTTTTCATCCAACCCAGGCCTTTTCAAAGATGGTTTTTTGAGAAACTGCTCCAGGGTGAGAGCTACCTTTGAACATGAACAAGACTCTGACATGTGCTTTTTTTACTCCCTATGAGCACAGCTTGTGTTTCCCCCTTAAACTTCAGAATGACTTTTCTCAGACGATGACCATGGGTTATTGATGACCCACGTGCTCTATAGACCCAAATAAATTTGCACCAAGGCATCATTTTGGACATGTAAGTAGGAATGCACAGAGATGTCAACATCTGTGCTATTGGTTGACTTCAGTAGCATCTCACCAACCTAACACTGATTGATTTCATGTTCACCCCATATTGGTGTGTCTCCGTTGCTTCCCCTTGAGTCTCTGCTGAATTATACAAATGTGGGAGAGCAGAAAACAGGAAAATTGGTTAAAGATCAGCAAAGGATACAAGGGTCAATATCTTTGAGATATAATTTTTTAAATATTTTTCCAGAATGTTTCATCTGAAGCATGAATTCTTTCTTTTCCTGCCCGTCGCTGGTGCTGGTTGGGGTTGTTTATGTTCTGGCTGGTATTGGAAAGGTGGTTACTCAGACATGGGGGAGAGAGAGAGTAATGGAGTTTAACAGCATTGATTTTACACGGAAGGCTCATTCTGCACTTAAACCCCTCCTTTCCTAATGAATACCTTATTTAAATGGTTGGTACATAATTTTTTAATGAGATGTTCCTTAATCCATCCGACCAAAGACTAGGAAAACTATGACTACTACTATGACAAGAGGGACAAAAAAGCTTCTGGTTTTGTTAACTGTCTGATTTTCTGACTCATTTACTTTGGGGCCCTTTCCTTTGGCAAGAAATGCCTTTTCTGCCCCACCTGTCCCCAACCCATTAAAATGATTGCAGGAACCAGAGCAGTTGCTGGTGCATGATGGAGTTTGTCAAGTGACTCTTAGCTCAGAGTACCAGTCTCATTATTTTTAACCAATGTTGATCAAGTTTTGAAGCATCCATTATGCCCTGGTCCAGGGGCAAACTAAACTACATTACAAAACACTTAAGCTCTGCAAAAAATTTCCTGACCTCTGAAATCTCTTATGACCTAGTTGCAGCTTCACAATGTCTAGCACTAATCTCTCCATTAAAGCCTTTCCACCTATTTCCTAAACTGCTGCACAATGTATGTATTTAGACAAAAGCAGCAGCTTTCAGAGCCATTAAAGGCTCAAGCCAAAAGTAAAGATGATTTTCTTATGGCTGAGGATGTCTGACAGCCTCGGGGGGTTGGACAACACCATGTTCTTCAGCTGACCCTTATTTAAGACAAACTGTGAGTGTCAGGATTACAATGCTAAGATTACTGTGGTATTTAAATATTATGTTATTAGTCAAATACTGGCATGTATAAACCCAAGATAATTTGGGGGGAGAGAGGATTGGGGAAGGGGGGAATTCACTGTCAAGGCTCAGATTTAAGCTGTTAGATTCAGCTTCAAAACTGAGTCTTTAAAAATATGTTTTTCCCCACTTATTAACTGTTATTTATATTTACTGCAACTTAAATTATTCCTCTCTAGTTTGGTGATCCTGCTTTCTTTTAATTCACTAATTACCTTTCTAATGGAATCAAGGGTGTTTCATTGGTGGGAGAGGGTGTTAAATCTTCCTCTTCACTTGGAGGGAAGGAGAACCTGAAATCTGTGTTACTCTCCACAATTTTTAAATTCCTGGAGCTCTCAGAACTCTTACAAATAACAGTCAAGAGCAGTCAGGGACTGTCTGAATGTGGATGGGATGATTTCCACCTTGACACATGTACAGACCACCTGCTTTGCAAAATAATTTTGCAAGAAATCATGATCCCATTTGTTCTGCAGGTTCATAAAATAATGAGCCCCTGGGGAATGCGGTCTGCTGTGTCTGCACCACCTTCCCCTGTGAAGAAGTAGGACCCATCCAAACCCCTTGCAAGCCTAATTTCAGTTCTTGTTTTACCTTTGAAACCACCCTTAGGGGTGACCCTAGTTTAGATGCATCATCTCTAGGACCCTTGGCCGCCTCCTCTGAAAAGAAAAGAATTCAGAACCCCTCAAGACTTACTGGTGCAAAATGCAAGGACCAGAACAAGTTATATTGGAGCAGCAAATGGACAGAAGGGAGTTTCCAAGGAGCCACTGGCACTGCCTGCACTGCCTGAGGTTGTGCCGTTTGCCTTCCCTTACTCTCCTGGTTTTTATTGGAGTTTTTTTAGTCGTCATTCTTCACAGTGCTGTGGTATCAGGATCCAGTTAAGCAAAACCCACATTATCCACACTACCTAACAGTGTGACATCTGTGAATGGCTTTCTAATTACTCAAATAAATCAGCATGATTGGAAATTCTTGAGATTTTATTGGGAAGGAAATTTATAGTAATTAAACCAAATTAATTTTGGATTTCTGTTAATCCGAAGAAGGTTTTGGAGGCTTTGGGTTAGACCTGCATTTTCTCCAGCAAGTGATGTGGTGAAAGAATGAGAAATTAATTGATTCTGGACAATAAGATGATGATTATAGGAGAATATTTCAAATGAGTTTGCTATGCATCTTTCATCAATTGCAGAGTGTTTTTTCTGGCATCTAAAAATATCGTTCAGGGCTTTTACTAAAGATTCAAACGGACTGAAAGGAATCTTTTTTAATCAAAATAAAGAACCCTTTTTAATTACTCAGACTCCTTCACAGTTGGAGGTAATAATTGTCTTACGTTCTTAAGTAGTGCTGTTATTAGCCTGCCCTGGGGCTCTTCTATTTTCCAGAAGTTGGCATTGCTCTCTGTTGAATGCCAGGATAGAGCGTGCATCAGCTTAAATATTTCTGTGTCTTTGGTGATGGGAGTGATGCAGATTGAACCCAGCCCCTCCCTTTGGTGCTGCCAGTCCCAAAATGCCTGTACACACCAACAGGAGCCAAGGGATGGTAAACCCACGTCCTGCAGAAAATTATGTATTCAGGTCCACCTGTAAGAACATCCTCCTTGTTTTTTCTTAAGCACTTTATAAGTGGGGGTTTTTTTGAAGGTTTTCTCTTGGTTTGGGGTGGGGAGGTTTGGCAGGTAAGTGCCAGTCAAGTGAACAAATGTTTTTCCTCTCTGTTCTTTGCCATGCATTTTAAACCTTCCCTCCAAGACTGATGGAGGGTGAAGGAGACCATACAGGCAGTGACATGTCCCTCTTCTGTAGCTGCACAGGTAGAAGTTTGCAGACTGTTCTGCAGGATTATCAGGATGGGAATATACATTTCTGGGGGGAAAAACAGGATTTATGGGACCAGGGATTACTGTTCTTCATGAAGGCCTGCTCAATGCCTGCTAGAAATCTAACTTAAGACCCTGAGAAAGAATTTTGAGTATTTATGCAGATTTATTTGTCTTCTTCATGTTCTCAGCCATGGATACTGCTTCTGGGTCTATTTACTTTTTGTCAAAATGCTTTTCAATTGGATATTTTTGTTATCTCCTTTTTTTGTGGCTTCTTGCAATGCTGAGCAGGGTTGGGCTTTCAATTGCAGGGGATGTTAGTGAGAACAGAAGTAGCCAGAAAGCCTTTTGACTTATCACACATCAAAACACAGAATATAGGTGTAACATTGGTGGACTCCTATTCTGTCACTTCAGCAGCTGCAATCTCTTTATTCATCAATACTCCTAATTGAGCACACTGTCCCTTTCCCCCGTAGGTGTAAAAATGAGGTGAAACACAAGGAGGCTCACCTCAAACTGCTCAGAGAAGAGGTTGGATGCAGAACCAAGACATCCCAACCCCGATGTTACCACTGCCACCCTACCAGATGTCCAATTCAGCCTGTCTCCTTTATATTGTCTTAAAACTACACAATAATTTTGATTGGAAGGAACTCAGTGTGTTTAATTGCTGTGAGAGGGGAAGAACCCAAGTCCAGGAAAATAATTAATTCACCACATAGAGCAAGACCCATAGATTATAAGAAAGTCTACGGAGAGAGGGAAAGAGAAAAGAAAGAAGACCATGAGCATGCTTCCTCTGTGTCTGCAGAAGCCATGTGTTTTGGCCCAGTTATGAAGCAAGTGGGTATGGTAAAGTGTGACTAAATCAGCTGCACCAGAACATCTTCTGAGGCCATGGCACCTGAGATGGGTTATCTTCAAATGAACAACTCTTGACTGTCTTTGATGGGGAGCTGGTTGCACTGACAGGATGAAATCGTGATGTTTCCATGTTTCCCATCAAAAGCCAAGGAAAGCCTCGTTCCATATTAGTGGAAATAAGAAACTGGTTTGGGTATTTTGGTTTGGGAGCCATCCTAAACGTGATGTGCACCAGGAGCTGGTGTAACTGCTGCATTGCAAACCTTTGGCACAACCAAGCAAAGACCTTCCACTGAGGCAACTTTATGGGCTTGAAATGCTTTCAGTAAGCCAAGGCAGTGTCTGGGTGGAAACCCAGGAGGCAAAGAGTTAAGCTGCTTTCATGTTCCAGGTATTTTCCACTAAAGAAGCCCCATATCAGAGTGCTGTATCTTTCTGAATGTGAGTTTAGACTGCTTTTGCGCTAATGCATTTATATTGTGATTGTGAAAAGCTTTTTTTAAAGAGGAAGATAAATCTTGCCCAAATCTGATAATCATTTTTTAAAATCTCTGCTCTGAGATTTATGTTGTTTTTTTTCTCCCTCTCCCCCTGACTAAAAAAAAAAAAAAGAAAGGAAAAAAAGAAACAAAAAGGAAAAACAACAACCCTACTGCATCAAAGACAGAAATAATGGCTTGCAAGTACTTAAAAGCTTATGGATAGGAAACTTAAAAAACTGGTCGGATTCAAACCAAATCCTATCAGATTTTCTTGGTTCTCATAAACCTTTAATCAGCTCCCATGGGGCATTTTTACTAACCATAAAACATGTGATTAGAAGATGCATGAACTACTGGAATTATGACAGCGAGATGGGCTTTGACTTTAGTCCGACTTAAGGACGGGAGCACAAGGAGCTGCGGCAGCGATCTGCCCCAGGAGGGAACACACCATGCTGCCATCAGCCAAGCTGGTGGCAGGACCCTCATCTGCTGTGTCTTAGCCCTGGGAGGGGCTTTCAGAGCTCAGGCATCCTCCTCGATGGAACCTTGCTGCTCTGTGAGGAGCTGGTCTCTGGTACCTGACGGCTGGGAGTGGGCCACAGGAATGGGACAACCCACAAGGGAGACCAGCACAGTGTTTACAGCAGAGGGCTGGGATGATCCCTATGGCAGGATGGAAAATGTGGTAGTTTTGCCAACCCTTTCCAGAAGATAATGTCTGGCTGGCAAGGGCAAAGTGTGACCCAGGGTGCCTGGTGGCATCCTGCCCCATCCAGGTCCAGCCTACAAATCTGACCCAGCCTCTTTCCATCTCAGGGTTTGGTTGGTTTAAAATACCAGTTTTCTGGAGCAGGAATTCCCTCGTATGAGTCAAAGCTTTGGAGCTGAGTGCAATTTAGTCAGGATTTCTGGGTGCTTTTTTCTGATTTATATCTGCTGGGGCACAGTCACTGAGACAGAAGAGATTTTGAATTAGAATTATAGAATCACAGAATGGTTTGGGTTAAAAGGATCTTAGAGCTCATTGCATTCCAAACACACTCCTACGGGCAGGGACACCTTCCACTAGACCAAGTTGCTCAAATTAGGCTTCAAATGGCTCCTTGGCCCCTTTATGGAGGAAGACAAATATTTTATTATTTATTTGTAAAGGACCCATGTATGTATGTGTAGGATAAAAATATGCTGTGAACAGCATAGAAATCACCAATATGGTAAATATAATTTGTCATTCCTCTGTGTTAGGTCTTACTGACAAATGTGAGACTTTCTGTCATTCAAAAGCAGCCTTATTTGGAAAAAACTGCAGTGTCTAGGTAGAGATAAACATATCTTTTTAGGATATTAGTATATAGGCAAAGTTGCATGTCCTGTCTTTTCACCCAGGTGAATATGCAAGGCTGGCGTTTTAAAGGACAAATGGGTTTAGTATGTACAGATCTGTATGTCTGGTTGGGTAATTTCAGGTTAGGGAAAACTGCTGATCTTTTAACTGATACCATTGCATGTTAAAAAACACCCCACAAAGCACATTCACTCTTTGTACGTGGATATGACAAAGATTCCACTTAAGTAAAAAGAGACAACATAATATCTCTGTTAGGATAAAAGCAAGCGACTTGATTCTATTACCAAAACCTAACTTAAAATAATCACTTGAGCACACCATACAAAAATAATTCCAGGAATTCTGTATATGTAACACTGTTTTACTGAGCTGCTGGGGGACTGCATACATAATGTAGTTCATCTGCTCCGGTCTTCTCCACATTCTGCAGGAATTTTCTTGAGTGTATCTGGGACGACTGTATCAGTTTATGTCACACAAGCTGCAGTAACACTCTTTGCTGTAAGATAAATTTGCAGTTCCTAATGCTGTAATGTCTGCAGGAGGATTATTGTGTTAATGTGATTGGACTGTGTAGTGGCTGGAATATGGAAATGATGGAAGAGCCTGATACTGTGAATTACAAAATACAGAATCACTGGTACAAATGAACTCCTGGTAAAACAGCACACTCTACAAGTGTTACTCAGAGCAAAGGTAAAACTGGAAGCACAAGGTTCATATCCAGAACAGGGTTCAACTCAAAATCTTACCTGTATTGGGTGCTGGGAGTTTGGTTTGGCTGGGCAGAAGGGACATTGTGGCCATCAGCTGGGTCCAGTTCCCCTCAGAGGGGGTGGACACCCCATCCCTGGAAACTTTCAAGGTCAGGTGGATGGGGCTCTGAGCAACCTGCTCTAGTGGAAGGAGTCCCTGAACATTGCAGGGGGTTGGAACTAAATGACCTTTAAGGTTCCCTTCCAACCGAAACCATTCCATGGTTCTGAGGGACAGGCAGAGTTTGGGAGGTGCTGGGACCCTTCCCATGATAGGACAATTTGAGGTCCCAGGTCTGAGACCCTCTTGAGTCGAAGGTGGCACAGCAGCCTACAGAACATTCCTCTGCTCTGGGTCATCCTTTGTGCATGCCAAGAGACAGCAGATTGCCCCTCACCAGCCCCTCACTCCATGTGGCCCTGCTTTCGCCGTGGGGACATGGGACATGAACCTGAGCAGCTTTGCTGACCTGGAGTCAATCCTCAGCTTTCCCTTTTTTTCCCCCCTGGTTTTGCAGACATTTCTTTGCAGTGCTTATTTGTTATCATTGCAGAGGAACCATCCGAGGAGATAGAAGCAGTGGCTGTTTGTTCACCATCCAGGTCACTGGAGAATGTACCATCTCTGTTCAGGGTGAGTGATTGCCTTCAACCTGGCATCACTTTGGAGAGCTGCTTGGGCATGGTCCCTCTCATCCAGGCAGGTAAGAGTGGAGCAGCACTGCTGCCAACCTCTGTAGAGGTGCTGTGGCCAGGCTGGGGCATCACCATCCAAGGTGTCTCCATAGATGCTTCAGGAAAAGTGCTGTGTCAGCTTGCCCTGCTATTCCCAATGCACAGAAAATTTGGGGGATGACCAGAAAATGCAGCCCAGCTCTACAGAAGCCTCCCAGGTAAGAAGCAGGTCCTCCCTCGGGACCCCAAAATAAAAGTGCGTACACATTTTCTGGGAAATCGGGGCAAAAAAGAGCCATTTCAAGTATTTCCATGCAGCCACACAGAGATTGCTCACACGGAAACACTTCGGTCACTTGGACTGGAGTCTTCAACACGCAATGACTTTTAACAGGCAACATCTGACAGTACCAAAGCCCTTTGCAGCCCTGGGTGAAATTATGATAACAAGAGAAAAAAGCTATTACTGCCACCATGCTTTCATTATGCAAATGATATTAAGATAGGCTGTGCAGATCGCCTGTGGCTATGCTATAATCTCCATGCAGTGATTATAATGTGTCAAACTTAGTCATTTTGATTATGACATGTTAATTACATGCCATCCTCATGCAGACATGAATATTACTCGCAGTCAAACAAAACACAAATTGGGGGCATTGTTTTTTTGTTGTTGTTGTTTCGTCTTCTTTTTTTTTTTTTTTTTAGTTGTTGTTGTTGCTGGAAATTTTGATGATTAAATGGATTAAAAGATAAAGAGGTATGTAGCATTGTAAACTCATCAAACACTGGCCAAGCCGTCCCTGGCTGCCTGGGTGGAGTGGCGGGCTTCTGTTACAAAAAGAGTCTGCAGCTTTATTGTTGGGGGTTTTTTTTGTCCCAGCAGGATCGGCGTTTAAAAAAATATGTATTTTATAAACTGTAGAGCTGTGTGGGTTTGAAGAACAATTGAGTTTTTAACTCTTCATGGGGTTTATAAGAAGAGGGTGTAGAGGGTCAGAGTATCCCCATTTCCACCATGGTGCAGTGTCCATGGGTCACCTTACTGTGGATGTTTGCCATGATCGTCCTCAGGTATCTTAATTTCAGAGGAATCTTTCTTTTTAATTAAATAATGTTCCAAAGTTTTCTGAGGACAAGCCCTTCTTTTTCCTCTGACAAATCCTGCTTAATCCTCCTCGAGGAAGAACACTTTTATTTTTTCTTATATTTTCCAGCACGAAACACGTTTTTAAATGTTGCTATTTTGAATGTAGCTCACTGTAAAAAAATAGTTTCAGGGGAGATAGTTGAGCAAAATATTCCCCCATGATGAAATATGCCATTAAATATAGAAACAGATCAGATATCAGATCTTCCCACCGAGATTCCCCTGGATGAGGTATCTAGGTAAGAGGCTGAATTACTGAGACACCTCAGTAAGTATGGAAGGGAAGAAAAAAGGAAAAGGCACCTCACAAGGGAGCAACCCTTAACTAGACTTATAAATAGCTGGGATTGCAACTTGCCTGATTAATTTGGGGAAATAAACCTCACTGAAAGCTTTTTGCAAATTCATCAGATTTCCTTACTTTAGCCCTCGCTAATGTTTAGAAATAAAATATTGACATCAAAGCTAAGGCTTTGGTTTAGGTAGTTAAATGCTTTAAATTACTCGTTCATTAAGAGGGATCTCTCCTGGTTTATTAGGAGTTAGGAAAAAGAAGAAAAAGATAAAAAGAGATCATAGCAATCAAATAAGAATGTGCACAATAGACTATTTTTAGTTAAAATTTGCATGATGGCAGGTGGGATGGAACTGAGAAGAGGGAAGGAGACAAAAGATATCCAAACATCAAGGGACAAGCTTAAAATTGAGAACTCTTCACCCAAAAATCAAATTCCTTCTAAATTCCTTGGAGAAAAGTTGTAAAAAACCTGTTCTTTCTGGAGGGACTAACATCACTGGAGAGATCTGTCATGGGTGTGATGAGCACAGCAGGGCTGATCTTGATTTTGGGTGCATTTTGGAGCATCTATGGTGTAGATTGTGATCAGTTATGATGATCAATAATTTTTAACTTCATGCCATAGTCACCATTTTGGCAGCTCCGAGGTGAGTTGGCTCTTTGCTTTTTTTAAAGTGCAAAATAAATTTTAAATGAAATAAAAGGCATCCCCCTAAACATTGTGCCTTTACAGAGGGACATTTCAAGGCAAGTTTTACACAGGTTCTGCCCAGAGGGAAATTAAACTCTACATGTAAATGGAGATTACACACAAAGGAATCTATTACTTTCAATATTTCTCAGCAGGAGGGTTCAGAGTTATTTAAATAAGTTTAGATATTAAACCTAAAGTAGCCATTAAAGGAATGTGGATTTGTTTGCCTAGTTTTTATAGAAATCTTTTTTCCTTTTCCAGCTGACTGAAAAATCCATTGCTTGCATGATGGTGAATATTTTTAATGCCTAAAAAAAATCAAAGAACTTTCAATATGACACTTCCTTTGAATTTTTAAGCACCAAATTACAGAATACTTATTATAGTAAAATGTCTTCTTTAGGAGAGATTAAACTGCAAACATTTTCTTTACTTTTTTTCCCTTTTTCCATCTATTCTTTAGAAGAGAGCTAATATAAACACTGACATTAAACCATATTGGCTATGTAAGGCACTTTGATTGTCATTGAGATTATTTTAAAAGTTATTTAGGTCCCCACGTTACATCTTTGCAACTGCATGGAAAATGTTTCACCATGTTTCTCTTTGCAATATTTCTTTGGGGATTCATAAATATTGATTGTACCGTAAAAAATTGATGGAATCTTGAAACAGACTGCAGTCTTGGTAGCTGGGGAATTTACTCAATTTTTCTCAATAGCTGCAGTCTATAAAAAGAGGAGATTTTGCAAATTGTTTCTCACCTTGTCTTTTTAGTATTTAATAGCTCTCAATTCTGTAGCCTCCTGAACCATGCACCGGCTGCGTTTTCCATCAAAGCTGTATCAGGCCTATTCAAAGGGAATTAAAAGGCGAGGTGTGACCAAGGGGTTAAACTGCCTTCACGGCTGGCAAGCCTAACTTTCATTACTGGTGGCAGTGTAGAGCCATCCTACTGCTCCTTGTGCTAAAACTTGCCTTAAAAAAAAAAAAATCCTTAAATGTTAATGGGTGCATGTAGAGGGGAAAAAAAAAATCCCCAAACAAACAAACCCACCTCCCCCCAGACAAATAAAAATACTGCCACCAAAACCTTTCAGGGATTTCTCTCAGTTAAAAAAAATAAACCAAACAAAAAAACACCCTAAAAAAATAGGCATTTCCCTATATGCCAAGGAATCCCTCAGCATCTTATTACAAAGCACGGGATATTCTCCTTTTGATGAGGGAGAGTTTTATCTCCATTCACCCAGGATTAGGCACAAAGGAGATTAGGCACTTTGTCCTTGGCAAAACCCTGGGATGGAACCTGTGCCTAAACCCCTACATCCTTCATCCTGTCCCATTGTACCCCATCCAGGCCATCTCTGCTGGATCTCCTTTGGCCAACACTCGGAATATTTTGGTGAATGCTGGGAGAGTTTGGTAAATGCTATAAAAGTGATCTGTTTATTTCCCTCTTAACCCTCTGGTGGGATTTTCTGTGCTTCTCTGTGACCCATGGGCCCTGTCAAGCTTGGAGGCAACTGCAACTTCTTATTGGCTGGGTCCTGGCTGTGCTGGGTGATGGTGATTCCCTCTTCCCCAGCTGTAAACAGACTACCCTTTGGATTATTACGCTCTTCCAAGGAGATCAACAGCAGCACTGGGCAGGTAGGACCATGCACAGGCAAAAGCACCTTTCCTCTGCTCCTAGTTCAACTACTGGGCATCCCATGAATAAACAGGAATAAAAGGGGCAGGTCTCTGTAGCACTGGTGGGCTTTGGTTTCGTTCAGTCAGGCAGGTGCAGCCATGGGATTGTTTGCAAGGTGATTCCTGGGTGTGTTGTGGACACGTTTTGCTGGAAAGCTGCTCCGAAAGCCTGCCTGGGGTCAGATTTTTGTATGGGTGCCAAAAAAGGGGCTCACTGCACATCCAGGAGCCATCCTGTCCTCCTCTATCACTCCATTAGGTCAAACCTGAGATCAGTGTGAGATCTGGAGAGCAGATCACCAAAGGCAGAGAAAAAATCATTGGTCAAAGAGCAAGAGTAGAGTAGAAATAACCTTGTGTTAGAAATAGTCCTTGTGTTGGAAGAAGTAACTTAGAGAAGCATTTTCTGTGCTGGAATTTCTGCCCCCGCGTATTTAATTTGGTTCCCATATATCAGCTTATATATCATATCTATCTATCTATCTATCTTATATTCTTATACATCATATATAAGAAAATGTCCTGCTGCTTGAAGAAAACACTGTAGTTATTCAAGAAGCTCATAAGGGTCTCTTTTTTAAGTAGGCCTCGAGGTGTCTGCACTAATGATCTGCAAGCTGTCCATGAGGGGTACATCCAGGTGTCCAGAAGCCAATTCTGCAGTCTGTCCATCAGGGGTTCCATCCAGGTGTCCAGAACAAAGGTCCTCAGGAAGTCCATCAGGGACATCTGGAGAAAACACTGGGAGAAAACACTCCAATTATTCAAGAAGCTCACAAAACTTTCTTTTTGTTTTTAAGTAGGCCTCCAGGTGTCTGGAAAATAAGATCCACAGGGTGTCCATGAGGAGTCCATCCAGGTGTCCAGAAGAAACAATCTTCTCAAAGACCAATGGATTTCCATGTCCCTGCATTCCACCCCACTGCTACCTACTGCATCAGACTTTGAGTCAGTGCAACAAAACAGACATTTCCCATCTGACAATGGATGCTTTTCCTGTTGGCTTCAAAACCCACTCACCTCAATTAGCAAGACCTGAAGACATTTTGATAAGCTTAAGCCAGGACATGTTCTGTAAAGAAAACAGCCCTGCTGAAAGGGTTGCTGCTCCGGGGGGCCCTTTTCTGCTGCTTTTGGAGTGTAACAACCACTTACATTAACATTAATGGGGGCTCAGTGTGCATAGGAGCTGCGGAAAAAGCCTGCATCAAAGCTGGGCATGTTGCAGTAATGGGCTGTGAGGCCCAGTTTATGTGCTCAGTACTTTAAGTTTTCCTTCTCCCAACTTGGAGTAGGAAACCCAAACAGTTTAGATGAGCTGCTGTTGGCTTCAGCAGGAGTGGGGTTTGCAGTGGGACTGTAATTACGGGGTTATGTGTGGCTTGTGGCCAGCAAGGGCTCACCTGTACACACCTGGAGTGCACAGGCACTATTTGTGGCCTCCCATCTACTGCTCACCCCTTGCTGGCCTGGGACTTGATGCACAGCCGCTTTGCAAAGCCATAAATGGAATCCCAGAATGGTTTGGATTGGAAGGGACCTTAAAACTCATCTCATTCCAACCCTGTGTGCCGTGGGCGGGGTCACCTTCTGCTGGATCAGCTGGTCCCTGAGCAAGGCATAGCAATGTCTTCACAGGAACTTGTGACATTAAATCTGCTCATGCTATGCTGCTGTGCTTTAAAACAGCAAAGGCAGCTGAAAGTCTGAAATTTAAGGCCAGGGGTTTAATATAATCAAGAAGTGAAGATGCAATGTTAGTGAAGGAAGGTAGGACAAGACGGAGGGGAAGTTACTGCAGGGCTGTGTAGCCTCTGTGTTTGACCTTAAGGTTTAACAAGGTCTTCATTCTTCCTTCCTTCCATGGGTTTGGCTGTGTCAGGGCATCAGTGGTGGACAGGCACAGTACCAAGTGCCAGCTAGCCCAGGCAGGACTGTCTGCTGTGCCTGCATAACCCCCCAGGCAGAGGGACCAGAGCCTGAAACTGAGGTTATCCATGAACTATCACAGCAGAGAGTGTGCCTTGACTGCAAACCTGGCAGCAACCAACTTCCCAGAAACAGGTACTTTACCAGCAAACAGCAGCAGCGATGACCAGAACCAATCCCACCCCAAAGCCATTCGCTTCTGGCAAGAAATGGAGAAGATGATACCCCAAAAACATGCAGAGTATGGACACACGAGGTACCAGAGAACTGGGAACAGCTCACTTACAGTGACCTTAAAGAACCAACTTAAACTCCAGGAGAAATTGCTAAAATGCTGTATTATTTCCGTAATTCTTGTTTTTCTTGCAGAAATATTTATTGAGATTATTTATATGTCGTTTTATATTATTATTTTACATATTATATTATTATTATTTATATATATTATTAATATTTGGATGAGAGGACATAGCCTCAAGCTGTGTCAGAGGAAGTTCAAGGTGGATATCAGGAGGAATTGCTTTGGCAGTTCGTGCTGCCAAAAACCACTGCAAGGTGATGGGAATCACAGGAGTGGTGTTGCTACTGGGGCAGCTCACCTTAATGAAGCAAATAGAGGGATATGAAAGACTGTGAATACAGGGATTAGAGGAGGAAATTATTCACTGCAGTCTCTACAAGAATCTCCCTCAAATGCAGATTGAACAGGCTGATCCTGGGGAATAGGACCATTCCAGCAACTGGTGGAGGCATGAATACAAGATGAGTCATGAAGACCAAAGTGCAGGCATGATGGTCCCAAAGGAGAACCCAAACTCATTGCTCCAGCCTTCCCATCCAGACTCAAGTCTCCTTCCGAGCTCTGGTAAAACCCCAGTAACCATTTCCTTCTCCACTCTCACTTCTGCCAGGATTGGAGCAGAGATGCTGTTTTTGCACGGCACAGCACCGTGCTTTCATCTCAGTTCTGTGGTGATACGCACAAGCAAGATCTCTTCCTCCATTGTATCCCCCCTCCCAAGCTCAGTGATGAGGACAATCCTCAACATTTAACATTATGCTAATCCCTGCCTCACTTGGAACCTGGCCAGTTCATTTTCATGCTACACTGCTCATTTCCAGCTTCTAACGTAGTTTTAAAGTTGCATTAAATAAAGAATGGATGTAAAAATCAAATTAATTACTGGACACTCCATGCTACTTAATTTTAAAGCTCCCATTCCACCAGTATTTCTTGTAATCACAACAAGCTGTGGAGTGCCAGGATAGCCGTATTGCTCTTAAATATGTTGATTAGGGAAAAAATATGAAATGGGGATAAATGTTGGAGAATTGATTTGCAGTATTGTTTGGAGCTCTTATTTTCACTTTGCAGTTCACAGCTGAGGGAGCTGGGAAGGGGCTGGAGCCCCAGGAGCAGCTGAGGGAGCTGGAAAGGGGCTCAGGCTGGAGCAAAGGAGGCTCAGGGGGGACCTTGTGGCTCTGCACAAGTCCCTGACAGGAGGGGGCAGCCGGGGGGGTCGGGCTCAGGAGGAGAGGGAACGGCCTCAGGCTGGGCCAGGGGAGGCTCAGGGTGGATATTGGGGAAAATTCCTCCAAGGAAATGACTGTCCATCCCTGTCCCAGCTGCCCAGGGCAGTGTTGGAGATCCCATCCCTGCAGGGGTTTAAAAGCTGTGTGGATGTGGCACCTGGGGACATGGGTCAGTGGTGGCCTTGGCAGTGCTGGGGGAATGGTTGGACTTGATGGAATTAGATGACTTTTCTGACCTTAATGGTTCTGTGATTCTATGATGTATTTGTTAGGAGATAAAACAAAATAATCTTAGAGGACAGGTCCTAGGATTCAAAACACACTTTATGTAAAACTGAGGGTTTCTCTGATTGCTAAATTGGGATGAACTGTAACACTCAAGCTCCTGCAGACAGACAGGTGCTCTGGCCTATTTTTTCAAGTACTCGTGGTCTTCTAAAACAGTATTTTATTTTCTGTGTTGCATGTTTAATAATTACAAAATTAGAGTACTGTGTTTTTAAAGGTAGGCAGACGGTCAGAATTTGCCAAAATTTGCGTTTGTTTCACTCTATATGTAACTTTCAAGGATGAGTGCATGTTTTTGTCTGGTGAAGTGCCATAGATAGTGTTGCTTGCCAAGTCATAGACTTTTTTTGTTTCCATTTAGCTCTGTTCTATAGCTAAATCTGGACATCAACAGTGACAGCCTCCCTTCTACTCTTACAGAACACCTTGTTTTACTCGTTTTCCATTTGAGCTACTTTAATCCTTGCACTCCTATATGTGAGTTTTATTTTGTGTATTTTAAAATATTGCCGAGTTTGTGCTGAGAGTCTTTCTGCAGACCCTGCTACCCACAAAGGTACAGCCACAGAAGGTCTGTCATTCTGTAGATGGTGTTTTTCTGTTCTGTGGGCTTTTCACACTTTGGTGCTGTGTGTAGGGACTGATCCTGCACCTGTACTCTCCCATAAATAAAAAGCAGTGTGGTAATCCCAAAACGTGCTCTCTTTACAAACACCAAGCAGGGGGCAGATGATTCAGTATTTCAAAGGAACCTGAGAGCAGAGCATTCAACCAGGGCCTTTGAAACTAATGCAAGCTTATTTTCATCATTATGTTGCTATTTTATTATTTGTTAAAATGTATTATTTGGTTTATTTTCCTTGCAAGAAGGGGAAGTATCTAGAATTCAGATTCTGATGGTTAAAAAGGATGAAGCAATGGCACAGAAGGGGTTACACCTGCACAGCCATTCTTCATGGTGCAACTTCTTCCAGGACCCACACAAAAACTTATTAAGCGGCTGCCTGTCACCTCTCCTTAATAAATAAGAATCTCTTTTCAGCCTCTTTGTCTCCTTCACCTCTGGGGCCGGCGTCCTGTAAACACACTGCCAATTAAACCTCACGTCTAGCAAGGCCACAACTAATGAAAAGCAATAGAGAATTCACTGCCTTTTAATGAGGAAAACATTGCTTTTTACAGGGAACAATTTATTGGGCCAATTCCCCCCGTCCATCACCCTGGGGAACTGCTGCCTTTTTTACCCCCTGTTTGTTACTTTGTCAAGCGCGTGTAAAATTGCACGCTGAACACAGAGGTGAAGGCTCTGACTCAATTTATGGTGTGACATCTCTGATCTTGCTCCCTGGATCAGTAAGCGATCCTGGCAATGATATGCATGGAAATTAATTACTGTGCCCGCCAGCGATACAGCAGGCCCCTGCCGTTGATAATAGATCAGTTTGCAGGAGTTTGTTAGAGGGGCGGCCGCGTCTGCTGCTGTTTGCTGTCACAGGCAGGCAATGTCAGCTGAGTGCAAACCACCACAACACCATCACGATGCGTGGCCCTGGGAGGGCAGAGAGGGCACAGGGGCTGCCAGAGTACCCCTGGGAAAGGCAAACCAGAAAAGAAAAAAAAAAAAGGTGAGGAACGCAGTGATTTTGGACTTCATTTTCTCTAAGAGCGAAGAGGAGGTGTTATGTAAGAGTACCACGATGTTTGAGCAAGGGGAGACTTCTACCAAGCCTACACTATTAAAGTGATATGTATTTAAATGGAAAAAAAGATGGATGGAGAGGCCAAATTGAAAATAAATAATATTGGGAATAAATACCGGATGAAAACCTACAGCTTATATCACTCATGGTTATAATATGTGTTAGCTCTGTTAGCTTTACAGCTTTACAGCCCTTTTTCCTAGGATTTGCAGTTTAAAATGCCTTCATCAGATTGTAGAATCATAGCATGGTTTGAGAAAAACCTTAAAGATCATGTGGTTCCATCATAATATCTTGTCTGAGGTATTTGCTCTCCTCCTCTTGACCAGACCTTTTTTATTTGCAGGTGGATACAGCAAGTTTTTCTTGAATTAGCTCATTTGTGGCTCAGGACATGAAGGGACACTTGGTGCATCTGGGGGATGGCCAAGATGTGTCATCCTGATGAGCTGTTTAGGGGAAAATGAGAGAATTACCCCAGAGCAGTTGTAGGAAACCCTTCCTCACTGAGTTGTTGGGCAGTGTGCTTCATGAGCAGCCTTGAATTCCTTCCCAGGTCACTCCTCCACAGAAGGAGTGGTGAAACCAACTGAGAAGACAGGAGGCATGGTGGATAGGGACAGGCACAAATCCCCAGTCCTGTCCTGTAACACCTCCACCTCCCCTGGCACTGCCATCTCCTTCACCTGATTTATTTTGGCTGCAGAAAAGGGGCACCAGTCACTTCCATGTCCTTCCGGGAGGAGCACTTGGACACACATTGAGATTAGCAGGACACAAGGAAAGTGAACTCTGCAAGAACTGTCATTGGATGTCTTCATAAAATCTTCCTGGCAAGGTATTTTTTGTTTGCTATTTGACATTTTTTATCATATTATTTCTTAACATTTTAGTCTATCTAGTGAGAGATACTGTTTTCTGCTTGGTCCTTGGACTGTTCAGATGGAATTAATTTAAAATTTCCATTGTTTCTCACCACTTACTTCACGGTTTTGTACACTTGAGCCTGAAAGGGCTCCATGTTGTTTCTGGGACTAAACAAATTAGACGTGATGCCCAGCTAAAATCCCAGTACTGGGGTAACAAGGCAAATAGGGATGATGACATACTTGGTCTGAACACAGCAGAATTCCCCACAAAAGGAGCTATCCCAAAAGAATGGAGGAATCCAGCTCCAGTCGGTGGCTTTGGGGTCCGTGTTCTCGACCCAGTCACAGTACCATGTTTTGTTATAACAATTATTTCCTGTTTACGGCACCAATTTTCAGTTCACCCCCGTTCAAACATCCGTACCAGTCTCTGGTGGCAAGACAGACACCTTAAAAATATGTTCGTAAAAAAGTGGGAAACCAAAAGAAATGGGTAGCAACAAATATCTTGGAAAAGGAGGCAGATGGAGAGGAAACAGGGACACCCATTAGCTGGTTTCAATGCCTTGAGGGATGGCAATGCTTGTTGATTCCACATCCCCGCAGCTCTCATGCTGTCACCCTCCACCCACTGCCACTTTGTTTTTGGTAGGGAAATGTTTCAGAAAGCAGCCGGTGATTCAAAGAATAAATCATACTTTTGGACCTACCTGGGCATCTTCTTTGACCCAGTTTGCATACACATCGAAGAGCAAAGTTTGGTTCTTCCTATTTACCCCCTGACAGTGAAATCTAGAAACTGCCTGAAATGCATAAAAAGCCCAAGATTATTTCAAAGCTCTGGAAAAGAAAAAAAAGGAGGAGGGAGAGCTGTGAAAGATCATTTCTTTCCTAACGTGACTGTTAGATTTGGCTGGTTTAGCAATTAAACTTTTCCTTTATTTGTTACCCCTACAGACCCCTGGTTAGAATAGGATCCTGAAGTTGAGTCCGCCAGAGCATTGGGCTTACATGATTCAATTAACCTTTAAGGTAGCTCTGGAAGTTGGTACTCTAGGAGATCCTTTTGTTAATTGGCAGCCTGACACAGACAATTAAGTTTGATCAGATGAAGAGGGCATCAGGGACATCATTAGCATACTGTACTGAAGACTACGTGGTGTGTAAAAGTTGTTTAATTTCTGCCAAGGAAGAAAGCGGGGGACTGGGGGAGCCCTCCTTGCACATACAGCATTTTGCTTATTAAATATTTCATTTCCCTTGCCATAAGCTGCAAATGTTCCCATTTTTTACCCCTCCTTTTTGGTTTCTTCCCACTGCAGTGAAATCCACTGAATGATCGTTCCTCTCTTATTAAAACTTCTGCCTTTCACTTGAAGTATTGCATTAAAAAAAAAAAAAAACAAGAAAACCCACGCAGCCAAAACAGCAACAAAATCAGATTTTCTTCAGAGATGGTCACAAAGCCCATGGTGGATGGAGCACGAGCAGGGTGTGGTTAAAGTGCTTAAAGCTGGAGCTGTACTGGGTGAGATCTTCAGGTGTCCTTTGCTCAGGGAGTAACAGAAAAACATATCTGTGGCTTTCACGGGCAGCAGGTCTTATAACAAAGGTGGCTGTACATCTCTGGGATGTGGAGGGGATGCTGGGATGAAGATGTCACATTCCTCATGGCCATGCAGAGGCAGGAGGTGCTGGAGGAGGTGAACCTACCTCTGATGGGTTGTGAGTTTGGGTTAGCGATTGAGTGACGTGGTTTCTTTGCATTTCTCTTGCATTTCTCTGGTATTAAGAGCAGTCTCACAGTTGAGGATATATTAGAAATGCTTTTTTTTTGCAGGCACCACTGCAGAGCAGAATGGAGCTGAGCCAAGTTAGCGCCATCTGCAAGGTTTAGTCACCACCAATGTCCTACTGAATACAGATATACAACACCTTGCTCACAACTGCTGCTGTGCAGTCTTTTTGGCTCCCTCTCCTTTCTCCAGCCCTTTTTCCATGAGGAAGAGAGAAGACATAAAAACACAGAGTGGTTTGGGTTGGAAAGAGCATTAAACACCATCCCATTCCACCCCTGCCATGGGCAGGCACACCCCTGGCTTTGGACACTTCCAGGGATGGGGCAGCCACGGCTTCTCTGGGGAACCTGTGCCAGGGCCTCCCCACCCTCACAGTACAGAATTTCTTCCTAACATCTGACTTAAATCTCTCCTCTTTCAGTTTTAAACCATTCCCCCTCGTCCTATCAATACCCACCTGTATAAAAGTTACTCATCCTTTTTTTTCTTAAGTACCCTATAAGCATCTGAAAAGGAAACAATGCACGCAAAACTAGTAGGCACATGAGATCAGGATTCTCCATCCTCGTATCACATAGGCAGGCTCTTTGTTTTCTCATTAGCCTTACACAGTTGCTTCAGCAATTATGATATATATTGCATAATTCTTATAGCATTAGCCTTGCTACATAAGTCATTAATGAGCTAAGTTAGTGATAGCAGCAAATGTAGACTCTTGTGCTGTGTGATGCTAATAATATCTATGAGATTTTAGTCCTAATCCAGGGAGACATTTTCAGCCCTCTACTGCCATAGCATCGTGTAATGGAAAATTAATGGGAAGTTGCAAATGCAGGATGAGTATCTTTTTCTGTTTCGCTGGCTCGCTGTGCCCCTTGTAAGGCTGTTGCATAAGAACAAAAGAACTGAAGATTAATCCAGACCACTATCCAACAGTGACCAACACTCAGTGCCTTGGGGAGGACCTAGGAACAGGGTGAACACACAGAGGCTCCTCCCCAGGGTGCTCTTCCAGCCTCCAAAACCCTTTGGCTCCGAGTCATCACTTTCCATACGTCCAGCACCCAGCACATTACTCAGAATAGTAAAACTTGTGTATTTTTGTATATTATTGTATGTTTTTATGTATTATAGCTCTTGGTGTATTTTTCTTCTGTAACATTTTGGAGCTCTTTTGAACTCATGTAACTATTTCAGTACTTCAGCTGGCAAATAACAGAAACAAGTAGTGAGTATCCAAATCTCTCCCACAGCAATTTAGAGGTGATTTTAAGATGATGGTAAGAATTAAGAAAATGGGAATGCTGGGCTTTTAAGGTGTTTTTACAAGTCTGTGCCAATAAACCTCAACATTGTTCGGCACTTACTGAAAGACTCAAGGCACTTGGTGGGAGACTCGGGGCAGCACTTGGAGAGACCAAGTCACACTCTGCAGGTATCTCTCTGTCAGTGAGAAATGGAGATGAGATGGTCACTCTCCAAAACAAACTGTCTCCTGTAAGCCCCTCCTTTTAGGTGGAAGGAATCCAGGCAAGTCTGTTCCCTACATCGGGGTCAAGTCAGCCATGTGCACATGACCTAAGTCTGCCCATTCCTCCTGGCACTCATAAGTTCCCATTTACTCCATGCTGTTTTCCACCTCCTTTTCCTGTGGGGGACTCCCCTCAGAAACAGAGTAGTAGAATTGTTTAGGTTGGAAAAGACCTGTGAAATCATCAAGTCTGATTTTTAGGTGACGAAATAATGCTGATAAATAGCTTTTATCAACCACTGGTGGTGAAAATTTTGTAATGCAAAAATCTGTGGCTCTGCATCTCCTAACAGAGGCAGCAGGAACAGGTAAGGAAACAGAAGAAATGTCAGCAAGTCATGAATTTTTACCAACTGACATGAGTCTTCAGCTCAATAAATCAGTCAGAGAGGATGTCAGGACATGAAATGGTGGGAAAAAACATTTCTATGAAGAAATGGAAATAGTGCCAAATTCCTCTCCAGAACTTAGCAGTGGAGCAGGACTTTGCTGCATCCTGAATGTTTCATGGGCATGCCTGCAGTAAACTCAGGGACAAATAGATGATTCCTGCTCCATCTTCCAGATCAGGAGCATAAGAAAAGGGAAAAATGGTGACGGAAAATAAAAAGTGCATTGAAGGAAAATGACTGTGCTTGTGGGCTATGCTGAGAGCTTTTGCTGCCACTTGTGCAAGCCTGAGAGCAGGTGTGCCCCTTGCACCAGGACTGAGGCTGGCCTAGTTCTGCAGAACTGCAGAACAGGATATTTGTGAACCATAGAGGAATAATACTTGAGATGTATTGGCTGTACAGTTTCATTAAGATGACATAACATCTTGGATAGATTATAATTTTATAATACCTTTGCATGCCACTGCTATTACTACTATGTTGTTTTATGACGGTGTTAATATACAGATGTTGCTTTAATCTCTTTTTTAATTTACTTTGTATATCCCCTACGTACATTTTGTCGTAAGGTAGTTTATTTTGTAGCAGCTCATTTATTTTAAAAGTTGGAGGGTTTTTTTATATCACTGCTAGCATGCTAATGACATTTATACATGTGTTCTCTTTAATCTCTCCCCTAGTTGCCTGGTACAGAGCACAGATATTATAATTTCTCTGATTTTTCTAAGTGCTGAAAACAGTTTTATTAGGGGTTTTACTTTGAGGTTTAATTTTTTATTTTGAGGTTTATTAAGTACTGTATTTTGGTGTGGTAAACCTCGTGTTTTCACTGATGCTTTCATCACAGCGTAAGTGTTGTCACTGTAGAGGGGTTTGGTCATGTTGCCCTCCATCTGCCCTTCATGTGATGCTCCCTAGAAAACTCTTGAAAGGAGGATTTTTAAGGAGGTCACGTGTCCCCTCAATTTAGGGGTAAGGCAAAGGCAAAAAAATTAGACTAACCTCCAGTAGTCACATCTAGTTAGGACCTGGATTTTTAAAAAATCACATTCTTCTAACAAGCCTAACCTCAGTCCAAGGAGTAGGATGTTCCTGTGCTTGGATATAGATGCCACACCCAGGCTGAAGGGGAATTTCTCCCAGCTGTGGTCAAGGTGAGCAGGATCTTCAAGGTTCCTCCCAACCTAAATCAATCTATGATTCCATCACTTTGTATTTGTGGTTGTACCAATAGAGCAAGCAGGTCAAATTGGGGAATAAGCACTCAAGGACTGGAGCCTGGCACAAAAAGAGGGGGAGACATGGCCTGGATTTCTGGACTTTGATGAATTATGCTGGTATCAGGTTCTCTGTGTGTTTAGTTGCAGTGGAAAAGTGAAGTCCCATCTCACAAGGGCTTTTGTGCAGACATATGAAGGAGGGCATGTGCTTGTTGGTGGAAGAAGGAAGAGGGAGCAGCATCTTTCGGAGCAGCTTCCCATGCTGGACTTATCAAATTATGTCTAATTAAGTCTGCTGCCCAGAATGCCATCAAATTAACAAGTGAACAAATTGCGCTGACTTTGGTGGGACGGCTCCCTCATTTCATGCTGCCCCACAGTGTGGCTGCTCTGTCTGTGGCTCTGCTTCACTGAATTCCTGGTGAAACCCCTCCCAAAACAAGGACAAATGAGCATCCAGTCCTCACCACAGGCTTTGACTCCACTGCCTCAATGTAATATCCTGCCAGAGCTCTCCAGCCTCCTCAGGGAGACCTTCTTGCTTTCCCTGAAATTTGTACATTGGGAAAGGCCTGAATATTTTTCCTGTGACTTAGTGGGATGGAGCTTGAGAAACGCTGCTGTAGATGGTTTCATGTTGCCAAAATGTACTTGTATTTGATGATGTGGGCTTCGGAAGGCCTGCTGTTCCCAATTGTCCATTGCATATTAAGGATGGTTATAGCCAAGAAGACTTCTCTATTTATTTGCTCCCTTTTCACTGTGACTTTATTATGCATGAGCAGCTTGACTGTGATACTTCTTTTGTTTTACATTTTGCATTCATTAAAAACCAGTCATCTGCATATTTTGTGAACCCTCAGGGGTCTCTTCTCCCCTTGATGCATGCGTGCCAGTCCCATTAGCATGGATGGGAATTAGGAGTTCATGCTGAAGAAAAAACACAGGCACACCTCCCTCTGTTTGTACTCCCACTATTCTACTAAGATATTAAAAAAAAAAAAATCATTACAGAGGATATTCACTTTGTGTTAAAAAAAAAAAAGGGAAGGAAGAAAGGAAGGGAAACTTGACCATGTATCTCAGGAGATTCTTTTTATAGCCCAAGGCTAAAGACCTCATAAACAGAGGATGTAAATCATTTCAACATCACTGTTTACAATTGTGTCTTTACCAGTAAGTAAAATGGGCCAGACCCACTCCCCAGCAGAGAGGACAACTGGTGTGGTGTGACTTGAATCCACACCAGTGCCCTCTTCCTCCCCAAACTTTTGACATGAGAGTGAGGTTTGACTAAGCTTTCAGCCCTGTCTTGGTCACTGAAAGTCACTGACAATGTTTTGATCCTCTTACTGTCGCCTTCAAAATAGTTGCGGGCTGTACTGTGGTCCTCAGTGTCTTCTTGATGATACTGAGGATGTGGATGAAGAAGTCACAGGAGTTTCCTAAAAGCAGTCACTGGGAGACCTTGTGGGTTCCTGGATGACCATCCCAACACTTCTCCTCGCCAAACTACCAAGCCAAGGGATCAAAGTGTCCGGGTGAGCTTCCTGTGGTGGATGGGGAAGGCTGATCCTGCCTTTATCCCATTTTACAGACGGCTGCCCTCCTCCCTCCCCTGCTCCTGTTGAGCAAGGGTTCAGGCTGTACATTCTTGCTCCCTGTGAACAAAGGAGTGATTTATTTTTTTTCCATTTCGGTTAAAACTACTGGTGCATGGTGGCCTCTGGTACAGGGATCCCCTATTTTCTCTGCATTGTCTCTGAGGGTTAAAGCAATCAGGCTCTCCATCCAGACAGAAGTTTTGTATAAAACCTCCCCTGCTCCTCTGTGTTTCAAGTTTGGCAGTTCCTCCTTCCACAAAAATGTGCAGGAAGACGCGCAGAGAGATATGAATTTATTTTCTGCATTGTTAAAGCTTCAACATTGCCCTCAAATCATCCTGACACAAAGGCAATGCAGCTCGGTTCACCAGCCAGCACATTTTGCCCTGAGCAAAGACACTTTCCCATGCATGGAATGATCTCCCACTGTTTCCCATAAGAGCACAGGGCTGTCTAGAGGAATTGAATCAAAAGCTTTCAGAGACAACAACCTGCCTGAAACAACTTGAAACAAATGAGGGCTTATGATGCAGCTGGACAATGATAGCTGAGGCCATGTGCTAATCGTGGTATTAAGCAATAATCCTGTTTTATTGTAGCTGCCATGGCTGGAGCATCTCAAGCTCTGCTGAGAATCCTCCTTGTCTTAGCAGCACACTGGTTGCTTTGAGGGACAGGTGTCTCTGCTGGTGTGTTCCATACTGATCTGTGATGGATACTGGCAGGGTGAGGCACAAAGGGTGCTCTAGCAAGTCAGCCACATAGAGCCTGTCTTGTCTGGATGATGGTGGGTGGAGGGAGAGGGACAAGGAGTTTTGGAAAATGAGACATTCTGTGTAGCACAACTTCAGAGCTGTTTGAGCTCTGACTGTAGTCCAATTGCTCTCTGAAATCAGCACCATTTCAAGTGTCAGAGTGGGCATCAGACTGGAGAACCCCAAATTCCTAAAGCTTCTCAACTCTACACATCCCTGCTTTCTGCCTGCTGCTGCTGGTTTATATCCTCAACAGCACATTCTAACATCCAGCTTGTCCTGCAACATGATGCTCAAGGAGGTTGTGGATGTCTCATGCCTGGAAGTGTTCAAGTTCAGGCTGGATGGGGTTTGGAGGAACCTGGTCTAGTGGCAGATGGCAGGGGTAGGGAAGTTGGAACTAGATGGCCTTTAGGGTCCCTTCTGACCCAAACCATTCTAGGATGCTTTGATCCAAAAGCAGAGAAATAACTTAGCGGGAACCCAGAGCAAAAGGGAATAATTTTCTAGTATAGAAGATGTCACTCACCTCTTCCTCAGGATCTGTCTCATAATTTAGGCTGCTTGGAGACAGCCTACAGGTAATAGAACAAATAAACAACCTCCCAATTCCTGTTTCACTTGTTTGGCCCATAGATTTTAGTGATTGACACTTATCAGCTGACACTTGAAACAAAGAAACATTTACATAATCATGACAAGCAATGGGGTCATAAGATGTCTTTATGTCAGCTCTGGAGCTTGGGGTCTCCTGGTCATCCTTTGCAGTAAGGTACAGAGAATTGTAACTTGCCTTTTAGGAAAAGATTCTTCCCCCAGAGGGTGCTGGGCACTGCCCAGGTTCCCCAGGGAATGGTCACAGCCCCAAGGCTGCCAGAGCTCCAGGAGCATTTGGACAGCACTGCCAGGGATGCACAGGGTGGCATTTTTGGGGTGTCTGTGCAGGGCAAGGAGCTGGACTGGATGATCCTTGTGCTTCTAACTTAGGATATTCTGTGGTTCTTTGCACATCTCACCGTTGCAGATTTATATCCTTGCCTTGACTTGCTGCAGCCCAGCTGGTTATTCTCAGCCTGTATCTTCTCCAGGATACCTTTGCTAAAGCATCTCCCATTCAGGCCTTGTCCATGGACACACTTCACTCTGGTTCAGAGGTTCTGGTTCTGTCCCAGATTGTGCCTCAGCTGTTTGCGATGACCACAACGCAGAAGCAAGTCTGAAGAAAACCTGAATCCAGCACCCCTGGCTCTCTCTTACTCCACTAAAATAAAACAAACAAAACCAGGAAGGATGGGAAATGGTTTTACTGGAGCAGCATCAGCGTCTTCATTTATGAATGAGTTTCTTAAGAGAAGGAGGCTCCATTTAGGTAAGAGGTGCTGCCACTGGCCTTCGCGTCCACGGCCCTCCACGTACGGACTTTGACTCAGCAGTCTGCAGCAGTAAATCATTAATGGCCCCTTAAAGAAGGCGAGCTAGTTCGTAACACAAGTCTGAAATGAGGAAAGGAGATGGGTGGAAGATCAGACTTTCCATTCCCAAAACAAAGCATCTCAGTCATCCTGAATATCTGGAGAGTGCACAGAAGGCCGGAGGAGTTCTCTTTGTTAAATATTTACCACTCAAGTATTATTTGAACAGAACATTTCTGGGACTTTATCTAAGCGGGATGGAGTAAGTGAAACATTTGGATGGGTCAATAGGACCATTTGCCAGAGTGGCTTGTCCTTAAATGGGAATCAAAAGCTGACCAGAGTGAGGTCTGTAATGTTTGACTACTAAAAGCATTGCTCCAAAAATGCAGCTCTGTGCTGGCTCCAAGGGACTGGTGTATGGCTTTGTCTCACTGGCATTGCCAAGACAGGATTTCCTCCTCTTTACCAACTAAATAAACTCCTGGACATGAGCAGGGCAAAGGGATGAGGTCCTGGTGTCTTGGTAGGAACCTAATGGTGCTGAGGAAGAGATCTGTGCTGATGTGCACAGTATTCCCTCAAAATCACATCTACCACTCACAGAAATGGCCTGCATTTAGAGCAGGCATAGCCTAGCACAGGTCAAATCATATCCTCTGCAAACAAGAGGGCTCAGGTCCAGCATTACCCAGATGACATGTGAACCTTCTCCCTAGCACTCAAGACTTCACTCAGAGTTATAATTAAATTACAGATAGTTCAGGGCCATCCACGTATGCAAAGCCACCACAAACAGAAAGGAGATTGTTCTACTAATCCTCGTGAAAGCACTGCAGAAAGTGTCATTCTGGAGATGCAAAACAAAAGTAAAAACACTGTTTTATAAAATTTTGAAAAAAGAAAAAGGGTGAAAAACTCAGTTATTTCAGGTTTCGCCTAAAAATGAATGAGGTGTTATTATCTTCCCTGATCTCTTTAAGGAAATTTTTACTGGATTGACTGCAAGCTAAATTATTCCTCTTAACCACTTAGAAGCAAGCAACTGTATTACCAATGAAGTAATTCAGGAGCAAAATAAATGTTCTGCTGGGCACAGACTGGTGTTGGGCTGCTTCCTCCCAGCTTTTTGTTTTCATCTGCACTGGAAGAGCATAAGACACTGAAAAATCCTTGAATTAAGATAAACAATACTTAGCAAAGCCCAAAACATAGGGGCATTATCAACATGATTCTCATACAGAATAAAAAACACAGCTCTGTACCAGTTTTTAAGAAGAAAATGAACCGTATCCCAGCTGAAACCAGGACAAAATTGCTAACGAAATTATGAAGAGTCCCATGAAGGAAAGCCAGCAGTTGTTTTTGCACAAGAAAACTGGATGAAGCCGAAATATCCACCAGCAAAGGGATGGGCAAGTGAGCTGGATCCTGCATTCAGACTGCACTGCTCCCCACCGCAGCAGAGAGCTAAGGAAACTCAGGGGTCAATGGGTTTGAGCCTATCTATTGTCTTTAAAGTATCAACACTTGTTAAGGGTCATTCAGTATATGTGGTGCTTCATCTCCCAGCTCCCCAGAATTTCCATTTTTTGAGTCACCTGAGCTAAAGAGTTGCTCTGTACAAATTACCTCTCTTCCATGAGCTTTTCTGTCTCCCCTTGAGCTCAGGAAGACTTTGAGCATCCAGTGTGGTTTAAGGAAGCCAGGCGTGACAAATAAGGACAAGTTGGAATCTTCCCTTTTTTCTTTCTTTTTTTTTTTATTATTTTAAATTATTAAGTGCAAAACACATCAGCAGCTAATTCTGATTCACAAATGCACTGGAGAAATCTGTAGCCTAGGAACGCTTTGTGAGCGGGGAGAGAGGCACAAAATTCGTCATGCCTGAGGAACCACTCAGCTCCTCTGTACTCCCAAAATTTACATCACGCTGGGCAGGTGCACAGTGCAGCCCCAGCTCAGGGAATCCTGCCCTTGCTGGGGAATTGCTGCGCTGCTTCCCACTGGTTTGATTCAAGTCATTTCAGTGCCCAAGCAGCATCCAAATATTAAGAATGCTGTGAAATGATTTTTGAGGTCTCTCTCTATTCAGTGAATTTAGAGGACCAGCTGCTCATCTTTTGTCAAATATTGTTGGTGTTTTTATCATATATCATAGAATCATGGAAGAGTTTGGGTTGAAAGGGACCTTTAAAGGTCACCTAATCCAAGCTCCCTGCAATGAGCAGGGGCACCTTCCCCATGGTGAAGTTGCTCAAAGCCCCATCCAACCAGACCATGAATGCTTCCAGGGATGAGGCATCCACCAACTCTCTGGGAAATCTGTTCTCTGTAAGTATCATGTCAGAAACAATATTTTATCAAAAATTCCCTTTTCTATTTGCGATTTCTTGGGTGGCACCTACCCTGGTTCTTGAACAGCAGGACTTCTGAAACCTGTTTTCTCAAAACTTGTTTTCTCAAAGTTTCTCTTATGTGTCTAATAATAAAGTTGAGTTCATCTTAGGCCTTACTTCCAGAAGAACAAGACCATGACTGGGTGCCCTCTCATTTTTTTTTAACTAGCTATCTTTTTCCCCCAGAAAATTTACAAGAACTTCTTCAATGTATTTGATAGACTTGTGATTGCTAACGTTTTGTCATATTTTGTTGAAACTGTTTAACAGCTTCAGAAATTATCAGTCTCATGTTCTTAAGCAACATATTTTAAAATATTACTGTGGAAGCATGGCATATTTCTTTTCTTTAATTTGACAGCAGGTAAGGATTAGCAAAGATAGAGCTTAGTCTCTGTCTTTCTGTATTTCTCCTGGAAACTTATGCTTTTGTTTTCTCTTTAGCCATTTGTATTTCTGGCCGCCTTTCTCCTCACAACAGGCAACAGCAGAAGTCATACCAGGCAAGAGAAGAATTTGGTAACCCTTTTTTTGGTCTTTGCAGGGGCTCCCAGTTTGCTGCTGTCTGCAAAATTAAGACTTTTACACAATTTTCCATAATCCTTGGGTGGCTGTGATGGCTCAGATCAAGGGTCCAGTCCTCAACCAGATGTAGTTCTGAGATATATCAGAAATATTTTCTATTACTGGATTTGGTCTATTAATTTTCTGCGATGTTTTTGGCATGTAGTTCTTAAGGAAGTCACAGAATCACAGAGTTGCTAAGGTTGGGAGGGACCTCTGGAGGTCATTTAGTCCCACCTCCCTGCTCAAGCAGTGTCATACCACAGCACATGGCAAAAGATTGCATGCAGATGGCTCTTGAGTATCTCCAGAGGAGGAGACTCCACACCCTCTCTGGAAAGTCTGTTCCAGTGTACAGTCACTGCACAGGAAAGAAGTCCTGTCTCATATTCAGATGGAACTTCCTGTGCATCAGACACTTCTGCAGATGAGTCTGCTGTCCTGCTACAGTAGCTTTTGAATCTTGGTCACCCTCTACTACTGGTTGGTTCCTACAAGTCAAAATTTTTGGGTTGAGCTGAAAAGGCCCCATAGAATCTCTGCGGAAGAGCAGAACTTGAAACATCCTAATCCCAGGAAGTATCGTTACAGAAATCAGGGTTTTCAGGCTGTTTATGGCATTGATTGTTCATCAGTTATATGGAAAACTCAAATATTTAGCTAAACTCTCCAGCTGATGTACCTCTGCAATTACCTTCATAATAGAATCATGGAACGGTTTGGAATGGAAGGCACCTTACAGCTCATCCAGTTCCAGGCCCTGCCATGTGCAGGGACACCTTCCACTATCCCAGGCTGCTCCAGCCAACCTGGCCTTGGACACTGCCAGAGATGGGGCAGCCACAGCTGCTCTGGGCACCTTGTGCCAGGGTCTCACCACAGCGATAGACATGGAGGAGGCTCCCACCTCTTCTGGCATTGACTTTTGTTTGTCTTGCAGGATGCAGTGATTAGGCTTTTGACACCAGTTTTTACAGCTGGAGACATGATGAAAGGGTCCAACCAGCATAAAAACCACGTCATGGACAGAGGTGGGACTCAATACCCATACCCATTTTTTGCTATCTACATCATACACCTTTCCCCCTGCCAGTGTCCACTTGGGGCACATCTTGGATGGAGAAGAAAGGATTAAATCCAGCTCTCAGAATCAGCTCTTACAGAGGTGGAGATCATAGTTGATGTGTATTTTCACTGGCATGACAGGTTTGTTCACCCTGGGTTATTTGCTAGCCATAATTACAAGCACGGAGATGACTTTAAATGCAGGACTCCTCTCTCTCTCTCTCTCTCTCTCTCTGTTGTGTCCTGGGTAGGCAGGAGGCATATTAGGAAATCGCTCAGATGATTTTAAAGAGGATGGATTTGTGATTATGGTGTTTTGACCCACCTGGTAGCCTGCCCTTGGAGCTCTACTTAACAGGTCTTCCCTGTGTCTTTTCAAGCAGTTAATTTTGTGGCCAAGTCCCTGAACTCTCTTCCCATTCCTTTTTCACGTGTAGGGCTGTTTGCTTCTCTGCCATCCAGTCATCTTGCGAATGCTTGCTCAAGGACACCGCGGAAGATTTGTGCTAATAATGAAAAGCTTGAAGGGGGCAAGAGATTTTGCCCAGGAAAAATAATGCCGATCAAGTCTATTGTGTCTCTGTCCCATTGAGAAGGGGGAGCTAATAACAGAAAGGTTAGCTAACGGGATGGCTTTTAGGGGTTGTGGCCATGGGAATTAATGCATTGTATTTTTCTAAGCAAAATTATCAGCTATGTTGTAGGGATTCAGGGGTTTAGAATATTTCCTTCTACGTTTTTAGTTTACAAAGAGGTTTTTCTCGTCTTGCCATCTCCTTCTGTCACAGACTGGTAGCCAGGAAAAGAGAGTGGAATATTTCTGCACTGCTTCTTTGCTTAATACCGGGATATTTTCAGCAGTCAATGGAGAATGTATTTCTAGGTTTGGGGGTTGAGGCTGTTTTTTTTTTTTTTTCCTTTGTGTGTTTGTTTCCTTTTGCACCACAAACCGCACGGAGGGGCCGGGAGGATTGTGCATTACATAAGAGTGGCCCTCCATGCTTTAATGTGGGTCTGCGCCGTGCCATGCAGCGAACATAATGTGTCCTCCCAGGGACAATTTGCATAAAGGATAAATAAGAGAATCACAATGTGAAGTTTATTCATTTTTAAATCCTGCAGCGTTTGTGATTGAAGGCCCAAGCTCAGATGTTTTCCTGATGTGTACCATTAAGAGTCAGGGCTTTGCCTAATGTCTCTTCTGTTACTGCAGGGAGATGTAATGTGCAGTATTTCTCCACACTGGAGTATCATTTTCAGTGTATACCACTCGGCTAGGGAGTGAGGAACTGCAGGCTGCATTATCTTGTACCGGGCCCACTCTCCTTAATTTGCTGTAACCGAGCCAGCACATTAAATACAAAACATATTGATGTTCTCTGAGAACCCTTGAGGGTCTTTACCCTTCCTTGTCAAAGGAACTGTGCAATCCAGGAGGAAAGAAAAAAGGCATTTTGCCATGGTGAAAATAGTTGCACTGCTGGCATGCGTGGCTGACACAATGCTGCGCTTCCATTTACTTCACTTAGAGGGGAAAGTCATAACAAAAGCCATTTTACCTCCTAACTCCAGCTGAGGGTCAGCAGAGGGAAGTGATGTGAACCCTTGCTCAGGTGGTGTTGGCAGCAAGGGCTTTAATACTGCACACTCTTAAATTTGCTGAAGTCATAGAGTCATAGAATGATTCAGGTTGGAACAGACCCTTAAGATTATGGAATCATAGTATGGTTTTAGTTGGAAGGGACCTTAACGATCATCTAGTTCTAACCATTAACCTAACGCTGCCAGTTCCACCACAAAGCTGTGTCCACTCTGGTGATCTCACAGATGAAAACTGGTGGTGAAGCAGTCTGGTTCTACCACAAGCAGACAACCCCTACAGGATATCCCATCAATTGTCTGATAGAGGTTAGTAGGCTTGGTCCAACATGGTGACCTGCATTCAGATCTGGTTTTGGTTCTCCTGTTTAAGGGCTGTTTCTTTTTGGGCCTGCTGCCAAAAAAACACGGAAACAAAAAAGAATCCAAATCATCAGCTTGCAAGCATTAGCCCCATATGCCTGCAGATGGTTGCCTTGCATTATCCAAAGTGGGTTTTGTGGGTTTGGGGACCACAATTTTAGCACAAATCTTTCAACACATTAAAAGGGAGCATTTGAAACTCTAAAAACTGCTTCTTCATCACAAGTGAGTTTGGGCTTTCTCCATCTCAATCTGAAATCTCTCTGGTTAGAGTCAAGTTGCTCTTCCCCTGTGTCTTCTGAAGGTAGTTAACACCACAGCTCTCAATTGCACCAGAATTGAATGAAATGAGGTGGTTTGTGGATTTTCATCCTGTGATTGGAGGTCTTCAGTAAACAGCAAGGGAATGAACTCAGCTAAAAGGCTTTCTGTGTTTGGAAGAATTTGTAAGGTCTGTCATGTTGGCTTTCTTGAGGTTCTCTAAGATAGAAATTTCAGCCTTCCTGCATTCTGAAGGTCTCTGCCCTCAGCCTAATGGTGCTCATGAAATTTGTAAAGATTGGATAATCTTGGAGATTTCTATGTTATCAATTTTGGATGAAATAAAGAAATAGAATAAAAGATATATCAGGGAAACACTTGGAGATTCACATACATGGATGGTAAGTTAATAGTGGCTCCCTTAAGAAATCAGTTGACTGTAACAACATAGAATTAATACTGTTACAAAGTTTCTCTGAAAATTATGTATAGCAGAAATCTCTTTACTGGTTACTCAAGTTTACTGGGTAAATTCCCTGGGTATTCATCCATTTTTACACTAAATCATGAACTTTTTATTGTATTAACTGAGAGCTATCATTCATCTCAAGCACTGAAAGCTAAAGCCAGAAGGGAGGGTTTGACACCATACCCTACCATGCCCTTGAGGAGGGAGTTCAGGCTGCGTGTGTTGGGTACATTTCTCTGTGAACAGCAGCCCAGGGTTTCCCAGCATCAGGCTGAGTCATGTCAGATGGCACAAACTTAAGAGCCAGGATAGACGGTAGACCATGCTGCCACAAACCCAGCCATGAACCCATGCTCATGCAACAAAACCCTATAAAGAGCCTCATTTGCAAATGTATCTCTTTGAAGAGAGGAAAACACGAAAACAAAGACAAGACAGAATTTCTAATCTTGAAACATTTTGGTTTTTATCCTATAGAGAACTCATGTCTGGCTCATTAGGTAACATGATATTTGGCATGGGTAATTTTTATTCCAAACCATTTTATGCAGCTCTAACCACAATCCTTTTGATCCTGTGCAATCATTTGTTGTCTGTAGTATCAGAAAGCTCTGATGTGGTGAGATAATATCCCACAGCCATCAGTTGTAGAGGGAGTTTGGGCTGCGTATGTTGGCATTTCCTGTTTGCATGCTTTTCAGTGTGGAGGGTAAGACTTTGTGTAAATCAGAAAATATTTTGTAAAATAAAATTGAGTGTGGAGGAAATGTCTTAGGTGAGAAAGTGCTGTCATTTACAACCAGTAGTAAGGAGCAGTTCATAGCTGGGATTGTTTGAAAGAGTTCTGCAGATAATCCAACAGAGGCCATTATTTTACATGGATCAGGAAGACTGATTTTCTGTCTAGCAAAGAGGGACTTATTTCCTCCCTACGTAACAGGCAAGGCCCTCTTGAAGCCAGTTGGTGTCATGAAGGAAACCAGAAGTAAGGAGAAATAAATGCTTGCAGACAAAATACTGACTTTGTGGACTTGGGCTTTAGTGTTTATTTGGTGGCATTTCAAAAAGCAATTTTTTGTTTGTTTGTTTGGGAGTTTTGTTTAGATTTCTTCTTTTTTATTTATTTTTTATTTGTGTTGTGTTGTGTTGGGTTGGAGGGGTTTTTTGTTTAATTATCTTAGTTTTTACTGCACTGTGGTGATGCCCATGAGTCAGAACGACCAGCAGCTGCTCATTGCTGAGCTGCTTGGAGAATCTGTCCATGTGCTGTAGGTGAGCCCAGGTTGGAGAACTGCTAGATCTGTCCCACATCCTCCCACCCCAGCTCCTTCTCACCCCGAGTTACCTCTGATTCCTCCTGTCCACTCCTCCTCGTGGTGGACACGCAGCTCTTTCATCATCCCTTACCAGGCAGCAGTTCCCCATTGCCACGGAGGCACCCCCAAAACCTCTGCACAGATAACAAGGGTTTGTTCTGCACTGGAGGTGTACAAGAACAGGATATCAGTGGCAAGACCAGCCCCGTAACTGCAATAACACCTCAGCTGTTTAATTCACCTAAAGCCTGGAGAGGCTCTTCCACACTCAGCAATTATCCCATTAGAGCAGCCAAATGCCGTCTCCTGTTGAACACCAGTTTTTTACATTATTGAGGTCCTTATTTTGAAAATCAATTATGAAGAACCTGGAGAAAGAAAATATTGTTGTGGACTGCTTATGCTGTGACACAACATGGCTTTCACTGATGTCTCCATAAAACTATTTTCTTAAAATTGCCTTTTTTTTTTAAATTACATTATTGGCTCTGTAGGGAATTTTCACAGAATCTCAGAATATTTTGGGTTAGAAGTGACCTTAGATATCACCTCATTCCAACCCTCTTCCATGGGTAGGAACATCTTCCACTAGACCAGATTGTTCCAAGCACCATCCAACCCAGCCTGGGACAATCCAGGCTTATCTCCAGGTTGTGTGTACAGCACCTGGCACAACCCAGGGCTTGAATCCAGGGCTTCTGCACAGTACTGGTAGGGATCCCCAAGAAATAGTTTAAAGTTGGCATTGCTTTTCCTCTTTTGGAGAGTAAATGCAACAGAAATTTATTACGTGAACTGCCTTGGTCAGAGGAGATTTCTAGCTATTCATAGTAAAATTCATCTGTGGGAATTTCACAAGTTCTTGTGTAAGATGGGAAGTAGCAGCACTTTATTAACTCAGGCAATGAGATCCCTTACACAATCAGGAGGCTGGTTTTGAATCTCTGGTGGCACCAAAATACAGGGATGATAACTTTTCTTCTCCCTGCTCCAACTGACACACCCCAGTTCTCTCCCTAGTGCCAGGACCTCAGGAAAACCTCAGGAACAAGCAGGACTGTGATGCTTGGACATTTCGCCATCAAGACAAGGAATGTGCACACTTTTCTGTGCTTTGCAAAACTCCCTCCACATTGAACCCTCATCCAGGCCACCTCACCCCACGGCCTCCTTCCAGAGACACCAGTTTCAACATCTGTTCCATGTGATGCCTACCTGGGAAAGTAAATGTAAAAATGACCAGTGGAGAGCTCCAAAGCAGGCTTAAAAATTGAGTGGATGCTTCATCTATGTCTTCCATGCAAAATATACCCCAGCTTCAGCCTCTACTTCTCTTTTCTCCCTCCCCGTAACACCAGCAAAGCCCTAACCCTCATGGCTTAGTCCTATCTAGGGAGGCTTGCATGTGTCTGTGTATGTCTCTGTATTTTTTTTCTCCAGAGTGACTTGTTTGTGCTGTCATCAGCCGTTGTTTTGGTAAATGGTGAGTTAAACAGATATATCCAAGCGTAAAATCTAAAAAATGTTCCCTGTGGGCGCCTGGGGGGTGTTGTTTGAAATCAACTACATATCAATTGAGCGGCGGCGAGCGGATCCGATGATAAATTCCAGTCCACAGACGCCTTATAAATTACATTTTTTTGTTCACGATCTAGCCTCATCTCAGCTCCCCAGAGGCCCTTAGACTGAGAACTATGATTGTGTTGGAGAAATGTTTGCTCAGCTTGAGCGATGCCATTAGTGTTACATGTGCCAGGCCGCTCTCGCCGGCACCCCCCACTTCCACCCCTCCATCCCCCCCAATCCCAACCCAATCCCCCTCCCTCTTCCTCCCTTCCACAAAATGCAATATGTGCCTGGTAATTTTTCTGTTCATTATCTCATTGTTTTCTGTAAGTACAAGGTTAGATTGAATTACTGCAGGCTCTATTGTCTATTTGTAATTCTCCTTCCATGCCGTGCTACTAATGAATGGGCAATTTAGTCAAATCTTTGTAACGGTTTCTTCTGTGCGTCAGCCACTTAATTACTCTGAGCTTTTCTCACTGCTGCTTTATTGCATGGAAACTCAGGCTGCTTCCAGGTCTTTGCTAGGGGATCTCCAGCTCCAATAGAAGGAAAAAATAACCATAACAATAACCAGCCCAGATTATCTTGATGCCTTGGCGTAGCAGAGTCCTCGGCACACAGGACTTTCCCCTCCTGTGTGGTTTGTTTGCTCTGTAGTTGGTGGGTTTGTTATTGTGTGTGCACAGAGGAAACTGTCATTGTGTAAATTGGGCAAAGTGCGTCTAAGGTGAAGGTGGTAGAGACCTTTCAACGTGATGAGAGCCAGAAAAAAGGGCAAAATAAAAAATACACAGGACCTCATCATACGGGATATACCCCTCTATGCAATTCCACTGAAACTGAGGCGCCAATCACGATCTGTTTCAGCATCTCCAAAATAACTTGGTTTTGCTACCAGAGGTAGGAACTGTGCTCTTTCTGTTTGTTTGCAAAAAGGGTTCACCTTTGTGTCTAGCATCCAATACTTCAATCTGCAAATCGGGGACAGGGCATGGGAATAAATACATTTTAAAATCCACTTAATAGAATTAATCTTGATCATTTATAACTAGGATTAGATAGGTATGTGTAGAGAGCTTTAAAACAGCCCCTTTGTAAGATAAATACTTTTCCTTAATAAGAGGATACAAATATTGGAAGTGAGAGGAAATAAGGGAATTTGAAAGAAAGTATTGTGAAATATAAATAATAGTGTGACAGATTATCTCCATGCATGATCTGACTCGCCTGTTTAAATTCCTAGAGGGGCTCTATTCCTCTCTTCAGTGACTGAAATACTCGGAAGCTGATGGTGTGCAGGGTAATGGGTAGGTGGGCCAGATGAGTATTTGAACTCCACTTTTTCTGTGTGTTTAAACTGGACACCAGTACTAAAATCACATTTTTAGTAAACTGTGCTGCCTCTTTATAACGTAAGTGCACTTTATTTTTTCACTTTTGCACAGGTTGTATTGTCTCCATGGAAGAAATGCTTTAATAGTCTCTCTCTGATCGTGTTCCAGTTTATATCTACATGTTGTTGCCCAACCTCTGGTTGTACTTTTTGGTCACGTTTATCAATTTTTAATTCAAAATTGAAACTTGGAATTTGTTCAGGGATTCATTAACTTGTGTCAAGTTGACCTTTTACAGAGGGTTTCATACCCGTATAACACACAGGCATAAACTTCCTATTGCTTTTACACAGAGGATCTGCATGTTCAGGGATCTAAACAGACATTTAATACACAAACAGTAAGTTCAACAATGTAAAGATCCTTTCTTTCCAGTTCCTATGACCAGTAAAGAAACTCCAATTAAAATTCTGCTTCGCACAATTTTCAGGGAATGTGTTTACCTCTCAACACTCTTACAAATTGATGGAGAAGATCTTGAAAGCTTTGCAAAAATACAAAAAGACTGATAATAAATTACTGTAATTATTAATGATTAGAAAGGTCTTTCAAAAGGCTTTCCAAGGAATTTTCCTGTGGGGGAATTTCCCAGCCCCTGGAGACAGATTGCTGAGAAGAGCTCCATGCTGAAAATCAGCACAAAGACACACGGTGGGAGATTGAGAGATTTTGGCTAATGCTTATGTTTGTCTTTGACCCTACAAGTCAAAATCTTCACCAGTGCAGGAACAGTTGGCATGTGGAGAGGGGCTGCATCTGCCCTCCATGTGGCACTGGAATGAGGCAGGGTGTGTGTGCAGTGTCCATCCCACAAGTTCCTTGGCTCTCTTGTCCCTTGGCTGGAATTTTCTTTACCAGCTCTCATGGTGGGACTCACTTGACCTCCATGACAGACACGTGTGGCTTTAGCTCTCCACTCTTCCCCAGACCAGACCCTAGAGTCGCCATCCAATGCAGGTTGTCCACAGTGGGAGTTGGGTTCTGATTTGTCTTGGGGATCTGCTCCTAAAAGCTTAAAGTTCTTAGATTTCAGCTGAAATCAAAATAACCCAGTTTTTACATGATTGCAAACAAGATTCACTGCACAGATACCACAGAATTTGGCCAGGACACAAATGCGAAACTCTGTGGAAACCTCCAAAGCAAATCCTTGTGTGAGTAAATATTCATTTTAATCACAGCAGTGTGGCCAGATCAGGCTGACCATAGCTTTTTTTCCCTTTTCAGGTCCAGGGAAGTGTGCTGAGTTCAATGTGACCCTTACACCATCCCGACACTCTGCATCTCTTGCCCTGTCCCCACTCATGTGTGCTCCCCTAGCAGTGGTCTTTCCTCTCCTTCGTGCACAGGCTGATCTTTGTGTCCACTTGGAAGTCCTGCAAACAGATGGATCCTGTCCAGGGCTTGAATTCAAACCTGGATGCCACCAAGGAAAAAATTTTGCATTGGGTAGGACAACAGTGATTGTTGTAAACTGAAAGAGGGCCGGTTTAGATGAGATAAAAAAAAGAAGCTTTTCACAATGAGGGTGGTAAAACACTGGCACAGGGTGCCCAGAGCAGCTGTGGCTGCCCCATCCCTGGCAGTGTCCAAGGCCAGATTGGACAGGGCTTGGAGCAACCCAGGATAGTGGAAGGGGTTGCTGCCCATGGGCGGAACTGGATGAGCTTTGGTTGGAAGATCCATCCAACCCAAACCTTTCTATGGTTCTGTGGCCATGGCACAGCATGGCTGTGGCAGTAGGGGTTGTCCAGGTCTCACTGGACCAGTGGCCTCACCACTGGCTCAGCTGCAGTGCTTTGTGTGGAGGAATAAGGGGATTTCTGCTAGCATCAGGATCGGTCAGTGCTGGATTTCTAACCACCCCTTTCTTGTGCCACTCACAGAACTGAAAACAGCACAGGCCTCCAGAAACACATATCATTAAATAACAGCTTATTCCTATTTGTGTTTACAGAATAGCTGAAAGTGGAGAGGCAGCCTGAGAGCAAGCTGGTGCCTCGTAGACCCAGATAGGCTCTTTGCCTGCTTTGTTATAATACTTCATTGGAACTGACACATTGATAGCCACAGTTTTTCTAGTAAGTGACCTTCATGCTGCCCATTGATTCCCAGTGGCCATCAACTCCTTGCAATTGGAATGACAGGCCAGGTTAAAGGTCAGTCCTTAAATAAAGCTTCTGGATTACTAAACACCTGAAGTTCAAATGAAAATGGAAATCCGCACCTCATTTTATGTGACATGTTACTGCTAATGACACTTTGGGATCTTAAACGGCTCCTGCTCTTTAACTCATGTGCACGTTTCACTCGATAGCCCCTTAAACCAGTTCCTTTCTCCACCACTGCTGGAGCCTCACAGGACAGGCAGCAATGAAAAGCAATTGCCCTGGGATAGATGGCTTCTGGGGAAAAGAAGCTTTCTCAGGAAAAGACATCAGAACCAATTAAAACGTTTGCCTTTCAAGCGATGGCCAGAAACAATCATTCCCTTAATTAAGATTCACAGTAAAAGGATTTTATTTACATGAGCTGTGGCATTAAAACAGTCCCACTTGTACAGTCATGGAAGTTGGATGTGTTTTGTTTGCCTGTGCACATTGGGGCAGTGCTGGACCCCTTGGGTGTGACTGCACAGCAAAAAAGAAGTGGGTTGTTGTCTCCCCATGCTTTAGAGAGCATCTGCTTCAGTCATGCCAAGCCTTGCTCCCACAGCCCCCAGCCTTGGTGATACCCAGCTCTCTGTCTTTGAGGCATCCAGAAGGCTCCCAGCACCTTCCCCTGCCCCAAGAGACCTCCCCTACCCTCAGGCTCCCTGACGGGGGTGGTCTCAAATGTACCTCTTTATCTTCTCCTCTGAATTTTTATTTATTTTCTACACCTTAACCTGAGTGAGAAACATTGTCAGAAAGGAAACTTGTCATTGTGTTTTCAGGAACATTTATACTTATTCTCCAGCTTTTTCTGAGAATACTTTGATATATTCTGCTAATTTACTTCTACGTTATTATAACATCTCCAGTTTCCAGCTGAGATTAGCATACCCTTGTGCCAGACGCAGCATGTGCTCCCTGTAAGATATAGTACCCGCCCCAAAATTCACACAGTCAAGATAATAACATGAAGGTATTTGCTGCAGGGTAGGTTCATCTTCTGCAGTGTGTCAGGCCAGTGGGTGCCAGAATCTGGTGGACACATCAGCATGCCCATACTTCTTTATCCATAGCCCCCAGAGTTTAATAAATGACCATATAATAAGTTAAGGGTATCTGACCTTCCTTGCTGGCTCTGCAGCTCACAGGCATGGTATGGCCTGCTTCCATGCTCTTGATCTCATCATCCAATGCAGGGCTGACTTGTCCAAAATATTTTCCTGGAGGGATCCCTAAATGCAAGCTGTGCCTGGAAACTGACTGAAGCCCAAACACTGCCAAGGTCTGTTCTGACAGTCCGAACTGTAGTGACCAAATTTCCATGCCTCTGTAATTTGGCTTGGAAATTTGCTTCAAACTGCACCAGGAGAGGTTTAGATTGGATATCAGGGGAGATTTCTTCACTGAAATGGCTGCCCAGCCCTGGAAAAGGCTTCCAAGGGCAGTAGTGGAGCTCCCATCCCTAGAGGGGTTTAAAACCCGTGTAGATGTGGCATCTGGGGAAAAGGGTTAGTGGGGGCCTTGGCAGGGTTGGGTTGGACTCAATAATCTCAGAGAGCTTTTCCAACCCAAGTCATTCTACAATTCTATAATACTTATAATTAAATTTCCAAATAAAATCTTATGCATGCTCAGCTGTGCTGATGTGCTAGATGATACTTTCACTGCTTTGGAATATCAGTATTGGGACAAATAGATGAGGAAGGAAGAAACAACCTTAATCCCAAAATCTCACAGATCCTCTACAGCCTCTGCTGTATACAGTTAGGTCACCTAGATAAAACTTTTTTTGGAAGGCAGGCATCTGGTCTGGAGTAGGGATGGGTATCTTTTGTTTAGAAACCAGTGCCAGAATGTCACTTAAATAATTCCACAGGTACTGACCATTCCTAATACCAGAACTCCACCAGGGGGCATTGCACAGAGCCCATGGATGTGGGATTTTGGGATATTGTTTAACGGTGAAAACTGTGGTGCTGAGTTAATGGTTGGACTTGGTGATCTTAGAGGGCGTTTCCAACCTTAATAATTCCATGATTTTGTGATCAATAGCAGAATGTGCAGCAGGCTATGGTCACTTCTTCTTCAAGGTCTGTGCTGCCTCTGCCACTGCTCTATTCGGGGCCTGTGGTCATTTTTGGAGGGTTTCTGGTGCCTGTCTGCAGCAGGAATGGTTTAATTGCTGTCCACGCTGGTGTCTGTCGCCAAGGGGCTGGGGGCTGGGTGGAGAAGGGGCCGAGTTATGCTCTTGTTTCCCAGCGTGGTGCCCACAGGCGGCAGCTGTGGGGAGAGGGAGCAGCAGCGTCAAAACCGTCCAGGTGATGAATTGTCCCTCATCCCCACCGCTGTCAGCCTGACACCACTCACCAGCACTAAATTAATCCAAACAACAGTGTGCAGCATGGATGCTGCCAGGGCTTGCTAATGCCCAGCTAATAAAGCAGGAGTAGCAGAGCCACTGAGCACAATTTTGTGAAGCGCTTTAAATGCATGTTAAAGGGCTGGGAACACTTGCACCAAAATGTGTGTTTGCTGACTATCTGCTTTAAGCATTTGTTAGTTTTGGTGGTGCCTCTTGATGTAAATCCTAGGATTTCTGGCACCACCCCCCAAATTTTTAAGGCAATAATTTAAAATGTCTAAGAAGAAAATTAACTCTATCCCAGCCCAAACCAGGACAATAACTTAAAAAATTACATAATCTCTCTAAACAACCTTTTGGTTCTATTCATTCTGTAAACAAAAAAAAGAATCTAGCTTCGCCTAGAAAAATCTAAGGAAATCTTCTGCGTAACATCGGAATAATAGAACTTGTTTCAAACGATTTTCAAAAAAATGTTTAAAACGTTTCCCCTGGCCAGGGACCTTACGCTGAATTTCAGCCAGCAGCAAATTTTTTGCAACCAGTGTTATAAATCAAAACTGTATTTCTAATGAAAGTGCTGACACAACTTTAACTGTAAAGGTACTTTCAGGCAAAACTGTAAAGAAATTGGAGCCCTACACTCAGTATTCTTGTGCCATATCCAGAACTGCATTTTTTTTTACCTTCCTCTTGAGTTCTTCTCACTATCAGAGCAATGCTGGGAATTAGTGTAATTGCCATGTAATGGGGAATGTAGACATCTGTTATACCTAGTGAAATTCTATGATATAAACAGTCTTCCTAGAAATATCAAGGAAAAAAAGGTCAATATTTTAAAAATTATTTCTCTATGAACTAACAGCTGGGTAGTTGCCCAGATCACTCAGCATCAGATTTGCTCCCTGAGTGGACAACTGAAATATTAAAAACATTAAAAAAGGAAGAGTAGCCAATATTCAAAAACTCTTCTTGGTCGAACATCTATGTAGAGCAGTCTTTTGCTCCAACATTCTTGAAATCTGGGTGAAAACTAGGTGAAACTGCAAAATGGGAACGTGATGTAATTTTGGGAAGATCAGTGGTCCCATGGAAGCCCTTTGTGCATTAAAGATTGTATAAGCACAGAGATGTTACAAAGGACATTGGGATAGATGGAACACTTGGGATATTATGGCTCTTCGAAATGGATTTCTTTAGAAATAGAATGAAAATCAGGATTCTGGTGAAAAATTGAAACCTCTGAAAAAGCTGTGGTTGGGGGACTATCAGAAGGATTCTTCTCAAAGTGACCCCGCATCAAAAGGGATCTGAAAATTCCCCTGCAACAATTTAAAATCCCTGACTCTTCCAAGGAGAAATATTTCTGAGACAATAAGGTCATTTTTAGTGAGATTCCGCAGGAACACAAGAAGGTTCTCCATTGGAAATCTGCTTGTGTTTACTGCTGTATTTCAGAGACTGTAATATATGCATGTATTATCATAAAGATTTCAGAGGCTCTTCCCAAGTATCATCAAAGGAAGGACTTTGAAATCAATTTCCCTGCCTGTTCCCCATGAATTTTGTTCAAAGTCCAGTCAAAGGGCAGGACACCATGCTTCTTGAAATCCAGAAACTGGGAAAATGCTCAGGAATATGGTTCTAAGTAGCCTGAAGACCTCATTAACCTTTCTTTGAGTGATCTGATTCAGTTGTTCCCTTTCAGAGTTTCTGGATTAAAGACACCTAAGACACAGAGGACACCTGCCAGGGCAATGCATGGCCACTTTTAAAGATACTAAACCATTTACAGGCATTAAAAGTTACTGTCTAGTTGCTGATGCTGCAGTGCAGCATCCAACAGGGAGGATGGGAGCTCTTTATTTTTGCTTTGCTCAACCACAACATGGCATTCACATTATTTTCTATGGAATGGTGGATCTGCATTTATCTTCCCAAGGCTTTGGAAAGTTATTTGAGTTAATGGTTTTATGGGACTGCTTTTGTGTAGGGTATGAACTAGAAGGGAATTTGGCTTGCTTTTCTGTTCCAGTTTCATTTCCCTAATGGTTGCAAGGATGAAAGTAGGTTTGTCCCTCTGCAATTCCAAAGTGTTTGGACTAAAACCCTGTGTTGTTCAAGGATGGGCACCCCTGAGGACCACCTTGGAGCTGTCTGAGGCCTTGTGGTAAAGACTGTGGCTCCAAATCTCAGCAGCTGAATGTGGGCAGAGCTGAAATCAGTGTCCATGTCCACTTGGGGTCCTAAATAAGAGCTGTTGGATACCTACTGGTGCTCAGTCTTTCTGTCTCTTGAAAACTATTGCTGAGTAAAATAGTGTCACTTGTCCCTTTGCTGACAGCCAACACAGTTTTAAAAGGTGTCAGTAAAATAATTCACAGAGATGTTTTTTGGAATAACTGATTTTTTGGACTCGAGTATTAAAAAGGAAGGAATGAATTTATGAGAATATAAATCCCCTCCTGTATGTTTCAGAATATTTAGTGGCTTGGAAATCATAAGTTTATAGGCCAAATGGGACATTTTAAAGGCTCTCAACCAAAACATCTTGCTTCTTTGGAAGATTTTCTAACAAAAGCAAAGGAAAAGGGGAAGTGGAGATAGCATTTCAAGCTGAAAGGTGCATGCTCTAATGGGCTGAAAGTCATCTGTTCCATGTGCTCATTTATACCCACTGTGAATCTTCTAGAGAAAAAATGAAGCTTGTTTCAAACACTGTGCCATGAGCCATTTTGATGATTTTCCAATCAGGTGACAGCACTCTACTGACTCTGAATTTCCAAAAAGTTTTGTTGACCCCAAACTACATTTCTTCACTAGTAACCCATTTTTTCTTTAAAAAGCCACACACTCAAAGTTAAAACACTTGATGTTCCTGTCTCAGTGTTTATAAATATCACCATATCTGTGATATTCTGATTAAACTCCTTATTTTGTGTTATGACGTCAGGCCAGTGAGGTAGCTTCTGAGTCGAGAGGCCTGGCACTCTTCATCCTTTGTATGTTGACCTGAAATCTTCCATCTAAAAGGCAGAGCAAGAAAGGGACATGTGGCCCCAGCATCCTCTTATGACCATGTCCAGTAACAGCAATGAATTCCAAAGCCAAAGTAGCTGATATAAGGCAGTTTTAATAGATTTTTTTTTTTTTTTTGACAAAACCTGTGTCTCTGCTGTATCTCTCTTGGTGCTTTTATAAGATCTCACAAAGACCTCCGGACTTTCCAAAATGCTGTGTCCAGGATCCTGTTCTTTGGCTTTTAGTCTGCCATCCAAACTTGTGGTTTTATTTCTGTTACATTGACAGGAAAGAAATTTTAATACAGTACTGTGTATTTACTTTATCTGCTTGTCTTTACAAATCACTCTACAATCCTGGGGTTTGGTATGAGACAGAGAGAGAGAGAGAGAGCAAGAAGTAGTATTTATAGTAAAACATGGGTAGTCAATAGCATGTGGGAAAACAACTGAATCTGAAAATGGTCCCAAAGGTAATTTGCAAATCTGCTGAAATCCCGAACAAGCTTTGATTTAACCGAAGCTTGAAATGGCTTTTATTTACTGTCTATTGTGGAATAAATGACATCTCATAAACAGGCTTTATCCATTACCACAGAATGGCGATCACTGTGTTAGGGACATTTTATCCTCTTGATATAAAACAAGATATGCTATAGTGTGTTATTACAAATAGAAAAATCAATGCTGAGACACACACCTCTGAAATTTCATTTTTGAGGAACCCCATTTTCAAAAAATGTATTCTCTAATAAAAACGTCTCCATAACCAGGGGGATTTACAAAACACTGAGCAACAAAGAACAATAACAAACAATGAATAAAGTGGCTCCATCCTGAGTCTTTTTGCTGTACATTAGTCACACACTTGCATACATTTCTGAGCGCTGAGCAAAGCTCCCACTAGGCAGGGAAGAAAACCAGCTGAATTACCTTCACTTTTAAGCGGTTTATGGAGAACACACACTGCATGCCAAGTTGTGTTGGAGAGGAAAACTTTGTGGTAAAAAGAACCTGATGCAGGGATGGAGTCATCCGTAGAAAGACTTCCCTTATTTTATCCAAGGTCTGGATCAGAAACCTAGCTAAAAGCTGGGGTTTTTTGGCTGAGACTGGTGTTGGCAGTTACTTTTCATTCACAAGTCTGATATATTTGCCCCTATTCACTGTTCATTACTTAATGCTGATTCATAAGACACTGTTTCTTTGATAAATTTTCACCTGAAAATGCCTGAAAACAGATTTTCCTCCAGTCAGTCGGTTATGAATTGTTCAGAGTGTCTGCTCCCACTGCATGTAATTGACCCCCCAAATATGATACTGTAACTGGAGTCTGACTGGATGCCTGTAAGACTAAAATTACATGAAGTAGTGAATGGCAAATAACGAACAGTGATTGCATTGATCTTCTTTTTTTTTTCCTAATGCATGATTATTTGTGTCTGGAATTTATGATTCTTCTGAGATTTTGAGACTCATCAATCAAGTGAGTGAAACGGGGAGTGAGTCTTCCCCAATACCATAGTATATGAGCTGTAAATGATTGTGAAGTGACTTCCCTGAACACTCCTGAAAATGCAGATAAATTGCTTTTGAATTATTCAGTTGCCAGAAATCAGCACCAGATAGCCACCTTTCGTGAGTCAACAGTATCCCAGGGATGTGAAGCTGAGTAAGGAAAGAGGGCCCCCTGCTCTTGCAGCAGCAGCAATCCCATGGAAATTTGCATTTCCCTCAGAAAGGGAAGACTAATTTTCAAACTTAACTGGCATTCCCACCCTTATAAATCAAGGAACAGGTACTTCCAAAAGGTGCTTTCTGGTGTTTTTTATAGCCAGGGCATTGCTCAGTATAACTTAGTTCACGTGGGTTGGTTCCTCATTTATTGCTAATAGTCTCTGTCTAAAATTATGCCATGGTGTTAATGTCCATGGAGGAGCTTATGCCATGGGTAGCTGGGTTTTCACAGACCCTGCAAAAGCAGATGTCAAAGACCAGATATATGACTCTCTCCTCCTCAGGCAGATAAGTGAATTTATTAGGATGACTTGCAAAGTACTGCGATCCTTAATGTAAGCAATCATGATGAGGTCACATTTACATTGAAAATGATCTCATAGCCCCTAGGGTTTGCCAACCAGCACTGGGAAATAATCCTTGCCTCCTGCTGTTCGAAATAGAATCATACGATTTTTGAGGCTGGAAAAGGTCCCTAAGATCATCGATTCCAGCTGTCCCCCAGCACTGCCAAGGCCAGCACTAACCCATGTCCCACTAACCCATGGGAAGTCATGAGTAGGGAAGTCATGACCAGGTGCTGCCTTGGGAAGGTGCATGAGCAGCTGGGGTGGTGATTCTGCTCTGAAACAGTCTCCACAGAGGTTTCAAGGGAAGGTGAAGAGCTCTTTAGGCTTTTTTCTCGTGCAGACAAAATGTGCTGAAGCCCAAGGACTGTCTACAATTCCCTATGGGAAACACCACCTTTGAGAAATGCATTCAAGCAGAGGTTTGCCTACTGCTGACACAAATAGGAGCATGTGGGGATGCTTTCAGGATGCCATTAAGAACATTTCCTTGGTCTAGAGAAATCCCTTCACTCTGTTTCTTTGTGCCATGTGTCATATTCTGGCCCTCCTGTGCCAAGAGTTAAAACGAGGACAACATTCTCAGTTACTTTAATGACATTATGGTCAAACCCCTAAACTCATAACTGGAAATGTAAGAAATGGAAGAAAAAAAAATATATGAGACCTGCAATGACCTTTCAAAATATGGCCAGTGTGGGGAATTACAGCTGCCCTTCCTTGTGGAAGGGGGTGAGACTTCAGGCTGAGGGTTGGAGCGATGCAAATAAATATCATGCGATTGTTAAAAAATGCTATAAATGGAATTCCTGGCCAGATCTTTGCTACTTTGATGCAGATTTAAAGGACCTTTTCATTGTTATCACTGTGAGGTTATCACTGTTGTTCATGGTTTGAGTTTCTCCAGTTCCAAGGACTGGCCTGCTGCCTGTGTTAGGGGCTGGTTAGTGACAAATGTGATTTGCAGTAACCCCTGGCCACCTCAAATCACTGCATCTGTTTGCAGCAGTTCAGGTGATATGGTGGGTACTTCAGGTCCACGAAACCAAGGCACTTCAAGTCAGTAAAGTGAGGGAAAGTATATGGAAAAATCTGATTTTTCCCTGGCTATGCCAATTTGAACCTACACAACCCAGCACAACCAGACACAGACAGTCAGCCCCATGAGGTCTCCTGTAACGTCTAAAACCTTATGGGATACACTGAGGACACAGACCAGGACTTGATAAAGCTGACTTGACAGCCTGCACTATTGCTAGTCTACAAATATTTAGCCACTTGCACGGTGATTCAGTGGAATGAACCCCTTTCATAGTGTTGGGCAGACTAACTGAGGTTTCATCTTTCCTGCAATGTGGCTCAGAAGACGCTCATCCCTCTGTATGTATCTCCTTTTGGAGCTCCTTCCAGGGGAAATAGTCTCAAAGCAAGGTGGTATGGAGGGGAATGTCAGTTGGTTCTCTCAAGTGGCAGAACAAGAGGAAACGGTCTCAGGTTGTATGAGGAAAGGTTAAGACTGGATATTAGGAAAAATTTCTTCACTGAAAGGGTGGTTGGGCTTTGGAAAAGGCTGCACAGGGCAGTGGTGGAATCCCCATCCCTGGAGGGATTTAAAAGCTGTGTGGATGTGGCACTTGGAGATGTGGGTTAGTTGGCAGGGTTGGGGAAACAGTTGCACTGGATCTTAGAAGGCTTTTCCAAACTGAATGATTCTGTGGTTCTATGAAAAACTCTTTGGTTTGTGGGCTGATGGAAGAAATAAGAAACTGTCGCATTTGTCCTCAGCTCTGCCCTTGTTTTACTCCCTCTCAGTCTGGCTCACTGTATTTCGAAGGCATTTCTTTCCATTTTATGCTCATGAACAGTCTGGGACACATTTTTGCCCAGCACTGACTCCTTTCCAGGACTCACCAGACCACGGTGAGTCCAAATGAGATGGAGATCTGTAGATTGCATTGCTTGCTGGAGATCCTCATGCATATGGATCAGGCTGCCTCGTCAGGTGGGGATGATGAGCTCTGCTCACAGAGTATTTAAGGAGCAAACACCTAATGGAAAACTTTGAAAGGCAGTCTGCTTCTAGACACAGTTCTGCTTGCACATCCAACATACAATATTGCTCTTCGTTTCTTTGTTATCACAGAGGACATTTGCATGAAAATAGGATCATTGTTTTTAATCCTGATTAATCAGTTCTTTCTACGTGTTGCTTGTTTGGAGGCTTAATGGCAGTGGAGTCCCAAGCCAGTGGCTGTGTGGGAAATAAATGGGTCAGGGATGGGAAGAGGAGGTCTGGAGAAACGTAATGGTTGAGTTTCTATTTTGCTGCCATATTGTTCAGGTAACTTGTGTTGCGGGAACACATCAGAAGGAGACAAGGAAAGAGCCTATCAAGTTTGAGTTTTTGACCTTCTGTAGGTGCCTACACAGAGGCATGATAACACATTACATACAAAAATCCCTGCTGGTTCCAAAACTTGTCTCCAGTAGTGGCCAGAACCACACCAATAAGAAAGGACATAAGAAAAAGAAGATAAGCATGTTGAGCTACTCATTGTACATTCTCTGCCTTCAGCAGCTCATGGCTCAGAACTCTCTGAGCCAGAGCTGATGTCTGTTACTAGGAACTTTATGAAGGAGGCCACAAGAGTAAAAATCTCATGTTTTTCTGCAATACCTTTGTGGACTATAAGAAACAGTTTGTATCAAGGAGTTTCCCAGAGGATTTCCGTGGGGCATTGGGAATCAGTGCTGGGTTGGGTGGAGAAGATGGCTTTTTTCTGTAACTGGTCTTCTCCTCCAAGAAAGGTCTTTATTAAAGATATCAGACTTACCAGATACAGAAAGCAGACAAATCAAGTATCGCATGTTAAAAGAAGATTCAGATCACTGTGGCCTTGGCAAGATTGTGGATTTGGCTTTGGTCTAAACAGGGCAGCATCTACCTCAAAACAAGTTGAAACAGCAAATCCAAGTCACCCCTTGTGTCAGTTTTGTGTTTAAACTTAGTAAAAGTTTTGAGCAAAGACTCTTCATGGGTCTTACAGGACAGGCTTGTCTCAAGACATGCAAAATCCTTCTATGGGTGAAAACATGGTCAGACCTCCGGGAATATTCCAGAAGTATTGTTCCTCTTCCTCATTGGGTCAGAACGTGAGGAAGAGTGAGCCGTAGCCATGAGACCCTTGTGGTCAAGGAATATATGCAGAATTCCTTGGAGATAAAGATGTGAGGGACAACAGCATTTAATTACAGACTCTAAGGTCTCATCCTAGCATACGGAAAGCCACTAATATGAAGGTCATATTTAGAATTTTACTGTGAAACATTAAGTTTTCGGCTTGCAAATTAGGATGTGACATGAGATTGCTTTGTACTTTATTTACGACATGCTGTTAACCTCAGTGCCTACCCACACTGCAGGAAAGTGTTTTGCTGCAAAACATTGAGTTCCTACTCAGAAACAGGTCATTAGACTTCAGAGTTAACACTCATTTGAGATAACTGGTGTGGGGGGCTGGAGAGGTGCAGTTTCCACACTGCTTCATAGATGCAGCTTCAGAGTTTTTAGGATTTTTTTTCACTATTTTCACAGATCATTGCATACATCAGATGACTCTTCCAGGAGTGGAGTGATTAAGATGAGTGTCCTGTCCAGTCTCCTAGCTAGCTGTGATCCAACTTGGCATCATGAGCCAGAGGTCACAAAGGCACCTCCTCCAAATACAATATTAATCAGAAGAACATTGTTTCAGTACAATATGATGTGTTATATTGCAGTTATGGGTAAGCCAAGGGCAAGGCAACTCTGCTTTTTGACAGTTCATGAGGAAGAGGATGAGTAGGAACTGATGTCTGTCCTGTTACACTGCCAAAACTGTTCATCCTACCTGGGGCACCATCTAATGACATGCCTGAATGGTTATAAATACTAATTAACTGATGAAACATGCTTGCAACTTCCTTCAGTAAGAATCTATGGTAAGCTTAGTGTCCAGTCAGTTTTGTCAGGAAGAGAAATGAGAGATATTTCGTTTCATCACCAACTGCCTCAGCTGGTCTCACCTTTAATGCAGTGGTGACAAGTGTCTTTCCCATTGCCTGTCTGCAGTTACACAGCTCACTTTTTTAAAGCTGTTTACCACAGAAAAATGTTTAAGTAGGATTCAGATATCCCTCGGCAAAGAGAAAGAGGAAAGGAAAAGATGAAGGAAAAAAAAAAGCCTTTCAAAATATAAAACAGAAGTTGCTGCAGGCAAAGATGCCTTTGAGCGGTCTCAAGCTAAGACTTTCCATTTCCATGTAAAAATGTCTGTCGAAAGGGCAAGCTACATTTACAATGAGCAAAGTTTTATAGCTTACACAGGCATGAGCACCTGCTAGGAATATGGGAAAAGATTCAATTTACCTTTGGGTTGCAATGCTCAGATTCCCATTTAAAAGTCTAAGACCCCTGATTATTTATTGATGTCTTTCTCTTCATAGCTGTCTGCATCTTCACTGGCTTGCAAGATGCAACAGTGTGGCCTAAAGGACTTTTTGAATTAAGTTCTTTCAAGTCAGTTTTCCCCTTCTGGCATTTAGCCAATGATGCTGAAGTTTGACAGGTCTCCTCTGTATTCGGGGTGGGGGTGATATATTTATATATTTGTTAGCCAACAGTCAAATTAACTGTGCCTGAGCTGTTCTTAAACAGTAGGTTATGACGGGGTTACTGAATTTTCTGCTTTTTTATTTACAGGAGGAAGGGAAGGCAGCATCAGTGGGAGTAATATTCTAAAGCAACCCACATTTTTACAGTGAATATGCTTCTAGTTCCCATAAGGCAGTGGCAGACAAAATTTAACAGCAAAATCTCTATCCACATTCCCTTCCCCTCTCTCAGAAAGCATGAAAGTGGCAGCTTGTACATTTTCTTTAACTTACAGGAGGCAAAGAGACTTTTACTGAAGACATCTGAAAAGACATTACAAGGCACCTCTGGCAATGAAATGAGTATTTTCTTATTTCAGCAAGGAGAATAGAAACTCTGGCTCTTCTTTTTTCACAATAATAAGAGTCATAGTAAAAGAAAAAAAAAAAACAAATCGGTCTTGCAATTAATTTTGATACTTGTAGCACCCTGGAAAATCAAACCTGTTGTGCTAGGTAAAAGCAGAGGAGCAAACACTGACTCAAGGGGTAGTTTATTTGCTTATTTTAGTTTTCTAAGAAAAAAGAAAAAGCAGTAGTAAAGGGAATCTCATACTGGCATACTGGTCACAGAGCAAGCACGTGTGCTCCACTTTCCAGCATCTACTGTCAGTTAAAAAAGGTGATATTAACAACGCTAAACTACTAGAAACAGAGTTTGAGTGGAAAATGACACATGTGGGCTGGACCCAACTCAGCAAGTCAACCCAGGGAGAGAATCATTACGGGATTGCATGTACCAAAATAGGGCTTTTATTAAGAAGCTAGAGCAGAGAGTGGCATGGTCTTCTCCAGCCATAAAATATGATCATCCTCCAAGGCCAGAGGACGAAGCTCTTGTGGTGGCTGCCAGGAGCTGCTGAGGACATGCACTCAGCTGGAGATGGGTCCCCCTCCTTCTAACACTGCCCTTTCCTGGCAGAGGGGACACACTGGAGCCCTCCAGACATTAAGGCCTTCAGTGACCTTCAGGCAAGGGAAGAAATCCTCAGCCATGAAGCTTCAAAACTGAGAACTGCAGAGGATTTGGACAAGTGGAGGTCTGGAGGTGCCCAGGCCTGAGCACAGGGAGAGGCCCATCTCAAAACGAGGAATGGGCTGGAACTGTCGGCATTAATCACAGGCTCCAAGGGCTTTTTTTTCTAGGACTCACCTCACTCAAATTTCTCTGCCCTGGGCTGACTGCCTTAAATGCCCTTTTAGTCAGTGGAAAGAGGGCCTCGGGGAACGACTCTTACCTATCTTGGACATCCTGAGGGAGTGAATCGCAGCTGTACAGTGACTGTCCTTCCCTCAACTAAAGACAGTTTGTGGTAACTGCTCAGGGTTCTCGTGCTCCTGAAGTTACAGCAGTGAACCTCTCCACCAGAAAGTGGCTGAAGAGGGCTGCGAGCCAGTCCCTTGCACGTGCATCTTCCTCCTTGCTAAGGTAAAACCTCTCCAGCTCTGCTCCATGTAATCCTTTTTGCAGCAGCAAGCAGACCACAGAGGTTTTGATCAAGCTGTAGTGGAGATGTGCTTGGATTTTCCATGGGAAAAGACATCTCTGGAGTTAAAAGATTTCAGCTGAGTTCTCTGGGGGGTCTTGCTCAACTGTGAGCATCCAGCATGTCTAGGACTTTCTGAATTGTAGAATCCCAGAACAGTGTGGGTTGGAAGGGACATAAAGTTCATCTCATCCAATCCCTGCCACAGGCAGGGACACCTTCCACTAGACCAGGTTGCTCAGAGCTCCATCCAGTCTGGCCTCGGACATGGACACTGTTGAAAGTGATTGAATATTGCTGCCAAAGCTGACAAATAACATTCCAGCACAGGATATTTATGATCCTGATTGTGAGATTAAGTAACTGTCCAATCCATTTTTCAGCACTCTCACAATTACAAAATAAGTGAAGAAATAATAGTTATCACAGTAAAATTGATTGTCAGCATGCACACCATTATGGTAAGTCACAGTCCAGGAAAGGTAGCAGACTATTGTTGTAATTTGTTACTTGGTGAAAATGGGAATTTCTAGGAGGGGATTGGTGTCTTCTCAAGGGCTCATGGGACTCTGTGGGTGGCACAAATGCAGGATAAGAAGTTTACCCTGGTGATCTTCTGGTCTGATCTCTGGATCACAGAGATCTGTACATGGTTTCTGTGCATGTCCAAGACCAAGGACTTTGGAGCAGCTGTCCCAGTGGCACCAGGAGAGGCAGATGTGCAACACGTTGCAGTAACATGAATCTGTGTCTCCAGAAGTGATTTTCAAAGGAGGTTTTTACATATGTGATGGATCCCAGACCCCTCCAATGCCACTCGGCTCCTTTCTTCCCTGGGTGGGAGTTAATAGGTACATGCATTAATGTAATGACCTCTTTATTGACACGCTTTCATTTCACTTCTCTTTAACCACCACAAGAGTAAAACCCAGAAGAACTGTTCAGAGAAGAGTGACTACATTTATAAAAGTAAAACAAATACCATTACATGGAGTGCACTAAACCCACGTAATTGGTAAAATGATGTCATGGACACTCTATTATTAATAGGTGCACACACAACTTAGGTCGTTCTCCTACAGATCATTTCAAAGAGGTGTTCACAATCTGAGCTGAATCTGAATGTCCTTCTATTCCTCGTAAGACATTTATATTTCAGATATGTCTGTATCTAAACACACATTTCACTTGAAAATAGGTCTCGGAACTGACTGTAAGGGTCTCCTCTTTATGTATACATTAAAACCACATTAATGCATCTCAGTTATGAGAAGGGCAATTGTTCATATCATAAAAGTGGGCTCTGAAAAAAAACTGAAGCCCCCACCTGATTTGAAGAATGCATATATGTCAGGGGTTTATGGAAGACATCCCTCAGTGCATTGCTGAAGCACAGACTTAACTATTGACTGCATGAAATATTTTGTGGTCAGGGATTTTTTTGGTGGGTATTTTTCCTGGATGACTTCTTACTCATATTCAAAATCCAGCTGTGCCAAGCAGGAGAAATGAGGGAAATCTGGTGTTAGAGAGCATGTGATTCAGCTGGATTTTGGCTGCATTGTTTTCTCTGAATGAAAGCACCAGGTTTATTCACCAGATTAAAAATCCTTAAACGGTTCCATTTTTCTGCCCTCGTGATCATTGCTATTGATTACTGTGTGTTCTTGAGTCTATTTTGTGCAGCCCTTGTTTAATATTTAAGAGACATAAGGAGCAGTGTGTTGTAATATTTAAGAGGTTAACTTATTGCAGAGAGATAAAGAAAAGGCACTGCTCCAAATGAGGTGGAAATTTGGTCCATTTTATTGATGTGCTGCAATATACATTTAGGCATATACACTGCATTGTAATATAGATTCTTTTTTTTTTTTAACGTGGTAGAATACTGGTTATATCTGAAGCCTTTTATCTTTAACAGAGGCAGTGCCAAGGTGCTCAGCACCTGCTTGAGGATGTGGTGGCAATCAGACAGTGTATGTCAGCCTGCATGTTCCTCTGTGTGGGTCACAGACACATCATGTTGCGTTACAGGTACCAGACTGTTCATGGTTATGTGTCTAACTCAGGGTCTGGGGTGAAAGATTAGCAGAAATCTGGTTTGGCAACAAACAACGTGTCCTGCTTTGGCACTGACTGCGCAACAGTTTGTCTTGCACCACCTTAACCTGCCTACGCAGGTCAGACAACTGTATCTGCCAACAGGTACTTTTATTTCATGGCTGCTTAAGATTCAAATACCTTTAAAAGAGGTGCCAGAGCTGAAGGGCTGATGTTGATGCTCAGAACAGCAGATTTTTTCTGTGTTAATTCAGGATCCATGAATGTGAGTCTTTGCAAGGCTATGGAAATGCTTAGGCATAGAATCATGAAATCATAGAATGGTTTGGGTTGGAAAGGACATCTTCCACTGTCTCACGTTGCTCCAAGCCCCATCCAGTCTGGCCTTAGACACTGCCAGGGATCCAGGGGCAGCCACAGCTGCTCTGGGCACCCTGGGCCAGGGCCTGCCCACCCTCCCAGACAGCAATTCCTTCCCAATATCCCATCCAGCCCTGCCCTCTGGCACTGGGAAGCCATTCCCTGTGTCCTGGCCCTCCATGCCTTGTCCCCAGTCCCTGTGCAGCTCTCCTGGAGCCCCTTGAGGCCCTGCCAGGGGCTCTGAGCTCTCCCTGGAGCCTTCTCTTGTGCAGCTGAACACCCCCAGCTGTCCCAGGCTGGCTGCAGAGCAGAGGGGCTCCAGCCCTGGAGCATCTCGGTGGCCTCCTCTGGACTGGCTGCAGCAGCTCCAGGTCCTTGTGCTGTTGTTCCCCAGGGCTGGGGCAGCTCTGCAGGTGGGGTCTCACCTGAGCGGGGCAGAGGGGCAGCCCAGGGCACGGGGGATTCAGGGAGCCAGAGCACATTACCAAGATGTGAGAAATGAGACAACTCTTAAAAAGATTAATTTATTGAAAACAGAAAAATTGAAAAATTACAGAAATTAAAAAAAATATAAAAATTTGGGATCCTATGGCTCGGTAGATGGTATGCCCCAGGAGCGCAGGGATGTGAGATCTTCTGGCTGAGACAGCACTAGACCTCAGGCAGAGAAAAAGAACTTGCAGTGCTGGGCTGACTTTAAAAAATTACTAAAAGCCCCTTAAAAGGGGTAAGGCTTTTAATGCCCCAGCACTGACGTCTCCCACAGCTAGTCAGGAGAGAGCAAGAGGGGAAGAGAGACCCCGCCTCATGGCTTTGTCCTTTTTATAGTTTTTGCTCCGCCCATAGCCTGCCCACAGCCCACCCCTTCGGTCCAAAGCGATTGGTGCTTTCTCTTTGATGGATCATCTCCATCCACCAATGGCTCATTGTTGTCGGGGGAGGGGGGGGTGGTATTGGTGGAGATAAGGGAATACAATGCCTTCATTAAAATTCAGGTGTTCAGGTTGCCATGGAGCTTGCCTGCAGAGTAATGGCTTTGTGGCTAAAAGTAGCTGCTGACTATTAAGACTGGGTGGGGTTTTGGCTTAGGAATCAGAATGCAAGTCCAACACATCTCAAAACCTTGTAAAAGTATACAGTAAACACAGGAAAGGTAACTCTTATGGTGTATAGGTGGTTTGAAGTTTGAGAAGGGGCAAGTTTGTGATTTTTAACTGGGAAAATTTTAACTGGGAAGGGTGCAACTCTCTTAATAAATTACTTTAAACAAATGAAAACACTGATAATGGAACTGGATTTTTGTACCTGGGCTGATGGGTTAATTGTTACATTCAATTTAAAAATAATTAACTCAAAATTAATTAATTAAAGCACTTAATATGCAAAGACCAAGCACAAATAGGGATTTCATGTATGACACAAGACCTGTTGATCTTCTTTTCCACCAGAATCCTCAAGGCATGGGAGAAGAGAATTTGATGTATCAGCTGGTGTCTATAGGCCTGCAGCATCTGTTTGTGTATACAAAGGTTTAGTACAGACATGGCAAATGGTACTTGATGTTTTCAGCATATTTTAGATGCAGCGGGGTTTAGCTGTCCCTCTGTCTCATGCCCTCTGTCACTGGACTGGGGGAGCTGACTGGTTCATTTATTCATGTTACTCCTTGGGAATTTACGGAAAGTGATGACTGCCACTTGACAGAAAAGGAACCAAGTAGCTTGAGGACAGATTTTAAATAGTGTTTAAGAGACTTGCTTAGTTTTCCACTGAACTCAGAGGTAATTAGGCACCTCAGATTTAAGAAATCTAGTCCTTGGTAGCTTGAGTGAGGTATGCTTTAATGCTGGGAACTAAACTTCTATTTCCCATGGCTAAAGCAGGCGCTTCAACCGTAGGATTGGCTGTTCTGTTCCTCGACTGTGCTGTGTAGGAGTAAACTACAGATTTTAATGAGATTTTGCCCTTTTTTGGGACTGGAGTATGTTAAACATCAATAGAAATGAGCAGGTGTCCTGCTCCAGTACCACTGGACACCATCTCTCACAGCTGGTCAATAAACACTCTTTACCTCATATTTTTCCTGGCAAAACATTGTCCGTAAGACTCACAGGTTGCTGTGGAGTGATGTCAGGTAATTAGTATGTGATAAAGCGCAATTAATGTCTAACTGTAGTCAAGTTTATAATATGAAATTGTGTTGCTTAGGCTAAGGGCCATAAATAAAGATTCTAAAATGATCAGAAATAGAAATAATAAAGGTGAGTCATCTTCTTGAGATTGCAATAAACCAACAGTCTTTACAAATGTTCTTGTAGGGAAGGACCTATGGGTTGCTATAAGGTTGTACACCATGGGGTGCATCAAATTCCGGGGAAAGTGGCAGAGAAGAATAAAGATATGTAGAGATTTTTCACTAAGGGATCTGATCTGTGGGGTGAAGTTTGCAGTTCTGCAATCATAGTCACTGCAGTCAGCAGTGACTGGTTCCTACAGCGGGTATTGATTGGAGGTGTTGGGGGCAGCTGAAGAAGGAGGTGGCCCTGGAGAGACCTCACGACATCCCAGGTCAGAATCTGTCGTTATATGCAACGCCCAGGGATGTTGCACGAATCCAGGCAAGGAGTGGCAGGTGGGAAATCGCTCTGGGGGCTTTTCAAGTCCCCAAACCACCTCCTGCTCCTCCCCAGGCAAATCACCGCAGTCCTCTCAGGGGGCGGTGCGGTGGGTGCAATCAGACTCAGTGTCATCCAAGGATAGCTGGTGTCCCACGGGAGCAGAAGAGATTTGCAGTTAGATAGATCCATGCCTGGTGAGTTATAGCCACTCCTCGTGGCTGCAGGATCACTGGTGAGACAAAAAGTCCATCTCTTGGAACGCTGTGCCTGTAGTGCCACACCTTCCTTCCACGGGCAATGCCAGCCAGGATAGCTGTTGTGGTGATGTGCTGATGCATCCGTGGTGTGTATGGGGTTATGTAAATGCTCCCCTTTGCTGGACTTGACCCACACAATCCAGGGCAGTGGAGAATTCCAGCTATTTTTCCTCCAATCGAGCCCCAATATGGATTGTGTCATTCCCACTCCTAAGCAAGGCTTGGGGTAGGTTTGGTGCCTCGAGTTGTTTCCTCCCTCTCCCACAGATGAAAAAAACCACTGGAGCACTTTAATGAAACAGTTTGTCCTTATTGAGTTGAAAATAGAAATGCACCTCTCCCCTGTTGGAGACGTAACCGGAATGGCACGAGGCTGGTGAGTTTTATTATCTTGGTCTCAGCTTAAAATACTAAGAGGCGCTTCTTTAAGAAAGTTTAAGAGAAGTTCTATAAACCATGTCTATATATAATCCCTTTTGTAAGCATCTAGGAAACTGCAGGACGGAAAGGTTGCCTGCCAGACCTCAGAAAGCAAATACTAATTCAGCAGTCTAGTCACTCTGTCAAACATTTAGTGTATCAGGGTTGATTGTTCCCTGGTAGGTATAGCTCTGGTATATCCGCCAGGCCTTTTGTCATGTTAACTGCAACCGATCAATGGATTGAGGTCAGGACTTCTGATGTAGGTGCAAGCTTAGAGGGAAAAAAGTCTCAAAGATTCATTTTTTCTCGTCTGGTAGCACTCCGGTCACTTATTTTTTCTCAGTTAGCCTCTGCTGCTCTAAAGTGGATATTGATCAGTGCTTTAATGCAAACCTGTCAAATTAATTTTGCAGAGCTGGGATATGACTGGCCTAAAATTGCTTCTACATCTGTTCTCTGCAGCAAGCCTATGAATTTTAATCATGACCAGAATGGGCTGTTGGCTTTTTTTGTTAGAAACTTGAATAGGAAAGGTTTAAACTGTAAATGCCATGAAATGATGCTGTTTTGTTCTTTTCAGAAACTCATGTGGCTGAGGTCAAAGAAATTATTATGTCTGTGCATTCTTGTCAGATGCTTGGGGAGCTGTGCAGGGTTTTCTTCTTTTGCAAAGCAAAGCAAAGGTATGTAGTGAGCTTGTTAAACATTCCCAGGCCAATGAGGGAACAGCAGGCTTCGTGTCTCCTGCAATGCCAGATACATTAGTATTAATATACAATTTCTTCTCCAGCCCCCACTCTATGATCTGATTATTCCTGATAACTTTATCTCACAGGATGGAGAGGGACACAAACTGGGAGAACAGCATTTATTTCTTTAGTACAAATTAAAAATAAATAAATTCAGAGCATCCCACACACACTATTACAAGGTGAGTGTGGCTGTCCCTGGAGTAGCAACCTTGTGGACTGGGGCAAATGCAGATGGTTACAGAGGTTTATCTTCATCACGCAAAACAGGAGATTCTTCTTCTCTTCATCAGTTGAGACAGAGTGTACAGGGCTCTGTTGTGATGTCAACATCATGCAAAGTAAATAATGAATTTTAAGCTTTGCTCTGCACAGACGAGACTTGTTCATAGGAAAAAAAAAAAAAAAAAAAAGACATGTCAAGTTTAATCTGCTCTGGAAAACCTGCAACGAGGCAGGACTCATCCTTCACAGCCCAAACGGTGACATTGACCATAACAGTTTGATTTTGTGCTGGCTCTTTCTCCAGGTAATTTGAAAGCATTCAGAGTATTAATTATTAAGTGCTGCTTGATCCCTGAGAGGTGGTGGAGGATTTGAAACTGATTTTGGCACTGGAAAAGCCGACACTTGAGGTGGGAGTTGGAGCAAACCCACTTCCTGTGGTGCTGGAGCAGCCTGGGAGTGCTCCCAAGGGCAGGTCCTGGGTCTGAGTTGAAGGAATAGGATCAGCTGGCTCATGTCTGAGACCTTACACCTCTCCAGCTATTTCAGAAGACAATTTATAACTACTGCCAGCAGTGTCAGCCAACAAAAAGATCTATGCTTTTCCCTGGTGAAATAACTGGCAAAACCCGTATTAGCTACAGCAGTGCAGGACTAGAGTGGAAGGGCTGGTCTGGGGAAATCCTGGCTTGGTCTCCTGCCCCATCCAGCTGTTCCCTGGCATCCACCTGTGCCTGAAACCTTGCAGCTTGTAGAGGTTTGATGGTGGCCAAGTCCTCCACTGATGGCAGTTTCCAGGAAGGATGGTTGTATGAAGGCTGTCATCTGTTGGGGACAATTATGCTGCTCCTGTGCCTTTAGAGTTTATTTAAGGAAATCACTGTATTTTATCTGCACCTTTGCAATGCTCCAGAGCTTCAGCCAGACCCAGGGCTCAAACAGGGATCTCTGAAGAGCAAGGCTGATGGTGGGAAAAGGGAAAGACCTTTGGCATGTCCATCTGAAAGTATTTATGAACAGTCTGTGGCAACGTGTCCTGGTATACGAGCACAGTGGGAAATCAACCAGACCCAACAAATCTCATTGCTGCCAAAACCACACCATTTTTGATGTCTAGAAGCTATTTCTTCCTGTTGGTTGGCATGTCTCTGCAATTCTTTGCCGGTGGCCATGGGACACACCTGGAGTCCAGAGATGGAGGTTGTGACTCAGCCACAACCAGGTTTTACCTCCAGAGAGGTTTTACCTCCAGAGATGTTTGTCATCTCCTACCCCTGTGGTACAGACAGGAAACCAAGACCTTTGCTGCTTGCCAACATGCTTGGAACTGAAGGATTAGGTGAGTTGGGTGGGCAGGCTGTACCCCATGAGGTTGTCAGGGAGGACAAGTAGAATGGTCCCCCTTGGTGTTATTAAAGAAATTAATAGTACCACTAATTCTGCAGAGGAGGATATTCCATTTCAGACCAAATGCAATTAGGTTTAGATGGTGTCTGTCGTAATATTAACTCCACAAGGACAAAACAATGAGTTCACGTGCACTGATTTATAAAATACTTTTTTTTTTTTTTTTTTGCAATTTTTCACTGTGAGGGTGGTGGGGCCCTGGCACAGGGTGCCCAGAGCAGCTGTGGCTGCCACTGATCCCTGGCAGTGTCCAAGGCCAGGTTGGATGGAGCTTGGAGCAACCTGGGATAGTGGAAGGTGTCCCTGCCCATGGCCCAGGGAGGAATGAAAAGGGCTATAAGGTCCTTTCCAACCCAAACCATCCTGTGGTTCTGTGATTCTATGCTGGAACCTGAGCTGTGACAAATACCAGTGCTGCTTCCCAGCTATGTGACTCACATGAAACACCTAAGTGTTTGTTGCATTAGCTTTGACTTAAAGTCTAGTTTGGAAATATCTAGAGGTGAACCCTCACTAAGCCACAGGGATGAAAAGGTGGATGGGAGATGCTAAGGGTCTCCTGCAACTCACTGGAGGATCCATCTTACTGGGGAGTCTGTAGGGAAAACCAACTGCTTTGAATGGTGCAAACAGCTTTTTGTACATCAAAGGGAAAGATTAAAGGCTGTGATGATGTTCTGGTTCCTGCAATGTCTGTGGTAAATTTCCCATGAGCTTCCCAGGTGGTAAAATTTCAACCCTAGCCTGCAACTTGTTAAAACTAGAGACCATGACTCACTGTCCATCTTGCATCTTCCCTGGCTGCTTGAGAAAATTTGAACAAATAATGGGCTTAGGGTTGTTGGTAGGTATAAATATCAGAGAAATTTCTGTTCAGGTCAAACCCAAGGAAATTTTTTCCTAGTTGTTTTGATTAAATGGAAGAAAATAAATATTTTAGGTCAAGTCAAGATAGAATATTTTAGTTAACACACAATGAGTTGTTTATTTCAGAAGATATTTAATATCTATGAAATCTTCAGGGTTTTCTTAAGAGACTAAAACTGTGTTTTTAAAATGAAAAATGAAATATGAAAAATGAAATAGCTTTTCCAAATAGATTGTTTGGGCTGTTTTTTATTTTGTCTGTATGTGTGGTGCAGTTTTTCCTGACATCATGAATAATTTTGGACCTTTCAGTAAAATTTTTTTTTGTCAACTATGTCTGCTCCAGCTATAGATTTGACTTATTTCCAAGCAGCAAAGGTTCATTTTTTCAGTCCTGGAAGATGAAACTTTGTTCTTCTGGCAGCTTCAACAAGGGAAGTCTTTAAAAAGGCAGTTGGTGGGAATTGCTTAATTTTTTTGTTTGTTTGTTTGTTTGTTTGATCTCAGAGAAGTCTGATGGAATTTACTCTAACAAAGGATTCAACAGATTTCTTTTGGGAAAGGGATTTGCAATTCTGTAATGATACACGTTTTTAAAGCCCTCTGCCCTTGACTTGTATCTTTAGCCCCCACTTTTGCAGAGCTCTGTGGTTTCTACTGCTTGGCTACATATTGACCCTTGGAAATTCCCTGTTGCTTCAGTCAAACACCACACCTGCAGAGCCTGAACATTATGATATTATCTGAAGACAAAAAGGCAGAGAGCTTTTGCCCAGACTGACAGATGCCAGAAATTATTTGACCACCCACAGGTGCCAGGCTACTCCAGAGGAGAGAATGGTTGTGTTGGAGAAAGAAATGGAGTGGATAGAAGATGTCATTGTGAGCCCTCAAAGCTGATCTTAAACTACCAGAGTTAAGGGAAACACCATAGATAACCTTATGTTTCTGCTTAAAAGTCATTGCCTTTCGCTGTAGGATAGGGAAAATGTTAGAGAAGCAGAGGCTGCTTCCCAGTGAGAAGTGACTTTCCTGTAGCTGGAGCAGACTTTAAGAGAAACTGCAAATTATTTCTTCAGTAAGAGCCCTGTTCTGTCCCATAGATAAAAAGAAAAATGTGTGAAGCTCTCTGCATGCAAGCACAAAGTTAGCCATTGCCCTTCAAAGCACAGTGATTCCACCAAGTCACAGCACTCCAAAACGCAGCAGAGCCACTACTGCTCGTGCTGCTCCGTCGGTGGCACGCAGCACCCAGAGTGGCACTGATGGATTTGGCTTCTTAGGGGCCAGATCCACATATTAATTGGCACTGGGGTGGCACTGGAGGCTGTCAGTAGTCCCAGCTACCAGCTCGAAGGATATAATTGTATTATAAACGCCACGTGTGAGGGTGATGGATACGCGCATCTCTGCAGCCTGACTGCTGGGATGTGTGGGGAAAAGCATCCTCTAATTCCCACCAAGAGGGTCTCTTGTACTGAACAGCCTCTCTTAAATCAGAGTGTTCAATCCTGCTGAAGGTGGGTGCAGGGAGGGGAGAGCTGGAAGAAACAAAGTAAGACGATAAAAAAAATCAATAGTGCTTCCCTATAAAAGAGACTGAGATTTGCAGAATTCACTTCCACTTGACGTCAGAGGTGCCAATTTGGCAAATTCATTTAAGGCCAAATTGAAAACTCAGCTGATAGTCTGGGTTGCTGGACTGCAGCAGTGTCCATTTGTGGGGCTGTGGTCCTTACTGCATGTAGAGTACTTTGAAGCATGTGTACTGTGAGTGTCACAGAGGGCAGCGCCAGCTTCCACCTGGTGTCATGGTGCTCAGCACCCCCCTGCCATGTCCTCTCTCGTACAGGGGACTGCTGATCATGCCACATACACAGCCATGCTCCTGCTGACCTTGGTTTCTCCACACCTGAAGACCAGTGTTGGCCCATGTCCTGCAATTCATCCTTTTGGAAAGAGGTGGGTGGTGACCATGCTGGACCTCGTGTCCAGGAGAAACTCCAGGGGAGTGGTCTTTGTGCTCTTGGAAGAGTCTGTAAGCCCTGCCCAGGTGGTTGTTTACCAAAGAGGGTCACAGAACTGTAGCCTGGGCCATTGGGGTTTCCAGTCATTAGCCCTCAATAACGCCCTTGTCTGCTGGGGGAGAGACAGATGTGAGGAGACACAAGGACCCATCAATCCTACAATACATTCAGGGTCTCTGCATTTCATGTCCTCTAAAGCAAAACTCCTGAAGGTCTAAGGCCATATGAGGTCAGATCTGTGGACACGAATTTCCATTGCCCTGCAGAGGGCAAAGGGTGTGTGAAAAGTTACTGAATCACTATGGTTCTGTTTAACTTGGGGTAATTATTTGCAATATGTAGTTTTGCTATCAAAAATTTCAAACAAAAAAAAAAATCAATTTATTGCGTAAATTCCACCACATTACTTGAGTCAAAATTTTTACTCATGGGTATTTATAGTTAGGGTTCTAGAAATCCACTTAAAAGAAAATGACCTGGTTAATAGTTTTTGATCTTTGTGAGTCCCTTCCAACTCAGGATATTCTGTGATTCTAACCCTTTCCCCTAAAATGGAAAATTCCAGGCTCCTTCAACACTCCCTCTAATGCACACCACATACTCCTTATTCAGCCATGTGTGTTTTGAACACAAATTTGGAGCTTCATGCTCTTCCCATATGACAAGATCTTCTCCAGTAGCACATCAGAGGTGTGTGTCACCACCCCACACTGAATTACTAATCCTTACTTCTGTTTTCATAGCATTTGTATTAGAGATTATTCAGGTAGTTCATTAAATATTCATAATCTTCCAGTTCTTTCTCTCTTCATATATGAAAAAAGAAAGTTATTAATGACTTAGTTGAATAGGAAGAACAAATTTCTTTGTTCTTTGAATGTGTCTGTCAGATGCCACAAGAAAAGAAGTTTCAGGATCATGCTATGTGCAGAGCCAGCCAGCACAAGGATCCACTGTGTGGATCCTTTGTAGCAGCATGTGGTTATTGTGGTCTGGTATCAGGTGCACTCGTAGTCATGGTATTAATGTGGTGCTGGTCTATGACCCATCATTATACAGCTAATGACCCTGCTGCAGAATGGGATTTGTTCTTTGTGACCTGGGGAAAATGAAGGAAAGTAGTGAGGAATTCCTAAGTATTTTTTTCTTCTAGGAAAATAGAGCATTTTTAATAAAGTTTCTCCTTGTGGCCCTGCAGGGAAGAAGTTGAAGAATTTTTAGTCTCCTCAGAAGAAGACAGAAGAATTTTCAGTCTCCTCAGCTGCACTTTCCCACAGGATTATCAAATGCTGATTAAGAAATCCCAGAAACTCTGACTACTGGTGCCAAAATGAGATTCAAAGATTGAAAAAAGCAAGGAGTTGGCTTGCATAGAATTAGAATTTCATAGAATTATTTAGGTTGGAAAAGATCTTTAAGATTGAGTCCAACCACCCCTGGCACAGGCAAGGCCACCACTGCCCCATGTCCCCAGGTGCCACAGCCACACAGCTTTTAAATCCCTCCAGGGGTGGGGACTCCACCACTGCCCTGGGCAGCTGCGCCAGGATCATGTTCAGATCACACTTTTCTCTCTAAGGAGAGAAAGTCTTTGAGGGGTTTCACCTCTCAGGTTGAGTGTGTATAAAAAAACCAAATGAAGCCTCAAGCACAGGTTGTTTATTTATACTTCTTAAATGCAGTAGAAGTCCTTAAAAGTAGAAAGCCTCTCCCTGAGTCAAGGACTGTCTGCCCTAACATGTACAGTGCACAGAAAAACACCAAAGTAGCTTGGAGAGGAGTCTGCAGACCTCAGCTCTCCAGCACAATGCTAGAGGGAAGTTTTGTCTGGGACTTGATGGGGAGCACGTGGGGTTGGGACTTGTTAAAGTTTGGGAGGTATGATTGATGTTTGTCCTGCACAGTTTGGTGTCTCCTCAAAATCCTTTTTCTTCCGCACTAGGGCTTTTAACTACAGGGACAGAAGTCTCAGTAGGAGGGCAAGAAAGAGCTTGAATCTGCTCTTTGATATCCTGACATCACACAGAAAATCTCTTTTATTCCTGAAGACAAAGCCACCTTCTTCAGAATATTCACTGCTGAGATGGTATTTAACCAGCTCCAAATGGACATGGCTTTGGATGTAAATGTCTCTGAGACTGCAAAGGGGAGGCTTAGGGGCAAATGACCACCTTAAGACCAGGTAAAATCTCTGCCAGGTCTGAAAAGAGCTCACTTTGGCTCATGTGGCTTAGTTGTCATGATGTTGAGACTGAATCTCAATTTGACCTCATGAAATTGAATATTCACTTTAGCCTAGATTTGCAAAGCTGTTTGTTAATGCGCACATACAAGGCTGTTTTCTCCAGGGTTTTAAAGAAAAAACTCATTTCAATGTAAAATTCACAGGATCAAATTGAAATTTATTTTGAGGAGGTTAACATTACTGATTTTCAGGCTCAGACAATCACTTCCATGTCAGATTGTAATTACACCGTTTTGTGCATCAGCTGATGCATGGTATGGAAAAAAAAAAGTAAGATAATGTAGTTTCTTTCAGCTACAGAAAGGACCTTTGTACTGTCCTTCCCTTGAAATCCCCCACACTGAAAGAAAAAAGTGATTTATTTCAATCAGTCTGACAGTCTAACACATTAGTTGCATAAAGACATTTCTCTTACCCAAAGTTTTGTTTGATTTTCACTCGCAATTGTCTGCTAGGTGTCTGCATAGCATTTTCTTTTCCCCGCAGCAGTTTTTCACTGCCATAAAAATCTTGCTGCTGTTAAATAGCAACATTAAAATATTGCAGTGCTGACCTTAATGGTTTACAACATTCAACTAAGGAGCTCGAGTCTCTAAAATAAGAGTAAAGCACACAGTAAAAATTTATCTAAGGAGAATTAAAGCCTCAGAAGATTGAGAACTGTGGTGTAATTTCAACCCTTTTTGCACCTCCACGGGTTCTACCACGGGTGTGTATGTGGATTGGAGGATTGCAAGAGCCCAGGGCAGTCATGTAGGACTGAGGTGGGCAAGGATTTGGGCCCAGATATCCTGTCACTGACAGATGGCAGCAGGCTGTGGAAGTGCGTGCTGGTTTCACACTAGTGGAGCATCTCTGCCCATGTGTGCAGAGCTGAGCTCAAAAAGTTCCCTAATCAGGAAGGGGCAATGCCTTCTGCTTGCTTTATCCCGGCCTACAAGGCTACGTAAGATGAAAATGGAGAACTAAATATCATAGCTTTAATGTTATTTAATATTTTATTAGGTTAAATGGACACACATTGTGTACTTTGTAAAATACTCAGCAGAGACTAGCTATTTTTGTATAGCATTTAAAGGATAGTACAGTGGGGCTCATATCAAAATTTTGCTGCAAGACATTCCCAGTATTCAAGTAGGTTGTTTGTGGCAGGCTTTTTTTTTTTTTTTTTCTTCCAAGGAGCACTAGACATAGAGGGATAAAACAGTTTGTCATTGAACTATATTGTTATTTTTTTTTTGTTTTAGAGACCCAAAAAAGGATGCTCACCTACCTGTTCCCCTAAAATCTGGCAAGAGACTCTGTTCAGACACATGGGACAACTTATGAGGCCTTGGAATGATCATCTAGTCCAATCCCCCTGCCATGGGCAGGGACACTTTCCACTATCCCAGGTTGCCTCAAGCCCCATCCAACCTGGCCTTGGACACCTCCAGGGATGGGGTGATCACAGTTTCCAGGCCCATTTAGGCAAAGCATGATAATATTTTCTGTAAATTCAGGGGAAGGGGATCCACAATGCTGTGGATTATTAAGTTTGGACCAATTACCATCGGGAAGATGGGAATGCTTGCAGGATCCTGGAGGATCTTTGAAACAGAAAAGTTGCAAGGTAGAGTGAGACCCCCTCTTCACAAGGCCCCATTTTAATATTAGCATGGCAAGCCAAGGAGTCAACAGGAGCTGATTCTTCCCTCCAACAAATTAAACCTTAAGGACGTAATTTTTGTTAAGTAGCAGAGAATCAACATTGTCATACAGACAAATTCTTATCCTTCAGCTTCTGCAGCAGCTGAGCATCAAAAAATCCCAGCTGTACTCGATCCCAGGACAGCTCAGTTAACAGGACTCTTTCGACTGGACCCACAGTGTTCGAGCAAGGACATGTAACTATAACCCCAACCCAGCTCCCACTGAAAATGATGGAAAAATATTCCAGGTGGGCTTCTTATCTCCTCCATGAAGTGTTTCACGATATGGCAATGGTGACCAGTGCTGCTTTCCTTTGCCATAGCACCTTTAAAGAGCAGCCTGTAATTCACGACGAAAAAACAACAATCGTATTTCTTCACATAGAAAGATAAAAGCCTTCCTTTGCAGCAATGAAACTCAGATGTCTTGAGCAATGTGTGTAGCTTAAGGGGTTTTTTTTGACAGTGCAATATTGTATATAATAACAATTACCAATGACCTCTATTAGGTTGTCCAGTCTCATTAAGGCCAATGCATTTGGTACCTGCCACTGCCAATTTGCCTCAACAGAGGTTTTATTCAGTGGATATGATAGAGCTGTAAAGCAATCTTTTTTCATTTAAATAGTTTAATTGAGGAATGCTATCAGATGTTTCAAAATTTAATGCATACAACAATTTGCTTCTCCTATCTCTTTTCAGAGTTTAGTTTGGAGAAAATGACATCTGATTCTTATAGAAAGAAGGCAATTACATTTTGGAGCCTGCCTGCCCGTATTGCATATGTTTTTAAACATAAAAAGAAATTCTTAATATGTAATTGTCAGGTAATAAAAAGGAAAATATTTTACTTTGCATTTATGAAGTAATTTTTCAAAAGCATAAGGGAATTGCATGTTAACGTTTTTCGTTTATTACCACATTCCTAATGCTGCACTGTTTTCACAAGTTTAGATGAAAAAAAGCAGATCTTGTGTATTAGTATGGTAATACCCTATAAAGTAATTAGGACAGAGGAAACTACAAAGGTTTGTCGGTTCCAATAAGCCTGTGCCCACTCTAGGGCATCAGAGAAACCCACTGGCAGTTTCTCCACCAAATTCTATGGGCCCCAAGTCTTAACTTTATCTTCTGAGAAACTTCAGTCATGGTTTATCCATTTCATAAACTGTTTTCCCCAAAATTTCTCCTACTTCACCTGGAGTAAAAACCTTGAAGACCAACCCAGTGGCTTGAAACTTTTTTCCCTTTTGCAGAGTGATGATGGAATCATAAAATCATTTAATAGTTTGGATTGGAAGGGACATCTAAAGGTCATCTAGTTTCAACGCTCCTGCAATGAGCAGGGACTTCTTGCACTTGACTAGGTCATTCAGAGCCTCATCCAGCCTGACCTTGAATTTTTCCAGGGATGGGACAGCTGCCACATCTCTGGGCAACCTGTGCCAGTGTTACACCTCCCCTCATTATAAAGTACTTCTTCCTTATACCTTATGGTAATCAACCCTCTCTTAGTATAAAACCATCACCCCTCATCCTATCACAGCAGGACAGGGCAGAGCTGGGCAGTGTCACCGCATGGAGGTGAGCACTGGAGTAGTGGCCCAAGAAGGTTCACTCTCCTCTGCAGTGGAACATTCCCACCTCTAACTTCAAACTGGAGACCACTCAGTCCAACATGCTACAGCAGATACTAAAGGTGTAACTCAAGCAACTGCTCAGTGAAAAAAAAGGTGATATTTTGATTCAGAAATTAGCCTCAAAGATCCTACACTGCAGCGCCAGGAACTCTGAGCTGTAAGTAAAATGCTGCAGAGCCTTCCTCTCATTTGTTTGTTGAACTTTTGTTTTATAGAGTTGACCTTGCTTCTCTTGTTCTCCACAAAGCCAGTAAATACCACCCAGCTGCCTTAAAGAAAATCACATGCGTATGAGGGGCTGGATTGTAGTTTCATTAAATACTCACCTATACTTGTATTAAGTTATTCTTGCCTCATAAAAACAAATGCTTGAATAGAATCCCAGTTAGTAAAGAAGGACTGAACTTCATCAGGGCGTGGTAAATCCCTCTTCCTCCTGTGGCTTCTCAGTTGGAACAAATCCATCTCTAAATCTCTGTCAAATTTGGTGCACAACTCAGCTAGAAAAATACAAACCCAAGTATTAAAAATACCAAAGTATTTCATTCATCTTTGATGTAGTTTTTTGCAGTGTTTCCAAATGGTAAGTGAAAGGACAGGGGAAGGGGCAGGGTGCTCCCATCTCTGCCTTCAGCCAGCCCATGTGGGCTCAGGGACCCTCTGGAGTATGGGGCATCTCCATCTTCTCTCAGATCTTGTCCCATGCAAGGTTGTTTCAGCTGTGCCAGGAGCTCTCATGTTAGCATGTCAAAGACACAGCAAGGGGAAACCCAAGCCGTTTTTTTGGAATGCCTTTGGAAAAAGAACATTCCATGACAGGGAACCTGAGCTGACAGTGCTAAAAATGAAATAACCTGTTTTCCATAGAGGGAGTGAATTATGGGTGGCACCTGCTAAGATAACCCATCCTGTCCTTGTTCTTCCCTATAGACCAGCATTTGCCCACCAGGAGTGTCACAATACCATAAAAAATCCTTCAGAAAACCCTGTGAGCCTTATTCAGACCCAGACATGCAAACCTGGCTGAACTGATGAGGTGCCTGTGCCACCCCCAGACTCTCAGAGGAGTTAAGGGTCTCACTGAAAAGATTGTCAAAGCCCTGGAGCAGCTTGCCCGGGGAACTAAGGCACCTCCAACACTGGTAAAACACACTCACAGCCACGGCTTCAGTCTAGCTCATCTCACCCACGGTCAAGGTCATACACTAAATGACTTTCTAGGGTTCCTTCCAGCTTTGCTTACTGTACTTTTATAACTTCAAGCAGAAGAGACAAGGCAACAGCTGGGCAGGTATCAGTCTGGGTGGACACAGCACCCGCAGCACCCGACGGGCACAATGGCTGCTTTACAGACTGGCTGGTACCTCCTGACTTAGTGCCACTTAGTGCGAGATTAATGCCATGTGAATGCAGCTCATGTCCCCAGCTGGGATTTCCTACAACCTACTGCTGATGCTTTGCTGGCAGCAAGAGCAACAAGCTTTCAGTTTACTGTTGGAGGTCAAGGTAAAGTGATTTCAATTAGAAGAGGATCACGTAGGTCTCAATCTAATGCAGGCAGGTTGTGTAACACCGGCAGCGTGAAGAGGAGAGTCATTTATTCATTTCTTAGCTGCATGGTTTGGGATTTCATTTTCCCCTCTCTGTTTTTACAGTCTGCCTTGTCCCTTTTACCATTTAAAGGGTAATGCAAAAAGGCGTTTAGGGTTCATAGTTCCTTCCCTTTCATCAGGAGGTGGTTTGCTCTGCCCCAGCCGCCCCAGTAATTAGCAGTAATGAACTAGAGGAAGAAAGAGGAAGCAAAGATGGAAAATGAATATTCAGCTGACCAGTTCCTTCCCCTGGTGGCATTTGCTTCTGTGTCATGCAACTGCATTTCAAAACCCCACACGTATTTACATGCCTCTAAGAGGAAGGGCATGTGTTTGTTGCCCTGTTAAAAACCAAGCACGTATTTACATGCTTTGCTGAATTGGGGCCATATACCCTTCTTTTTCCTTGACACCGAGGGCAACCCTTTGTTTCTGCTGGTCAAACAAAACAGAACACACACACACACAAAAAAAGGAGACCAGGGAAAGAAAATGTATTTATTAAATGGTTCTATAAATAAAAGAGCTGGGAAGGTATAGGAGGCTCTGATCTCTGAGGGGTGATGGCAAAGTGCTACTGATAAAGTGGCTACAATTCAGATCAATAGCAAACAAGACAAGCAGGCGAATTTCCCCTTTGATCTTCATTCCCTGTGCAGCCTGAGTTGGTCTGACTCTGCCACACAAATTACTGCTTTATGCAGGAAAAAAAAGCAGTTTGCTTGGCTTTTTGCTTATTGCACAGGTGGATTGGGTGGCAAATGATAAGTGTCACTTGTTATCATTTCAAAAAGCCACCAGAAAATGGTGGCTCCAGCATTTCAACTTGATGTGTTGACATTTTATGTGTCAGCAGGGTATTATGGGGTTGATACATAGATCAGTGCTAAATAGTCTTAATAAAAAAAGATTAAATCTGGAAGAAGGAAACAAAGCTCCAGGCAGGCTCACCTGTAAAGCTGTAAATATACAGTAGGGAAATTTGAGGTGGCAAAATATTGATGGGAGATTATGCTTTGCAAGCTGAAACTGTGTGTTTGGCCTCAAAAGGTGTGCTGTAGCCTCCTCTGCCCTATTACTGACTTGGGAAAAATCACACCAACCTGTGCCTTACTTTCTCCAACAATCAACTAGGCATGGCTGAGAAGAGCTTTGCAAACTTATTAAAGGAGGTAACTTGTGGTGTTCCTGTCACAAACCTGGAAATCAGAAGCCTTGATGAGAACTGTTGGTTAAATCAAAGTGAGCTCAAGCTCACTTCCTTGTTGGAAACCACTTTTCCCAAACTCTAAGGGGCTACATAAAAGACGTTTGAACTTCTCAAGAAGAATGGGTGATATCGTTCTTATCATAAAGAGTTGGTGGGTGTTTATGCCTTCGTGTTTTCACCTCAGGGATAAGGGCAAGAGGGACATTTTGCAGGTTTAGACTTCCTTCACAAAACAAACGATACATCAGATCGAATCACAGAATCTTAAGAGGATGGAAAAGCCCTCCAAGATGGAGTCCAACCCTTCCCCCAGCACTGCCAAGGCCACCACTGACCCGTGTCCACATGGCTTTTGAATCCCTCCAGGGATGAAAACTTCAGCACTTCTCTGGAAAGCCTGTGCCAGGGCTGGACAGACTTTCTTGTGAAGGAATTTTCTCCATAGCCTCCCCTGGTGCAACTTGAGGCTGTTTCCTCTCCTTCTGTCCCTGTTCCCTGGGAGCAGATCCTGACCCACCCCTAGCTGCCCCCTCCTGTCAGGGAGTTGGGGAAAGCCAGAAGGTCCTCCCTGAGCCTCCTTTTTTCCAGGCTGAGCCCCCCACCTCCATCAGCCGCTCCCCATCAGACTTGTGCATAAGAGAGCAGATTATACACAACATTTGCAAGGCTGCGAGGTCAAATGTCCACCTGAGCCCTTGAGTTTGGACAGGGAGCTGCATCAGGGTGATGCCATGACAGGGCAGTGTGGGCTGGGGGTTTCTGCCAGCGCAGAAACTCATCTCAGATGATGGCGGCATGAGGGATGGGGAGAGGGCTACAAGCCATATGGACCACCTTCCCTCCAGTAAATCCATGCCTCTGGTCCTCAGAGCAAGGCAATCTTCACGGAGTATTTATTATTCCTGGACTGTAGTGGATGGGGCCTCATTCACATAGGAAAGCTGTTAAACCATAAAATACTGGCTTTCCATATGTTCTCGTTTTTATCAGACAGTCTGTTGCAGGAAGAACTTCCCTTTGCCAGGACCGATAGTTCCTTAAAAGATAAACAATGATCTTTCAGCTTCTATGCCCTCTACTGCTGTTCAACTTCCCACCCAGCTGTTTTAATTGTTTTAGAATTAAGTGTACACCATGGAGATCTGTGGGTAGTTGAAACTTTGAATTTGCTGTTGACTGGGGCTAATGAGTCAGTGATATCCACTTAAACGTATGTCACCCAACGGGTTTCTGAGCAATCATGGGACAATCTCCCACTTGGTTTCACATAATTTTTGAGCTGGTTGTTCCTTCTTTCCATTTCAAGTTCCAGGGATCCCAGAGATTATTGCAGGTCTGTGTGTAGCTTTTTAGTTGAAGAACAAGCATGATTAATGGAAAACAAATCACATTTTCCAGGTATCATGTACTGCATGTGAACACAACTGCCATTCATTCATCATCCAATATTTAATACCAATCTTCTTCTTGTTGTATTCCCTGCACTCACATCTGGTAGCAGCTGGAATTTTTCACCTCTTAGAGTTTTCTGCTTATTACATTTTTAAGCAAGAGACCAGGCAGATAGCTAGATGAGACCTCCTGCAAACAGTTATAAGGAGAGCAGCAAACTTCAGAGGTTGAAAAACCCAGCCAGAGAACTTGTGAAAACACAGACTCGTCCTTTCCTCCCAGGGTTGCACAACCCCATCTTTCAGGGTGAAATCCAGATGTAAGTAAAGTACCCTCAAACCCTGGCAAGGAGCGATGCAGCTCCTACCTTCCCATGTACGCTGTGGGCGATCCTACACAAAATCATTATCTTGTTCCCTACAGTCCCCTCCAGGGATTTCTAAACCACTTTGCTGAGTTGATGGGATTCAGTAGGAGCACAATTTCTTCTTGATCTTCCCAGTTCCGGTTCTCCACATTAAGTTTCAATTTTCTGTGTTACTTGCTGGTGGTAATGTACAGGGCAACGGAACTGGAGTTACTTGGTATCACCACAAAAAGGGGAGCTGATGGTTGAACTTTAAAATTGTGTCAGTGAAAAACTGATTTTCAATCTACGCTTCTGAATGCGCATATTACAGGCAGAGTATTACATAAATAATGCCTCCATTAAATGGTGTGCAGTGCTCGTCTACATGAGTAAAAATGGAAAGAGTTTTTATTCAGTCCAATTTTAATCAAATTCTACTGAACAGCATTTCTATGGCCTATTTAAAATTTAAACAAAGACAGAATAGCTCCCTCTATATCTATACCCTCTTACTATTGTCGCAAGGAAAGAACAAGTAAAAGCTAAAAGAAGCCCTTACAATCCCATTGACACTGGCCAGATGCAAGCTGCACAGATATTTTAACCTCACTAAATAATGGTTTGAAATGCCTTTTCCTTCTATTTTGGGGTTCTAAAGAGCCTGATGAAACGATACCTGGAAAAAGTGGCCAGTCCTATTGTTTGCGAGATACCTCTGTGGATTCTTAATAGCAATTTTGAACACTAAGCAGTTGCCCTGGTGCCTGTTTTGAGATTCTCAAAAGTCTGTTCCAAAGTGAAAGAGACAAAAGAGAATGAATGAAATCAAATTGAGTTGTAGCGGGAGACAGATGGGACCCACTCACTAATGTAACCTGGCCTATTCATGGTATTCTTTTCCATGCAGAACAAGGTTCTAGTACTTGGAACTAAGATTGAAACAATATACAGTTCCCAAGATCAGCTTTACACTGATGTTTGGGCTCCACAAGGAATGTGTTTAAATGGAAAACTTGAGTGGTTTCTTTTTTTTTTTTTTTTTAATTATTTCTCTTTCCTGGTAAAACCTGGTAACTCAAACTCCAAGGTTGTAATGGCAGTTGGGCTGACCTTTTAATGACAAAGTTTTCTTGGGTGTACTCAGAAGTGAAGTTCAAAAGTCTCTAACTAGCAGGGCTCTAAGGAACTGCCAGCTGGACCTCACCAAACTCTCTCTGCCTTTTGTATGATGTCCGACCTTCTGCTTAATGCTCAAGATAGATATGAAATGAAAGGGGAAAAATCTGATGGCTCACACCCTGGACCTGAAAGACTATTTCAACTGTCAATATTAATTTGGCATATGGAAAATCACTGTCCTCTTCCAAGACATGTGCTGCTAGTTATCTGATTGTTGCTGCTGGGGAGGTTGGCTTTTATTAGCAGTGCCAAAATTTGACATCCAAAATTAAAGTTTTTCCTTCTTGGCTAGCATCTTTAGACTGCAATTTGTAGACAGTAGTAAAACAGATGCCTTCAGCTAAACTCTGTTTTCAGCCATATTATCTCTATGCAGGGCATGGGGAGATGGTTGTGGTATTCCCCCAAAAATCTCCCCATGATACAGAGCTGCAGGCCTATGCAAAATAAGGAGGTCCATCAAGAATTAGTTGCAGTGGGTCCTGCTACTCACCCTCAGAAAATAAATAGCTGGAATGTCAGAAGGCTGGGGCATGACTTATGGAGCCAGGCTGGGAGAGTTGGGGTTGTTCAGCCTGGAGAAAAGAAGGGTCCAGGGAGACCTCAGAGTCCCTCCCAGTGCCTAAAGGGGCTCCAGAAGGGCTGAAGAGGGACTTTGGGCAAGATAAAATGGCTCCAAATTGACAGAGGACAGGTTTATATTAGCCATTAGGAATGAATTCTTTCCTGTGAGAATGATGAGGGACTGACACACATTACCTGGAGACATGGTAGAAACCCCAGTCCTGGCAGTGTCCAGAGCCAGGTTGGATGGGGCTTTGAGCAACTTGGCATAGTGAAAAGCATCCCTGACCACGGAAGGGAGGCTGGAGTAGATGACCTTTAAAAGTCTCTTTCAACCCAAACCAGTCTATGGTTCTATGGCTGCTGTTCCTGACACTTATGAAAAAGTCAGAAATCTTAGCAGAAACAAAGTCCTAGAGCAACCACAGGCTGCACCAGGATGAACATTCAGTAGCTAGTTGGAGCTAAAACAGAGTCTAGGCAATGAATGGAGCAAGATTTGCAGAACCTGTTTTGTAGAACATCTCCTTGTCAGCATCATTTGCAATGTTCTGTCACTGTTGGGTGTTATATTTAGCAGAAAAATCAAGCTGCTGGCCACTGCTGGATGGCTGCAGAAGAGAGAATTTTAATTTCTAAATGGCCTGCTTTTTCCATTTCCTGATGACCCTCCCAGTGTAAAAAAAAACCACCAAAACCCACTCACAACGTATTGCATTTAATCAAACTTATGCAGGAGAGAGTGAGTTGGTTTGTTTGTTTGTTTCATTTCATACTTCCATATTCCACCCATGGAGAAATCTTGCTGGTAGGGAGGATAAACAAACAACCAACCAAACAATCCAAACACTGGGCCTCTAGGAGCTGTTGTTATTTATTTCCACAATTAGCAGTCGAGTTCTGGTGCTGTGCCCAGAGAACTCCTCTCATTTTTCAGTGTGTCACTCTGTGCACAATATGCTTTTAGGAATTGAGGATTAAGGCGGCTGATTGTGGGTGGTTTATGAAACTTTTTATGGGAAACCATATAGCCAAACCTTTAGAGAATCAGACCATCATTTTAATGGGCTTATGTTGTGTACAAGACTGTTCAGTAAGATATTCACACAGTACAGAACATCTTGATAAAGAACTTGGATTAATCAGGGATGCTGTTGCCAGTGGATGCTGTGGGTTGTTTTCTGAATTAGCTGTGAGTGGTGTTGAAAACAGCCTGGGGGTGGCTGCCCGTCCTCCTTGAGGATGCTGAAACAGAACCTAGTGGGGAAACATCTATACATCGGTGAATGAAACTTAATAGGTGCTGTCTCTAAAAGAGGTAGAGTGAACTCATCAGAGATGGTCTCTCTGAAGTCCAGTGCCACCGGTTTACCCACCAGGAAGAGGTCATCATAGTCAACAAAATCTGTTTGCATTTTATTTGCCCATATGAAGAACACACATTTCCATTTACAAGCAGGAGAACAGAGATTTCAGAGGGTGCAATCACCTCATAAAAACTGCAGGTGCTCAGCACTGTCCAGGATTCAGTCAAATACTTCAGCTGTGACAGAGGGATGAGTATTTAAGGCATGGATCTATAGCATAACATTCAGATTTACCAGCGATGTCATTCTCTCCCAGGGTTGTTAAAGGTATTGATTAATTGTCTATTGTTAAAGTTATTGATTGATGAAGCTGCAATATAAATACTGGCACCATCAGTTACTCCATACAGATTTCAAGCTGAGCACTCAAATGTTTTATCTCTTTTTGTATTTGTAAACCAAGGGAGTTTCATGCCAAATTCCCACTGTAACCTCTCTTAGACCCCTTTATGCATCATTTTGCATTAAGGAATTTACAATGAAACCTCATCTCTGTCTGTGCTGCAGGTTCTGGGAACATCCTGATGTTCCTTTTCAGGTAGTACTGGAGCTTTTTGAAGATCAGCTTGTGATGTGTAACAGGCAAATCATCATCCACCTTTCAATATGAGCAAAGAGCAGAAGAGGTAAACCAAAGCAGGAATCATCCTCCCAGGATGAACAAAGAAGCCAATTTTCTGGATGGAGCTGAACCTTCAAATACACCTGGGAACTGAAGACCTGATGAACCCTGTTATAAATCCTATAAAGAAAAAAAATCATTTTTGTTGAGCGTCACCTACGTTCAACAATGTTATTGACACATTTGAAAGGACTTCTGGAAAACATTTCCAAGAGCCTTCAAGGTCAATCCACCATTATCATAGCAAATTGTTGGAAGACACTCCATGCTGATTAACCGCCATCATATTTAATTAGTGCTTGAGTGGCACTTCATCCTGCTTATTGTCAGAAATCCCTTTATCTTTCTATTTGCATTGCAGAGTTTTTAATTAGGATATGTGTAGGGAATCTCTTAATGATCTCCTGTCTGCATAACCATCCAGCCTCTGCAGAGGGTTGCTCAGTTGTCTCTGCATCTCCAGAGGGTGCTTTGCCACTACAGGAGAAGAGAAACTTGTATATCCTCAGCTGAGGCATTGGGAATGTGAAGTTGCTTTGATAGCAGCTCAACCTGTCAGAGATGTGTCCAAGTGGGATGCATCCAACATGTTGGGCACTACTGCCCAAGGCTTCAACATTGTCCTATGGAAATATTTGTGTCCTACTACCCAACCCCAAACCTCTCCAGGTGCAACTTCTTTCTGCATATTTCACTACCAACAACTCTTTGTAGCAACCTCATAAGTAGCCTTAATGTTCTGTTTGGTTTCTCCTTTAAATTCATCTTTTATTGGACCAGAAAAGTCCCTTTGCTAAAGACCTCCTTGAAGCCATGCTCCTCAGACTGACTGTCCTGGAGACTTTTCAGGGAACAAATTTCTCAACCTTTCTCTTGATAATAACCACAGATAAGAAACCTTAGAAGGCGTAAGGGGCAGTTACAGAGATAATAAACAAAAAATAATTGTAGGAATTGGTCCTCTGTTACCGACAAAAAGGCAAGTTTTCATCTTTGAACTGCCTGGTCTAGTAGAAGCTGTCCCTGCCCTTGGCAGGGGAGCTGGAATGAGATGATCTTGAAGGTCTCTTCCAACCAAAACTACCCTGTGATTCTGTGAAAAATTCTCAACCACCTCTATGTCAGAATATGTGGTTTATTTCGATTTTTCCCCCAGCCAGTGAAGAAAGGAAACCTCAATGGAAAGCATTTCTTCCCTTCATCTTTTACATCCTCTTCTAGGGCGTGAATTCCCCTCTAAATCAATCTGCTTGTGGAAGCTGTGACTGCTAGTTCCAAAGAAAATCTGAATCAAGAGTGAGCTTTAGGACCCAACACACTGCAAAGAGTGACTGGAAAATCAAACTAATTCCTGGGCAGAACAGAGAGGTACAAAGGCACCCACAGAAGTAAGAAGGCAACATTACACTCCTGAAGGGGCCCTAATGACAATCCTGAGAGCAACAAACCTGGTCTGACACAACTGGCAATAACTTTACAACTATCATCGTCACAGAATCATAGAATGATTTAGGTCAGAAGTGACTCTTAAAGGTCATCTTCTTCCAACCCCCCTGCCATGGGCAAGCACACTTCCACTAAACCAGGTTGCTGGCTGTACCAGGAAGTTGTGTCAGAGCACCATTAAGAGGAGAAAAATCCTCTTTGTTGGCACTAATAACCTTTTCCTTCTTCGTCTTCTTCTTGGATCCCTGTGCTGACCAGTCAGACATCCAAATGTGTATAAGGATGAAAGAGGTTTTCTGGAAGGCTCTACCAAATTATAACCAGGCAGTTCAGTGGCAGATAAGAAACAGAGGCAGTGTGTAGGTAATGCACACTGGAAGGAAAACAGTTTAAGCTACTTGTACATGCTGATGGGTTCTGAATTAGTCGTAACTCACTGGGACAAGATTTAGGCATTGCTACTGACAGCTCAATGTGCAGCAGAGGTCAAAAAAGTAAATAAGGCATTAGGCTCTGTTAGAAGGGGAGAGAGAATAAAGAGCAAATATAAGGCTGTGGCTGTGCTGCATGCACAAAGGATTGAGCCTGTAAAATGCCTATAAATGCAGCCTTTGTTTCTTTGCTAGCTGGCCCAAAATTGGGACTGTCCAGAGCAGGGAAGTGAAGAGGCACTGTCAACACCGCTGGTATTTCAGGAAAGGAGGAATCTCAAAGGATATGCCAGTGCCAATCAAAGGGTGAGCTTAGCACACATCAGAGCGAACAGCCAATGGCTCTTGTCCAGAGCATGCTACGGACCACACGTTCTGGGTCCAGACATTTCTACCACAAGGTAACAGGTGAAAATGTTGGCATCATCTGGACTCTGACATCAGGGGCTCCCATTTCGTCTAGAAAACTCCTTCCACATCCTCAGACAAGTGGCCCAGGTGCTCCATTTGCTCACAAAGCAAAAAGGGTACAGGGGAGCTTTACATCAGAATCATAGAATGGCTTGCATTGGAGGGGACATTAAGACCCACAGCTTCCAACACTGCTACCTTCCACTACCCCAGGTTACTCCATCCCTGTTCAATCTGGCCTTGAACATTTCCAGGCATGGGGCAAACACAACTTCTCTGGGGAACCTGTGTCAGTGCCTCCCCAAATCACCAGAAAAATAATTTTTCTTTTAGCTAGCTACTGAATTCCTTTAAACATTGGCAGAAATAAGCAAAACACCTGTAGTTATGAAATATCCTAAACAAACTATCAATATTATAATGTATTGATTTATGTTAATATTTCATTATCAGTAAGTTATCTCTGTTCTTTGAGTTTCACTGGTATGAAAAAAGATCCTGGAGTCTGCAGGGCTGGAGAGTGAGCCACAAAAGAGTTCACTGAGGAGGAAAATGGAAACGTCTAATTTTTCTGTCTTCATTTTTTAATCTCATAAGTGAAAACTAAGGGGGAAAAAAAGTGATGTGCCTGTACAAATCAACCATGGAGCTTTCACTGATGAGCTTTAGTCATTTGCATTTTATTTACAAACCTCTATGTGTTTGGAGATGTACAGGAAACACAACGCTTTTCAAAGCAAAGCTCCTGCCCCGGGATTTTTGTTCTTCATGAAAGAAATCTTTCTGCAAAACCAGCTGTGGGGATCCGGCTGTCCAGAAAGGAAGGTACATAGGTAAGTATTATCAAGTTAAGCCTGTAGAAGAGAAGGGTCCAGGGAGACTATAAAGGAGACTTTAAAGCCCTTTCCAGTGCCTAAAGGAACTCCAGGAGAGCCGGAGAGGGATTTTGGACAAGGGATGGAATGACAGGACGAGGTGGATTGGGTTCCTGATGTTAGAGAGCAGGGTTAGATGGGATATTGGGAATTCTTCCCTGTGAGAGTGGTGAGCCCCTGGCACAGGGTGCCCAGAGAAGCTGTGGCTGCCCCTGGCAGTGTCCCTTGGAAGTGTCCAAGGCCAATTTGGATGGGGCTTGGATCAGCCTGGGATAGTAGAATGTTTCCCTTCCAACCTAAACCATTCTGTGATTTTATGAGGCTGACTTATTTCGGCCCTTGAACCTAAAACTTGTTCTGTTACCACTTCTGGGCCTGGGACCATCAATAGACTTTGTGGATCATTCTGAATTATTTCTTCCTTTTTTTCCCTGGGTAGCATCTATGTTTTTTCCTGTGGCAAATCATAATTGCTTCTCCTGAAGTCAGAGGTTATAGGCCTAGAAAACATGGAGTTCACTCTGCCTTTGCAGAGCATCCGTGCAAATGTCAGTCCTCTTGCTTTAGCAATGGATAAATAAAATCAAACTCCCGGTTTTAGAATAGTAGGAATGGTATCAAAAATGCCATCACTGCTCAGTTCCCTGGGACCTGGCGGAGTTGTGCAGCCTGCATGGTTCAGGCATCCACCCACCTCTCTCAAACCATCCCATTCAGCTGCCTCCTTCCCACACGGCCTCCTTGCCCTTCTTTGTGCTCAGGCTGCCTGGCGCGACTGCAGGCTGTAAATTCCCCAGACAAGGGTTTAACATCGCTCTCCTCTTCAGGGAAAGGGAGAAACAAACCCATCAGCACCTCCCTGAGCTGCAGACAGATGCACCTGGATCGATACTGCAATGCTGCAGCAGCTCTGGACAGGGCTCACCCCTGACACCCCGTTTCTTGACTCCCTTGATCCCCATCAAGCTGATGAGCTGCCATAGCCAGGGCTCTCGTGGAGAATCAAAATACACCGTCAAGAACTGGAGTGGATCCCAAGTAATTAAATGTATAAATTAATTCTCCCCTTAAGATATGTTCCTCTCCCATTATTAGGTTTGTCTCAGAGAAAATCCTTGGAGGATCTTCATAAAACTACCACTACTTCAAATATTGTCTTTCTAAAGCTTTCCCTTTTTTTTCTTTTTTTTTTTCTTTTCTTTTTTTTTTAAGACCTGATGCCTGCAGCCTGCAATTAAAATAAGTGACATGATGATGTCTTTAAAATAGAGATCTATGAAAAAACTGAAAGGATTGTCTGTCAAAGGGAGAAAAATGAAAAATAGCAGTCTCAGATCTCTGAATGGATGAATGGGGAAAATTCCTGTCCGTCCTAGTACCCAAAGGGATAAAACCCAATGATAGCTTCTCAACTGCTTAGCAGATAATGCATGTGCTGTTGTGATGCTAGTAATGTGTTTTTTACTTCTTTCTATCTGGGAGGAACGAATCAAATATGAGAAGTGCTGGGACATGATTTTCAACCCATTGCCTTTGATTAAGTGCTTTAACATGTGAGTCCAGAGACTTGCAATAATACTAATGGGGCATAAAGCACTATAAACAGGACAGGCCTACTTTTGTCCAAATGCCATTATCCTGGAATAAAAAAGAGTAGCAAACGTAATATGTCCACTGCTAACCTTTTTTTGACAGGAAATTTTCTTTCCTATGTGCACACCATGAATTATGCTGCATTTTGCCAAAACCATGAGCGATTGTTTAATTTTGTGCAAAAGAGTGTTTGCTAAGCTTGAACCACTTAGCCCAGTGTAGTATTTAGCTGTGAAAATGTGACAGTGTGAAGCAAAACATGAATGCAAACGGCAGGCTGTCTGGGCTGAAATCAAATTTCTTTTTACGGCAGGTCTGGGAAAAGGAGGCAAAGACCTGTCAATAAATATTGGGGCAAGTTGTGTGTTGTTCAGTGACTTTAAATACAGTGAAAAAGCCTCCTGGAAATGCAAACCACACATTTATCCAGAAAAGATACGGGAGGTTAGAAACTTTGGCTAAGTTTGGTTTTAATAGACATTGAGGGGACTGCCTCTGTAACATCCCCTGGTGAGGACAACACAAGCCCTGCTGCCACTCCAGTCTGTCTGGATGCTTCAGCACAGCTCTTCAGGCCTGGCTCCATGTCACTTCTAACTTCGTGCTACATTTTATTGCTCTCAGCAAGTTGCAGATTGTCCAACTGTTCTGTCATTTATTGTAAACGGTTGCAAAATAAAATAAAAAAAAAAAATTGAAAAAAAGAAGGAAGAAGGGCAAAAAAAAAAAATTCCACAACTCTATAACGTAGTCCTTGGTGTAAATCAAACATTCCCTGTCATGTTGATAGCTTGTGTTAGTCTAATGTATTTTATATTACTCAAAAGCATTGAAACCCTGCAGCTTTCTTCATATAGGCCATTATGCGGTTATCATTAAATTGTCTTGCAAAGAACATTATCGGTAATTATAGCAGACACTAAAATCAAATGATCAGACTGGGACCTTTAACACCAAGAGGAACCATTAGAAGTTAATCAAATAAAAGGATGAGAATAATTATGTTAGGATTAAGCAGTAATATGCCAGAAGTTATATACTTTGCTGACTATATATCTTTACTCCCAGCTTCCTGCCTCTCCTCCCGTTTGATGCTTTTTATATAATACTTTGGCACAGAATGTAAATGACAGTATTTTTGTGTGCCACAAATGGGGCTTTAGGGTTCAAATGAGGTTCATGTCTAAATGGCACAAAAAGCACCACTATGTAATGATGAAGATAAAAATAATAGTCCTGCGTGTATGGATAATATATATATATAAAAGTGCAAAGCTGGAAAAAAAAATCCATTGGTCAATGAAGCATAAAGTGGTGGTAAAAATAGTTGCAACAGGAGGTGAAACCACATGGCTATTGGTTTGCTACTTGAGGTTGCTTTTCTGTTTTTAAGTGACAGTCTTTCTGCCTTTAGTCTTTTCAACAAGCCACAAGAAATCCCCTGCATACACAGAAGTTGCTCCTGTCATTCCTAACATTATTCTCTAGGGAAGAACCTTCCTATCAAATTTGCTCTTTGTGTTTACACGAGCCTTGAAGCAGCAACAGTGTTGAAGTTGTTGGCAAAACACAGAACAGTGGCTAAGGAGGCAGTCCCAGGAAAAGCAGGTTGGTTTTGGTTGTGGAAGGTGAAGCCAAAACTAAGATATTTGTAATATTTTTGCCAGGGAATGCTGATGAACTGGGCACTGAGACAATAAGAGCACAAACCTGTAACTTCTGGTAGGAACTCAAGAGGTGTTTCCTTTACTCATTCCTTCTTTAACAGAAGAATGTGGTTCTGGGATCTTTGTGTTTCTTACCTGTCCCTGCAGAGCCAAGAACCTGGTGACAATGCACCAGTGCACCTTGGACACCTTTTCCACAGAGGAAAAAAGCAGTGATGCAACATCCATGGGAAATCTGGAGTTTGGGATTTTCACCATGTCCTCCTGATATGGAAATGAGGTATCAACCTCAAGTCATTCTGTCTCTCTTGGAAAATTTTGCTTTTTACTGGGTTTTTTCTTGGATTTTTTCTCATTGAGGATCACTACAACATGAAACCTAACTGTATAAGACAGTTGGTATTGGAACCAGAGTGTCATCTCACTCTTGAGAAGCTTCAAATCAAATTTTTCTCATATATAAGGAGCACAGAACAAAGCCAAGTGACAGATGAAGAGCTGTTTTTGAAGCCTCTTGCATGTTCTGAGAGGGAAACCCCCATCTGCTTGGGAACTTGGTCCAGTACAGGCTCCACAGAGGTCCCTCTGCCCCCCATGCCTTACACTGCCACCAGAGTAATAGGAATGGCCATAAAATCACAGAATTTTTGAGGCTGGAAAAGCCCTGCAAGGCCATCATGCCCAACCCCTCCCCCAGCACTGCCAAGGCCACCACTGACCCATGTCCCCAGGTGCCACATCCACACATTTGTTAAATCCATTCAGGAATGGTCACTCCATCACCTCTTTTGGGCAGCCCATGCTAGGGCTGGACAACCCTTTTCATGAAGGAATTTTTCCTAATATCTCCTATAAACCTCCCCTGGCACATGGTGAAATCATTTCCTCTGGTACTGTCCCTTGTTAGTTGGGAAAAGAGACCAACACTCAGGGTAAGAGACTGACCTTAGGTCTACAGAGTCTTAAAAAGACTAAACATTTTTTCTATCAACCAGGCACAGGAGAGAAGAATTTCTGTTTCTTCTGACGCAAGCACACCAGTTCTACGTGGAAGGATGCTAGCTGTTCTGGAAAAAAATAGAAATAATCTTCATTACTTTTTTTTCCCCAAGGTCTAGGGGGTAAAATATTATTTTGAGAATGGAAACCTGAAGAGGAGGAGGGAGACTATCCAGTGTTAGCTGCAAATTATTTCTTGTTTATTTTTTGTGGAATTGAAAAGCTAATTAAAAATTTTTTTGAGATCTAGTCAAAATGGTCATGCTATAGTGAAACAATTTCTTTCCTATTTTTAAATCTTTTCCAATGCCAGCTATTAGGAAAATTTCAAAATTTAATTTATTTTTAAAAAATTGTTTTCTTTTAGATTTTCCAGCTAAAATTTTTTTCTGTTTTAACTTATTCCACAAATTAAACACAGATAAACCACGCCTTCCTAAAAAACAAAATTGTTGGCTACAAATTATGAAAACTTTACCTGCAGTGATTGCATCAAATAAAACCAGTCATAGAATAAGAATAATAGAATAGTTAGGGTTGGAATAGACCTTACTGATCATTGTTCAAGTCCCCCCTGCCATGAACAGGGAAGCCTTCCACTAGGCAAATCCAAGACCATTTCCCATTTTAAAACCCAGCAGATCTCTAAAAATAAGTTTTCAACCCCAAAATGGATGTCTCATGTGACTTGCCTTCATAACACGTTGAGGTAAAACATCTGAGAAAAGTTATTAAGGCCCTTAGAGTATCCAGCCTTCCAAAGGTTATGGGAGACAGTAGTTGGTGGAGAAATAGCTAGTGTGAAAAAAAAAAAATTCTGAGTTTTGGATGGAAGGTGTGCTCTCATTTCAGCTTTTTAGGTGGACAGCTGAAAAATTTCAGATGAGGAGCTTAAATTACTCTTTACTAGAAAACCACCTGGATGAGATACCAGAAAACATTTTTCAGAAGCTTTGTGTTTCCTCTAGATTCCTTTCTGGTTTTTAAAAATCATTTTTCTTAGACACCATAGCAGAATTTTGAATTTAACACCTCTGTTTATGAGACTAATGATCACTTTCTCTGAACAAAGATTCCCTTCTTTCTCTTAATCACATATTTTAGAAAGTTCTCATGATGTGCTGCTGATCTTCATGACTCTGCAGGCTCATGGCCACAATCTCAGGGCAGAGGTGTCATAGAATCATGGAATGGTTTGGGTTGCAAGGGACCTTAAAGCCCAACTTGTTCCACGCCCTGCCATGAGCAGGGACACCTTCCACTTTCTAAAAGTTGCTCCAAGCCCTGTCCAACCTGGCCTTGGAAACTGCCAAGGATGGGGCAGCCAGCCGTAGCCAGGATGGTACAGAGGTCACAGAACCACAGAATCATTTAGGTTGGAAAAGATCTCCAAAATCATCAAGTCCAACCTTGACTGACCACGCTGTCAACTAAAACACAGGACTGAGTGCCACATCCAGCTGTTTCTCGAACACTTCCAGGGATGAATTCAGGGATACAGGCATGTAGGAATTGGGGATGCAAGGGCACAGGCACATGTACCCAGCAGGCAGGAAGGACATGTCCCTCTGCTACAAGACATCACTTCATTGCGTCTTCACTCATGGAACGATGTTAAGGGAACAACTGATGCTTCAAGAGTCAACACCGAAAGTCTTTGACAGATGAAAACTGTAAAATGCAAAAAGTTTTGTATCACGTATGTACATGAACATCCAGGATGTGTTTCCTGCTTGTTCTACCGCCTTAAAATTGCCTTAGATCAGAATAGAATTATGACCATCAAAGTCATATGGACACATGTGCTGCTACACCAGCTGTGCCACTGCATTGCCCTGACAGCGCAGCAAAGCTTTTTTCCCTGCTAAATTTGCTGAGACATGACTGCAACAACCAGCTCCTTCTAATACCTCATAATTTGATTTCACGACCTGTTGTACTGATTCAGAGATTTCAGTTGAGTGTTGCGCTGGTTGAATTTTAATTGTGATATTAATTCAATAGTTTCCTCTTCCCGATCTCTGTGTTGATAAAACTGGAGGAAATCAGCCTTGCAAAGTGCAAGCTGAAGTGTGGAAGTGATCCAGGGACTCGCCAGGCTGGGATAAAACTCATTACCTGACAAAATCCAAGCAGGTCTCCAAGACCAGAGAATTAAAACGGCAGTGACCCCCACAGCTTGTCCATACCAGCAGCTCTGAGCTGTGGCAACGGTAGGATTTCTTCAGCTACAAGCAGCAGGGGTCCCATGAGTTGGCAGAGAGGATGAACATCTTCACATCCACGTCTTGCTGCCACCTCAGCCCTGGGTGGGTTGTCACCAGGGCTTGTGTCACAGGCATGGACATGGGACTGGTCAAGGGTTTCCCTCACCTTCACCCAGGGCTGCTTGGGGAGGCTGCAGGAAAGAGAAAACTGCCTCTCCCCACGCACAGCGTTTATAATGAGCTGGACTTGGCCTTCTCATTAGACTCTTTAAAATAACTGTACCAAGGGGTAAAACCAAAGGGTCTTTCAAAAGTCTTGAAAAGTCAACCTACTGGAGGAAACAAACAGATTTTATTGTTTTTTGCAAAAACACAGCTGGTTTCACTCTTTGCCAGTGTCAGCAGTTATTACTTTTTCATTAAATCTTTTGGTTTACTATGGGAAAAGTGCTTCTATTACAGAGGAAACCATATGCAAAGTGACCTTCCTCTCATCTGTACATGGAGTGAATACTCCTCCTTCCCAAAAGTTTCCATCTTAGAAATAATTTAAAGGATTCCCAGCACTCAACAACTCATGCCCAGTTCACTCTTCCATTTCCATTGGATTTTATTGAACCATCTGGGATTATTTTAGGAAAGATGGTTGGAGTTTTTAGGAATTAATTGGTATAGCATGAAAAGTAATGGAAAAATATGGTCATGTGTGTTCATTCTGAATTTAAAATCAAGTTGTTTCCACTTAGATTCTGTTTATGGCCTTTTCTCTTGGTTATTCTAATGAATTTTAATTTACTGGCAGGGTTGTTTGGTGGAATGAGGAGTTTTCTGGCAGGAGTGTCAGAGAGAATTGGAGAGAGGACAATTTAGTGTGTTACCCACAGACATTTGGCAATGAAAACAAGTTAAAATATTTCATGACCCAAAATGGAAAACCAAACTCCCGGGGTGAATTACCTGTCCCATCCCACAGTTTAACTTTCATGTGTAGTACATGCCAGTGAACTGGTTGTGAACCAGACCCAAAGCCAGAGTTATTTGCAGAAGTTGTCTGGCAAATAATTTAAAGTAATTAATTAATTTGAGAAAACTACAATCTGTTCTTGGATGATTCAAGAGCAGAAAAGATCTGATTTCGGCAAGGAAATATATCATCATAAATTATTGGCCCAACTGTACTATTAACATTAATAAAGTTCCCAAAATATTTAACCAGAATACTTTTAAACTTTTGTTATTAACAAATTATCAAGCCCGCAGTCACTGTCCTTCCAAAATACTAGGTCTTTGCCTCACAGGGGTTGCTTTGGTGCTTTTATTAATCTGATATGAAAATAAGAAAATGTGGCCTTCTCTGGACATGGTGTTACTGCAGGGGATCAGCTTTTCCAACCTGAGAAACATTCCTTTGCTACTCAGAGCCAACATTATTTGGAAAAAAATTGGAGAAACCTTCCCTACAATCAGAAGTACTTAGACTCTGACCCATCAAACACTTGCACTGTGTCTTTAACACTTAGCTAAAGGTGAAGAAGTTAAAGTGTTGAAAGGGTTTGCAAGTGTTTCAGGCCAGGCTGGATGGAGTTCTGAGCAACTTGGTGTAGTGGAAGGTGTCCCTAACCATGTCTGGGGGTGGAACGAGGTGGGCTTTAATATCCCTTCCAACATAAACCCTTCCTTTCTTCTTGGATTCTAGGATTCTCTAAGATCTTTCCTGTACAAAGCCACAGATTATTAAAGTTGTTCACCAGGATTGTTCTGATGACAATGAAATATCTGCTGGAAAATTAAGCAGGAGCTGCATTCGGGAAGGGAAAAAAGAAGGCAAGGCAAGGCAAAAAACATGTGTTCAGTTCACAGACAGTCAGAATCTCTCTCCTGTGTCTTTCTGAGCCCCTTTCCTAGGGGTTGCTGAAACTCAGTGGCCATTTTGCCACTTTGGGGCAATCTTTGGTGCCAGAGAGTGTTTGTAAAAGTATGCTTAGCAAGGAGTGAGTCTTGCTAATGCTGAGTAAGGACTTGAGCACAGTCCTGTAGCAGAAGAACCAGGAGATGTACTTTTGGCACCAAAATATGAAAGGACAAATTTTTTTTTTTGGTCTTCACTGAAACTGGCTCCACATTTTTTTCAGGTCCCCTGCCAGATACAGCCAAACAGAGGCAATTTATGATCTCCTGAGAAAAACTCTGAAACACCTTTTATTTCTTTAATACTCATGAAAATTCTCTCACCAGCCTTGCAGATGCATTTCAACATCTTGGGCTAGTGAGATAAAGATGCACCAGTTCTGATATTGTCTTGGAGAGAGGGTTGAGGCACACAAGTCCTGAAATCCCACACAGAGAGATGTCACTGCAGGAACACTGCATTGCCACTCTCTCTGAAGCCTGATGATCCCTCGCTGGGCAGGGCAAGAGGAAATAAATCCCACCCTCAGTGACGGAAGAAACAGGGGCAGTGAGTCCTTATGAACCTTGGGGAAATCCTGGCAAAAACCAGATACAAGCAAATTAAGACACAAAGATCCAATGAAAAGAACAGCACTGCAAGGACCATTTTGTAAAGTTCCCAATTCCACTGTTTCTGTCTTTGAAAACTCTGTTTGCAACAAGCAGTAGAGATCTGGTTGTAGTCCACAAATCAAGCTATTAATTTGGTTTTAAAAACCAAAATATCCACTTTTCTTGTGACCTGACAGAAAAAATGGCCATTAAATTCTATAAAGAAAGGAATGCTAAAATGAAATTTGTCTCTGGAAGGGAGGAGCGTTTCCTAATCATGTTTCAGACGGTATTTTTTTTCTCATCTAGATGAATATCTTCTTTCAAAGCCTGAAGGCCAGAGAAATGAAAGGTACCTTTCACCATTAAGTAACGATAGAAGTTTTACCTTGCTTGATTATTTGTTAGCTGTAACTAAAATAAAAAAATGCCGTGTCAGAAGAAGGCTTTAAAAAGTGTAATATTTTGTTTTCTTTAGCAGCTACTTGGGAAAATTTAACACCAAGACAGAAAGGTTGCAGAGCAAGTAGCACTTCATAAATTGCTTGAGCCCTAATCAATACATATTGTCATCTAGTCAAGTCCTCCAAGCAGACTTTTCTTTGCCCTGCCTCAAAAGCGTATTTTATGAGGTTGTTACTAGCTTGTGCTGCAAGGCCTGGCCTAATGAATCTGTCACTGGCACTATTGATTGACATGCCAGTGTAAGTGAGACATGTGATTCCAATTGACTTCCTAATTACTGCTGCTGTGATGTCTCACCAACTGGTAAGGCCAGAGGTTAATAGTTTTGATGTTCAGCCATTGCTGGCTCTGGAAGCTGGAGTTAAACCAGCTCGTTGGAAGTCAATATCTGAATCAAGTTCTCAAGGCTACTTTTGAAGCTGATCAATTAAGCCCTCCTTGTTCGCCCTCTTGTTGCCTGACAGGACTTTGATGAGTGGGGACCTCTAAAGCTGGCGGTTTAAGGTAGAGCAGGGAGGTTGGTGAGATTTAAATGCGGCAGCAGGAGCGGCGTATTTCTGCCAGGAAAGAGATGGAATCCTGCTCCTCCTTCTCACTGGAGGGAACAGGGCTCAGGTTTCCAAAAGCTCCTGGTTGTCCCAAGTGTCCTCACCACATGGACTTTGTTCAGGATATTCATACAAGAAGGGTGACAATAGTCATACCCTCCTGCCCATCCGTTCTACCCTGCAGTGGGAGGACAATGGTCAGTCACCCTCTCTGTTTGGATAGTTGCCAGCTGTGAAGTGATCCTAGCCCAAATAAGGCACGGGAACCCAAACTTCATTTAAAAGATGTGTTCCTCACCTTAATTTTAGAGCAAATGACCCTGAAATGAGGCAGTGTAACTGTGGTGGTTACCTGAGTGTGCAGACAGCCTGAGAAGCTGGCTGGGGAGGGTATGAGCTGCTCCAGGTGTCTGTCCAGAGCACAGGGCCTCTGAGATGCTTTTTGAAGTGCTGTAGAATTTAGGGATTTTGCTGCAGCAAAAAAAAATGCAACAGCTGCCTCAACCCAAAAGACCCCATGGCCAAGTACTCGGTGTCTGACCATCACTCCTGGCTCAAGCCTGGAGACAAATATAAGACCATGGCAAGCACAAATCATTTTGCATCAAGAATATTCTCTAAATTCCCAAGAACTTTCTGAAGAAAAAGTGATAGATCTGCATAAAACACTTCATTGGATTTCGCTTCCATTCATTAGTTTCACTGAGTACTGAAACCACTCAGGACTCTCAGCTTCAACCTCATCTGATTTTGACAAGCTGTGAAGCCCACCGTGTACAGTAGGAACAATATACCTCCTTTGGCTTTATACAGCTCTGTCTCCATATTCACCTGTTTTTGTGGACTTTCCTGGACCTACTGTGAAGCCATTCTTCTCTTGAACAATCCTGCCCATCTTGTTCCTTTGCTTTCCTTCAGGGGGCAGAAAGTCCAGAAAGGAACGATGCAGATATAACATTAATTCATGCAGCTGTGTAGTATTCCTGGCTTGTTCTCCACTCCTTTTTAGTAATTATCAGCAGCCAGTTTGCTTTTCTGCCTGTAATCAAGCAGTGAGCTAACAGTTTCTCAGAATTACCTGTTGTAACACCAAATTCTCTTTTCTGAGTTAATAGACGAGTCAGAGTACATGTGTGATTTACTTTGCATTTAGCAGTGTTGAATTTCAGTTTTATTTCCTCATCACTCTGGGTTGCAGATCTCAGCAAGTCTCAGCAGCCAGTTCTGGCTTTTACCACCCTGAATAATTCAATAATATCACTGAGCTTTGTCATCTCACTGTCCACAGTCCTTCCAGGGTTACTTATGAATATGCTGAACTGAATGGATCTTACTACAGACACATAAGAGATTCCATTGGTAACTCATACAAGTTATTCCTATGCTCTATTTCCTGGGGATTTTACCCCATCTAGTTTTTAATTGACTAAAGGTCCTACCCTTCTAGCTGCTCCTTAAGCTTTCAAGACAGAATGCCATGGAAAGCTTACCTAACTAATATCAGATTACCTTTTCCATATGCTTAAAAAGACCTTCAGAGAGCCCTAACAGATTTATAAGCTTGTCTTCCCTTTATGAAGGATGGGTTGAGCCTTCTTTGTTGTATTGTATTTACCATGAATGCCCCCGTGATCATCTTTACATCTAACAGTTTACTTAGTGCAGACTGGAGACTTATGGGCACTGTCACTCTGCAGACACCCTGGAGAACAGTGCGTGTGTGCAGGAGTCACACTGACATCGAGCAAGGACGCAGCACAGAAAAGTGTGATCAAGGACATGTTCAAGTTCCTCTAAAGCTCAGAGAAGAGCAGTGTCCCACCCTAATAACTGCTGTGTTCACTGTATCAAGCCACTCTACATTTCTCCTACTGAAACTTCAGTTTCTGACCTGTCTTCTGCTGAACCCCCCAAAAAAAGACATTACAAGTGTAGGACACTCCAGGCTTCTTTGTACTGAATATAGATGTGAAAATCTCACTTAGTTTCTCTGCTGAGGCCCGATCTTCTCTAAATTTCCTTATTATATGATAAACACCTGAAGTCCCTGGTGAGGTCTACAGGAAGGCAGCAAGCCTTAAATCCTTGAAGGCTGAGAAAGGTTACTGTGAAAGTAAATGTTGTGCTATGCCTTCCTAAACATCTGTATCAGCTGCTGTTGGAGACAGGGTATTATGGTAGAGGAAACTTTAGTCTGACAGTGCAATTGTTCTTGTGTTGTTATTGCCCTACAAACCTTCAGGCTCCTACCTCTGATTTATTACCAGTGTTAACCATTTCAGCAATTTTTTTCCTCAAAATCTTCCTTGTATTTTTTTTCTCTTTGTTTGGTTGGTTGTTTGGTTTGTCCCATTACAGTTTTAGATTGAAGGAGCCAGATATTTTTCTTTTTGGTGGGTATGGGTTCAGCTTGGACCTTCCAAATCCTGGCAATCTCCTTTGAGCTATTGCTGATTTGAGCGTGAGTTTTTCTACTGGGTACTATGATCTGGGGTGGAGACTTACTGTTAGTCTCTGAAATAACATCTCTACGTAACTCCCTGCCTCTTACCACCCTTTACGCCTTCTTCTTCACTCCTCTCCTCTTCTTATTTAAAGACTTCCCCATTTTTATGCAGGTCTCCTTCCTAAAATGGAGCAACACCGATACTTCTGCTGAAGCTTCATGGTTGTTTTGTCACTGTGCCCCATCCCACACCTGATCTAGCAGCCTGTTTTAAAGTGCAATGGTTAAAAGAGGTTTTATTTGATTGGATTCTTGAGTTTTGGCAGGTTCTGTTGTACCCTTTATTTCAACATAAAGAGATGTTGTCTTCTTTACTACCAGAGTATGCATCATCCTGAAGTCTGTGATTCTCTTTCCCTCTCAGCTTTCCTTGAGTTTTAATTTTAAAAATCGTTCTAGGAACGCTTCAATTGTAAGACTCAGTGCTACTCTGGCTAAGTGTATTCTGCTTCTCCTCAAGAGTTTCTCAGTTCTTGATGAAAATCCCTCCTTGTGTATCATTTTCTCAATTCTTAACTGCAAGACTTCCCAAGTCTCTGCATTGAGCTGGTCCTGCAGTAGTAAATACTGAAGCATAATTCAAAGCCTGAGTGCAAATCTTATTTTTTTAGTGGTTCTGGTCTGTATGGTAAGTTTTTAGTGAAAATTAGTCACGTAATCACCATTACCTGGAAACAGATCTCTACCATTTCACTGTGTCTGAAGTTGCTGGAAAAAAAAACTAGGCAGGACTTGTGATTGATTACACTCCTTGTTGTATTAGACAATATAGATCAACATGCCAATATGAATTTCTCAGATGTCAAAACATCAGGTAAGGAAAAAAAGATCATATGAGAAGGGAAAAAAAAATCATGAGATGATCAGGACAGCAATAATTCACCCATACCTATGCTCTGTGTACAAATAATGCCCAGGGGAATTAGCCATACTTACCCCTTTGTCACATGTCTATTGAGAGCAGACAGTGCTGGACTCCTTTTTTCTGCAACTTTTTGGAAAATGATGACATAACAAGAGATTTTAGACTGCATTTTAATTGTTAATTAAGGACAATCTGAATATATGAGCTCTGATACCAAATTCACTTCAGAATCTGTGCTTTTTGAACCCTGAATAATGCTTCTCAAGGATTAGAGACACTTTCAAAAGCCTTAGTTGCAATTTGAAGGGTTTGGTTACTTTAGGGAAAGATAGCCAAAGACAAATCATCTGTTGAAGACTCGTGTGTCACTGCTTCCTGTCCTCTGTTCCCGTGGTGACCCCATGTCCCTGACTGCCACGGGGGATCTCTGCCAGCCCCACAGATTCTGTGAGGTGCTGTAACTCAGAGCAGCCAGTGGGAAACAGGGACCAGCCCCAAGGCCTGGGCACACCAGAGGGAACTGGAATCTAACCCTAGCCTCAGTCACTAGGCATTAGAGGAGCCAGAGTCTGGCAGGATTTGGTCTTTCCAACGGGAAGATGCCACTACTGGTTTTTTAAGCCTGGCTGAGGAGGGCAGCCATGGCTTGGTGGTTGCAACCCGCAAACCCCATACGAGCGGCAAGACTCCAGCTCTGTCCTTCCAGGCAAGGACTTGAAGCTGTCCTGGTCCAGGGGAAAACCCATCAGCTCATGGCTGTGGTGAAACTCAAGGTTCCCCACAACATGACAGTTTTCAAAAAAAAAAAAAAGAAAAAAAAAAGGACCAGAAAGAAAAAAGCAATTCATTGTGAAATAAGAAACTTAATTACTTCCAAAACAATTAATTAATTAATTAATTAATCCTCATGTCTCCCCTGCAAGGTAGGAAGTGATTATTCTACCCATTTTACACAGAGGGAAACCTCACTGTTAAGTGACTTGCCAGAGGCAAAGGCACCGGAGGTGAAATCAGCATCCCCAGGTCTTGCTCCAGACCAGAAAATTCGCTTGGACACTGTTTGTCCTCATCACCTCAAGACCTCAATGTACCAAGACCACTTCAGTCCCCGCTCTTACTCCCCAAGGAAAAACCCAAAGTCATTTTGCCAAAGCCCAGCACCATGGTCAATCTGAGCTCTGGTGAGCCTGGCACTGCCACCTTTATCACCCAAGCGTGCTGCTGACCCTCTGAGGGATCCCCCTGCTGTGCTCCAGGGTGGGCCAATCCCAGACAGAGATGGAGTTCAACAGGGGAAGATTTTTTTAAACAGAATTTTACTACCATGCTGTCCTCAGAGTCTAAGTGAGTTGTTGCATGACCACTGCAGGGTCAAGGTAGCAAGGACTCAGCCCATCATGTCTGCACTGCCTCAGGTCACAGTGTGGGATCTCATGGCTCAGAGTAAATCCTTCTCTAGCATATTGCACAAGTAGCTCTCTACTTTGATTTCAGACTCAGAGGTGGAGGTGGATTTGTGAAAAAGAGCATTATCTCTTCATATATTTGCAAAACAACAGCTGTGTTTTCAGGTGTGCAAACCTTCCACCCCTCTGATACAGGAGGACCAAACTCCAGCCAAGCACAGGAGAGAGGACAGAATCATAGAATTATAGAATCATTTGGGTGGGAAAAGTCCTCTAAGATCATTGAGTCCACCTGTTCCCCAGCACTGCCAAGCCCTCCACTGAACGATGTCCCTAAGGACAGCAGGTCACACTGTAGGGCTGATGACGATCACAATGCTCAAACCAGCTTGGGTTCATCCCAGCAAGCCCAGCCTGGCCGGTCCCTACACATTTTGAGGGAGACCTTGGGCAGGGATCGTCCCCCTTGGATGGTAAAGGGGGAGCACATGAAGCCAGAGGAGAATTACATGTGAGAGTTATGCACCTCCTTCATGATTTCCCAGACTCCAGCCCACACTCGCATGCAGCTATTTCTTAAGGAAACAAGTTTTCCCATTATCCCAAGGCTCCAGGAAAAAAAGAGTTAACAAAAGAAAGCAAATACCAGGAATAAATCTTGGTGCTCATTCTTTGTGCAGCCAAGTGAAGCCTAAGAAAGGAAAAAACATACTCTTGGATCAGAAGTTTGCTCAGGTTGTTACTGATGACTGTTTTTATGCCTCTGAGTCTTCCCAGGAAATCCTGCAGATGTGCTTGAGGACAATGGGAAGCACAAGAGCTGTGATTTTGCCCTGTGAGGAGGCAAGCAAACCATGGCACAGGGCAGGACAGAGATGCAGACTGGTTCAGGGATGGCCACAGTGTCATCTTGTCCCTGAACCTTGGGAAAGAAACCTGAGCCAGCATCTTTGACGGGATTAGCCATCAGACAAGCCTGGCCCCTGGAAGCACAAGGGTACAGGGAAGGAGCAGACTGGTGGACAGGGCTGGATCCATCCTTCAGAGACACTTCCAAAGAGCAGCATCACTGCTAGTTTGGCCAGATGAGCCTTACCACCTCCACTTTTTCATCTTGATAGCACTTGTTGTGCTATAGCTGAGGTCCCAAACTCTCTCTTAAACCAAGAGACCAGGAAGACAGACCATAAAGGCCATACCTGCACTGCCAAAATCAGCCCACCTGGGCCATCTCTAGCACAAACACCCTCATCTATACTCATACCTGGGGTGCCCAGAACCAAGTAGGCAGTCAGGGGTGGTGCCTGGCTCAGGCTGTTCCCCAGAGTACCCCTGGGAAATAGCTGGGAGAGGGACAGCTACCTCTGGCCAGTGATACCTTCAGACTGGATTGACAATCTGGCCTACAGTCACATTCCAGTGCCCAGCAGTGACCCTGGTAATTTTTAATTTCCTAGCCACAAAGTCCCAAAAGTCATAAAACCCAGGCTTCATTTGCCTGAAACAAGGTGGAGAGACCAGGATCCCTCACCCTTCAAATCCAAACTGCGGTCACTCCCGGGAACCTGTTATAATTCTGCTTTAATTGTTGTGAGAGCTTTCCAGAGGCAGTGCTGGCACTGATTTGGATTTAAACCCTCTCTCCTTATCTCAGGATACTGCAGGAGTGGCGTCCGTGAGACCAACATTTATAGCATCCCTCCGAGGAGTGAAATGTACCTACTGTAAAATACTTCCAGTTAATTCTGGTGCGTCATTTGCGGGAGAGCCGCGAGGGGATCGGCGTGGGACAGACAGATTTAGATCATTTCGCTCCAGTCAGGTGGTGCCTTGCTCCCAATTCCTTGCAAGTTAATTCTTACCTGGGATAATTATGTCTCTCTTCAATCTAGCCTGGCTTAACCCTTCTCATCCCACACTCCTGCTGAGACCACGCTGGTGGCGATGGGGACGATGATTTGCGGGTGTTTGCGGCCACGGCTGACCTCTTCTACAGATTTCCTCAATGACCTTGGGCAATTCAATTAATTAATTTAGCTTGCTTGCTCCCTGATGCTCTCTGGCAGATGAAAGCTGCCTGGTGTCTAAATTACATACTCCTGAGAAATGATTTATCTGTTTAAGCCAGACCTGTCCCTTTAGATCTGGTTTCTGATGAGACTGACCCTGTTGCCACTGCTCAAGCTGTCCAGAACTGGGTCTTCTGCAATGGGCTGCAACTTGATGTTGATGCATCTCCCCCTTGTCCTGTGCAGGAAACAGAAATAAATGAAACAGGGACAGGATCTGACCTCATCTTGGAGCCCCAATTCAGTGTGGGACCAAGGGAGCACTTGCCAAGCTGTTCCCATTCCTGTTGAGCCCTGGTGCTGGAGCAGGTGACAGAAGTTGGACTCTGGGTGGGCATGAGCTGAAACCAAGCAGTTTGTGCAGAACGGGGGTAATTAGGAAAAAGTGCTCCGAAAGGGTTGTCCAGCCCCTGTCCCAGCTGCCCAGGGCAGTGTTGGAGTCCCCATCCCTGGAGGGATTTAAAAGCCATGTGGATGTGGCACTTGGGGACAGGGGTCAGTGGTGGCCTTGGCAGTGCTGAGGAGTAATTGGTCCCTTAGATGTTTTTCCAACCTAAATGATTCTAGGATTAGGACTTGTACATTCTGAGCCCCATTATTCTTCAAGCCATCCCCTCTTGAACCCAAAAACTTGGCAGGTCACTGCTGTTCTGCCCAGAGGCCAGGGAGGGCATCTTCCTGCTTCCCAGCTTTTCACACAACTGCCTTACTCCAAGGTCTTTTTCTGTAGCTGAGACAAAAGAAATGATATCTTGGATTCTGATAACCAATAAATTATTCTTGAAATGCCGTAATTGCTCAGCTGCAGCTGCAAGAGCAACTAAAATACAGAACTTTAATAAAATATTATCGTTCAAATCAATTTGCTGAGAGTCTGCTTTGCTTTCTTCACGGGGTGCTAAGCAGCAAATAGTAAATACTGATTACTGATTAGAGAGCCAAAGAGCAAGAAAAGCCTGGAACCTCATTTTTGCCATCTGACTGGTTTTTTTCCTGTTTGAGCAAGGACAGGGGCCAGATTCTACTCCATGCTTGCAGAGTTGCACTTTTTTCAAAGGCATGGGAATGGCAGCTACTGCATGTATAGGTTTACAAAGTAGCTTAGGCACTTAAGAAGATAATAATCTAGAGAGATTTACAGCAGTGACTTTTACAGGGGGAGGGACAACAGGAAGGGAAGTGCCCAACTCCCATCAGGATGAAAAATAAATACAAATAAATCCAAAGCAACGATGCAATTGGCAGCTCAGGTAACAAGTTCAGAAAATGACCACATCTGGGCTATTCTGGATCAAAAACTATTGAAGTCAATGAAATTCACTCTGGATTTACAATGGTATTAACTGAGATCAGAATCCGACCCTATAAATTTACTATTACTTCTAATCCCGGCGCCTCTGGTCTTGCTGAGATATTTGCTAACTGCTGAGCAGCTTGCTTTATTGACACTGAAATAACACACCCGTGCCCTACTATTGTTAAACTCAGCTGGTTTTAAAAACCCATCATACTGTTTGTCATGACTGACCTTAACAAACTGGCCCGCTGTCCTTGGATCTATGGGCAAGAAAGTTGTCAAATGCCCCCTTTTTTGCAGCCTTCCACCTCCAACAAAACAAAACAGAAAAAAAAAAAGGAAAAAAAGAGGAGAAAAAATCAATTTCAATCAACATGGAGTGTAATATTATCAAATGTCAGATGCTGAGGCCGTGTGCTTTGAAAATTATCCTTGACAGCTTCTTGTCGACTTAATTAAGTGCTCAAAAAAAAAAAAAGTAGAAAAAAAAAGCAAAATATCTCAATTGTTGGCTCCCTCTCTTTGTGCTTCAGAGGTTCTATTGACAGCTCTGAAAAAAAGATTGCCTTTGGGGGCTTTATTGATAGATCCTTGCCTGATATTGGAATGATTCCTGGGCAGATAAATCACATTTAGATTTGTTAGTAATTGAGGAGAATTGATTGAATAGTTAGGATGGTCCCAGAGGGAGGTACCTATTCCTCTTCCGTTCTGCAGAGGTTGTCATCAGATAAAGGACCTCTTTGGGCAGGATGGATAAAGGTCTAATTGTTTACATGATCAGGTATTGCTTCCTTTCAGCCCTCCCTCCCCAGCCTTCCCCAACTTTCATGTGGCAAATGTCAAGATGACAACAGGGAAGGCTGTAAATAAAACCAAACTGGGCGAAGGTGATCAACCCTCTTCATGACCTGGAAAGGCACTAATTATTTTCAAATCATTAGTGGAATTTGGGTACTAACAACAATGGGCTCTTATTAAAAAAACTCTGCAGTGTCTATTTGTGTTGTGTTTGTTTAAACATCTATGAATTTTATGCAGCAGCAGGTTAAGTATGGCAAACGTGGCAGCCCTGCGGGGTGGCTTTTTTTGGCTGATAGGATCCATGTGCAGGGCTGAGTTCTGGCACATTAAGTCCTTACTGGTGAGCTCTGCCAGGGCTCTGTGTCCCACCACTCTGGATGACCTGCTGGACCTTGTGTGGTCCCAGAGGGAAGCAGCATCTCAGAGAGTATGCTAGGAAAACATGAGAGAATGCTGGAGCAGTGGGGGGAGACGCTTTTGACAGGAGCATGTAGTGACAGAAAAATGGGGAATGGCTTTAAACCGAAAGAGGTTAGCTTTAGATTAAATGTCAGGGAAAGATCTTGTCTGTGAGGGTGGGCAGGCCCTGGCACAGGGTGCCCAGAGCAACTGTGGCTGCTCCTGGATCCCTGGAAGTGTCCAATGCCAGGTTGGACAGGGCTTGGAGCAACCTGGTTTAGTAGAAGTTGTCCCTGCCCATGGCAGAGGGTGGAATGAGATGAGGTTAAAGGCCCCTCCCAGCCCAAACCCTTCAGTGATTTTATGATTTTCTAGGCTGGACAATTCTGGAGATTGTGATGAAACCAGAGGGGGTCCAGAGTGACGCTGTTTGGCTGTGGAGGAATGTGAGGGGGCAGATGCTGCAGGGCCCCATGTGCCCCCATCAGAATTTGCAGCAGACACACAGATGACCTGCTCAAGGCTTTCCCACCCTGCACACCTCTTTCCATGCCTACCAGGAGGAGTGGAAAGGATTACTATTTCCAGAGAGGGTTTTTCCATGGACTAGAAAAAACTCTGAGTAAGAAAAAGCAGTATTTTCATTTCCACTTCCCATTCCTTTTCAAATATTCTATTTCTTTAAGAGGTGGAAGATACACTGCAGTCTGCTTGGCACTTCAAGAGGCAATTTATTTATATCCATACCAAGTGCAGACCCTCCATGGACCCTCTGTCTCTCTGTGTCTGTAAATGGTCAGGTAAGATCATATTTCCCTACCATCTGTACAGGACAGGGTGCTCAGGTTCGTCCTCAAGGTGTACTGCACCACAACTTTCTTCTTGGGGACCCTTTTGGGAAAAAATGGGAAAATATTTGAGAGTCAATTTTTAAAGTATAAACTTAACACGGGTTTCTAAATAGGGCTAAAATTACTTAGTCAGCATTTCTCATCCTTTTCTCTCAACACTGGGAAGAGTATCGAAATCTACAATTTAAAAAAATCAACCAAGGAAAAATAAAATAAACATTTTAGTTTCCTGTCTTCCAGCTTCATCAAGAATGAAAGAGAAAGGAAGGAACAATTTCTTAGCTCAAAGTAAATACCATTTTTGGCACAACCAAATATTTAATTTACAATAAGAAGTGATGAGCATCTCTGAATTCACCTCCTGCAGGCTTGATCCTCTTAATATTTCGGCTACACTCATAGACTTCAAATGACCATTGCTCAATCCAGTCTCCAGGGACTCTGACAGAGGCTGCAGGAACCAGGTTCCTCTCTGGGTCAAACCTATCACCTCCATCTACAGCCCTGCAACCTCCTCCTTCCTCTGGGAGTGGGCTATTGAAGTGCAAATGGATCTAAACTAGCCATGAATAAATTTGGGCTGGAAATTACAAGAAGCTTTCTAATTATCAGAGCTGTGAATATCTGAAAGGACCTCTTGAACAAAGCAAGATGGTTCTGGTCGTTGTGGGCATTTTGGGAGGCACCAGGGCCATAATTCACAGAGCAAATCTTCAGATTTGCCAGTAGTGAAAATGGTGTGTGTTTTTTTACATATTTGTGTACCTTCAGATAGACTCTGCAGCAATAATGAATCACAGATTCATTTAGGCTGGAAAAGTACTCTAAAATCATCAAATCCAACCACTCCCCCAGCACTGCCAAGGCCATACTAGCCCATGTCCCCAGGGGCCACATCCACATGGCTTTTAAATTCCTCCAGGGATGGGGACTCCAACACCTCCCTGGGCAGCTGTGCCAGGCCTGGACAACCCTTTCCATGCAGGAATTTTCCCAATTTCCAATTTAAATCTCCCCTGGCCCAGCCTGAGGCCGTTCCCTCTCCTCCTGTCCCTGTTCCCTGCGAGCAGAGCCCGACCCTCCCGGCTGCCCCCTCCTGTCAGGGACTTGTGCAGAGCCACAAGGTCCCCCCTGAGCCTCCTTTGCTCCAGCCTGAGCCCCTTTCCAGCTCCCTCAGCCGCTCCTGGGGCTCCAGCCCCTTCCCAGCTCCATTCCCTTCCCTGGATATTCTTTCTTGTCATGAGTGGTCCAAATCCATAATCAACATGCTGGCCCATCACAAAGTTATTTTTTCAGGGTAAACCCACAAGGTTTTACAAGTTACTTTGTGAGAGTTTTAACCCTGAAAACCCAGACTCACCCATGTCTGCACAAGTCAATTGCTTTTATAGCCAAGCAGGTATCTCAACCAAAAATCCTCATTCACTTTTAATAGGTGTGAGGTCACTGCTGTACTCCTTTGGCCATGGCTTTAAGTGAAGACCTCTTCGAAGACCTAGAAAAATTTAAATAGATTGCAGACCCTGTTCCACCTAGGTACCATAGCTCTAAGGGGAAAAAGATTCACACATTTACAGGCATGAAAACTTGTGTGTGTACACATCACACACACACACAGACATGAACGAGGATCTCCTACCTTGGGGAATAATCTGGCTGAGATCAAATAAGCAAGCTTGGGCCCGAAATCTCTCAATGACTGGGTTTCCCAGCACCAAACCCAATGGAAGTATTCATAGACACATCTGAACACACATCAAAAGGTAAAATTTTTCAAGTGGCACGTTTTATTGTTCCATAGCAAAGTGAGGATTTCTTCTAAGCAGGATCCTTTCTTCCCTTTGAGTCCTCCCTGCCTCTAAAAGCTGTTGAATTGCCTCTTTTTTTCTTTCCATTGCTCATTCCTATAGCGGGAGTGGAATTGATTTTTGATACTATCCATTTTGTTTGTCACAGATCGTCCTCCACTTCCCTCTGCGCATTGCTGAAATATCACCCACAAATGATTATTCCTATCACTGCAGCCAACGCTTCGCCTGGGGCAGGGAATTTTCCCGCAGCTAAAAGTGGCCGCGTAATTGAAGGCAGAAAACACCAGCACCTGTAGCCTGAAAATGTTAATAAACTACCAGAGGTCCCAGGAAAGTTAAATATTGGGAGGGATGTCAGAGCCACGGTGTGATTAGTGGAACTGAACGACAAAGAGCAGCTGCCCAAGGCGCCGGCACAGGGGGGATCAGTCTCCCTCTGTCATCCGAACATGCCTCCTGCCTCCCGGGATGGGGTTCTGCTTGCAGGGAGGCAATCAGAGCAGGAGAAGCGTGCTCGTACTGATACAGAGCTTGATTTTCTGGCCACAGATCTGGGGGCTTGAGGCTGCTGTGTTGAAGCTGTAAAGGATCTTGAGCTTTCGGGACTTCCCTCACATTTAATGTGGGGATTTCAGTGGTGGGGCTATGTGTGTGTCTCATTTCCATACTTGCCATTTAACAAATGCACGTATTTTTTGGTTTTTTGGATTTTACGTTGTGCTGAAGGTTTGTGGTGTACTTTGGAGATGTGCAAATATATTCATACACCCTACATCCAGGCAAAATAAAATAAGATTATGCATGAAAAAATGTTCTTATGAATGAGAGGTGATTCTTATGTATGAAGGATGTATGGAAACACATTCTCATGTGTTTATGCTAATTTGTTCCTAAGAGGTAGCCACTTTGTAACCGCTAGAGGTAGAATACAGAACATATGTGAGCACATGTGTGCGTTTTACAAGAGTATGTAGTGAACATAACAAGGGGAAATGGCTTCCCAGTGCCAGAGGGCAGGGCTGGATGGGATATTGGGAAGGAATTGCTGTCTGTGAGGGTGGGGAGGCCCTGGCACAGGGTGCCCAGAGCAGCTGTGGCTGCCCCTGGCAGTGTCCCTTGGAAGTGTCCAAGGCCAGGCTGGACGGGGCTTGGAGCAACCTCACCTACTGAAGGCATCCCTGGGGAAGGAACTAGATGATCTTTAAAGGTCCCTTCCAACCCCAAAAATTCTAGGATCCTTTGAGTTAAATATGTAGAGGTATATGCATACCATGGCTTGTATGCCATAGGGATATTTTGGGGGAATTACATATGTAAGGTGTACAGCACGGTGTTATGGTCATCATGGTATAATACTATATATATTATTGTATCACAGGCTGGTTGACCCCTGTGCAGTGGGGTGGCTCTGCTTGAGTGAAGAGTGTTGTTTTCCCACACAAATACATTTCAGAGTAAGTCACAGCTGATTATGGTGCCAAGACCCAGTCCTGGGAACAATCTCACAGAACCTGGGCTGTGCCACAGCTTTGTAAGACCTGGTAGCTGATCTTGTTCCAGAACAACCACTGCTAAGCAGGGAGGGGATTTTTTCCTCCTGATAAATAGGTGTTCCATTGGACTATCTGAATTTGCAGAGCTGGTTGCCTGGAATGGGGCTTGAAGACCCAGGTCCTGGCTTTGGCAGTGCTTGCTGCAGAGGTGCTGTAATGCAAGGGGTCTACGTGAGAGTGATAGGGCAAGGGTGAAGGATTATTAATTGTGATTTCTATACATGCCTCCCTTGCAATTAACTCAGCTTTTCCTCCAGGGAAAGAGAAAGGTCCTTTTCCGTTATTTTACCACCCTTTCTTTTCTTGCTTGCTTGATTCCGCTCTTTCCTTTAACAGAGTATCTCTAATCATTGTCTTGCGTCATTATCATTATCTCTTTTTATGATCTTTAGTTACGATGTCAAAGAGGAGAAAAATGAGCTCAGTTTTCTGGCATCCTAACACATATTGATTTTAACAGCAGCTGCCATGAGACCTTCATATATGATGGATTGCCACTAGACTGATGCAAAAAATACCCGCATAAATAAAAGTATTTACCAAAGAGAGTAATCAGCGATTGCATAACTGCATTTAGGACATTATCATATTGACCAACAGCACAGGCAAGCTCAGGGAGTGATCTTAGCACGGACTAATATTCTTCAGGATAAGCTTTAAGAGATTGTATTAAAGACCCTGTTTCAAGTGGTTATGTTAATGACTATCCCTTCGCTTCTTGGGGGCTTCCTTGAGCCTGGAAAAGGTAATAACGCAGTCTAAGTTAGGGCATCTCATTGGTGTCAGCCTTTGCTCTTTGGATCATAGAGACAAGAGCTATACCATCCTGGAGGAAAACATTCCTTGGGGGAAAGAGGATCATACAGCAGCTCCCTGTGGCCATGTGCATTTGCTCCATTCTGGAGGCACCAGACAGAGGAGACGGTCCACACCAGTCAAATGAGGAACTGGGAAGCACTCAGTCAGTGCTGTGGGCAGCAGGATGATCTTAGATGTGTTTTCCAGCCCTAACGATCCTCCTGTTCTCTGTTTCTAAGGTCCTTGAGTGGATCATGGGCACTGCAGGTTTGCTGGGTTGTACTGAGGGTTCTTGTGGACAATATGTCTCAGGAATGTCTCTAAATGAGTTCTTTGAGAAGCCCAGGAGCTGGAGGCAGTCAGCTTTTCTGCAAGCACAGCTTTGGAGAAACATCTCTCGGTTGCATCTCATCTGTATTGCAGGCCTTGAGGCTCCAAGGACAGATTAGGAGGGTGAGAACAACATGAGCTGTTTAATTTAATTTAGGGTTGGTCTCTTCTCCCTGGTAACAAGGGACAGGACAAGAGGAAATGGCCTCAAGTCACACCAGGGGAGGTTTAGGTTGGATATTAGGGAAAATATCTTCAGCAAAAGTGTTATCCAGCCCCTGGCACAGCTGCCCAGGGCATTGATGGTATTCCCATGACTGGAGGGATTTAAAAGCCGTGTGGATGTGGCACTTGGGGACATGGGTCAGTGGTGGCCTTGGCAGTGCTGGGGAATGGGTGGACTGGATGATCCGAGAGGGCTTTTCCAATCTCAGCAATTTGGTGGGGTTTTTTGCTCCCAAGCCACTAGCATCAAATTTCTGGATTCAACCTTTGCTTCCAATGAAAAAAGTCAATATCATAGAATACTTTATTGCAGTTTTTCTTTCCTATTCCCTTCTATTCTATCCTGGAGGCAACCTCAGCCAATACTCTCTGAATTGTATCTTTCCATCTTTCTAAGGGACCTCCTGTTTCTTACAGGGAGGGGGTTGGAACTATTTCTGCTTTCTTTTTCTGTTTTCATCCATCTGCACCAGCCTGGCAACCAGCAAAAATACACATATAAAGATGTCTTAATCTTAAATATAATTAGATATAATACCTCACGCAGCGTTGTATGATTAGTAAAATATATGATCATTAGTTATTAGATTAATGTGTCTACTTGTGTAACTGAAAGCCATTTGCAGCCAGAAATGAAATAGCTCAATTTGCTGTAATTGACTTATCTCCCATTGAGATTACTACACTTGCTGCTGGAGAAGGTTTCTTCAAATGCTTAAAGCAGCTGTGTGGAGAAGCTGGATCCTGTTTTCTTTGGAAAGCCCCTACCCCGCTGGAGGCAGAGATATCCGAGGCGAGGTCTGGGGGATCAGCAGAGCCGTAATTATGGCTGCTGAAATAAGAGCTGCTGCATGTGGAGAGAGGTAGCACACGTTGATGCCATTTTCAGGAACTTGTGGGGCCTGAATCAGATCTGCCGTTGGGTGACCACAAGAGATGTGACCACCTTTTACTCCCCGTGGACACCAACCCCATTCATGCCGGTGTCCATCGAGAGGAATTTCGTACACGCCTTCTGTGAGCCTGAGAAAAACAAGAGGAAATGTTCAGGTCCTGGCATATCCCAGCAAAGGGCTCTGTGCAGAGCAGACACAGCAGCAAACCCTGTGGGGCTGGGCAGGGTATCTGCAATGCAGGTCTCTCCTCCCAGGGGTGCCAACAGCAGCTCAATGGGCGAACATGTGCAGAATAGGGAATTGGGAGCACGTCTCTTCTGGCGACGTGGGATTGTGCCCTTAAATTATCTGCTGACACCTCTGACATTGGGAGGTGCTGAGGGGCCCCACAAATCTCAACTTTTCCTGCCGCCTCTTCTTCTTCTTTTTTTTTTTTTTTTTTAAATAGGTTTTCTTATGGTTTTCTTAATTTATTTTTTTTTAGCCACAGCAACTAAGCGAACCGTTCAAATTGAAACACTGAAATGAACCAAGCTGAACAATAAACTAAAACATGCCTAGAGCAAGTTGAGCAATAAACAGGTTTTTAATTTTTTTTCCCCTTTCCATCTCGGTGGTGTCTGTCTCTGATAGATGATGTGACAAAGGAAGAATCCTCAATAAATTCTAAATTCTGAATACTAAATCAGTGAGCAAGAGCAAACATGTGAGATGCCATCCCAGCTCATAGTGGCTTTACTGCTGTGATACCACAATGCTACTGCCCTGTGGGGCTGGGATGGAGGTGCAGCTGGACAGTGGGAAGGTGCACTGAATCCATCCATCCGCATGTGATGGTTTTATCCAACCTACACCCAGCCCAAGTCCATAACCCAGGTGTGACTGAGGCTCTTCCCATTGTATCCTGGCTGGAGCCTCCAAGGGAAAATATTATTCATAGATTTTAAGGCCAGGAGGGGATATTTTGCTCTGCTCTGACCTCTATTATAACACAGGCCAGGGAATTTCAGAGTGATTCCTGCAGAAGGAACAAAGGGGAGGGATCATCCACAGTGTTATTTCATCTCATGAGAGATGTAAAAAGACTTTGATTTCTACTAAGGGATGCCACAGAGAAGGAGGACCTGTGAGTCAGGTACTAAAGGAAAAGAAAGCCCTGAGCTGAAATTGTACCAAGGTGACCTATGTGAACTTATTGCTGTATGTTCTTTCCCACCTTTCAGGGGTCTGAGTGCTATAAAATGGTTTGGGAGAAAATAGAAATATTTTTTGCTAAAGCATTGTTGCAATCTTTGCCTCAGGAGGACCTAAAAGTGAAATAATCACACAAGGGGTGTGATACAGTGTAAAGGGAGATGCTGGCAGTCACACAGTATGCATTCAGCCCTGGGACAGGCTTGTGCTCCAGATCTCAATTTGCAACCTGCTTTGAAGAGAACTGAGGTGTATTTTCCTTCTGCAGCACCTTTCACCCTCTGGTTGTCCTGCCTGAGTCAGGAAGCAGCAACATTTCCTTTTTTGGATGTCACACTGCTGCTTTGGGAGGAGCTATAAGTTCTTGCAGAAGACGCTCTCTGATCTTTGGTGCAGAGTTTCAGCATAGACTTGTTTCTCACTGCAGCTCAGCCTACCTGCACCTGTTTGTCTCCTGTGTGGTTTCCCATGGAATTTGTTGATATCCAGAAGTTTTTATCTTCAATGAGGGAAACCCTTTGGTTTGACTGGAGAAACCCATCAGCCTAGCTGAGGTCTCACTCTGAATTATTTTCATTCCACTGAACTTGCAGCTCAGCTTGAAGCTGACACAGCCAAATGTACATGAGCACAGCCCATATTTGCAATTGAATCTATCAAGCTCTGCATGACACTGCTGAATAACCCAGGACAGACATTAGCTCAAACTTAATAATTCAGGCATTCAGCTTTTAACCCACTCTTCGTCACGGTCCTGGTCTGATCAGGCCTGGGGTCTGGTTTAGCTCACAAAAAGTGGAGTCCTTTCAAACTCAGAGTCAGGTTTTTGTCTGAACTCAGTCTGTAGATCCAAATTAATCTTTACAATCTGTCCACATGGGTAAATCAGAATGACTTGCTGAGGCACCACCAGGGAGCCAGTGTAGAGACCTCAAGTTGGCTTGACACGGTTTGTTGGAGGAAAATCTGTTTAGCCCAGACTGCAAGCTAATGGATGATTTACAAAACTCAGAGTGACAGGGAAGAATTTGGGCCTCTGTCCTTCAGGAATATTCCCATGGCTTGTACAAAATGCCTTGGTGTGGTTAAAATGCATGAGCAGACAATGATAAACTCAAGCAGGCACTATTATAAAACGTGACAAATAAGCCATGATGCCAAATGCAGATTACCTTTAGGTACTTTTGAACTATTGCTGCCATGAGTTCTGCTGCCAGGCTGTGTTCTGAGGATACCCAGGTATTATCAGATTTATCACCTTTTCCTCCTCACTCAATTTCTCACAGCCAAACATACCAGCAATTCAACAGTTCAGTGACCATTGCCAATATTTTTGGCCAATTCATATATCTTCTGAATAATTTTGCCATGTTATTTTTATCATCTTTAGGTACCAAATACTACTACAGCACCTTTCTCGCTTTACTTCACCCTCACCATAAAGCTTTAAGGAAACTACCTCCTGGTCTGTGGAACACCACTTGGAAGGACAAAGCAAATCCAAGTGTTGTTAGGAAAGCTGGGGCACAGCAAAGTGGCCCAAAAGTCCTGCCTCATCTCACCTTCCTCTTTAGGTGTGATATACTCCAAAAAAAACCTTGAAAATGTCTCTGAAAATTATATGTACAGGCTGTGAAATGAAAGGCAGGTCTCTTACCTGGCTGGAAGAAATGCCCTATAACAAAATTCCCATTTGCCAGTGGTGTCCAGCAAGTGAAAACAAGGCTATGCTGGGTGCAGACAGGGAAACAGTCAATCAAATTAAAGAAGACAAATATAATTTGAAAAGGACAGTGTTTTCAGTCACTTTTGAAAAAGTGGCACTGCCATAAAAGCAGGTCTGTGGCAGTACCAGGAGCTGAATCATAGATTTGGGTTGGAAAGGATATGAAAACTCATCTGTTCCACATCCTGCCATGGACAGGGACACCTTCTGCTATCCCAGGCTGCTCCAAGCCCCATCCAACCTGGCCTTGGACACTGCCAGGGATCCAGGGGCAGCCACAGCTGCTCTGGGCACCCTGTGCCAGGGCCTGCCCACCCTCCCAGACAGCAATTCCTTCCCAATATCCCATCCAGCCCTGCCCTCTGGCACTGGGAAGCCATTCCCTGTGTCCTGTCCCTCCATGCCTTGTCCCCAGTCCCTGTGCAGCTCTCCTGGAGCCCATTTAGGCATTGGAAAGGTCTCTAAGGTCTCCCCAGAGCCTTCTCTTCTCCAGTCTAAGTCCATGTATTTTCCCTTCCGTCTCCTGCCCCCTCCAGCCGAGGGCTACTCGAAAGAAAAAGCCGATCCTCATTTTCCTTTGGACAAGTGGGTGGTTCAGCAGAGCTGAGAGACTGGAAAGGAAAGATAATGGAGATTTTACAGCCACAGAGCTGATATAGCTGGAGATAAAGGCACTGCGAGCTCTGGTGTCACAAACTTTATTGCAAGGATGGTGTATAAAAAAGAAGAAACACAACATGGTTTTCAGACAGATAAAACGGAACTTAAAAATCTGTTAGAGGATAAATACATGATTTTTAATTCACAGGTGGTGAAGAGGAAGACATTAATAAGAAAAAAGGCAAAAGAAAAAGGTATAAAAAGAGATGGATTGAATGCAATGGGCCTGCCTGGCAAAGGAAGACGGTGGGGTGCTCCTGGTTACTTCTAATTTATGTTATAATAATGGTCCATCACGGTCCATCAGGACAGTCCAAAGGACTGGAAGCAATGTGCCAGGCATAGGCTGTTCTCCACTTGCCCAAGGCTGGTGGAGAGATGTGGGAAACCACCTCTAATTCATTACTGCCTCTGCCTGGCGAATGCACAGGTTCATCTGAGAAGATAAATAGTCAATAGCTATTTCCTATTCCTAAAGCCTTTCAGAAAATGCACATACCTCTATAATATTCCCCTTCAGCTGCCTCTTTCAAGACATCTCAGACACCTGTGATAAGGAAAACTTATTCCAACCCCTAACCTGTCCATTATTGCCTTCCCCAACATCCTTATCAGAGAAAAAACAATCAGATTGCCACCAAGGACAACCCATTCTCATTGACTCCTCTGGAGAAGTCTCATGGGCTTGAGACTTCTTTCATGTTTTATGCAGGATTGTTGCACAGGATCCATTTATTTCTCCACCATGAGGATAAACAAAGATATAATTCTTTCTTCTCCGTTAAATTTATACACTCATATTTATTGCTTTTGATTTGACAGGATTAGTCTCACACTCCACAAAATTTAAGGGATGTCTGTTAAGTATAGAAATTCTAACTATCAATACAGGAATTAAGCTGCTTAATAAAATATCCGTCCCCCCAGATGTCCATTCCCCAACACCAGTGGTCTTTATGAGCTCCTTTATTCAGGATGAGTAGAGGTGCCAACCCTTTTCTCATTGTAAGGGAGAACAGAGAGATGACCTGTGCCAAGCCAGAAAGGAAAAAAAAAAATGTTGTAGGGAGAGAAGTAATATTCAGACAAGGTAATTCCCCATGATTGGCAAAAGCAAAGACAACATTCATTTTAGAGATGGACAAAAACTTTTTTCTTTTTTTCAGCAGTGACAAGGAAGTGTAAGGGTAGGAGGTAAGTAGTGAAAGGCTAGGATTCATCTCAGCCTTACCAGATGAAATGAAGCTCTTACCAGAGACATCTGAACAAGGAGTTAATTATCCCCAGTTCTTCCACTGGAGTTGGCACTTCTCAAGCTAAATCAAACCCCCTGTAAAAGGTGGATCTCTTTATTCCTTGCTCTGGCAACTGTGTGTCCAAAGTTAGGTAGGCACTCAAAGATACTAGCAGAGATGTAGGAACAGATCCATGTCAGTTGGAAATTCCTCCCATCTTGGAAATTCCTCCTGTCACGAAACAGAGCAAAAGAAAAGAAAAGAAATACTGACCTGAAAAACTTCTGAATTTGTTGATCAGGGGCTTAATGTAGCTCTAAATAATTTTTTCCTCTCCTTATAGTATCAAAGGAACATTTTTCTGGCTGCTAATGACACGAGAGGTCACTGTTGTTGGTCATTAACAGTGACACCAATAATAATAATAAAAAATACAGAAGGTGCAGAACTTTCATCAGATGTGCATTCTTTGTCTGCTCCACTAATAATCCTTTCCTATATCCAAAAGTATCACTTTGCCTCCCTTCCAAAGACGATGAATCACACAAACATTGCCCACAAACATTACCCAGTGATCAGTTAACTGGAAACAGCAATGCATCTCCTGGTTTAGGAGAACCAGGAAAGCTGTGATCAATAATAAGAGCCATCCTAGACTGGGCTCTGTCTCCAGTCAAGGACAGGGTGCAGATGAAACGCAAGTGAAACTGGACAATCATCAAGGCAGGTGAAATATAATTACCTAGGCAAAGATCCCAGATGCAAATGCTCCTGCATAATGCTGACTTTTCTGAAATCGGAAGGGTCTTTTAGCTATCTAGTATAAAAACTATCCTGCCTTCCATGTAAGCCATTCAAACAGATCTGGTTCCAAATCATGTTCTTGATTCAAATATTCTTTTTAAGGAAGAAAGCCAGACCTTTTTTTTTTTTTTTTAAGTCATCAGGAAGGCAGAAATCTTCTTTTCCCCCTGATGATTATTATCCATGGTTAATTATCCTCACTGAGAAAAATGTGTGTTTTGTTTCCAATTTGATATCTTACAGCTTTAGACTCCAGCCCTCAGCTCTTGTTACATCTTTTCCCTCTAGACCAAGGAGTCCTTTGGTACCCACAGAAGGATCCAGGAAGGAAATACACTCTCTCATCAATTCTCCTCTATATCTTTCTGATAAGCTGAATAGATCACGCACCTTCAGCTGCTCGCTATGGGACAGCTTTTACCCTTCCATTACTCTAAGCTCACATTCTTTAGTAACAGTGCCCTGAGGTCTTTAACCACTGTAAACAAGGTCACACAGTGTAAGGACAGAGCTACGAGGGGGCAAAGGAGCTTATTAAAGGTGAGAAAACACCACAGCAACAGTTTGCCCTCTGGAGCCTCAGCTCTAGCACGGTAGAGAAATACACTGGAAGTTGCTAAATATGGAATACAACGAAGCTTGGGCAGTGATTAGAGGCTGGAAGGCACCAGTCAAAGGATGTTCACCTCAGCCTCTTCCCCAGGCCCCATGGGAGAGCACTGCTGAAGAAAGACTAAAATAGACTTTTCATTGGGAGCCAGACCTCCAGTGCTGGGGACAGCTCTGGGCCCCTCAGGACAAGAGAGACATGGAGGGGCTGGAGCGTGTCCAGGGCAGGGAACGGAGCTGGGAAGGGGCTGGAGCCCCAGGAGCGGCTGAGGGAGCTGGAAAGGGGCTCAGGCTGGAGCAAAGGAGGCTCAGGGGGGACCTTGTGGCTCTGCACAAGTCCCTGACAGGAGGGGGCAGCCGGGGGGGTTGGGCTCTGCTCCCAGGGAACAGGGACAGGATGAGAGGAAATATCTTCCTGTTGCACCAGGGGAGGTTTAAGCTGAATATTAGGGAAAATTCCTCCATGGAAAGGGTTGTCCAACCCTGGCACAGCTGCCCAGGGCATTGATGGTGTCCCCATCCCTGGAGAGATTTAAAAGCCATGTGGATGTGGCACGTGGAGACATGGGTCAGTGGTGGCCTTGGCTGTGCTGGGGAAATTGTTGGACTGGATGGCATTAGAGGACTTTTCCAATCTCAGCAATTCCTTAACATTTTCACATCATGCCAAAGCACTCATCACACTCAGGGTTGCACCTTTGCTGAGCTGCCACTCCCCTGCTCTAATCCTAATAACAAATACATCTGCACGTTGCCACCAGCATGAGCCACCCACACTCATTTAAGAGGTTGAGAGCTCATTGTTGTCACGGTTGGGTTCTTTAGTTACTCTGAGTCCAGCTGGAAAACATCTCTAAGTACAGACCAGACCCTGCTGGTGTGTTGAGAGAGCAGCACAAGGTGTTAATGCTGTTAATAATTGAGTGCCAATAACTGATGTGCGAGGAGCTGATACTGCCAAACTTTGATCCCATCTGCAAGTTAATGCTAGCAGTGCTGCAAAATGCAGAGCAAAGGAACAAGGCTGTAGTTTATGTTAAATCAGCTCAAACTGGCATCAGATGACTTGAATTAGTACACAGAGAGCGTATGAAACATATTCATTTTGTTAATAGAAATGCCTAGTTATATTAGCCCCTTTTTTGCTTATTATTCATAATATTTTTCTGTAATACAGAAAATCAGTTTTTATTTTTAAAATGCAATCAAATTATATTTCCTATTAAAACTTTAATATCAAAACAAATTAACCAATGCTGCAGATTACACATTGGTAATGTAGCTCTGACAATAATTCATGCTCCTCTCGATTCTGTTATGAACTATCACACTGCTGAAGTGCAGCAGTTCATAACATATTTTTAAGGGGAAGTGACTTTTTTTTTTAAGGAAAAAAGTGAATTAGACAGGATACCTCAATAATAACAGGAAGTGGCTGGGCCAAGCATTCAGATAAAAGTATCCTCAGGTGAGGTGAAAACAAGGTGCAAACAGGTAAAAACAAGGCCAAGTCTTTTCTTCCTCCACTAACCTGCTTTTACCAGATGCAAAGACCATCATTTCAGAACACACATCACAAGACCGATGGAATCACTGCAAGACACTGCAAATCCCTGCTGCACAGCAAAGTCAACTGCTCCAGAAGCAGTACCTGAAGCAGGTCAGGAGAGGAAAATCATCTTAAACAGGGCTGTCAAGGAAGACACACTTGAGTGTGCTTTTGTGTAGGTGGCCTGGTGAAGCGATGCTTTTCCAGACATGAGAATAGTGCCCAAAGGTGGAGTAAATGGCATCCTAAAACCTTTCAAGGTCACTAAGCATGATCTATCCATGATAGCTGCATCTTCTTCTTCCCTTTTGGAGGCAATTTCTAGCTCACAGCTGGACAGACTTCCTGAAATAATCCACCCCAGGCTCAGGAGACGCAGGTCAGCTCTGATCCAGAAGATCAGATTAAGAAAGGTTCACCTCAATTCTGAGTGAGTGCATGTCATAGAATCCTAGAAAGATTTGGCTTGAAAAGGACCTTAAACCTCATCTTATTCCAGCCCTGCAGTGGGCAGGGACACCTTCTACTGTCCCAGGTTGCTCCAAGCCTCATCCAACCTGGCCTTGAAGAGGTCACTGTGTTCAACCACACCTCAGGTACCTGACGTGGTTCCCACACCACCAAGCAGGCTCAGATGGAGGTAGAAGCATCACTTAAAATAAACTAAAATAAACCAAAGCAGCAAGAGATACAATAATTCTTAGAATAAAAAATCCCAAGACAAGAGAGGGCACCCCAAAGGCAAACTGAGCAACCTGCTTCCCTTAGTGAAAACGAGAACAGGCAAGATTCTTTATGATGCACCCAAGAGGAAACTAAATTCACAGATAGGATGTTGCAACCACAAGAAAAAAAATAAAGCGTTTTTCAGGCTGTCAGTGGGCAATGTGATCAATGGAGTTGTCTGCCACATGAGTCCTGCATTGAACAGAAGGGTAAAAGTTGGGATGGGGGATGGGAAATCACAGGGAATGGAAGGTCCAGTGTCTGAAATTTTGTTCCTTTCCTCAAGTATATTCCCTCTGGCCAAGAGTGAGGGCTTTACAGCCCTGCTCTGCCAGCAGGCTCTGCTGACTCGCAGAGAAAATATAAAATCCTCAGCTCCATTTCTGCTCCAAAGAGGTGGCCTGCATCTCCAACCTGAACCATACATGCTGTTAGTTACCAGTTGATGATTGTGATGCTAATTAAAACATACTAAGAGACACACTATAAACATGCGCAGCACATGAAGGAAATTAGCCAAGTGAGCTTGTCTCTCTTATTGTGCTTTTATTATGATGCTCCTTGGATGATGTTTTTAAATGAATTTTGAATAGTTTTCTTAATTTGTTTTATTTTGCTTCATGGTAACAAAACTGCTGGAGCCCCACAGGAATGATTCAGAGAAGTGCAATATTATTGGAACATGTCTCCTGCTTTTCTTACTGCTTACTTATAATTAAGCTTTATTGAGGTGTAAAATGAATAACAATTAAAAAAAAAAGTTTATTGGTCCAGGTGCAAATTCACAGATACTCCTGAAAACTTCCTTTTCCATGACCTCAAGGAAGCATTCCTGGTTTCTATCAGCTCCCATCAGTTTCTGCTAAGACACTAAGTCTTAGTGTCTTAGCAGAAGACACTACTCCTGCTCTGCCTTGTGCCCCAGCAGAACATTTCTTCAGAGCCACTTGCCATTGCTCACTGCACACAGATAAGTTGAGAGAATATTGCTGGGATTCTGCTTTGAAGTCAGCACAAATCTCAGCTGCAGTGGCTGGCTGTAGCACAAAGGTCCTGGTATCCAGCCTCACCTTTCTTTGCTCTTGGGAATCAAGAATCAAGACCCTGCTGTGAAAAGCAACTACCATAGACATAATTGTAATTAGACAGGAAGACATAATGACAAGGAAAACAATGGGGAAAGAGGAGAAAAGGCTACTCAAAGAGATAAAGTTCTCATAGATCCTCCTTCGGCCTGGTTTTAGATGTTAGTCGAACCAGTTGTGGACATGCCTCCAACACCACCTTTATCTCACCACTGGTCTAGGCCCTGATTGCCTACTCTTGGCTTTTGGTGGTCTTCTGACTGGAAAATATTTGGCTACACCATTTGCAGAGATAGCTGTTTTTGTTATTATTTTTGGGGGGGAGGGGTTTGTTTTTTGTTTTTTTTTTCTTTAAAGGAACCTTTTCTTGGCAGGCAAAGAAAGCGTGTCTGCACATTCAAATGGGTTTTCCAACCTGTAGCATAGTTCAAAGCCAAATCCCACAGTGGTCAGAAGTCCTTCTGCTCAATCTGGGATTTTAGCACTTACAGCATCCATTTTAGCACCATTCTGCTCCCCCAGAATGCAGCACTAATGGATTACTGTGCATTACGTCCCTCATTACTGCTTAAATATTTATCAGAACATTATGTGTTTAGTGGCTGGGGGAAAAGAGACTATCCTGCTTTTTGCCATACAAAAGGGTTAATTACAAACTGGATAAATCTCCATGACTTAAAAATTGATAAAACAGATAGAGAGATTAACAGGACAATGTGTTATTTACAGCTAAATAAACATTCAGCTGCATAATCCCAGTCTGGGATTTCCCCATAGGAAAAACAACCAAAGTCAGTATTTTATATCAATGGTCTACATTTCACAGCAGTGAAAAACAGAGAAGGTTGGTTTACATTGTCTGAAAACAAAAAGTTGCTCATCCAAGGCAGCTTCCTACCCTGGAGCTGGTGTTCTTGGAAATATTTGGAGGAGTTTGTTAGGAGCAGATTTGCTCTGGCCTCGACCTGAGCGTGCTCAAGGCAGTCATATCTCCACCTTGCTCTGCTATCTGTCTGCCTCTCTCCATCTTTTTCAACACTGAATCCTGAATTTTAAATTTTTCAGTCTACACTTCTCTGAAAACCAAGCTCACAAGGTGTTTCCATGGGTGTCTGTCATACCTATATATCAAGCGCCGCTGGAGACAAGCCTAGGTACATACTCCAGAAGAAAAAGTCAGAAAACAGTGTTTAGCATGAAACAAAACAGTCTCCGTTTGCACTTCAGAAGGAATTAATTCCTTGGTTCTAACCCAGAGCCTACCATCATCACTTCCATCACTGCAGAGGTCCACATGTTACACCCATGTAACACACACATCGCCATAATGATGGGTTTATTTACAATTAAAAACCTTACTTAAGTTTGGGTTCTTCAGCAGACAAAAGACACCAGAAAACCCAGTTGTTTGTGGAATTCAGCCAATGTTTGTCTCATAAAATAAGTTCTTAAGGTAACTTATACTGGCACTGTGAAATATTGTTCATTATAACGGAGCAGCTGAGATAATGTTGTTTTCTAATTTCCCTTTCTCAGTCAGAAATTAAATAAAAAGTCATGTCTAAATTACAATACTGGATTGAACGCAGACAAGGACCCCATGCGGGGAGCTTATGATATATCCTTCCCACGTTTTATAGCCATTAAAAAAGATTAGAGGATTTTTTTTTTCTTTTCTTTTAGGCCATTTACATTTGTTCTGAACTCTCACTGTGTTTTATTTGAAGCTCTTAAAAGTGCCAATGTACATAATAAGTCAATCAAGAAGTTAAATTAAGAAAAAAAACAAAAACATATTGACTTGTCTATACCAAACATGCACTTGGAAATCTGAACTCTGCCACCTAATGACTTAGGTGAATAAATATCACTGAGCAGGGGTGGCTGGGTTGTTCTGCTCGAGGAAGTACATTTAATCTGATTAAGAGGTCTTCTCATATATCTTAGCACAACCCAAATAATGGATTGCTCTGCCCCACCAAAGCAGCAATTAACATCTGCAGAAATGCTCTGTTGTGGCTGGACTCCTTCTAAACGTGGTTTACAGCCTCAAAAAAGGTCTCTTTGCTGCAATTTATCTCAGCTATGCCTGTTTTGCCCATGGCCATGGCCAAATACCCCGAACCCCTCTGTTGCTCTCCCTTTGCTCTCTCCCTGCTTCCCCCAGGCTTCAGACTCCTCCTGCACAGGGCTAAACCATAGCAATTTGGTCTGCAATATTTTTCCAGCTGCTTTCTCAGCCATCTGACAGCCACCCACCATCCTGTGCCTGGGTTTTCACTACCCACCTTGCTCTGGCTCTCATCTCCTTCTGGGAGTACACACTGCTCCTTTCCCCACAGAGCCCCTGAGTCATTCCAGGTCATCTCCTTCTGCTGTTGTTATTCTGAGTCTGTAAAAGATTTTTGACAATGCAGAAGTTGGTTCTTCCTTTTTAAGCCTGTGGATTTTCTCTTTTTCTACAGATTTTCAAAGCCAAGCCTCTCCCCTCACTCAGTTTAAAGAATATTTCACAAATCCTTCTTCATTTTGGCAGGTCACCTCAGAACTAGAGGCACCAAAAGACTTTAAGGCAGGCTTCCCACAAGGCTTCATTAGCTCAAGGTGGGATTTATCTCACTTTCACACCTGAATGACATCTCAGACCAGTTCCAGACTGTTCCAGTCAATGAAGAGAAAGAGGCAACTTCAGGGGCAGATTGACCCAACCAAATCGAATCACTCCTCAGAAAGCACCTCTTTCTTTCCATTGACTAGGAGGACATGCCAGGCTGGCCCTGACTATTTAGCTTCAGAAATGTGGGCACTTGGCCTAAGTTTTCCAACATAACATGAAGATTACTCTGCTGTTGGAAGCGTGATGTCTTGGATCGACCACACGGTAGCTGCACAAAGCCCTCACAACACGTCAGCAAGGTCAAGGCACTGGGAAAATTCTGGCTACTTTTATTGCATTGGTCCTTTACTGACAGCCCACATCATAAACCTAATGCTTTCACCGAGGTTTCATACCTTTTGCTTCACTCTTTTTCTGTCCTTGTGAAGTGATTGCTGCGTTCTGCTCCAAAGGAGGCTGCATTCCAGGGGAAGGTGAAGCACTCCTGCACACAGATTCCTGGACCTGGTTCAATAAACATAAAACTTTAATATTATATTTGGATTGCTGCAAATGGAAGGTGCTGTGTTACCCTAATGCATTTTCTGGGAACATAAGCCCACTCTATACCTCGGGACTCAATTAATTAAACAACGTTAAATACAGTAGAAGGTCTTCCTCCCAGCAGCAAAAACACCTGCACTTCGTTGCACAACTTGTGCCTCTCCTAATAGCTACAGAGATAGTTAAGGCCTCATCCAAAAACTATTAAAGTCCGTGGAAAGGTTCCCATTTACTTCAGCAGGGCTTGGATCAGGCACCAAGGCAACATCGTGAGGATAATCAACTTGGAAAGTAAAGCACAACTAATTTGCAACTGGGAAAGCTTGGAATGAGACAGTCGAACTCCAAGCCCTAGACTTGGAATGTCTTGGTGTCGTGTGAACAAAAGATAGTAAAGGACTTTGTGATTAAATAGCTGTAAAGTTGCACTCCAGAGATGTTTTCTTCTCTCACTGAAACATGACGGTCCATAGCTCCAGTACAGTTCAGCTCTTCTACTAAGCAGAAGATTCTTCAGTCCTCAGAGGAGGTTTCTAATGCTAATCCTTTGTAAACACACAGATTTTTGGTTCCTTAATTCGTCTGTCAGCAGGTTTCAGTAAACAGTGACAGTGGGAAAGATTAACTAACATCATTTTAAAAGACTGTCAGAACAGCCAATGAGTTGTCTGGTCACCACAACACATAATTACTCTCTGTGCCTGATTGATAGGTCAAGGAACAGCTACAATGGTACCAAAGTGAGATTGATTCATTTTCTCTAGACTAGTCCCTGACCCCACTAATCTTTGGGGATACAACATAAGGTGGGATAGAAGTAAATACTTTATCCAAATGTATTCCTTGTGTCTTGTTCTTCAGATCTTGTTTGCCCATTAATGAAAGCTATGAAACCACCAAAAACAGAAGGAAACTCTATACATCAAAGAATTTAAACAGCAAGCCTAGGCTTGGCTCAGATAATTTAGTGGATATGGCAATTGGCTTTGCAAAGAGATATTTTGCACCACCTGCCTCATCTATGTTTATGTAGCAGCCTCCAGCTACAGCTAAGAAGCTCCTCTTCAGTAGAAAAATGAAAAAATGTTGGTCCTTAGAAAATATAGTTGCATATGGAAATGGTATGTTCCTGCCCATGACAGGGAGGTTGGAAATAGATGATATTTAATGCCACTTCCAACCCAAACTGTTCTATAACTCTATTTTAGCTTAATTCCATCTTCTTCCCAAGGATTATGTCTGTAACTCGCTATAGAAATAATATAATTTTCATGCATTTCTACCCCAGTATTCACAAGAGGTTCTTAAACCACTGGAATCAGAATGTAAAAACATCTGATAATCTCTAACATCCTTAAGGAGAAATGTTGAATAGAGACTTTTTCTACCTTACAGAATGTCTTAATAAAAGAAAAGAATGGACACAAGGATTTTATTTCAGTTGTGCTATCCCTGTAGTCTGTGGCTGGAATGCACTCTAGGTTTTGAGGCAAATTGTATTATTTCTCCAAGACAGCAGCTACAAAATACAGATTCCTATTGATCCCTAGTGGCACAAACTTAAGAAGTCAAAATAGGAGGCAAAACAGGAAACTAACATCCTAGACACACAGTGAAATGGAGCAATGCAGGGTAGGAGGCTGTGGAAAACATTTAGCTCTGTGACCTTCCATCTCATTTATTTCAGTCCTACGAAATTAACTCTGCTCCTACTGAACTGAATCGGAGCTTAAAAGAAGGGAACAATTCTCATACATCTGTTTCAGTCACTATCATTTCCAGCTTTTGGGTTGATGATAAAGCTGGAAAAGACCAAGTCACAGGAGGGACTCTATCTGCTTTAACGTGGTCACCTGAGGAGCAGGTCATATCTTCAGGGAACACAACTACTGCCAGATGGAAGGAGAGGGCTTCCTCAGTGCTTTACTGGTTGAAAAACACTACTTTTATTGCTATGTTGGTAAAATAAATCCTTCATCCAACAGCACAGAGGCTGGTCTAATAGACCCGTGCATCTGAGTGTGAAGTAAAGGATCATACACAGTCCTCAGCAAACCCTGGAAAAATAGGAGCCCAATTGGGAGAGTTCTGTGGAACTGGTTCATTACACATCCCTGTAGGAGGTTAGCCTGGAAAGGGGAGAAACCAACCTCTCTGTCCCCACTCCCCTCTCCACTCTGCCTTCCCTCCTCTCTATCATTCCTGCCTTTCTTAATTGTTTTTTATTTCTTTGTCTACGTGCCCTTTTAATAAACGTTGTAAAAATACATGTGTCAGAAATCTTGCAGTTAATATGTGGCAAACAGAGCTTTCTGAAACTAGCTTGGTATGATAGCTGTGCATGTGATATCCCTGTTGTCACCTGAAATTTCCTTGGATCCTTAGAAAAAACACTGGAAAATGTCAAAAAATAGAAGCTGCTCAGGTATTTTTCGTCCGTGGCTCAATTGGTCTGTACAGGGCAGAACCACTGAGACAAAACCAAAATTCTTTCTGCACATTCCATCCTTTTTTTTCAAGGCAAAGTCTGACACTATTTTCCCACTTCAATATTCCATTCTTACTAAGGTACTTAACACTGAGGAAAACTACTTCTAATAGTAGTTTCTTACAGAGGAAGATAGTGACAAGACATGGGGGAAGAGTCTTACATGAAAAGAGGGGAGCTATAGATTGCATGAGAAGAGGAAATTCTTTCCTGTGAGGGTGCTGAGGCCCTGGCACAGGGTGCCCAGAGAAGCTGTGGCTGCCCCTGGATCCCTGGAAGTGTCCAAGGCCAGTTTGGATGGGGCTTGGAGCAATCTGGGATAGTGGAAGGTGTCCCTGCCCATGGCAGGGGGGTGGAGCAAGATTGTCTTTAATGTCCGTTCCAACCCAAAACCATTCCAGGATTCTATTATACTATCCACGGGACATATTCTCCAGGGAGAAATTGATACCTCATAGGGACAGAAGTGCTCATGACTGGAGCAGCCATGCACAGGAGACATTATCAGTGGTGACAACAGCTCTATAATAAGAGAATCAGGGCTGTCCTAAACCATGACTCCTTAGTAATCGTCTCTGTATAATCTGTAGATGCACAGGTGATAGAAAAATAAAAGCAGGGCTCTGAGATCCCATGACTTGTAAGGGTATTAGGTATAGTCTTCCACCACAAAGATTTTCACCATGTAAGTATTCATGACAACCTGAGATGCTATCAAGACCCAAACGACCAAAACAGAGGCATTTCTATCTTTCTTTACAGTATGTTCCAATATATCTTTTAATTTCAGTGTCTTAAATTTCCCCGTGTGTCAAACTCAGCTTTGCTTTTCCTGTTGATTATTGTTTGCTCAGATTGCTCAGCCTCTTCTATATGGGAGCCATCTGCTGTTTATAAAGCTCTCTTACAGTCAAGTTTCCTGTAAAATACAACAGCTTTATTGGTATTTTTTCTCTTTTTCAGAGGCCACTTCTGGTTTTGATCCTTTAGTTTTGTTTTGAAGTTTATTTCTCATTTAAAAGTTTTAAAAAAAAGTCATCCAGTTGTCTCTGGGCAGTTAGAATCACTTTTGCTGAAGGGAATATAAAAATTTCTATAACCACAATTGTTTTCATCAGTCTGTAAAGCAGGAATATCCTGGTGGCTATTTTAACTAGACACAGTGATTTAGTCATTTAGAACAAACACGGTGAATATTGCAGTCAGTTAGAAAAATGTTGTATTTCTCTAAGGGTAGATATCAACTAAAAGCGAAGGAAATTAATCAAAATCTAAACCTGATAAATTAAAATAATTTCTTTAATCATATTCTATGAGTCTATGATTCCATGAAAATATTTTCTTTAAGAACAGAGGAAAAAAATGTAATGTGAGGTAAAATTTTTGTCTTAGGTTTTATGAGTGTTATAGAGTCTCTGAAGAAAAATTTTGGCACCCATTCCTTTACTCAAATAAAACCTTCTCCTTTGAAAAGTTGTGTTTAAACCAGTCCTAGTGGTACCGACATTAGGGAGTATCTCCCAGGCAGCTCCGGAAAGAGCAAGAAATAAAGCTCTTTTCCTTTTTAACACTAAGGTACTTGTCCTTTATCCATAAAACATCAAATAATTTAATAATAAGTATTTTTTAAAGTGTTTTCAAAAGTACAGGCAGCTGGAGGCAAAGTTGAATCTTTAAGGAAATTCTATAAATGCATATATCAATACATAAAATAACTACAATGGAGCTAACTGCAGTAATATTTAACTAGTTTGCATGGACTTTTCAGCTATAAACATGACCTTTGCCTTATCATGTTTAAATCTGTCATGGATGTCAGATATTGCCTTCTTAAGTGGACTCAACTGTATTACAGGCTTCTGTGGTAATGCTGGGCTGAAGTGTATCTCCATTTTATGTTCTTAAATATTCATAAGAAGCTTTGCAACATTAATATCTTAGAAGGCTTACAAGAACACTTAAATAATGTGTCTTACCTCCCTTCGCCCCTCCCAAAAATGTCCCAATCTTTTCCAATTTGTGTAATGCATTGAGCCATTTTAATAATTGTTTGGGGATTTATTCCGTGGTTCTGGAGTTCACTCATAGCCAGTGTAATTATTATCTCCACTGGTCTTATCGTGTGCTAATCCTGCTTGTTTTACCAGCAGAGATGACAAGATTTGAGAGCATAAGCATGAGGCAAGGGTTTTGCCCTGGAATTACACCCTATGGGTCCCCCACTGCCTCATCTCTACATAAGAACTAGAAATAAGAATAAAAATAAAATTGGAATGAAAATTAAACCTTACTCCAGCAGAAATATTTCTTATGGGAGGCAAGCAAAGGAAAGTAAGTATTCTGTGATTGTAACCAAAATTATAGATGGTGGAAGTTTAGCCATATTCACATAAAATCATCATTTATTTAGGCCTTATTTAATCTGGCTGCTTAAAATTATTTTTATCAGGTCATTATGGGGAATGTGTGTATGTACATGTGTGTGCAGACATCATTTGATGCATGTTGAAGCCATAACAAATCCTGCACCAGGCACAGTCTCTATAAATTAAAGTTTGCTTTGAGATTTGTCATTAGCACAACTTTTTCCCAAAGATGTAATTGAATTCCCAACTGTGGAGTTAGAACAACCCCCAGAAGTTTTCTGTGCCCGCTTCTAGGAAAATGCAGATTTTCTGGGAGAAATATTTAAGTTACTCTTTTCTAATGGATTTGACCTTGTTTTCCTGACAATCTTGGACGTCTTTTGCACAACAAAAGCCTGTTCCTACAAATTCTGCAGTTCACGCATGTGCATTTCCTTTACTTCTCTAGCCAAACGTCTCTCTGAACTTTCAAAATTAAGCACATGAGGGCTGTTCACCAAACACATCACGGCCTGAGTTTGCCATGATGAGCTTATAGGATGTTAAGACCCGCTTTCTACTCCTGCTGGCTGATGTTACCAATCTGCTTCCTGCCAAGGGGCAATATTTCAATGAAAAGCAATACAGAAAGTATTTTCATCACAATTTTATCATCGTGCTGCTGTTCCAGGGAGCCCTCTCTCTCATTCACCAGCCACAAGCAGCAAATAACCCCAGAGAGCCAATGTACAGGAATGTGCCTCATTCCCTTATCTCTGTTTTTCGGTGGTGTTTACATAAATGTAACTCAAGGCTACCATTTGCAATTCAGCTTCTCAGTGTGCTTATCCAGGCCAGCATGAAAATGCACACAGAGCCCCATGCCTGAATGGGATGGTGTAGATACGTGGGTATCCAGAGGATGGATTGAGGAGTGGCCTGGAAGTAGAGAAAGCTGGACTAGATAAGGCTTGGAAATGAGTTATGGGACAGAGCTGGTCATTCACATGTGGGCAGGAGGTCAAGAGAGGGGATTCTGCCCCTCTGCCCCGCTCAGGGGAGACCCCACCTGCAGAGCTGCCCCAGCCCTGGGGAACAACAGCACAAGGACCTGGAGCTGCTGCAGCCAGTCCAGAGGAGGCCACCGAGATGCTCCAGGGCTGGAGCCCCTCTGCTCTGCAGCCAGCCTGGGACAGCTGGGGGTGTTCAGCTGCACAAGAGAAGACTCCAGGGAGACCCTGTTGTGATCTTTTAGTACTTAAACGGTGCTTACAAGAAAGATGGGGACAAACTTCTTAGCAGAGCCTGTTGCAATAGGGCAGGGGTGATGGTTTCAAACTGAAGGAGGATTGATTTAGATGAGATACAAGGAAGAAGTTTTTCACAATGAGGTGATGAGGCCCTGGCACAGGGGGCCCAGAGCAGCTGCAGCTGCCCCATCCCTGGAAGTGTCCCAGGCCAGTTTGGACAAGGCTTGAAGCAACCTGGGATAGCGGAAGGTGTCCCTGCCCATAGCAGGATGTGGAATGAGAAAAGCTTTAAAAGGTTTTTCCAACCCAAACTGTTCTATGATTCCCAGCTTTTTGTGGTTTCTGTGGGTTGGGATGCACACTTTGGCCAGTTCTACTCAGTGTAGTTCAGGCTGAGATTGCAAAATGTTCACCAGAAGTGAGATAGAAACAGGGTGCTGCAGAACCAAAAATGCACTTCACAGCAGGGCAAGCTCAGTGTCAAGCTGTATCACACACCCAGGATCCCAGGGCACACTTCCAAAACTATGTGGGTGCCCTGTGAGACAAGAAGAACTCCACTGCCTTCAGGTCCCCAGAGACACTAAATGCACTTTAAGCAGGAGATTTTCGGGAGGTGTCAATCAGAAGGCACCACAACAGAGATAATCTACCCTGTCAAAGCAGAAGCCCTTGAGAACATGAGAAAATATACCCCAACCTCACCTGCACTGCATTTCTTATTGCCAGCCAGCAGAGAAGGATTCAGGTCTTACTGGGTCATGCCGGACTCCCTTGTTGGGGTGAGTAGCACTGTCCATGTCCCTTGGTGGACAGAAGTGTGCTCCCATTCCTAGGGGGGTCTGTGACATGCTGCATGCTTCACTTTCATATATTCCCATAAATAACAGGAAGGCTGGGAAACAACACAATGCCAGAGGCAGAAAAGAGGGCACAAATCCCTATTTCTCTAGCACAGCTGGAGCGGCTGATTGGAAAACTCATACAACCCACCTCCACTATTCAAACTTTGGGGTGTTAAATCCAAATCTAAATAATCCTGCATGTTTCTTCCTTGACTAAGCACCTGAGCACTAATTACATGCCTGGTTAATTCGGTAATGTACATACATTTCTGGGCTCCCTCTGCTTGTATTGCTCTCTCTCCGCTTCGGGAGATTAATGAGGTGAGGAAACAGAAGATTGTTACAAACCTGCAGCTTGCTGTACCTCCTAAGAAGATGATGGGAAATGTAGCAGACATCATGTTATTTTGCTAACACTGCTGTGTACCTTACATAATTATAATTTAGCCGTTGTATTTCTTGCCTATTGGAATAGATAAGCAATGATCCAGGACTACAATGAGCAGCACAGCTTCACAGGACTGGTTTCTCACCGTTGTGCTGCAATAAGCTGAAGCACATTTTTGCCTAAGATTTTTGGCAAGATCATTCATAAGTAGATTGGTTCTGAACACACATATTCTTGTAGGTCCACCATCTTCAGTTTCTTTGCTTTCTCTTTGCCTTTGGGATTATGGTTGCCTTTGTATATTTTTTCTTTTGTCAGTAAAGAGGTTTGGGCTGATTCTTCATTTATCCATTTGCTTGAGGATCTGTGGGAATTCTGGATGTACGAGATCATACTCACAGGATAGCTTTTGTTGGAAGGGACCTGCTAAAGTCATCTAGTCTAACCCCCATGCTGAATTGGACCCTATTCTGTATGTATGTGAGTTCATCCATGCTTAGTTTTCAATATATGCTTATATGCTGTGCTGAACTACAGCAGCCATCTGCAGTTACATCCTATATGTTCTTACCACTAAGAGACGTAAAAACTGGGTTGAAGTCATAGAATCACAGAAAGGTTTAAACTGGAAGGAGCCTTTGCAGGTCCCTTCCTGCGAAGTCCAAAATTCAGTCCAAAAACCACTAGACCAGGCTGCTCCAAGCCTCATCTGGCCTGACCTTGAATATTTCCAGAGATGAGGATCCACCATCTCTCTTGGAAACCTGTGCCAGTGTCTCACCCTCTCAGCAAAAATGCTTTGAGGTGTTACTTGAGGGGCCTGTGTCCCAGCCAAGCTGACTTGTTCTGATATGCAAGGAGAGCATAGGATGATGCTCAAGGCTGCTTCTAGATACTTTTATTTCTCTGTTTTACCTGCTTTTATTCTGTCTTTCTCCCTCTTCCATTTTTTTTTAACAAGGCTCCTATGAACACAGCACTGATGCTGTGCCATTATCCAGTTTTCTCATTTATCAAGTTTTATGCCTCTTAGTTTAGTGCTTACACACTCATTATATTAAAGAAGAAAATAAGTCTAATGAGCCCAATTAATAATCCAAGTAAGACCATTAACACCGCAACAGCCAAGCAGACACAGCAGTGTGGAAGTGAATGCTGCTTGAAGAAGCTCAAGGCAGCGATGTGGGCTGATCACAAAGACAGAAAAGTCATATGCCCAGCTGATAGAATCTGCATAAACACTTGCAGTGGGACCCAGCTGTTGAAATGCAGGCACTGACTGCCATTCGAGAGGCTCACGGGTGTTCAAGGCACCTTCACAATTAAAAAGGTGGAAAACCTTTCTCATGTCCTCTTGGCAACACTGGGGTTTCTTCCTTTGCTGCTGTCCAATGGATGCTCAGAGGAATCTTGCCTCATCTTTCTTCAGGATTACCTCACATTTCAGGCACCCACTCAGAAACTGCCAAATTTCTCATGCATCCCAACCAGAGGTGGAAATGGGATAACAAGATTATATAAATATCACCCCTGGATTTAAAACCAGCCTATTCCACTCCCAAACCTAGATTGATTTTATACTCCATTCAAATTCTGAGGCAAAGCAAAACATAGGCATACAAAAATTCTGGTCATGTGGTTCAGAGGATATGGACTGAGGATTTATAGAATCACAGAATCATTGGGGTTGGAAAAGACCTCCGAGGTTGTTGAGGCCAAGCTGTGCCCAATCCCCGCCTTGTCACCAGCCCAGAGCACTGAGTGCCACTTCCAGGCATCCCTTGGACACCTTCAGGGATGAGGACTCCAAACCTCCCTGGGCAGCCCGTTCCAATGTCTGACCAGCCTTTCTGTGAAGAAATTCCTCCTGATACCCAACCTGAATCTCCACTAGCGCAGCTTCAGTCTATCTCCTCTTGTCCTGTCACTTGTTGCCTGGGAGAAGGAGGCAACCACCTCCTTTCAGAGGGTTTTAGAGAGTGATAAGGTCACTTCTGTATCTCCTCTTCTCTAGGTTATGTGAATTGGAAAGTTTAAGATCCAGGCAAAAAGCTGATGGTTCTTCAGCAAACCAGCAATTTTTTACAAAATAACTGCTAAATATCCTTAAATCACCATAATCTAAACCACAAGAAGTTTCAGCTCAACATGAGGAAGACCTCTTTTATGTTGAGGGTGACAGAATCCTGGAACAGCTGCCCAGGGTGGGCATGGATTCTCCCTTTCTGGAGACATTCCAAGCCCACCTGGACGCGTTCCTGTGTGACCTGCTCTGGGTGACCCTGCCTTGGCAGGGGATTTGGACTGGAGGATCTCTAGACGTCCCTTCCAAACCTAACAACTCTGTGACTTTGTGAAGAAATATACCCATCACTGACCCTTTCTCCTCTTGTTAGAAGTTCAAATGGCCTCTTTCTTCCACATCCCAACGAAAACATGCTTACCCATGCACACACACACACACACAAAATCGTATATTTACATGGATATGGACACAAATTCATCTCTCTCTCTATGCACAGATTTCTTTTTCCTTCTTCCCTCGCTGAGATTTGGGGAAGCTGCTCTGCTGTACAGCAGTGCACCAGGAACAGCCCTGTGGCAGCCCTGCAGTATTTCCCTGGTGTAACCCAACCCCTCGGTTGGGCTATCAACTCCCTTTGATTAACAGGGTGGGTATGCCTGACATTCACTTACCAGAACAGGGAAGATAACTTTGTAGACCACATTAATGGGGATCTACCTCCCTTGCTCATTGATGACATTGAGCCTAACCATGTGGGGTTTTAGGAGCAGAGTAATTCCATCGTCTGCCTTTGATTACATCATAAATTGACACCTTGCCAAGTTATAAAAACATGGTTTTAGTCTGTGGGGGCCAGGGCACTTCAGATGATGCCCTCTCTCATTTGCTGGGTCTTGTGCCACAGCAGAGCTATAGATCACATCTGTAATCCTGTGGAGTTCATTATCTCCTAATGCTATTTGCTTTTTTAGATCATTAGAATGAAACTTGACCTGACCTGTGAACTATGAAATTGATTGTTGCCTTTAAATGGTCAACAGCCCATTTTCTAATCGATACACCAAATAATTTTATACATATTTAAATTATATATAACTTTAATGCTCGTTAAATTTATCTGCCACTTTCCTTCTATAGTTTATTTTGCATGCATCTGAAACATGGATGGTGCTTTTACTACTTGGTGGTACATTTAGAAAAAAAGGAGGAAGAAGGAGGATGACACAAATAAACCCTGGCCTGAAGCAAAAAGCTGAGGCACTGAACATGAGTGCAATTCTGCTCTGAAGGCTTTTAAAACATACCCTAGTTTGGGCTGTGGTTTCAGATTAATCCATTCCATGATGACTGGGAAAGAAAAAATAAGAACCTAAGCCAGAACAGAGTTTTGCTGTAATCATTTGAGTTTGAATAGAGTTTGTGGCTTCTGTTCCCTGCCTGCTGCTTTGCAGAATTACAAACAATAAGACTTGAAGTAAAATGTTGAGGTACACTCAGGGCAGAACTGGATTCAATGAGAAGGGAAGTTTCTGAGATTGGTGAGGTTATTTCTGGTCCTGGGGAAACTCTGTTTAATGGTTTGGGTCTACTGGGGCATTGACAAATTTTATAAAGGGATGGGAAATATCATTCCTGGCCACCTTACAGAGCACTTAATTTTTAAGTAGATATAATAACCTTGCTTTTGCTCTGATGATTTTTGGAAGTTCTCCTCTGGGCATTCTTTCACATCCTGCCTTTGTTATATCTTCCAAAGTAACTCGGTGTCTTCATGCACAAACTCCTGTGGAGCCCCATTAACAGCCTTGTTTCTCTGTCTTTTCAGCCACTTAGTGGAACAGAGTTTACTTGTTTCCAAATTCAGAAAGGGGGGGGGGGGGGAGGGAAGGGGTCTCCCACCCCAAAATGCTTCATCTTCTGACCCAGCCTGTCCAGTCCTCTCAGTACCTCTGCATCTCTAGAAAACACACCCCACTATCCCAAAGATTCCAGTGTGGGAAAGATGTAAACTCAGATGCCCACAGCCTCAAATTTCTTCTCTTAGCCATGTGGGAGAGAGAAATGAAAGAGTAAAATGTATAAACTCTGTCTATTCCATGGGACATGACACCCAACAACAGCAACCCAGCATTAAGAGTCACAGAATAGTCACAGAATCAGGAGGGGTGTTGTGATCTGTGCAATTACTCAAGGGTTTAAAATTTTGGTTTCATGATTGTGGACAAGTCTTGTCATCACCTTCACTATTTCCAGTGAACAAAAGGAAAGAGTGTATTTGTCCCTCTTAAAGGCATGTAAGGATGAAGTAATTAACTTTTGTAACTCATTTAAAGAGGAAAAGCAGTACCTTCTACTGCAGATGACCATTAATGATGCACAAAATGGTTCTTCAGTGGAAGGATCATTCCCTGCCAGCACACCAGCCAATCCCTCTTGTGATGTGTGAGGTTTTCTGTACTTCTAAAGGAAACTTCTAAAAATACTCAGGCAAAAAGGGAAGCTACCACATGTATTCCCCAAATCACAGTCTTACTTGGGCAATCACAATGTGTTTTCACCCAAATGAGTTGCTGAAAGAAAAAGTGGGGAAAATACCTTACTCTACTCCCTGGCCTGCACCCTCTGGCCTTGCAGGAGTGGATTTGTGACTTTTCTACTGAGGATCCAGCCAACACCACTGCCCACAACAGCATCTCTCTGTTCCCTGTCACCCCCGAGACATCTCCTGGCCTTTCCCTGCCCTCTTGAGAAGTCTGTCTGAGAAAAGAACAAAAAATTAACAAACAAAATTAGAAATCAGCACAGAGCCATCGACGAGAACAGACCTCCAAACCATTTGGAATGGCTTCCCTGGATTACTACTAGTCAGACAAGACTTAATCTTCTAAATGTTCTTGTTTTTGAGAGTAAAGAGGCATTCGGCACTTATCTAAAATTAAAATGGTCAGCAGTGAAAGCCCTTACAGGTACAGGGATCTTATCTGCATAGGTCTCTGCTTTGTTTCTGCTATCAGCCCCTGCTTGCCACTGAGCAGGGACTTCCTGGGGAGGGTGGTGGGGAAAAGCAGGAGCTTTTGCTGTGATACTGTACCTGCCACTGCTGCATCCAGAAAATGGCACATTTTAATACATGGTCATTTTTATTTATATTCCAGTTTTATCAAAGCAATGGGGCGTGCGATAGGCTGGTAAATAATTAATTTATTTCCCAAAGTTGCCCAGTGAAAGAGATGACAAGCCCTGCCATTTATACTTTTATGAAATGCCAGATGAAGTGAAGACATCAGCAAGGGGGGCAAGTCGCTGGGAACAAAGTGAATTAGAGAATATCTTTCCTTCAGTAAGACAAATTTGTGTGGGGTAACCATGCTTTGCTGGGGAAGCCAATTGGAAAAGAGTGATAGAGGCCCAGCTACTGAAGTTCATCAAAGTCATCTGTTTCAGGTAAGCTCATTTTTCACCAGCCAAGGGGATATTTACCTGGAGTACACCTGTAAGGTACAGCCGACAGATTGAATGGTACAGTGCTTTATTATATTTCACACCCTGATGATTCAATATGATAGGAAAAGAGGGAGAGAAAAACGGAGAGCTACAAAAAAAAAGAAAAAAAGCCCTGTCTTCTCTTTGGAGTGCGTTTGTCGCACTGTTTGGCTGCGGTGCTTAGGCAAACCAAAGGGAAGTGAGCAGTGTTTTGCAGTGCATTATGTTTCTGTGAGAATGTTTAGCTCAAAATAACTCTTTTTTCCTTCTCCTTTCCTTTTTTGCAAGTGCCTTCCTAGATTTCTGCAGTGAGGCAACACTACACAGTATGTATGTCGTTAAGTATGTCCACCCAGCCAGCCAGCAAGAGCTGACTCTTCCTGCTGGCTCCCCTGGGAGTTCCATGCTCCTGCTGGGAGAGCACAGATGCTTTCAGCTGGGCAAAAAGATGAAATTCCTCTGAATTCACCTGAATTTGCCTTACACCTACCTCTTGTCAAAATGTGCACCCTGCTTGCAGGCCATCTCCCAAGGTCATTCCATTGGAGGGTGATCACTTTGCTGTGCTGAAGACAGCCAGACCTATCAAGGTTCAAGTGAGAGCCTGAACTCAACTTCTACAAGACCAAGAAATAGCATAATTTCACTTGAGTTTGCAAATCTGGCTGTTGCAGTCTCCAAGAGACTGAACACAGCTGTGCCTTGGAAAATAAGGCTATCAGTTGGTGGTTTCAGGTTCTTGGTGAGGGTAATGGGGTTTTGGAGACGGGAAGTTTGCTGTTTGTGCCCACTGCTTCCACTCAAAAAGAAAATGGATGTTTCTGTCATGTCCTGGAAGAGTGTGGCTACAATCTTTCTTGTTTGGAGAGCAACATTCAGATTTATGTACAGTTTCTTATATATCTCTGCTTCCCAACAGTCAAACACATTTGCTTCCTGGAAAAGGAGTTTATCTCTACCACAGCAAGTCTGGCTCAGAGGCCAAAGTATGACAGATAATGCCACAACCATTTTGCTATGAGGTGTCAAAGCTTAGCTGATGAAGTTTTCTAAAGAAATTTGTAGTCCTTACAGAAATTATTGTTGTCGGGTACAACTTTCTGGTTGTACTGATGAATACCTTCATCAGTAACTCGGACACTTAAGGTGTTTGAGCATCTGAACATGGTCTGGGGGCAATGGTGCATCAGGAATGATGTGTCATGGAGATCCTTGAGAAGAAGAGGTTTGAAGTTTACTTACGTATTTATTTATTTATTTATTCTCCTGGCACAACTGTGACCCTTGATGTTTGTCCCAGGATCATATTTCAGTCTTGGGGTCAGAGCCAAAGTTTGCATCAGGCAACCATTTCTCCAGCAGGGTGCTGGAAAGGATAACATCTGGACATACCAGTCCATCTCCTCCTGCAAGGCATCGTGGGGCCATGGACCAATATGGTTTGGCAAGAGCTACAAGCTACCTGGCTGAACCCATACAAATAGTGATGCCTCATATTAGTCCAGACTGACACTGAAATCCACTTGTGCTGAGCATGGGACTCTGTTGCCTGAGACAGAGATTCTGATGGGCAGCAGATACCAGCAGGGCAGAAGGACAGTGATGGAAAGGGGACATCAGGTCTACTTTTGCTGTCAGCACTGAAAACATCTGAAGTCTGTGCAATTGTGCCAGGATTTGCCCTCCAAATGGGGAAATAAATAAAAAAAAAATGCAAGTTTAAACATATAAATGTCCAGATCTGAAGGACTCTTACTCTAGAGTCTAAGCATCTCCAGATTCCAGATATGTTAGAGAGCATTTGGGATTGTCTAGGGAGTATCTTTCTACACTAGATTTCTGAGGATATCGTTTGTCCTTATAAAGGAGGTGGTTTCTCCTAGGCTCTAAGGTACTCCTATTTCTGTTCCTTTTAGGAAAAAGAATCCTTCAATAAATTAGCATGCCTTTAAAATGATAATATGGTCTATAAAAATTATTGTGATTCATATCAGAACACATAATGATTTAACTAATCAGTCATTAATTAAACAGGTTTTTACCTGCGGGGGCTGCAAGAGTTTAATAATTTAAGCTGACTAAATGTTAGTACTACCCAGGCATAATTAGAGCTGTGGGGAAAGTTTCGCAAATACAGCAAAGCTGGCTACATTTCATGCTATTTACTGAGAGCAGGCAGCAATCTGCCAGCAGAGGAGACTTTTCAATTCTAAATAAGCATGTTGCCACGACAGAATGACTGGGAGGGAACCGGACTAAGGATGTCAGTCAACACAAATAGTAAAAGAATCCCCATTTCTACAACAGTTTAAATAGAATCGTAGAATCACAGAATGGTTTGGGTTGGAAAGGACCTTAAAAACCATGTAGTCTAACCCCCTGCCAAGGGCAGGGACACTAGACCAGGGTGCTCCAAACCCTTTCCCACCTGGCCTTGGACACTGCCAGGGATGGGGCAGCCACAGCTTCTGTGGGCAGCCTGTGCCAGGGCCTCACCACCCTCACAGGGAAGAATTTCTTCCCAGCATCCCATCTAACCCAGCCCTCTGGCAATTTAAAGCTGTTTCCCTTTGTCCTATCATATTCCTGGTACAAATGGCCACCCTCAGTGTAGAAGATGTTGCAGGATTGACCCCTCTGTTATGAGTTTATGTGTCGAGCACATCCTTGTGGAAGCCTTAGGACATCAGGGTTCAGTGGAACAGCTTCTGTTAACAGAACTGTGTTGCTTCATCTTTCAAGAATGGAGATGAGCTTCAGGGGTCTGGACTCTTCTCTCTGGCACCTTCACAGACATATTTTTTTCCACCCTTAAGTCCCATTTTACACACCAATAAACTGTAACCCTTTCCTGTTTTGGGATGCCTGAGTGCTGCATTTGTGCTCCAAAAATGCTTTGTTAGTGCCAAGTATTATCATACTAATTACGGCATACAATTTTGCCCTTCAGCACTAGGAGCTTGTAGTGGTTCAGTGAAGAAGATAACACCTGCAGGAGGTCACAGGTTTCCACACAGGCCTAAAATTTCTGAATCCAGATCCTGTGTGGTTGGGAAGGATGTGATGCCCGTGTATTTAATATTCAGCACCTAGAAGAGAAATTCCTTGGTCAAAGCAACATCGTGGAGCAGGAATTCTTTGTTCTATGAAAGGTTAATGTACCTGGGTAGCAGCCAAGAGCATTTGCATGCAGAGAGATCATTAATCCATGCAGTAATAATTTGTGAAATAAAAATCAATCTTGGAAAGAAGGCAAAGCCTCTAGTTCCAAAGTAATGGACTGCCTTTTGCACTGCATCTCGTTAAGCAAGACCCAAATACATAATGGGCTCAATTGCCATGCAAGGCTTCTCTGCAACCCAGAAAAACTAATAGCAACACTAAACAAACCCTACTGCCTTTCAGGCCCTGCAATTGCAGCTCAATTAACACAGCAGTCCCAGCCATGGCAGGATAGTTTTAAACAGCCAAAGCTGCAATATTTATTCCAGGTAAGAGGAGACTGGGCTGATGGACCAGACCTGCAGGCATGCCCGGCAACATCAGCTCTCAGTGAGACCAGATGAACAGGGTTAGACCTTCTCTGAAGGAGTTTTAGAGGGGCACAGCAGCACCTGAGCTCCTCTCCACTTGGAATGAGAAAGGGAACGCAGAGAGGGCTGCAAGATGTCCCATGGACATGTTCCCACTGCCCCAGAAAACCTCAGCCGTGCCTCTCTGCTCCTGTTCACTCAAGAGGGAAACAATCTGGGGTTGAACACAACACCCAAAGAGCACTTGGTCCCTCAGGCAAGGCTTGGTCCAAAGGCTGCCAAAATCTGTTGTGCATCCCTACAGGTAAATAAAACAAGATGAGAGACAACTGGAAAGGAAAAGCCAGCTTACCTATGGAGCAGAGAAATCTGTAAAATAATATGTTTCTTTGAAGAACAGCCCACAAGCTCCTCTGCAGAGGAGTAATGGGGTCAGATTCATTCCTCAGTTCAACACAAAATGAAATACCTTTTTGCTTTCAACCTGCTCGCATGAGTTAAGGTGATATCAAAGCTTCTGTGCTGTAGGCATCTGATTTCTGCCAGGATCCCAGAAAGAAAAGCCACGCTTTATCACTTGCTCCTTAGGTTGAAATCTGTCCCTTTCACCCTTTCCCTGCCTTCCAGGTGCCTTAATTTGAATTTTCTGCTTGGGCTGGACAGATTTCCTAGAAACTGTCACCAGCAAGGTGGGTGGCATCTGCAGGTGATTCCAGTGAGAGGGAAGACAGGCAGGCTCACTGCCAGGCTGCAGCCCAGCCCCGAGTGTGGAGGTGTCACTCTGTAATACTGACAAAGTACAAAATCCAGTCCCGATAATCCTCTTAAGTCAGACAAGAAAATAACCGGTGTGATTGATAACCCAAAGACAATCAAAGTGTTAAGGATTTAGGGAAGGCACCATACATACAGAATATTTCCAGGAAGAGCTACACAGCTTAAAGGACTGTTTTATTTGGATTTTTTTCCCCTTCTGATATACCAAAAGAGGGGCAAAATAGCAATCATAACCTGAAAATCCACTGAAATCAGAGACAGGTTTACCATTGGCTTGGGTTGATTTTCAATTAGTTTTTAAGGAGAACAACAGAAATATCAATTAACAACAAAGTAATCATTACAAGTAAACAAAGAAGATAAGGAATAAATTAGAGAAACATTGGAAATCAATAGCATTCAGAGACAAAATCAGTTGAGTTCAGTTCGAGGAACAAGAAATTCAGCAAAATTAGTGCAAAGAAATGTTGGCCTGGGGTTTTTCCAGTGTGCTTCAGGTGGTGGAAACCCCAAATGGTGGATCCATGTCCTCAATGGGCTCAGGTGCCACCAGTCTGTCGGCTCCCCATTTGTGCCCAGCAAAGTGTGATTCTCTCATGGTTTTGTTTGCACAGCAACCTGAGAGATTGGATACCTGATTCCCACTTTAATTAACAGGAAATGAACATCCCAGACTCCTCACTCAGGTGTGGAGGTGGTGTTTTCAAGCGTGCAAGGTGCTTCACAGCAAAGAATGGTAGAGAGGCAGATATTCATCCATGCCTTCTGCTGTAGAAATCTAAAATATCTGGAACACTAGTGGAAGTACCATGTTGTCTCACGTGATACTCCTGGCAGATGTGTTCCAGCAGAGCAACACGAGGCTTTCAGCCTGACCACGAAGAACTTCTTCTTCCCAGAGTACAATAGAATTAGGCTAACAACATTTTGATAACACAAATGTTCTCCAAAAGTTTGAAAATAAAATATCCTTGCATTTTCACTTTTTCAGACTTCCTGCTATCCTGTGGGATTCCTTCCATAGCTAGATTTGGCTCAGATACAACTGGTTCAGGGAAAAACCAACCAACCAACCAACCAAACCAAAATAAAAACAAAAAAATGTGTGAAACTGGCAAATGACCCCATCAAACAGTAAAACCGCCTCAAGACACCTTTTAAAGAAGTGATAGAAGTTCTATTTTGAAATTTTTGAACTCAGTCGGGCCCTGCTGGGAGATGGTTTGCATCACATTGCTTCCTCCAACCAAGACTGTCCAGTTTTAATGTTCTTCTGTGACTGCTTTGTGATTCAGCCAAAGTGAGGGGAGAAAAGCATCCCACCAGAAATGTCAGGTTTACGGAATGGTCTACCTAATCTTACAGGATACGATTGTCCCCACTTCCCAGCCGACTTTCCAAGTCATTCTTGAAAGACAAGGAAATCTTCTGGTAAGTGAATAACCTTGTCCTTTAGTCAGGTGGCAGCTCAAGGGGATCCCAAACCACTGCTGGGATAAAAAGGGGCATTTTTCCCTTTCTGCTACATAGCAGGATAACTTTGGTAGTAGGCAAAAGGGGAGAGCTGGCCCTTCTGAGGTTATAGTCTTGGTTCCACATCTCAGCATCAGGTCACTTGCTAGAACTGGGAGTATTTTTCCCCAGATAGGATGGACTGCTAGTTTTCACTCAACTTGGTCGCATTCCTTTCATGGAACACAGCTCAGTTGTATTGCAGAAAAGACCAACCTCAAGAAGCTCCTGGGTTTGGAGAGGCTGCACAGCCTTTGGCCCTGGGAAATGCTCCCAGGGACGTCCCTGCTTTAGGGAGCTTGAGAACTCCAGGATGGCAGCCAGGGGCAAATCTCTCTATTATATAGATATATATTCATATATATATATATAAAAATAAGTTTTTTTAACATAATTACTTCACCCATAATTCTTCACACTAATCCCATCCCTGGCACAAATCTTCTGTCTCAATCTTCCTATTTTTCCCCTGTCCACATTCTGACATCCATTAAATTCTCGGTGTGCCCAAAGCTTACCAATACGGCACGCTGCTTTATCCAGTGGCGTCAGTCCATCAATAAAGCTCAGCTGTGGAGTTTGTCTGCTCTCCTGCATTTTCGGATTACCGTAAATTATGTGGATGCTGGAGCCATGTGTCAGCGCCAGGGCCTGAGGTCTCTGTCGGATTCCCTGTGCTCCAGCAACATCAGGGATAAGGCAGGAGAGAGGCTTTCCCATCATTTCCAGGGATGCACAAAGATACCACTGCAAAAAAAAAAAAAAAAAAAAAAGTAGTCTCTTCTGAAACTCAGCCTGGCTGGGAGGGGATGAGAGCATGAACGGCATCTTTCTCCTTGGTTGTGACTTTCCACTCATCTTCTCTCTTTTCTCACTCCAGAATGAATGCACAATTAAAACACAATCAATCTCTGTGACATTTCCAAAGTGTGCAGTCAGTGTACCAGCTTCTTTCGTAGCCTTGGCGAGAGCCCAGATTTCTTGGAAAAAAAATAAGCTCTTGACTTTCCCCTTGAAGAAACTCAAGATTAAAGGTTGTCGAGTGGGGACAAATCAGGCATCAAATTTGTTGTCAACAAATTAATGTGCTGAAGAGACTTCTCTGAGTGACTCTTTTCAGGTTTAGTAGTAAGTGGGGATGGTTAATTCTAATGGTAGCCAGTGATTTGCATTCAATAGCTCTGCATAATGTGGGAAAATAGAGGGTTTTTTTTTAATAGAAGTGACTTTTTACACCTTCCTTTATCAAAAAATAAGGGGAGTGAGAGGTGAGAAACCTATTAGATGAAAAGTCTCTTGTTTGTGCTAAGAGAAAAAAAAAAGGTGTTCCCAGTTTATAGTTTATTTTATTTGTCATCTCAACACAGACAGGAAGAAAAATATCAATATTTAAGACTACCTCTAGCAATTGTGTGTTTTGTTTTTCTATTTATACACCCTCAAGGTGCATAGAGGGTTATAGCAATGCCTCAGGTCACACTCATAATAACGGAAACCTCACTTTTATTTTTTTTTCCCCATCTCTCTTTAAAACAACTCTATTAGTACTGCGCAAGCTACCTTAAGCAGCATCTGACATATACAAACTGTTGCCTGTAGGTTGCCTGTTTGTTTGATTTTCTGCAGTGTGAAGGTTGAGTTGAGTCATTTTGCACCCAATTACTTTGCAGTAAATTTGTCGGATGATTCTTGTCGTGCCGTATTGATCCAACGTGTCACCTTGAACTTGTTTATTGACACATCAAATTCCGAAGGCAGCCCTGTTCAATTTACCACTTCCCAATTATGGCATTTATATGATGTCACTGAAGCTTCTTGTCACGTTCAGATGAGGCCATTTTCCCCCCTCCACCACCAATCACCTGAGCAGCGGTTGCCATTTTTCTCTGACCTTTCCCGAGACAGATGGTGGTTCATAAAATACATCATTAGCACACATGTCATTTTATCTTGCCTGGATTTTTTAAGTGAAAGGTGCTTTGTTCAACAAAAGACTTTTCAATTTTCTCCTCGGTGACGGTGCTGCTATATAGGATTTTTATCCTGACACTGGAGAAGGGGGTTCACCCAAGATGGGTTCACCAGGGGATTCACAACATGATGCCAGGAGAGCTTCATCCTTGGCCCAACAGAGCCCTGCACCACCAGATGGTCATGGGAGCTGCATTCATCCCAACATCCCAGGACTCAGCCTGCTGCTCTGACACACAAAAAACAGGCATGGGAAATGGGATGTTGTTGTGATGTTCACCACGATGCTTCACCAATGGCCAGAGATGAGCACACAGAAGCAACAGCTACTTCCTTTGCAAATTCTTTCAGGATTTGTGACTTTATGATGCCAAAAATTCTGGAAATGGCCTCCTTTTTCACCCTGAGGTGTTCTGTTTTCTTTATAACTGTCCATTCAGCCTCTTGGTAACTCAGGACCTGGGCAGGAAGATCATTTGAAAGTACCTTTTTCGCTTAACTCGTGAAAATATTTGATGCCAATAGTATTATAAGTATTATCTGGATGTCTTTGTCCCTTTGATTGACTCAGCAACACACTTGAGCCTCGACGTTTATTGAGGCTTCAGTCCCACTACTTGAGTTTGAGATGTCTGTGTGGTTTCTAAGAGGAGGTCTGTCCTCTCACACTGAAGAAACTGATGTAATCCAGAAGACTGTCTGGGCCAAGACAGGTTTTTGTTGTTTGAGGCTCCCTAGGGCTGAGGTCAATGTTAAAGACAAATAGAAGAGACATGCAGTCTTCCAGCACATGATTTATCACTTGCCAAAACATGCCTGAGAAAAAAGCCAGGGAAGGGGGGAGAAAAGATACCACAGCAGCAGAAAAGATTATCTTCTTGGCAGTTCCTCAGTTATGATGCCAGTGGTGCTTTAAAGTAGCTGGAACAAAAACATTTCCGAATCCAATTTCATTAAATATAATTTCTTCTTCTTACTTGATGCTCACTGTTTTACTTCCCCATTTCCCTGACAGAGGACGTGATCATTTCTGCATCACTAGAACTTAGGAAAGAGCAAACAGCATCTCTCTAAATTCCTGAACGCCCCAGCTCCTCTCACTACTCTCTCACATTACAAGTTCAAATAGCTGCTGCTGTTTCATCCCAACTCAGCAGCACTGCAAAGGTGCAGCATGGGAGAGAGGAGCTGCCTACGTGGGGAGAGAAAAAAGCCAGTAAATGCTCTCAGGTGGAGACCTTGAATGTCAGATGTCAGTCAGAAGCCAGCTCCTGATTTATAAACCCCAAAGGAAGGGTTATGGATGGATGATGGGCACTTCCTTGCACTTGTTCAGGCAAAGCATTGGTGGTGTCAGATGTTGCTAGGTGGTGAGACAGCAAGATGGTTTCTTTCCTATGTGTCTTTGGCACCTCTTGCATTTTGTTCCCATCTTGGAGCTGTTGCCAAAGCCTGAGTTACAGCTTTTGTAAGAAGCACATATTGTTAAGCTCCTTTAAAGACTGGGACTCTTCCTGCTGCAAAGAGTTTACCTGTGTCCCTGTCAGCTTTATCCATCTTGTGGACAGCTCCCAGTGTCTTCTGCTTTTCTGTTATCAGGTAAGCCACAGTCAGGTTATGAGCACTAGTCTCCTTTTCCAAAAGTCTTTGTATCATAAGGCACTAAAAAAACTCCATTGCCCTGAAAAGATTCAAAGTCTCTAAATCCACTGGGCACACTTTGATTGACAAAAATTTGCTGTACACACCCTCAGATGTTATGGCAGCAGGGGCTGTGGCACAGCCAGATATTTACATTCTGACTTGAAACCATCACTGCTTTCTCTACCAGGGTCTTTGCAGATATTCCCCTGCATGCAGGAGACAAAAGGCAAAGGGGATAATATCCCATTTCTAAAGCAGAGACTGAAGAAAAAGAGAGGCCATTCTCAGGACATCAGGTCAAGGAAGGTCCTCTGAACCTAAAGCAAAACTTCTCAACAGACAATCAGGAATATGAAGCCAGGTCATTTTCAAGCACAGAACCGTGTGCTGGCCTGCCTTGCTGCTCTGATAATTACTGGTGGTTCATCAGGTCAGCCCTGAAGCCTTTGAGGCCTGTGCATACCCAGTCTATATCTTGACAGCAAGAGTGGTTTTGGCAATCTTGATGACCTCCTCTAAAAATTCAGATGAAGAAGGCCCTTGGAAAATCATAGCATCAAAGAATATCCTGAGTTGGAAGGGACCCAAACATCACCCAGTCCAACTCCCAGCCCTGCACAGACACCCCAACAATCCCACCCTGGGCATCCCTGGCAGCGCTGTCCAAACGCTCCTGGAGCTCTGGCAGCCTCGGGGCCGTGCCCATTCCCTGGGGAGCCTGAGCAGTGCCCAGCACCCTCTGGGGAAGAACCTTTTCCTATATACAACATAAACATTGCCATGATGTTCCCTCAGGTTCTGTCACTGGTCACCAGAGAGAACAGATCAGTCCCTGTCCCTTTTCTGCCCCTTGTGAGGAAGCAAAGTTTGGGATGTACTTGGTTTTGGCTGGAATGACACATCTTTGTTTGCACCACTGCAATTCTCTGCACACACTCACAAATAAAATGGGATGGAGAAAAAATGCTCTGGTAGATACTGGATTTATGACATGCCAAGTTTAAATAGCACCCATAAGGCTTAAACCAGCAGCAATGGGGAATCCATTTTTCAACTGTAGCAAAGCACACAAGATATCTCTCTTCTCACTGGGTAAGCTGATGCTGGGTACCAATTTCCCGAACTCCTCATGCCAGGAAATCATGTCTCCACCTCCTCACGTGTGACTTAGGGTTCTTTTGTGGGTTCTTTCTAAACTCCAAAAAGGTACTAAAATAGCAACCACGCTACTTAAGGGTATCAGGTGACTAGAGACAGCCCTTAGATACCAATTAACCTCTGTGCCAGTTTCAGTCTGGTGTGCACACTCTCATCGTGACGGCAACTGTTGAATAATTAATCCCTTAAACTAAACAAACCATTGCCGGGCTGCACTCAGCTTCCTCTTCTGCTCCTTTATGCACTGATGTCTAATTTTTTTTCTAATTGATTGTCACCCCCTTTTGAAGGGAGGGTTTGTTTTTTTCTGTTTGTGGATATGATTATATATTATGACTATATTCTTATGGTTATTTGAACAATGGATCAGGGGGTTGTAGTAGACAGTATAATGGGAAAAAGTAAAAAGAATAAAAGAAAAAGGAAGAAAAGGAAAACTGAATAAGAAAGGGAAAGTAATAAAGGAAGAGAAGGTGAAATTAAGGGGAGGAGAGGGACAGAGAAGGAAGGAAGGAATTTGGAAGGAATTCGGAAGGAATTTGGAAGGAAGGAATTCGGAAGGAAGGAAGGAATTCGGAAGGAAGGAAGGAAGGAATTCGGAAGGAATTCGGAAGGAAGGAAGAAATTCGGAAGGAAGGAAGGAAGGAAGGAATTCGGAAGGAAGGAAGGAAGGAATTCAGAAGGAATTCGGAAGGAAGGAAGAAATTCGGAATTCGGAAGGAAGGAATTCGGAAGGAAGGAATTCGGAAGGAGGGAAGGAAGGAAGGAGGGAAGGAAGGAAGGAATCTCTTCACTCTAGCAGAACAAAAATCTTATTCTGACAACCAGTTGAAGAATGTATTTTGGTTACAATGATGGTTTGGTCTGCTATAGTATTTTACACGAAACTCTAAAAATTAAAAATTACCTCCGGGCACTAATTTTTTATTTTATTTGTGCAAATATTAGATAGACCATTTCCATCTTATTGAACATATTGTCAGTCTAAACTGGCAGCTCATTTGTTATTCTCAGAGCATTCTAAAGATACAGAAATAATACTACAGAGAATACAGACGGCTACACGTTTCATGAACACTTCCCAGGATATAAATTTGTAGTCAGGGAAGAATTTACTGATACATCATTGTTTTGTTTCCAAGTCAAAAAAATATATTCTTACATTTCATGCGTAAAATTGTATGCACTGCTCTACTGCAAACACATCAATTAATAATAGAGGCACAGATTTCGTGGTTCTTTGAGCTTTTTCAGGTTAAGTTCTCATAGGCAATCAAGAACTGCTTAAAAGTGTTGAAATATGTTTATCTTTATGAGCTGCTTGATTTCATTTTGTTGGTTAAGCACCACCTATGAGTTCACAGTGCCTCATGGAACATTCTAAGCAGAAAAGGCGGGAGGTCTGAACCATAAAGCCTGGTGTGGCAAGGACATTCTTCAGTCTTTCATTTTGAGAATACCTTCTGAAAGTGGTGTCAGTTGCCTGTCAAAGCTCACAGGAGTACCAAAGATGCTGTCTCAGCTTGGTGCTGTTCAACCATTTCTTTCATGCTTTGGAAATGCCACCCGAGCTCCTCATGTCTCTGAGTGACACAACACCCTTGGGAAGGGACAAAGAGACAGTCAAGGATTTAAAAAGCAAATTGGGAATTGTAACCCCTGGGGAGTCAGCTCCAATGTCTGCCAAAGCTGGACTGTGGTAGGAGGTTTGCCCCAACCAGCAGTCCAGGGATTGGGTCCCATGTACTTACTTTTCATTATTCTTAAAATCAATAAGTAGATACTGACTACTCTTAAAGTGAATATCAAGATTAATTGACCCAAGTGGTAAGTATTGATCCAGAAATGGCCAATCGATTGTCAAGGGATGATAAATCTTGAATTTTATAGGAACACGAAGCCACAGGCAGGAGCAACCCCAGGTTCACAGCAGTGGATGAACACACAGGGAGATCCTGGGCCAGGATGCACTGCCAGCACCAAGCTTTGCAAAGTTAAACTGCACAAATCCTCCCTTTCTTTCCCCAGAGGAAATCTGGAGGAAGTTTGTCACATATGCCAGGCGAAAATCAGAGTCTCTTTATTGCAGAGTGCAGCAGAAGAGGTGTCCAGGTTGAGTCTTCCTCTGGTGTGGGCTGACACTGAAAAAAATAATGGGGGATCTGTTGGGATAGAAACCTCCAAAAATGCATCTGATTTCTTTGGGCACTGGAGCTTTTTTAACCAGCACTTCGAAGAGATCTAGGTGGAAAAACTGCTGTTCACCTGGGATTGAGCGTGAGCTTCTGTGGGGCAGAAGCCAATATGGAGGAACTTTAAATAAAGTAACAGTTGTAACACTGACAGGTAACGTGATTTATCAATAACGTTTCATACAATGCTATTACTGATTTCTGGGAGTTGCAAAAACCAGGTGTTTATTGGTGCTTTGTCCATTTATTTTTGGACAAGCACCACTCAGAAGATCTGGAGTTTATGGGTTTTTTTGTTATGAACTTCAGAATGAATTTTTTTGAAACCAAAGCTAGTAGCAAATGGTTACAATTATGTTACACCAGAAGAGGTTTTTAAATCAAAAGGGAGTTAATCAGTTCTGTAAAATCACAGTCCAGGACAGTGAATGTCTATCCAGACCCTCTTCTTCAGCAAGGTTACAGCACAAAGATCAGAAAGACACAGGGACAGGCTGTGACCTTCAAGATAATCTCTCCCTTGCCTGCCCTGATCAACACAAAACCTAAAAGTCCCCAACACCTGGGGCTTCAGGCACTGCCTTCAGAAGATATCCTAACTGTCTAGAACAAATGCCCTTAAAAGGTTTCCTCCTTTTTTCCCCCAGCAGCGTTTCTGTGCCCCTTTAGCCATATTCCCTTTCCCATTACAGCAGTGCTACCCCTTGCTCTCATCCACATCCATAACGCTTCTTCTAAGATGGAACCACCTGGGAGCTGCCAAACAGCATCTAGACCTCTGGGATGTGAAATATTTGTATTTTAATTGCATTCTTTGTTCTTATTTCTAATAAAGGATGATATTATGAGGCCTGAGGGCCATATTCCTCTTTCCAGGGATTGTTACTGTGCGATGATAAGGAAAATGCTATGTGATGTGGAATATGCCTTCAACAAAAATGTCCTTCAGTGTGAGGAAATATTCTGTCTGCCTTCATAACCTCAGGTGGAGGGGAATACAGCTGAGAGCTCTTCCCTTAAGCACTGCTTCTTACCCTGCATTTACTCTTCAGTCTTATTTTCTATAGACTGCCATGAATGACACTTGGAGGCAAGAAAGAGCAGGGAATTTTCAAAAAAAAGTGTGCAGGAGGCGTGGGTACAAAACCAATTATTTATTAATAGGTTTTGTCCATACACCTCCTGTGCATCATTTGGAACATTTACCCTGTAGGCAGTAAGGAGCAATCAGGTGAGAAATTTGGGTTTGCATCTTGCCAGACGGGCTTAACAACTTCGTGCTGAACTTCAGCTCCCCATCTCCATCCTTGCAACACAGGAGTGTGTTTAATCTAGATAAAAATGCCTAGCATAAGATCTTCTTCTCAAAGTGTTGATTTTGTTCTCCTAAAAATGTATACAGACATATTTATATTACTAATGTATTAATATATATGTGTAGGAAGATATATATGCAATCTATGAAGTACCCTTGGGTTTGCACTGGAAAAGGACGTTTAGCCAGGAAGAATTTGAGAGCAGTAAGAATTCCATTTTCTTAAAAAGTGAAAGGCTAATTGAAAAATAACAGCTAGGCAAGAGAAAGTGACACTTTGAAGAGATCCCTAAGCATCATTTGCACCTGTAATGATCCAAATATCTACTGTTAATGCAGGTCTGCTAGTGCCAGTTGAACCACAAGTGTTGGAGGACTTTGTTTTGGAATGATCTATAGTCCTCAGGATGTTACTAAAGAAGATGATTCTTAGCACTTCTTACATTAGGAAGCATTAGGCAACAGTGCTTCATTTCATGCAAAAAATTATTGCATTTCATGCACTTTAAGAGACTCGTCAGGAATCAGAAAATGAGTCAGGACTCAGGAAAATGTTTACTCCTTGTGCTCCATTATTCAATGCTACTCTGATCTCTTTGGGATGCTCTCCTGAGTCAGAAAACACCCGAGGATGCTGAAATTTCTTGGACTCACTCAAAGAATACAGTAAAAACCATACCAGGAAATCCTCCGATGATGTTTAAGCTTGAACTTAAACACTGCTCAGCGTGGCTTTGATTCCTATGGGCTGCTGTTTTGTGACAGCTCCAATGGGAACTGCCATAAATAAACAGAGTGAGAACTCAGGAGCAAACTTATGCGTGCAGTGTTGAGAATATCATAAAGTTGACCAGGAGAATCAGATTTTTAATCACCTGACACAGAAAGGAGCAAATGAAACAAAGCTGCATGTGAATTCCCCCAATGGACCAGTTCCCATTCCTTCTATGCAGTTTCACAATTTAGCGACAAGTTAATCACAATGTTTGAGCTTCAGCTAGTAACACGTGTTCCTCAAAATAAAAGGAGGCTTTGTTTTCTGGTTGTCCACTGGATTGAAACCAATCTTTCAAGCACAGAAGCCACAGGCAGGCACAAAATCTTCTGACAGCAGCAGGACGATGAAAATGACAAACTGTATGATTGTGACAAAGTTCTGATTTCTCATAATTTAAAAGAGGAAGAGAAGCTGGGAGTCTGAGACCAGTGCTCACCTCTCATCCCTTCCCAAACCTGCACGTGTAATCAGCACACATGAAGGGCTCTTCGCATGTGACATAGGTTATGTGTAAAAGACCTATTCAAAACAGATAAATGAGGACTCACAGACTCACAGAATGCCCTGAGTTGAAAGAGACTCACAAGGATCATCGAAGCCCAACTCCTGGCCCTGTGCAGGACAGCCTCAAGAATGATGCCTGAGAGCTAATTTAATTATTTAGAAGATTAGAAAATTAACCAGCAGAGTTAATTTAACAGCACCAGCTACCTGACTTACCTGGCCAGACTTCACTCCGTTGCCCTCAGGTAAATGTAGGCTTTGGGCATTAAAACCTGGCAGCAGGCACTGTGAGGAAGACAATTAGCAGCAGCAAGGAAGCATTGCAGCCTGCCAGACTTTTACTGAGGCAGGTCATAAAATGCTTTTGTTCACATTTTCCAAGATTCATTGGCAGACTTGTAATTGATGACAGAGTTAAGAGAGAAAGAGTCTCTCTCGAGCGCTCTGCAAGGCTCCCCGTGCCATTGATAATGACCTACTTGCATTTACAAGAAATAAGTTCCAGCATCCTTTTATTGATACAAAACTGCCCACCATTGAGGAAGTACAAACAGCTCTGCAGAAGCTAAAGATAAATAAAGCTGTTAAAGCCTATTCCATTTCTCCTGAGCTGCTAAAGTCTGTGGCCTCTTAATTGCTACAAAGCTATAGACGCTGTCCAAACTCATTTGAAAGAATAATCATATACTCAATAACCAGCACATTGGAATAGCAATAATAAAATACCACAGAAAAGGAAAGATGACTAAGCAGAAAGGCATGGCTTAGTGTAATTCTATTTTTAATACTTGGCAACTTTTGCCTGGGTCATGTTCTGAAGACTTGCTATCAGAGTGATTCCCATGACAAAATTGCCTCAAAGACAGTCAATAATTTTGAGTGTGGATCCACAGCTGTCTAGATTTTTAGGGTGAAATCCTGGGGAGTTTGTTTAGTCCCTGTGATTCCAGTAGATTTGACTGAAGATTCCTGAAGATATGACTGGTAAATCATATATTTTTTATACTTTATAGTAAAAGTTGTACTTGATGGTCTAATGGTTGGACTCAATGATCTTGCAGGTCCCTCTCAAAATGAATGACTCTATAACATTATGATTTTTAGTCTCATTTGCTCTTCTTTAGCTCTTTCATCCTCTCCCAAAACAGTGGGACAGCTCCTCTACAAGGACATGCTTGTGAGGGAAGGCCACAGATGTCCTCTCTGTGGACACCACCACCACAAGGACAGGATAAATATCTGATCCAGGGCCACCCTTACAGTGCACTGAGCACTTTCCAATTTTGGGGCTCCTGAGACCAGTAGCAGGTTGTCCCGGCCACTTGAGATCTCCTGCTAGTTGACTGGCTAATTTGGTCTTGCTGCTGCAGCCTGACCAATTTTCCTTTTAGGGCCCCTTGGAAAGGCCTGACAGCTTTGCAGATTCAGACCCTTGGTGGCAGAGCCTTCCAAATTAACCAATCCACCAGAGTTCACACCACCCTTTCAAAATCTACTGTACCTATGGGCCAGTCAACTCTGGAGACCACTGACTCCAGTGAGGACCCAGCAGATTTGCATCAGCTGAAGTGTAGGCTGATAAGCACTACAGCAGCCCTGGCATTCTGCAGTGATGGTGGAGAAGAGATCATTTAAAGCCATTGCATTCTGTTGCATCTCTCAACCTGTTCCATGGAAAATGATCTCGAATTTGCAGATCTCCCTATAAGTCACTGTAAAAGCATGTCATTTTTCCTCTGATCTTTAATTTCTTGAGTAGCTACTTCCTTAATTGTAGTTTACAGATAATTCCAGGTAGAGTAGGTGTCATTAAAACCTCATTTGTCACTCCGTAGTGAATGCAGTAACGCCGTGTCTCCTACTGTAACTAGGAGAAGGCTCCACAATAATTGCACATCCCCAGGCAGTGAACACTGAGAGTTTAATGGTGCCAACTGCAACTGCAGCAGAAGGAGGAAAGCCCAATGTGCACAGCACAGAGCCTGCTAACACAGCAAAACCTCCTCTGGCAGACAGCACCAAAGGGCAACAACCCCATTCCCAGAGTCTGGGCTGCAAATTCAGCCGTAGGATTCAAACCTAGAGCCTCTGTGGTAGGAAAAGCATAGTCTGGTGGGATGTGCACTTTCCGTCAGTAGGGCTTGTTAGAGCCATGGGGCTCAGCTTAGCTGAGGCAGTGTCTGGGCTCTCTTTTCCCAAAGGAGAAAGGGGGCTGCCAAGGGAGCTGCAGCCACCCACACGTTGGGGGAAATGTCTTTAAAAGGTTATCATTTGCAATCAAGAGCGTGCCACTTAAAATGTAACTGCTGGGATGGTAAATGCATTAAATCACATTAACTCCACTGGAGTGAAGGGAGTGTTAAGAGGAGAGCAGATAGTTTGTGTGGTTTATATCATCTGCAAGAGAAAGCAGTGGAGCAGAGAAAACTTTCACACTGCCATTTATTAAAATTACACTCAGCGCTTTCCTCCCTTTCGTTAGAAACATTAACAGATCATTGGTCCTGTTCTCATCCCACCAGTGGGGAAACAACAGTGCAGAGATTAAGTGGCAATTTTAAGGTGAAGTAAATAGCTGCAGCAAGCCCATGGGAGCCAGAGACAGACCTGGTTGAAAGTAGAAATTAAGTTACTTTGCATGTTCACAACCACCCCTGGTGGCTCTACAGGCTGAGGCAGAGTGGCTGGGAACTGCTCTGCAGTTTAGATTGGATATTGGTAAAATTCCTTCATGGAAATGGCTGTCCTGGCCTGGCAGAGCTGCCCAGGGCAGTGCTGGAGCCCCCACCCCTGAAGAGATTTAAAAGCCGTGTGGATGTGGCACTTGGGGACTTGGGTTAGTGGTGGCCTTGGCAGTGCTGGAAGAATGGTTGGTCTTGGCAATCCTGGAAGTCTTCTCCAATCTAAATTATTCCGTTGTTCTATGATATTGACATAATGGAGAGATGAAGGGGCTACAAAGCACCATAGGTGGGCTCTTTAGTTTGGGGAAGTGCATGCCCTAGTTCATAATGCCATGGACTGCAAATTCTCACCAAAAATAAAACCAAAAGCCGGGTGCTAAACATCTGTCTTGCCTTGCACAGAGCATAATAAATGCAACCAAAGTCATTCACTACAGAGCTTTGGAAGCACTGGCTGTGTCAGACTCAAACAGCAAAGCAAGTTTGTCACTCAATAGAATATAAAATTTTCCCTTTTTACTTTTACTTTTCATACACACAAAAAATCAGGGGTATGAGAAAGAAATTTTCCACATGCTTGTGTGGACTCCGGAGATGTGGTGACATTGATGTTAATAGAGGGAGTACTTTTCTTAACTTCTTCCCATGCTTTCATGCTTGTTGTCCTCACATGGGTTTCTATTGAGGAGTCAAGTAGGATAAAGCAAAGGTGTCAGTCCTAACCAATAGCTGTGCACACAGGAGGAAGAATTAGTACAGTTGACATGTAACCACTGGCTAAATTTGGAATAGCTATATCCAGATCTCAGGCTTTCATCTCTTTTCCATCCAAACTCTCATTGCCTTTTGGCATCTTCCTGCACCAGTCCAGCCTAGCCCGGTACTCGGATCTACCTACTGGAGGCACAAATTAGCAAAACGCTTCCTCTGCTCATATCTGCTACTGCCTCTGTCAGGAACAGCCTCGGGGAGGCAGGACAGATGGATGTCACCGCCGCCCCCTCTCCGGGGGACGACTGGGGATGGCGTCAGGACGAGTGCCGGCGGGTCCGCAGTTCCTGCAGGGCACCCTGCGCTCTGCCCCCCTGGCACGGGAGAGCCGCCCCGGCTCCATCTGCGACTCCCCGCCCCCGGAGAGAGGTGGGAGGGCAGGAGCAGCCCCTCCATTCCAACGAGGAATAAAAGTGGAGATTTGCATTTAGCAAATAAAAATTTAAAAAAAAAAAAAAAAAAAAAAAAAAAGGCGTTTTTGGGTCGGTGCCACGTCCAAGGGAAAGCGCGATGGAAACGGCAGTGAAATTTACAAGTGGAAAAAAGTGTTTAAGGTTTATTTGCCAAAAAAAATGGTTATTTTGATATGTATTCACGCACAGCGCTTTGTGCAGTGGTCTCCAAATGGCACTTCTAGATGCAACTACAGTATGCATAATAAATAAAAAATAACAGAAGAGTCCTGGAAAGCAAGGAACTTGTGCCATTGCCAGGAATGGCATTGCTAGAATGCTGTTTTTAATCCCATTCTGTTTTTTATGGGTTTGAAAAAGTATCTCATTGCATCACAGGAGACTACTAAACCTCATCAACTTATTCAAAATTCCTTTATGTGCCACATAAGGGAAAAAAGCAAGATAAAAAGTAGCTGGCATGAACTCCCTGATGATAGAGAGGCACACACCTGCCTCGCATTCCCCCATTGCCAATATCCACGTTCACTCTGGAAGCACAACGCAGACAAATGCAATGCTTTAGGTATTGATTAAACAGACATTAAGAACATGCCCAAAACAAAGTGCAACCAGGCAACTGTTATAGTGTGGGGACTGTAAATATAAAACCACTGGGAAAGCTTTTTGTCCCTTTGGAAAGAGCCAGAGGCAGCATCCCAACAGACCTCCCAGAGAAAGAGACCCCAGCCACTAGGTTGTTTTTTGCAATCTTCTCCAAGGGCCAGAAATACCTGGAAGATCAGGCAGCTGTATCTTTCATACCTCAGATAGTCTAGATCACACTTCTGGAAAGGCATCAGTCTTGGGCTGGTGATGCTGGTGCTGGCTTCAAGCACAAAGCTGTAATTGTCCAGAGCAGAAGACTAAGAAGAGTGGCGCAGTCACAGCTGACAGTGGGACACACCCAGTGGGTTTCAAAAAAATGTGCTGCTGCAGAAAATCAAGTTCATGAGGCAAGACAATGACCATATGTCTGGAGATAAAGAAAGCTCCTTGACCAGCAGTGGCCACAGCCCAGCTGGCTGGGCAGGAGAATGAGTCCTATCTGAGTGCAATCTTCCCAGCCTGTTCTTAGCATCTGTGCAAGGATAAAACAGATTTCTTTTTTCTCTCCATACTCCAGCTATGCTTTATACCTGAGGCATCCAGAAATAGTTGGGTGTCCTCCAGCAAGAAGTTACCCTGGAAAAAGGAGATGTTTAACAAATGACCTCTAAAAGATACCTTCCAACTCAAACCATTCTATGGTTCTATGAACACTTGGCAACTTAAAGGTTCCTCCTCTCTGCAGCTCTCATAATTTGCTAATACTTACCCTCAGTAAGGTGCTTGACAAGGATTTCTAGTCTCACTTACCCAGTTCTGCATCTCAGTATGATTCTAGTGTAGCCCAAACCTTGGGCAGGATACGTAGAGGATGGGATGGCTGCATTTTATATCTCTGTCACGCCAAAGAGTTTATTGGAAAAGCACTGAAATCTCTTTCTCTCTTGCCCACACTAATAAAATAAACTTGGACCCAAGACTAGGTAAAAAAATATTTATAGCAGAAATTTTTAGGGTCTGATTTTGAAGAGAGCAGCTAATAGGAACCTCGTATGCTGAGCTCTGCTACCATCTTTGTGGAGCTGCCTAGCCAGAGCCTCCCAAAATCTGGTCACTTAACTGGCTTCTGGAGGGCAAACTATTAAAAGAGCTTTAAAAAATGCAGCCCTCTAAATAATTACTCTTGGAGGTGTGTGCGTGGTAAGACCATTTCAACAGACCTCAACAGTAAATTGCAAGGTAACAGGAAAAATTATGAGCCTTTAATTTTTGATCTAATCACACAGCTTTTATTTACATGATCTACTAGTTAATGCCACCATATTGAAACTGACAGACTGTCCAAGTTGCTTTAGTTTCTAATTACTGAAATGAAACAAGCACCTCTGTTGAACGATGTGTATTTTTTCCTGTCACCATAAAACAGACCCCCCTCCCTGTGATTTAATCAGGCCCATGTCCTTTCTGTAAATAATGTTTAATCATCTTAGCCAACCTCATTTTTATAATGGCCCCTTTTACTGGAGCTCAGAAAGATATTAATCCACAATCACACATACACACACATACTAAAGGATTGTTTCTCAAGATCTGAAGATGTTCATGATCTTCTATTTACTAGGAATTATTTTCAAGATCAGATTAAATAAATCACAGAATATTTGGGGGATTTTTTTCCAAAGCCCATCCTTATGGTGAGTCTGATGGACAGGTAGCTGCTGCCAATACCCTGTGATGGCAGATCAATGACTTTGTAACACTGAACCATGAATTAGTGGGGACCTACTAATCCTACAGCCGGGTGAGTTGGAAGTAGTTTCTCACAGGGACATCAAGATAATCAGAGGGCTGGAGCACTTCTGCTGTGAGGAAAGCCTGAGAGAGTTTGGATTTTCCAGCCTGAAGAAAGGAAGCTTCAAGGTGACCTAATTGTGACCTTCCAGGACCTGAAGGAGCTGACATTAAAAACAGAGGGGACTATTTACAAGGGCCTGGAATGACAGGATAAGGGAAAATAAATTCCATCTGCCAGAGGGCAGGGTTAGGTAGGATATTGGGAAGGAATTGTTGTTCCCTGTGAGAGTGGGCAGGCCCTGGCACAGGGTGCCCAGAGAAAGCTGTGGCTGCCCCATCCCTGGCAGTGTCCAAGGCCAGGCTGGATGGGGCTTGGAGCAACCTGGGATAGTGGAAAGTACCCCTGTCCATGGCAGGGGATTGGAATGAGATGAGATTTTAAGGTCCCCTCCAACCCAAACTGTTCTATGATTCTTAGGGAGTTATCAAGGTAGGGAAAGTCATTCAGAAATTTAGAAGTCTTAAAAACTCTTGAGTTACTCAGTAAGAATTTAAGTCACATGCTTCCTCCAAAGTAGCTGTGTTTTGGTATTGCATTTCTTTGCCCAAATGGAAATTCAGGACTTATCTACATTTAATGTCATGCCCTCTGCTGTGGTAGTGAGTTGGAGCCCTGGGTTCTGAGAATTTCAGCCTGTCAGTGCTGAGAGGCAGTGATCCTCAGAAGTACACTGTACTCCATCCAAAACCCTGGGAAAAGCTTCCTAAATTGTGTGATAACACTGAGGTTATTGCTGTGTAATTAAAAGTTTTATCACTGGGTGAAATATGTAGAAATGTAGAAAATTAGGTTTAGGGGATATAGGTAATAATAGGTTACAATATGGAGATTTTGGGTAAGGATTTGTCTTCTTCTTTCTCCTTCTTCACAAATGTGAGTGCTCTGTCATTGGGTCAAAAGTTCCGCACTGCAGAACATGAAAAGTTAGTAACTGGGTTGTAAGTAAAAACATATTACTTAGCATTTCATAATTGGTTAATTTAGACTTTAAAAAACCTTGGAAATGAGACCTCACGGCCATTTTCCACCCTGCCAACCAAGAGGCACACACTGTGCAGCTGTATTACTGCTAAGATGTAATAAACAACTAAAACCAAAGAAGAATTCTTGATCTTCTACATCTTAATTCAAACTCTGAGTAAAAGAACTGGAAATACAAAAAAAGAAGAAAAGTAGCATTTGCCTCTCTATCCCCAAAGGGACAGTGCTGATTTGGGCTAGGAGAAATCATCCATCAGATTCTTTTTCTTAAGCCCAAACAGAAAAGCACCCATACCTTTTAAAGAGGATATTACATTGGCTGAGTGGTGGACAGATCTCTTCTTACTTTTGTTTACAAATTTTGCATGCAGTAGTGTGGAGAGGTACAATATAATCGACTTTTTAAGAGCTTTATCAATTCATATAAACCCTTAGTATTATGAAACAAATAAAATAAGAACCAGTTAATGTTCTTTTATAGCTCTAAAACATATCACGGGTGAAACTGCATTTAAATAATAAGAATTTCCTCTCAAAATACTTCTATTAGGTTTTGGCCATACAGCCAGAGTGAGATTGTTATAACAGGAGCCACGTGAAAAACACTATCTGGTTTCATCCACAGGGAGAAAAATAATCTTTGCTGTGACATAGCTATTCCAATAAAATGCATTTTTCTTTATGTGCTAACATGAAATGGAAAGCTATAATGAAAAAAAAAAACCAAAAAGCCCCATAACATGAAAAGCTGTGACGATCAAACTGGGCATAGGATGTATGTAAAGCTGATTTAGAAGATTAGGAGAGATAAAGAGCAGAAATGTTCCACAAATTCTTGGAAACATTACCAACAAAATCTGGAGACGAGAGAGTGTTTCTATGTCTCAATGTTTGGAATGTTGGGAATGTAATTCAAAGGTTGAGGACCTCCACAAGAGATTTTCCATTGGAAGAGGGGTTTCCATCATTTCCCCTTTACCAGAACATCCAGAGATGTTTTTTCTAGAAAAAAGACAAATTAGAAGATGACTCAGATGAAAAATGTGCATCAGGTAAATGTGAAATGCTCAGTAAGAAAAAAAAGTCACACTCTGGGGTTTCTTCTCAGCCCAGAAGCCCTCAGAGGACTTTTCAAGAAGACCAGGCTTTGGTTGCAAAAAATTCACGTTACAGAGAATCATTTGCATCCCTCCCTACCACTGACCCACCAAGTATCCCTTTCTGGAAAATCAGGTCAGCAATCCAGAATAAAAGCTAAAAAGGGAAATGGGAAGAGCCAAGTTATTAACTTCATATATATTCAGAGCTTGAAATAAATTCCCCTTGACATTTTTAAAGCGCATATCCCAACTCATGTTTGGCTGCATTTCTTAGATCAATATGACAAAGGGAACAAATTTCAGAGCCTCTTCTCATCAGCAGGGATTTTACCACACAATACGAGAGCTGCAAAGCCAACCCTTACTCCAGAGCTCCAGAACACCAATGCTGCTGACTACTGAAGCACCCCAAAAAAGTACTGGGGAAGACTCAACTATTCAAACACATGTCTTTTACAGCCATTTCTTACAGCAACTGATGCACAGTGTGTGACTCCATAAAATATTTTGGACTCCGAGAATATTTCTTTAGAAACCTCTTGTAGGTTCCATGGTGGGGTATGAACACACATTATACAGTGACCTGTTCAAAATGAGCCATAAAGAAGCCAAAAGACATAATTAATAATGTCAGTAGTTGGCGAGTGATGCAAGGATGCAGTACAGATTCTCCACGGCTCTCAGGTCTTCTCTTAAATTACAGCAGATATGAACTCCAAGGGAGTGCCCTCACTGATCCACCCTAGCTGGACCAAATACCAGAGAGTTGAACCACACTCAACATTTTGAATTTCCTTGTTCCACTGACAGATTTTGTGCTGCTAAAGGGAGTGGCACAAACTGGCTGAGGAGAGCGCAAATTGGGTAGGGGCAGCACAAATTGGGTGGAGGCAGCACAAATCGGGTAGCTTCTTTCTTTGTACAGCTGCAACATGCTGGGGTTTCATTCCTAGATCCATATTTGGAATTTGAAGACACTGTGGTATTACCTTTGACTAACAACTAGAGAAGGGGCTGAATCAAGAGGAGCAAGAGGCATTTGTGTCCTCCCGTGTACACCCCTGGGAGGACACCTCCATCAAACATGCTCAGTTTGCAAATGAAAACAAAGATTTTTCTCCCAGTTCCACCTTTGCAAGTGCCTGTAGCCTTGTACCTATGTATAGTGCTGGGGGCCTTTGTTCCCTGCCTTATTGGTACTCTAAACAACACATGAAAAAGGAGGAAACATGAGTAAGGAAGTGCCTTCTGCCCTGAGAAGAGTGAGAGAACGAGTTTGATTTATACAATCAGAGAAAGATTTAGGTTGGAAAAGACCTCCAAGATCGAGTCCAACCTGTGACTGATCCCCACGTTGTCACCAGCCCAGGGCACTGAGTGCCACATGCAGTCGTTTCTTGGACACCTACAGGAATGGGGACTCCAACACCTCCCTGGGCAGCCCATTCCAATATTTAACAACACGTTCCACAAAGAAATTCCTCCTGATGTCCTACCTGAGCCTCCCGTGGCACAGCCTGAGGCCTTTCCATCTCCTCTTGTCCCTGTTCCCTGGGAGCAGAGCCCAACGTCCCCAGCTGCCCCCTCCTGTCAGGGAGTTGTGGAGAGACAGAAAGTTCTCTCTTTAAGCCACTCTTTAATGATTTATTCTCTAGACTCCTCCCCATCTCTGTTGCCTTCCCTGAACATGCTCCAGCCCCTCAATGTCTGTCTTGTTTTGAGGGGTCCAGAACTGAAACTGGGACTCGAGGTGCGGCCTCACCCAGTGGAGAAGGACAACCTCCCTGGTCCTGCTGGCCTCACAATGGCAGATACAAGCCAGGATGCCACTGGCCTCCTTGGCCACCTCGGCACACTGCTGCAGTCATTCTATTCTGAGTCTGCTTTGCTGTCATAATAAGCTTATGGTCATGCAGGTGTGCAAAGACATTTCCTTACAGCTACAGTGGGGTTTGTAATTCTTGTGTATTTGTCATCCCAAACAAGAGAGGGCAGGGTCACCCTTATGTACCTACAAACACCTGCATGGCTCCTGCAAACAGTTTGCTTCCCCAGAAATCTGCCCTGTGTTGCTTTCCTGGTCCTGCTTCTCACTGTAAGATCTACAAAGCTTCCAAAAGTTGCGCTGACATAGCAATAATCTGGAAATATCCCTCTGGAGGCGCCTATTGATTGTCGCTGTGGGTGGATTATATGAGGGATCTATCTTAATTACCAGAAACCATCTCCTTGGAATGGCCAGCAATGTAGCAAAAATGATGCACGAGGAGATCCATTACTCTCAGGGAAAGGTCAATCCAATAGGATGTATGTTTGCATTCAGGTCAAGTGATGGCTAGTCCATCACCACCCTCCATTCTCACTGCCCTGTCAGCTCTGTAATGGCTTCACCTCTTCTCTGTACCTCTCACCTCCCTCTCCCTGGTGCCAGACTGATAACACGAATTAGGGCAGCTGGAGGTAACAGGGCACAGCTGTATTATCACAGATGATAAACAGTGTCAAAGGCAATTATGGGAGCTGCAGAGAGAAGAGGGAAGTTTCAAACCCATCCTTTGCTTTCTGGGCTGTGGGAGGAGGGTATCTGGCCCATAATGAGAGCAAAAAAGGGGAGGTGGAAGGAGGAAGCCAGCTTTGCTGCCTCTTCCTTCATGAAGCAATTTCTTCCCTTTGGGAGCATCTCTGATCTGCTGGAAACATGGATCTGAAGAAGGGCCGTGGAGTAGGGCAGGGAAACGTGGGTGGGAGGAACCTTGCACATGATTTAAGAAGGAGGTGGATGTTAATGGAGAAACAAACAAATCCACAATGGTCATAATTAACTGTGGCACCACATGGAAAGAAGACATGGCAGATGTCTGGCAGAGGTGACTCTCAGAGGTTTGCTGCTCCAGAAGGCAGCCTAGGAGAGGAACATGGATAGAGAGCCATGAAGAGTGTTCCGGAGTTCCTAGGACTCATAGAATTGTGGAATTATTTAGGCTGGAAAACACCTTGAAGTCCAACCACTTCCCCAGCACTGCCAAGGCCACCACTGACCCATGTCCCCAAGTGCCACATCCACACAGCATTTAAATCCTTGCAGGGATGGGGCCTCCAACACTGCCCTGGGCTGGACAACCTTTTTTTGAAGATATTTTCCCAAATATCAAACTGACCCTCCCCTGGATCTCCTCCATCAACACCTGCATGAACAGAACAGAGCACCCTCTTCTCTGCTCTGGTCTCAGACACCAAGGACGGTTTTGTGCAACCACTGCACAATGTCTAGTGGTGCTGTGACTAATTCAGCTGCTGCTCATGATCCTGCTGACTGTGTGCACACTAAATCTATAAAATTCCAAAATCATTATTGTACAGTAAATAATCTTGTAAATTGCCCGCATTTAGGTGCTTTACTCCCCACAAAAAAGGCCCATGTCTAGCATCAGATCACCCACCCATGGATGCTTTTAAACCTCCTCTAGCGAGAACCAAAATAGATTTGCAAAATGGAAGGCAATGACCACATTTACCATGGGACTTTATTGGCTATCAAAAAATACAGATTCAGTCATATGGAAACAGAAATAGGATTGACTATTTCTTAGTGCTAAGATAACATTTTAGGCAGAAGTGGAAAAGCCCATGAAGTGAGATAACCTCCTGCTAAGCCACCTTTGCATTCCTCACTTGTAATGGATAAAAACCCTGTATCTTCAAAGTCCCTTTCTCTTTTTCTACCTTAATATCTGCTATAGGTACTTCATCAATGCCTGCTATTGGTATTTCATTAAAAAAGAAGAAAACACAAAACCAAAACAAAACAAGCAAACAAAACAAACTAAAAGACCACAAACAAAAAAGCCCCAAACAAACAAACAAAAAAACCAAACAAAAACCCATAAAACCCACACAAACAAAACCCATGTCAGTCTGGAGTTCTGGGGCAGAAGGACGTTGCAAAACTGTGTCCTTCACAGAACCTTGGAATCACAGAATGGTTTAGGTTTGAAAGGACCTTAAGTATTGGTTTGTTCCGTGTCACCTTCCACTATCCCAGGTTGCTCCAAGCCCCATCCAACCTGGCCTGGAACACTTCCAGGGATGGGGCAGCCACAGCTTCTCTGGGCAGCCTGTTCCTTCTCCTGTCTGCTTCCTAATTCTCCTGAACTTTTTGGTAACCAGCACAGAAACTCTTTCTAGGTAGCTAGCATGGGTATTCTGCAACACTCGTAATGATGGCCTCATCTGGAATTGCTTTATTAATATTTATTAAGTGATCACTAGCTGCAGGTACATTCTTTAATAACTTATTTATAAAGCATGCTATAAAACACATTAAAAATACATTCTTTAACAGATAACGCAATAACAAGATGCTGTAAAGCAAACTATAAAATGTAAATGACGGCTGTACCTGAATTGAAAACACACTTAAGGCGAGGAAAAAGAGAAGAGAGGAAAGGAAGCTGTACTCAATGGGCCTGAAAACAAGCAGCACCCTTTGGAGGAGGGCAGGTTTCATTCTGGTGACATTTAAAGGCATAAATATAGAGCACTGCACTGTTTTGACCCATGGCTGTGGGCAAGCAGATGGGAAAATACAGTTGCTGCAAAAATATTCCCAGGCAGGGTGAGAAAATGTTCCTGCTGCTACTTGTGGGTGGGGATGGGACCCTCTGGATCCCTGTAGCCCCCCAGCCCCAGCTCATCTCTCTCAGCACCTCTGCACTCTTTGCTGTTTGGGTACCTCTTACCTTCCCTGCTTACCCCTCCTCTTCACCCTTCCGCTTCCTCCCTGTTTCTCCTCCTTTTCCCTCTCTGTCACCTCTCTCCATATTTTCCCACCTTCTTTATTTCAGGCTTTCAGTGCTATCATTATAATTTTGTGGGAGTACAGAGGATTTAAAAGCTTTTAAGCATGGGATCCGTGGGATCCTGGAGAAGAAGGAGGGGTAGTGGATCTATCATTGCCTTTTCCAAACCCATCAGCAAGGCAGGTTTTGTCCTCAGTGCTTCCACACATCCATGGCCCCATCCTTGTCTCCACATGGGGCCAAGGAAATCAGCACCAGCATTGTGCCAGCTTTCCTTCAACCAATCCTAACTGATTTCCTCATTCCAGAGCAAAAAAAAAAAAGCCCATTTTTAATCCTTGGAATATTCAGCTGTCTATGAGATTGGAATTCCCATCTGAGCTGACCACTGCAGTTCCTATCAGATCAAAATGAGGGGGGAATAAACAGACAAATCAGCATATCCCAGGGTCAGTTCAGAGAAGCTGTAAGCAGGTAAATCCTGCTTACCAGAATCAGTCGTGGCTCCAAACCTCTGTTCCCCACTTTCACACCCTTCCAGGGAGATCTTCTGCTCAACACCTGGTCTTAACAGGTTCAGTTCTCTTTATACTGCTGAATGTCCTACTGAAAGGGAGAAAAGTTGCAAAAAAACCATTAGTGACCACATTCAATTGTTAATTAATACTTTTGGACAAAGTGGAAAAGTTGAGGAGAGCAGAAACAGTCATTTTTTTAATTGGCTTTGCAGAATAATTTTGGACAAGGTTATTTTCTGTCTGTATATTCATAAAGCTGATGCTGGTTTGGATATGTCTGTCAAAAGAAGTCAGAGATGCCAGGCAACCTGCCCACTCCTGGCTCAGCCCAGATTTCCAGCTCTGAGGTGTTCTCAGGAGATCTAGAAGCTTAAAAACGGAGGCAGAAAATATTTGCTGAGAAATTAACCACAAAAGAAAACAAAAAACAAAAAACAAAGCTATTCGTGGAAAACCACAGTTCTTGCCAGACAGAACCTGGAACTTCCCTGGACAAGAAATTATCTACCTTTTTTTTTTTCCTCTCCTATTTTCACCCGGGGTCCCAAAGACTTTCCATTCCTTGTGAAATCAGCCTTGGTTCTGGACCACTCAGTCTCTTCATTTCCTCCTTGCAGGAGCACTGAAACCTCTCTCCCAGCCTTTTCCCCTTCCCTCTCCCCCCTCCTCCTGCAGCAAGCTAAAATGGCAAGACTAATTTCATTTCTTTTCCTTTAGTTTGTCTATCTGTGACAACCCTTTTTATGCATTTAATTCATTCTCAATTTCTCATAATCAGGAGAAAGGTGTCCCCTAAGGTTAGGAGTGAGCTTGTCAAAAAGGCAGCGTAAATTTGCAGAGGTAATCACCAGTCTATCTCCTTTCCCCACTGTCCATGGAACTATTAAGTAATATCACTGTCTAATCTTTTTTGTACTTATTTATTTTGCAGTGAGAAACTAGTGTTATAAACACCCCTACTGTCAAAACTTGTCATCCTCATTACCTCAAGGCGGGTTCCATCTCAGTTATTCTAATTTCATAGTTTCTCGAATTTACAGCCGCTGGAAATTGAGTACAAAATCCATTATCATTTGTATATTTTAATTATGCAAATGAGGCAGCTCAGCTGCTCTGGCCGGGACCTGCAGGGATGCCTAACTTCAGTCTGGGTGATTACAATTTATCCAGTCGAGTCACTTTAATTGTAACAAGCTAATTACATTGTTCCATTTGGTTTTAACAAAAGAAAAGGAGGCGGAAGGCGCTTAATGGCAAAGGCCCCGCGTTACAGCCGTGTCTGGGAGCGAGGTAGCGGTGTCCCCGCACACCTGCGGAGGGCACGGGCAGCCTTTGGGCAGGGGGGTCAGCTCCAGGAGGGAGGCCAGGGGAAGGTGAACATCAGCCCAGGGGAAATTTGTGAGGAGATGCTCGTCCACTGCCAGCTTCCCAACACCTGAAGGATGCCCAAGGGGAGAGCAGCACCGCGTCCTTGCCTCCGTCACCCCAACCATCCCTGGGCACCCTCCAGCAGGGAGTTGAACAAAGACACATCTCAGCCTCAGAAAAAGTCTCAAAGACTGTTGGTCCCTTGGTATCAACTCTTTATCTCCGTTATAAAAGTATGATTTGCATTTATAGGCATTTCATTCAGGTATCAAAAAAAAAAAAATTAAAAAAAAAAAATCTTACCACCCCCCGCTGCCCAGATCAGCAATTACTTTCTCAGACTCACAATAAATGCTCAGCACCTAAATTAAATACCCTGGAGAGATGTAATATGGCTGCCCACACCTTCACAGAGGCTGTTAATAAATAATTACTTCTCTTGCACTGGCCATCTGAGGATCTCAAAACCTTTTGTAACTATTAATGAATGAAGCCTCGGTGTGAGAGAGCAGAAGCATATTCTCATCAACTCTTTGTAAATGGGGAGCAAAGGGAGAGGCAAAGCAGCTGTCAGGGTTTCAAGGTAAGAGCTGGATTTATTCCATCCAACTCACAGGTACTTTTTTAGCCGGACACCTCCCACTCCTCAGTGTGAGCCACAGCTGGAAGGCCATCCTGTAGATCAGATCCCATCCCCAGTGTGCACAGCTCTTCCTAGCAAGTACCACAGTCTCTTATGGCCATAAGTTTCCTCCAAGCCTCCCTGCCCACGAGTGGAAGGACCACTCATCAGCTCCTGCATGTGGCAGGGATATTTCAGCCAAGGTTGGTCTCTATTTCAACTCACGGTTGGTCTGCGGTTCTGAATGAAGAAGGCATCCTGCAAAGGAAGGAGAGGAGAACCATGTGTGGCTAAAAATCCTGCCTGGGTTCTGGGGTAACCTTGTTTTGTCACAGCCCAGTATAAGCTGGGTGGCTCTGTGGGAGAAAACAAATTTGAGGACAGCAACTCAACCAACAGGCAGAAATCTGCATGCATGTGGGATCTGAAGTTCTCTTATGAAATATGATCTTGTTGGCCTCAAAATCACCCCAAGCAGAGAACCAGAATGACATCTCAGTGCATGCCAGCAGAGCCACTCCAAACTTGCATCTGAGCTGCGTGGTCTAGTGGGAGCTGCTCCTGCTCATGGGTGGGGGTTGAACTGGATGGCTTTTAAAGGTCCCTTCCAACCCAAATCATTTTGGGATTCTACAACTCTGACTGCTGTGCTGCCCACACCCAATGGTTGAGCTCCAGATCGTCCGTCCTGGTCCTCATGACCACTGTGGATCAGGATTGATGGCTCTACTAATCAGCACCTCAGTGAGACCTCCAGCAGCTCCTTTGAAACATGCAAAAGGATCATGCCTCTTCTTCTGATGTTAGCACCTACCTGCCCTTGGAAAAACACCTCCCCTCTTCAAAATATCCGCCTGATGGCTCTGGGATTAACTGGGGAAGAGAATAATCACTCCTTGGCAGAGAAGAGATGAAAGAACCACATAGATCTTTCCCCTCCCTAGTTGCTAGGGATGTGCATGATTATTGTTATTGTTATTTCCTTCGATACACAGCATTCAATTAATTTCCTTCGACACACGTTTATGGCGCTCCAAGAGGCATTCCGGGAGCTCTGCTTTTCCAGCACATCCAGTTTGCCAGCATCCTTTGTGTCAGTTTGGCTACTCTGAAAGGGGTGAGGGGGAGGGAAGGGAAAAGGGGGATGATCATTCTCAAAGAAACACTTGCCCTTGGCCACGTGCACAGATGCTGAGGAGAGGGGAGCCTGGGCACAGCTCACGTTATACCCAAGTGAGTGTTCATGGAGTCCCGTTCAATAAAGCAGCAGTAACCACCATCTTGCTGCATTCCCCAGTCACCCACCAAACCATGGCAGCGAAAGGAAATTGAGCCCATTAAACACGCACACAGATGCCTCTGTGCCATTGCCCCCCTCAGGAGGAGATGAAGGAGCCTCTATTAATTTTTTTTCTTATTGTGCCTTTACCAAATGCAGTCATTTAATCATTAAAAAGAGGAAGGAGGGGTGCAGGGGCAGGAAAGCATGATGAAGGGTGGCAGCAGCAACTGCAATATCCATACAGTGAGTCTCCAGGAATGAGGCATCGCTCTGGCTGTCACTCTTGTGCTGTCTGGGGTGTGTTCACATCCATGCTCACCACACTGTGTTTGTGTCTCCTTACCACTCCCCAAGGAGATTCCCAACATCCCTGTATCTAGGGGCTCCCTCCCTCCATCAGTGCCTCATATTTGAAGGGCCCTGCCAGGTCTCTGGACACCCTGCTTAGGGTTCAGCAGCTCTTTCAGTTGGAATGCCTCACTCTGGAGGCAGGCTGAGAGAGCTGGAGGTGTTGACCTGAAGAAGAAAAGGCTCCAGGAGACCTTAGAGCCCCTATCAGTCCATAAATGAGCTCCAGGAGAACAGGAGATATGACATGGACATGTAGTGATAGGACAATGGGGATTGTTTTTAAACTAAAAGAGGAAAGACTAAGAAAACACAAGGAAGAAAAGTTTTACCCTGAGGGAGGTGAGACACAGGCAGAGGGTGCCCAGAGAGGTAGGGGTTTCCCTTTCTCTGGAAACATTCAGGACCAGGTTGGAGAGGGCTCTGAGCTACCTGATCTAGTTGAAGGTGCTCCTGCTCCTTGCAAGGTGGTTGGACTAGATGGCCTTTAAAGGTGCCTTCCAACCCAAACCATGCTTTGACTCTGTGATTCTATGATCTACATGACTCAGCCGTTCAGGAATCCCCTGTCCCTGGACAGCTGATACTGGTTTGGCAGCCTGGGGACCCCCGTGCCCTGACACTGATCCATAACTGCTGCGTGGCTTCTGCTCCACAGCCACAGCAATGCCAGCAATGGACATTCCAAGGCACAGTGGGGACCTGCTGATGTTCCTCCTGGCAGCAGCGGGCTAAGGAAGAGCTGCCACCCCTAGTGAGATGATGGCTCTTTGGGTGCTGAATACATCCATGGGGGGAGTTTTTGGTCATCTTGAAGACCCAACTATGTCCCATGTGACACAGAGAATCACAGAGCTGTTTAGATTGGAAAAGATTTCCAGGATTACCAATTCAAACCATTCCCCCAGCACTGCCAAGGCCACCACTGACCCATGTCCCCAAGCACCACATCCACATGGCTTTTAAATTCCTCCAGGGATGGGGACTCCAACACCTCCCTGGGCAGCTGTGCCAGGCCTGGACAACCCTTTCCATGGAGGAATTTTCCCCAATATCCAACCTGAGCCTCCCCTGGCCCAGCCTGAGGCCGTTCCCTCTCCTCCTGTCCCTGTTCCCTGCCAGCACAGCCCGACCCCCCCGGCTGCCCCCTCCTGTCAGGGACTTGTGCAGAGCCACAAGGTCCCCCCTGAGCCTCCTTTGCTCCAGCCTGAGCCCCTTTCCCAGCTCCCTCAGCCGCTCCTGGGGCTCCAGCCCCTTCCCAGCTCCGTTCCCTGCCCTGGACACGCTCCAGCCCCTCCATGTCTCTCTTGTCCTGAGGGGCCCAGAGCTGTCCCCAGCACTGGAGGTGCCTCAGCAGCGCCAGCAGAGGAGAATATATGTATATATATGAATATATGTATAGCTGTGTCCCTGTACACAGCTCTCTGGCACCCAGGTGAAATACTACCCAAACATTTTACTGAAACCTCCATCAGATGGGAAAGAATAACCTCTCCTATGGATTTTTAATGTTTGCTATTTCACAGAGCACTATCATTGACATAGAAGGCACATTTAGCTATATATCTCTAATGGTACACGGATAAAATGCCTGGAGAAATAAATAATAATAAGCTCTTTTATAGCTTCTTATACTTGCAGATCTCAGATTAATTGAAATTATATGCCTTATGCCTGCTCATCCTCTGGACAGAGATTAAAATGGGAAATGAGCATTCATATCTACGTAGATGAGAATACAAGGTGGGATTTTTTCTGATGGTCTTTGGGCATTGCTTTGTTTAGAATTGCAAGGCCTGAACCAAGCCCCTGAAGGTAAATGAAGCTGCTGGGATTTACACATCATTCCTTTTCCAGAAAACAATCCCATGGCACCTCTGTCTCTTCCAAAAGGGCAAATTGCTCACGTTCTGCAATGTTCAGTGGTGGTTCTCCTAAGTTCTTTTACGGTAAAGTGATTTGAGGGCCTAAATCCTGTTACAGGTTAATAGGAATCGTGTTTCTAAGTGCACTGAAGTGGGTACAGGGATGTTCCAAAGTGGGGACTCAACTTTTGGCCTTACCAGAAGTGCCACCATGGGGATGGTTGATAAAACGCCATCAGCCATTGCGAGGTTTCAGCTGGAGGGACACAAGGGAGGGCATGAGAGAGAAAGGTGGGAAGAGAAATATTAAATGGAAGTGGGATGGGAGAGATCTGTGTCCTAGGTGGAGCAGAAAGAATTTTTTTTAAGATCTAATACAGAAACAGCCCCACAGGAAGGCAACCAAGACTATTGGCACATTTATGGTGCATTTGAGGGACTGCTCCAGACAGTCTTCCAAAGAAGACATAGCACACAATTTCAGGATTAAAACAATATCTTTCATTTTTCAAGTGTGGTTAGCGAAATATTTTCTTTAAATTTTAATTTTGACTGCTTCCACTTCATTTTAGAAGAGTATGCAAAGACACAAAGCCAAACCAAAAATTTTATTTTGGTTCAAACAACGTCAAAAAAAGCAAATATGCTCATTTGAGTAAACCTAGGACAGCACTTTATTCAGCTCTTCAGACAAGATGTCCCCTCAGACAGTATTATTTCACAAGCACCATCTGTAGATTAAAGAAAACAGAGACATGGAATACAGCTTCTGACTCAGGCTTTTTTATTACTTTAAAGAGTAGAAGACCTGGATCCCAATAAGCACCTCAGGCTATGGTTTCATGGATTTCATTAAAAGCATCCGTGACACTTGTATCACAAATTCTAGATTTCTTCCTTTAAAAATTCTGCCCCTTTCTGTGTTTAATTTTTCATCTTTTAGGAGATAAAGGGATGGGAGAATAGTTGCCAGATTTTTTGATTAATTTTTATAATTTCACAGTAACAGGGGTCTAAGACATAACTTTTTGCTTTTCATTTAGGTTTGGTAACAAGTTTTACTTCTGCAGAACAAAACAGGTACTTTGGGACAGCATTATTACAGCAATAATGACCTCTTATGCATGCTGTAATCATTTTATTATGTAGCCTTACAGTAATCCGTACTCATAAAGTCTCAGGATTCTTCCCTCTAATGTCCTCTCTATTAATTGCTATTTTCATCAAAAGTTAAATTGCTACTGTCAATAATTTAAATTCCATTAACATTAAAAAAAAAAAAAAAAAAAGAAAAGAGATGCAAGGAGGTATTGAAACTATGAAGAGAAACATTTTCATAGAACCGCAGAATTCTATCACTTTATTCTAAGAAATATTCTGGCTGATTTAGCTGACACAGATGAACCAAAGAGCTGCAGTAGCAACTCCTCCTACCATATATTTTGCAGCATGGTCATGCTAATGTGTTTGGAACATCAGCTTGATGGCTGATGTAAACATAGCACCACCCATGAATTCCAGCAGCCGCTGGTATGAAATGAGCGTCGCGTGGAAAACCGGCACTTCACGTAATTAAACAGCCAAGTAGGCAAACCCAGACAAAAGAGCCATAAGTTGTCAACAGTCAGCTCGTAAGGCTATATATCATGGCTGATATATAGCACGCCTGATGCTTTTGCCATCAGCAAAATAAAAAAGAATAAAAAAGAAAGAAGAAAAAAATTAGGTTGGATTCCTTTTGCTGAAGGTTTGGAGGTAGGGAGAGAGAAGCATTTAAACTTCATTGTTGTTGATAATGATGATAACAAGGATATTACCCATTATGAAATTGGCAGCCTTAATCTTTCTTCCCAGCCTCATTTTCGTACCTGACTGTGGGATGTCCTCGCGAGGGGCAGGGTGGACTCACAGGATTTATGTGCAGTGGTTGCGATGTCAGGGAGCACAGGGTTCCCCAGACTCGAATGACTGCAGCAGTACCACCCACTCTCCTTCCTGCATTTTTGTCAGCCGCAGGAAACAGCACAGGACTTCACCAGGTAATTTTTATTTAAATGAATGCCATTCCTGAGGAAAAGGAAAAACCCTGCAAGGACAGCAGAAACTCCTTGCACAGGCCCAAGCCCACCACAGAGTAGATGGAAGGATGTAAATAATTGAAGAGAATAATTTTGTAATGCTCTGACCCTGAGCATTGCACATCAGTCATGCAGATACCATCTCTCCCTGCCCCAGCCTGCCCAGTCCTGCACTTCACTGTACGCACCATTAATGACCTTTTATGAGAATTAACTGATACTAACGCATCAACTACAGATCTACTGCATTTTTAAAAAGCACCAGCATAGTTCTGCTTGTTTGGCCACATAGATTAGTTTTGTAAAAACAATTATCATGATTTAAACAGCTGGTTATGGAAATGTCTATCGAGCTGCCGGGTAGCGTTTTCCGCCCTGTTCGTGGAAAGCATTAGAGGGCTGTCAAAAAAAGAAGGGGGGGGATCATGTTGACCTTGTAAAAATCAGCTAATTATGGCAAGTGTGCTGGCAGGTCACGAGCCGAGGAGACTCAGAGAGGAGTGGGAAATATAGTTTTGGGGGTTTTGGATCAGTTTGTTGCATGGGAGTGGACAGATCAGTGAGTGGATGGGGATGTGAATGGATAGGGGGATGAATCTCCCAGTCCCTCCCTGGCACCGCTTCTTCTAGAAAATTTACCATGGCCTGCAGGGCAGAAGCACAGAGCAAAAAGATTCTCTCCAGCCCAAAGGGTGCACAGCCAAGCCTGAATACAAAACCTAAAGACCTGAGTGTGAAAACAGAACAACTCCACTCACTCCTCTCCAGCTTAGAAAGTCAGATCACCATAAATGGATGAGACATTTCCAGCATTTATGCATTTCCTGGTCATCCCAGAGGCTTTTCCCCTTCAAGATTTATTTACACACAGGAATGTAAGTGACCACGTTAGCAACGGCAACATGGTAGATGTTTCTACTGCATGCTCTGTGCCCAGTCCCTCGGCTCTTTATCAGCATTAGCTAAACAGACCTCACTCTGTAATCGGTTTTGTACCGATTTTTCTGGTAGGGAAGCCAAGGCAGTGATGGGTAAGTAATTTATCCAAGCTCACATACTCATGGGCAGCAGCGTTTCTCTTGCAGTGAGAGGCAGGCATCCACCAGGACAGTTTCTGCAGAGGGGCTACAATGGCTTCTGAGAAAGAGCCATGGTGCCATGACAGGGAGGGGGAAGAAAATGGAAAAAAACAAAAACAAAAACAAAACAAAACAAACAAACAAACCCCCCCCAAAAAAACAAACCAAAACCAAACCAAACAACAACAACAAAAAAAAAAAAAACAAACCAAAACAAAACAAAAAAAAAACAAAAAAAAACCAAACCAACCAAACAAAAAAGCCAAGAGAAAACCAAGAGAATTCCTGGTTTTGGGAAAGAAATCATAATAGTGACAGCTGCTAAAATACTACTCTGCACTGCCCAGCTTCTTTCAGAGGCTTGGGAGAAAGAAAGCCAATGCTGAAGGAGCACTCATCTTTACAGAGAGGCCTTCTGTTGAAACAGAGGGATGCTGAAACATATCCCACACCTCACATCTTCCACGCCTGGCAGCCCTCACAGACAGGCAGACTGGAAGACAAAGAGATACATCCACCTAAAACCCTCGCCCTCTGGGTAACTGATTCGTGCTACCCACCCTGTTTGAACAAGGGTATGTAGAGGATAAAATTCTGTTGTAAGAAACATGTTGCCTTTATCACACCTGCTAATATTAACCAAAATTGCTGTATTTTCTCCTCAAGCTGAACAAGAAGATGATGGAGTTATTTGACTCTCAGGAATTTGTCTCTCAGAGTTTTGAGATGGGCTTCAATTCTTATCCTTTGTCGGTAGTCCAGAATCTCCTCTCTCAGAAGCAGACTGTGAAAGGATAATTATCTAGATGTCACTTCCAAGAGTTGATGTCTCACAAATCGTCACAGCGACAGCTCAGAGAAGGGTTCCTTGAATGAATAAGGGACAAAATATGGTCACCCACCCTCTGGATCTAAGGATAGACACCTAATTTGGGAAAAAAGGGGAAGAACATTGCAGCTCTGTGTCCATGGGTTCCTGGAAGATGCAGGGGAGTGGAGACATTTTTAAAGAAAATCTTCTGATCAGATGACTGTCAGATGCACACTGGTTTTACTTCTCAACATCTAACCATACACTTTGGTTCAATGTTCAGGGAGGGAGGTACAGCTGGGCAGGGCAGCACAAGCCAGCTGGACACTTAGGAAGAAGTCAGTAAAAACTGAAAATTTCCACTTCTGAGATGTAAGAAAATGATGGAGAGTTTTATTCAGGCTTCGTGAAGGCACTGGGCAACCTTCATCCCAGAAACAAAGAGGTTGAAAATAATTAGACCTTTAATTTTTCAGTTTATTAAGTGCTTTAGCCTCAGTAAGGTGACAAAACTGCAACAAAATTTGGAGGGAAGAATGGCTACAGATGTAGAGCCATGATCTTAAGTATAACTGGGGTTTTCCAAAGACACAAAGTCACTTGTGTTTAGCATATTCCTTTGATAAGAGACCTAACTTTTAGATAAGGGAATGAAAAAGGTGTCACTTATCCTTGCTTCAGAGAGGGATTAGCTGGATTAGTGGAGCTGGAGAAATGGGGGCTTAGAAAGAAAACTGTGAGGTGTTTACCTGTAGGGGAAATAAGAGTCTCTAGTGACAGAAGAAGTGCTGGACTGGGGATGGTTTCTTAGTGGGGCTCTTCAAGGATTGTTTTTTCAGTATTCATATTTAAGATGTTTGTGAGTCACCTTGGTATAAAAGGTAGACATTTTCTGATTATGTTTTCTGAAAACACAAAACCCTTCAGTTTGGGGCGAACCAACACACTGTGTGGGAGGAGCCAGGTGACCTTGAGAAATGGATTAGCAGAAATGGAGTAGCAGTGCTGGCAGACAAATTAAAAGTTCCTGTTATCTTCTGGGTGCTGAGTGCATTCATGTCTGACAGACTCATGGAAAGACATGGACCTGTTGAAGTGGGTCCAGAGGAGGCCACCGAGATGCTCCAGGGCTGGAGCCCCTCTGCTCTGCAGCCAGCCTGGGACAGCTGGGGGTGTTCAGCTGCACAAGAGAAGGCTCCAGGGAGAGCTCAGAGCCCCTGGCAGGGCCTCAAGGGGCTCCAGGAGAGCTGCACAGGGACTGGGGACAAGGCATGGAGGGACAGGACCCAGGGAATGGCTTCCCAGTGCCAGAGGGCAGGGATGGATGGGATATTGGGAAGGAATTGCTGTCTGGGAGGGTGGGCAGGCCCTGGCCCAGGGTGCCCAGAGCAGCTGTGGCTGCCCCTGGATCCCTGGCAGTGTCCAAGGCCAGGCTGGATGGGACTTGGAGCAACGTGGGATAGTGGAATATTTATCCGGAAAACTAGACATTCTTCAACAAACAGCAGTCCCTCTTAATAACCAATCTGGGCTTACACCATGTGCCCTCCAAACAGAGTGACTAGCAGGGTGGTAGAGTGACCAAGCTGAACCATAAAGCAAGAGGGCTTATCCCCATCTGACATAAGCACAATTTTTTTTCTCACTTTCATGAATTTCATGCTGAAACCTGACTTGATGTGCAGTCCAGATCAATACCAAAGTGAGTGGAAAGCAACAGGCACGTTCTTGGTGGATGGAATCTTCAAGAGCTTTTAGTTGCTTGAAGCCTCATTTGAGGCACCAAGCAACACACACCATATTTCCCCTTTCTTTGTTTGTTTTTTTTTAATGTAGTGAAAGTGTCCATTTTTGGACCATGGGATAGTGCAAAACATCTTTGACACGCTGAATGTTAGTGTGGAAGAAAGGAAAGTTTCCCCTGTGTTTCATATGAAATGTTGCATACTACTAATAATAATTTATCATCATCTTCATATATTCTTATATAAGTAATACAAATCACCACAGTCAATTAATCAATCTGTAATTAGGAACTGACACGAACATTTACTACCATCAGGCATAATTTATATGATTACAGATGATTAAATAAAATGTAATTGAGTGAACAGGCAATTTGTTAAGCACATGTAAATTCAGCCATACCACCTCAGGCTGTGATCTTGTCAGATCTCGACAGCTAAACAGGGTCAGGGTGGGTCAGTGTTTTGATGAGAAACCCCAAGGGAGAACCCTGGGTGCTGAAGGAAGGTGTGGTGGTTAATAGGTAGCTCTCTCCTTGCTCCTTGTGTTGAAGGCATAGTGTCTCTAGCACATGATGGGAGAGATAGACATAAGTTATTAAAAGTGCTGCCTGAGCAGTTCTTGAGAGAGGTGGGAATTTGTCTCCTGGACTTGGGTTAATTTAGAGTGGAGAACACACCTGGCCAGTCACTGGGAGGAGACAGTAAACCATGGCACCCTGACACTTGCTGCTCCTCAGCAGAGCCAGGAGACGTGTCACTCCTGTGATTTAACCTGCCTAACTCAGATACCTCCATCTTCATTATTTAGGGAAGGGGGAGACTTCTTAAAATAACCACATAAATTCCTCTTCTGCCAAGTGGACGTGCTCTTGAAAGCCAACCAAGGCAGGAAATGTCTGCGTGCCTCGGGTGCTCAATCTCCTGCAAAGACACCTCTGTCCTTCCCTTGGCTGGATAGAGAATCTGGTCACACACATCAGGACAACCACTTCATTGAAACATGGGAGTAAATTGGATCTTGGTCTCACATGTTTGTGCAGACCCTTGAGGTTGAACAAAGACTACGAGCCAGCCAGGGGCTGCCAGGGCTGTGAACAGGGAAATTAGAGTTTGTTCTTAATGCTCCATCCAAAAAACAGCTGACATCAGTAGACAGTCCCACGGGAAATGCTAAGAGCAACACTGGGAAAGTGCTTCTCTTTTATTCCTTTGGTTTTTTTTTTTTATAACACCAGGACCAAATCCAACTAAGTGAATGATTTCTTGAAAAGTTCAGCATGTTTCCAAATTGGTTTTGGTCACACAGCCAGAGAAATGCAAGAGGTTTGCTTTAATTATTTCACAAAAATAAACTTGACTTATTAGGATCAATTCCATTTCTGTAGTCTTAAACAAGAATATTTTTGCTTCCTCTGTTTTTAGTTTCTGCATGGCTTCTGCCAAGGCATCTAATTTTAAATAATTAAAACCATTTGTTTTAATACAGTGCAGCAGTTTCTGCAGTGCTGTGCCTGTTTATTTTTTGTCCGTTTTCCTCAATTCCTGTGTCACTCCTTGTGGGAACTGGAGCAGACATCCAACAGATCAGAGGCATGGATGAAATCACTCATGGAAGGCAAGCAGACGGGCCAACTGCAGCTATAACAAAATGATCTTTGATTATTAAATGGATACTTACGTAGATAGACAACCAGATGTGTTTGACAGTGGATGTGGAAAGCGTAGGGGGCAGTACCTCAGGATTAGAGCAGAAAGTAACACAAGCTTTCTTCCCTGAAACAATTAGTGAAATCACTTTCTGGACAGTAAGAGCCTTGCATGTGCAATGTTGTACACTGGGCCTGCACAACCAATTTGGGTCAGAATGATGTTTAAACTCTTAAGTGGTACCACTAATCTCCATTAATCTGACTTCAAAGATGATAATGCTCAGTACAAGAGACTAAGAGTTGTTAATGCATGTTCCTCAGCTGGAGCACTAATACAGGACTCCTGCAAAAAGAATAGGATCTTCCAGGCTTGGGCATGAGGGCTAAAAATAAACATCCATTCTCCAGACGTGTTCTCTTCTTGGGTTCATTCTGTTCATTGGTGCCCTTTGCCACTGTGTGTGCAAGGACAGCCATGAGGTTGTCCTCTCACTTGGGTTATTTATTTTTTTCCTCACAAAAATAACCTAGGATTGTCATTTCTTGTGCAGGCTTCATGATGAGCTGCTGATCTCATTTCATGAGGAGGAGCTAGGGCAGTGAGCCATGGGTTTACCCCAAAGCATGTGGGATGGAGGAAACAAGGCTGATCACGAAAGATTTGGTCTCAACCCCACAATTATCTGCCGGAAACAACCACAGAAGCCAAAGAAATTATGTTGGTCTGAAGCACCCAACTGCAAAGAAAATCTCTGAGGAGTGATAGCCAAGGCCAGACCGAGCAACCTGATCTAATGGAAGGTGTCCCTGCCCATGGCAGGGCGGTGGAATGAGATTATCTTTAAGGTCCTTTCTAATTCAAGACAATCTATGGTTCTATGCTAGAAAAACAACTTTGAAAATTCTCTTTTTTGTTGTTCCAGTGCAGTGTGTAGCTTCAGGACAGATCTCAGAAGTGATCATAAGGAATTGCTGCTCTGGCTGAATAGGATTACTCCATGTCTTACTATTTTTTCTTTACGTTTTTGGGGGAAAGCATAAGTTTTTTGTTAAAAATATCAAAAATTCACCTTTTCAAAATAGACTCAGTTCTTGCATTTTTCCTATATTACTGAAATATTTCCCAAAACAATTCATTGAAATATATCAAAGTCTGGGAGAGAGAAGTATTTTAAGATAAATTATAATTATCTTCTACAACCAATGTTATTTAAAAAATATGCTACATATATTTTACAAAACAGAATTAACAGCTATGTTTCCAGCCTCAGAATTTTCTGCCTAAATAAATTTGAGTAGTTTTACTTGGAGATAAGGTCGTGTATAATTGTGTTGTCAAACCAAAAGCCTTTTTCTCTAACTGCCATGAGATCCTTTCAAGAAAGGCATCATCATTTAAGTGCCAAGCTGTAAAAATCAGGCAAAAGCCAAGTGGGGCTTAATCTGTGCTTTGCTAAGACAGAGGTGTCTAGAAATCAAGAATAATGCTGGAAAACATCTGTGTTCTGGTGTAAAAAAAAAATCCTCTGATTCCAACAGAGAAACAGAGGGAAACTTAAACTGGAGTAGATTAAGTTTCACCCAGGTCACTACTCCAGGCCGCAGTCCCCAGGTCACTGGTCACTTGCCAAGCATATAACCACAACCAGCACGAGTTCCCAGTCTGAGCTTGACCACAGCTTTCCTCATATTTGTGACAGCTTTGCCTGTGACTTTCTCCAGGATGATGCCACCTGTCCTCCTGCTTTCTGTTCTCCTCGTCTGAACATTGATAGACTGTTAAGTAAGTTTCATAAAATTGCTGAGATTCTCACTTGTCCCCAAGGAGTCCACCACAGGAGACACCCACAGTGAAAAATTTGCTAGGATCCATGGATAAACAATCTTGGCATTCCCTTCCTTCCTCAGAGATTTCTACGCCTGCTGCTGAAATGGCTTGAGTGCTGCAGACTAATTATAAAATTATTTAGTTAATAAAGGCAGGTAGGAAAGTTTCTAATTATTCCTGTGATAAAACTCTCCTGAAGCTGTAGGATTTGTCTTACCCCGCAGCAAGGTGGGACCTGTCTCCTGTAGCTGAGGCTGTGCAGGATTGGCTGTGGGTGAGGGAATTTGGTGCAAGCACACAGGACTCAATCCAGCTTCCTTGAAACAGGTCACAGAATCATGGAATCATGTAATACCCTGCGTTGGAAGGGACCCACAAGCTTCTGGCCCAGCACAGAACATCCCCATACACCACACAATGAAATCCAGCCATGTCTGAGGGGACCCTGATCATCTCAGCTGGCCTTAGCTCTTTCTCCAGAAGGATACAGTCCCCTCACAACCTGCTCATATGATACTCCAGATAGCCCTGGACACCTCACACAGCAATAGACATTTATGTTTTATCTCACAGATAATTTTCTTGATCCAGCTCAATCTCCAGGCTCTGCTGGGAGCTGGAACACCAGTGCACCTGTAGATACCTGTGTGCCTCCATCCCCCAGGACACCTAGAAAGAATCATAGAATCATAGAATCACAGAATCACATATTCACAGAATTGTTTGGGTTGGAAGGGGACTTTTAAAGGTCATCTAGTCCAAACCACTGCCATGAGCAGGGCCACCTCCCTCTATCCCAGGTTGCTCCAAGCCCTGTCCAATCTGGCCTTGGATACTTCCAGGAATGGGGAAGCCCCAGCTTCTCTGGGCAACCTGAGCCAGGGCCTCACCACCCTCACAGGGGAGATTTTTTTCCTAATATCCCATCTAAATCTACTCTCTTTCAGCTTGAAGCCATTCCTCCTTGTCCTGTCATTCCAGGCTCTTGTAAACAGTCTTGTCCCATCTTTCCTGTAAGTTCCCTTCAGGTGCGGGAAGGTTGCAATTAGATGACCCCAAAGATTCTCTTCTCCAGGCTGAACAATCCCAATTCTCTCAGCCTTTCCTCACAGCAGAGCTGCTCCATCCCTCTGATCACCTTGGTGCCTCCTCTGGACTGGCTGCAGCAGCTCCAGGTCCTTGTGCTGTTGTTCCCCAGGGCTGGGGCAGCTCTGCAGGTGGGGTCTCCCCTGAGCAGGGCAGAGGGGCAGAATCCCCCCTGCCCTGCTGCCCACGCTGGGGATCAGCCCAGGGCAGGGGGGGTTCAGGTCCAGCTCTCCCCCATGGCACCCCCAGGTCCTTCTCCCAGGGCTGCTCCCTCTGCTTATCCCAGCCTGGATTGATCCTGGGTGTTACCCTGACCCAGGTGCAGCTCCAGCACTTGGCCTTGTTAAACCTCAGAGGTTCCCATGGGCCACTTCCCCAGCCTGTCCAGGTCCCTCTGGATGTCACCTCATCCTCCAGGTGTCAGCTGCACCTCTCAGCCTGGTGTCACCTGCAAATTTGCTGGGAGTGCCCTTGATGCCTTTGTGTCATTAATGAAGATATTCAGTAACACTGGTGCCCATATGGAGCCCTGAGGGACACCACCTGTCCCTGATGTCCACTGGGACTCTGAGCCACTGACCACAACCCTCTGGATGCCACCATCCAACCAGTTCCTAATCCATCTAACAGTTGACTCCATCACTCCCCAGTTTGGAGGGAAGGATGCTGTAGGAGACCATGACAAAGGCTTTACAGAGGTCCAGATGAATGACGGCTGCATCTCTTCCCTGATCCATGGACACAGTTGCTTCAGCAAAGAAAGGCACTACGTTGAGTCGCTCAGGATTTTCCCTTAGTGCAGCCCTGCTTTCTCCAATCACTTCCCTGTCCTCCATGTCCCTTAGCACAGCTTCTTTTCCATGACCTTCCCAGGCACAGAGGTCAGGCTGACAGGATGGTAACTTCCCAGGGTGTTACTTTCACCCCTTTTTAAAGATGGGTACTATTTTTCCCATTTTTCTGTCACCCAGGATTCCTCAGTCACCCCAGGATGGGAGAAGCATCCATGAGGGTCAACAATCTGACATGGGCCAACGAGGTGCATGACAGGCCAAGAAACACACCCTGGAGGTCTCAAATGGCACCAGACACTCAGCTCCTTGTTGACAGCAGCTATCTAAATTTTAGGTGGTCCCATTAGAGAGGTCTCAATGTTTAAATGGGAAAACTTCCACTGGCTCCAGCACAGCCAGGACTTCACAGCACAACTGTGATTCTGCTGATTATGAAGATAAAGTGAGCACAGGTGTTGCTAATGTGAAATCACACTAAGAGTTTCTTCCACACTTTCCCCAGGGAGTTTTGCTCTGCCTTTGCATTTCCTATTGGGAATATAATTTTTTTGATCCACTTCTGTGGGAGACAGTGGTGACCTCCCCAGATGAGGGCAGGCTACCTGGGTTTGACAAATGTTAAATGACAGCGTGTCAAAGCACTAAAAAGTATGTTGGCTGAAGTTTTACGTGGAGTTTTACAAGGTAGTAACATAGACTATAAGCTGGTGCATTTAGGCGCCTGGGTGGGGAAATGTATGAAAAATGCATGAGAGGTTTGTGTAAGAAATGCAGTTCACTGGTGTTTCATATTCATTATTCTTTTTTTTTTTCTTCAATGAAATTATCCTAAGTAATTTTTTTTTTGAGCTGAAGAGAAAGCACGTGCTCAGTAAGTGAGTTCAGCCACAGATTTCAGAGCCCTTAAGTACTCATTGACACAAGAGGCGACGACAGCTCTGCAGGAACCTTTATGGGTCTCTCAGGGTTGTTGGTTTTTTAAGCCTGTGTATTATGGATTTCCACAACAGGTGTTAACAGCTCAAGGCATCTTAATGCCTGCTGGATTAAATAATGCACGTTTTTAAAATTGCATGAAGTCTCTCCCACTGGGGAAATACTATCCTTTCCGCCTTTACTTTTTAAACGAAAATAAAACATGTATTACAAAAATTGCCACAGAAATGGCTAAAATCCACACCCAAAGCAACACAGAAGCTGGAATTCTGTGTTTAGCTCACTATGCCTTTACCCAGGTCGTGAGGCTCCTGGGGCAGGTCAGAGCAGAGAGTGGATAGGTATGACCACATGAATGGCCAGGAAAGGTCAGCAGGGGTTACAGAGAATGGGACACTGGGATAAAACCACTGCTTAAACCAGTTATATAGTGGGTCTTGCATGCACTTGCAGCAATTCAGTCAGCATAAACCAGCTGAAAGTTTGAGCCAGAGCTTTGCTGAAAGGAAAGCATGAGTGAATGAACGCATTGTTGGGAGTGGGGAGATACTGGCATCTCCTGGAGGGCCCATCCACCCCCAGTGAGGGACAGACACAGGACATGATGCATCCCACTTGAGCACAGCTGCTTTTGGGAGACCCCCTGAGGCTCTGAACCCTCCACTCAGGCAGAAAAGTTCACTCTGATGCCGCTGTGACCCAATGGGGCACAGCCAGTGCAGAAAAAACAGGTCACGCCACGCTCAACATGGGCAAGAGCAGAGCCTGGCCCTGAACCTCCTCTCCTGGGACCTAATGCTCTCTTGGACACCTGTTTTGGGAAGCTCTTCTGAGGAAGGTGGGGCATGTTTTGTTAAGAGTTTGACTGCCCTTTGGGCATTAATCGTGGGTCTAAGAGCATTTATTAATGTCCTGTTGAAGTTAACAGCAAGGCACTGCTGCCCCCCCCCCCCTTTTCTGATATGCAAACAGTGGTGATTAAGCACCAGATTAAACATCTTCATGAATATTTAAAAGGCTGTTTTTGAAAGTTTCCTGTCCTTTTACGCTAATAGCCCCATTAAAACCTGTTTACAAGCCAGTCATGAGAGTAACTGTGTGCACTTAAAACACTGGAGAGTTCCCCAAGAGGAGTGCTTTAACCATGTGAGAATGGCAGCTGATCAATAGGGATCTTAAAGTAAGACTGTCTGCCTAAACCCAGTGGAAACAACCCTTGCAGTACAGAGAAAAAGAGCTGGCAAGTGCCCAGCTGGTTAATTAGGGAGGCAAAATGGTAATAATAACAACCATAATATTTGCTTTAAGGTCCAGATGTCCAAGGCCTGGGTGTCTGGCTGCCACAGCACTTCTCAGAAGCTGCCTCAAAGATGTTGATGGCAGCCAGGAAAAGGCCACGGAAAGTTTTAAGTAAACTTAACAGCTTGCTGTTCCCTGGATCTTCTTATCTTTTACACATCAGACTCTGCACACAGCCAGAGCCTAATCAGGGATGCAGATAACATATGACAGCTGTTAATCATAGAATCACAAAATGGTTTGGGCTGCAAGGGGCCTTCAAGACCATCTTGTTCCTACCCCCTGCCATGGACAGGGACACCTTCCACTATCCCACATTGCTCCAAGCCCCAATGTCCAGCCTGGCCTTGGACACTGCCAGGGATCCAGGGGCACCCTCACAGACAGCAATTCCTTCCCAATATCCCATCCAGCCCTGCCCTCTGGCACTGGGAAGCCATTCCCTGTGTCCTGGCCCTCCATGCCTTGTCCCCAGTCCCTGTGCAGCTCTCCTGGAGCCCCTTGAGGCCCTGCCAGGGGCTCTGAGCTCTCCCTGGAGCCTTCTCTTGTGCAACTGAACACCCCCAGCTCTCCCAGCCTGTCAATAATGGATGCAATCTGCTTGTTATATTGAAGTACAACAGAATAAACATCAGTCCTACATGGTGTACACCCGTAACAGAATAGGTGGGCGTTTTCAACCAGAGCTGTAAGGCCAAAATTTAAATCTAGCCCTGCCACGTGTACCTGGACAGCTCTTGATCCCCTCTCTGTTGCCCACCATACATCCACCACACTCCGTTGCTCACTGTACCATATCACCACCACTTCACTGCCTTGTTCTGAGCCAAGAAGCCATGAAGCAGAAGGTGCCTGAGTCCAGCACAGGATGTAGGTGCTTAAACGCTGTTAAAAACCTGAGCTTTTGTGTCTGCTTTGTGTTACTGAGTGCACTGGAAAGAAATCTATTGACATCAGTGGGTTTTGGATTAGGCTCCCGCTGTGTTATTAAGTGAATTATTAATTATTAATAATAACATAACAGAAATCACATGTTGCCTTATTCAACCATTCAATTTTGCCTTATGTGGGGGTTTTTGAAAATGCAGTCGCCGAGTTTAAATACAAGTGTGGATTGATTGTTTAGCCTCCCTACTCATTGCCAAGGAGAGAGTATGCTTACATATGGGTGTCCAGTTTTAAATGAATATTGATTGACTGAAATTCATGCCGTCTGCTTCAGTTTAACTGTTTGGCAAAACTAGAGATGTCAATAAAACTGGATTGAATTTTGAATGGTATTAAAACTTTCTGGAGCCAAGGTAATCATGATGGAAAAAAGTAATAAAGGGCTGGAGACCTTACAAGTGTGGGGTTTTTCCTACTGCTGTGAAGCCCTCTGGGGCTAAAGGTGTTTAGTTCCAATGCTGAAAGACCAGCAGAGTTGCTAATGGCCTTTCAGTTCCTTTGGCAGCAGCAAATATAAATAGGCAGAGTAGATGCTCTAACTCCTCCCTTCCTAAAACTTGGCCAAAGGAGCACATTTATAGTGTTGCTTCAGTTAGTGAGGTTTGGAAAATTGACACCTGTTCAAGCAAGAGGTGGTTGACTGCATGTCCAGGAGATTGTCTCTGAGCTTGTCCCCGTGGGACTGGCACTCACATGTCCTGCTGCCCTGAGGGGGACACGTCTGCCTCATCTGCAGCAGAAGTGGCACTTAGCAGAGTGGGGATCAGAGAGCTTGGGAAGAGTGGGTTTGGTATGCAAGGGTGTGATGTAGTATATGGGGTTTATTTCCTGAGACAGGAATTCATGGGGTAAAAGCACAGTGTGTGGTCCATGCACCTCTATTCTCACTGCATCCCAGTGCACCAGTAACTTTTACTGCACTTTTCTGCTTATTTATAAAAACTATTAACTGGTTACCCACTTGTTAGTGCACTTAGTGTGACTGGAGTTGGGTGGAATTAAGACATTGATCCTCCAAAATTGTCATCATATTTCTAAAGATTTTCTTGAGGATTTGTCCTATGGATTAATTCATATCAGTCAAATTTATTCATGTGCAGGTGTGGTTGCATAATCCAGCAGGGATCCAAGTATCAGAGATGCCTCCTTAAGCCCTACAATGATGAATTGTGGGCACTTAGGTTTGTCCCGGGAAGAAGTTGGTAGGAAAAAAAGGAATCATTTTAAACTGAAAGAAAATAGGTTTAGATTGGGCATTGGGAGGAATTGCTGTCTGTGAGGGTGGGCAGGCCCTGGCCCAGGGTGCCCAGAGCAGCTGTGGCTGCCCCTGGATCCCTGGCAGTGTCCAAGGCCAGGTTGGATGGGGCTTGGAGCAACCTGGGACAGTGGAAGGTGTCCCTGTCCATGGCAGGGGGTGGGACTGGATGATTATGAAGGCCCCATCTGATCCAAACCATTCTGGGATTCTATGAACTCATAAAGAGAGATAAAATCACTCGCGTGGCTCACACACAGCCATGAGTAGCAGCTGGTAGCAAAGGAAGGAATTGAACTGAGCTGTCCTGCAGGTCCAGTGTGCACCCCAAGCCTGACCAAGGACTTCAACCATCCACCTCAGCTTGGGACTGGAACTGTCAAAGAGACAAACCAGCAAGGTCAGGCTCAAAGGAAGGCACAGTGCTGTGCAAAAAGCAGCTGGGCTGCAGATGGCTTGTAGGCACCTCTTCAAAAACACCTCTCATGTCTTCTCTGTTGGTTTTTTTTCCTGGAAATTGGACTGTGACTTAATAGCATAACACCAGGAAAGCTAGTCCATGATATCCTTATGTTTCTACTCCTGCAAAACCGGTGTCTGTGTTTATTACCTACCAATTAATTAACAAACATGAGCGAAAGCAGATAGGAAAGACTTTAATTTCTGAGCCAAACTAATTTGCAATGGTGCTCCTTTGAAATCAGTTATGTGCTTGCTTGATTTCTAAACATCAGCTCACCAAAGTGTGTTAGCATTGCTGTGAAATAAAAGTCCTTTTTTAAGGTATGTGATATAGGGACTTACAAGTTTATGCTAGGGACAAATCCTCGTAGTTTTTTTTCCCCCTGGTGTCAAAATCAGCTGAAGATATTTTTAGGCCTCTTCTCAGTATTTTTCTGTTATGATGAGGTACACTCCTCTTGCAGAGATAGAAAATTCTGGTTTTTGAGCGGCATTTCACTATTTGAGGCTGAAAGGTGACCCTGAAGACAGAGGGGTTATCACAGATAAAGGGAAGCTGAACCATAGTGGAGGAACTGGAAAAGTAGGGAGGGCATGAGGAAAGGGAATTAAACTGCTCCTGCCACTGGTCAAAACTCAGTAGCCCTTGAAACTTCTATGGCACCAATGAAGTCCTCGGCTCTGGAAATGCCTAAATTATAATTGTGGGGATGGCAGCAACAAAAGAATTGGCAAGGTAGGAGTAGGGGTGACAAGGTGAGCTGATGTCAAGGCAGAAGCCAAGCCATCAGCTTGCCTGAGTGGTCCCATCCCCAGCAGGAGGTGGTGGGAGCATCAGGCGGAAAAATCACAGAATCATTTATGTTGGAAAAGATCTCCAAGCTCATTGAGTCAAACCATTCCCCCAGCATCGTCCAGCTCACCATTAATCCATGTTCCCAAGTGCCAGCCGCTCCAGGGATGGGGACTCCACCACTGTCCTGGGCAGCGTGTGGGGCTGGACAACCCTTTCCATTAAGAAATTTTCCCTAATATCCTATCTAAACCTCCCCTGGCACAACTTGAGGCCATATCCTCACCTTTTGTATTAGGTGTAGGTGCCATAAAATTTGCTGCTGCCTGTTTTGAAAATCCCCTGTGTCCAATGTAAAGATTGACTCCATTGGGTTGTTGCTACGTTTTTAAATTTGACAAATCATTAGGAGCATTTTCATTTGAATCATAGAATAGTTTGGCTTGAAAGAGACATTGAAGACCATCTTATTTCAACCCCCTGCCATGGGCAGGGACACCTTCTACTAGACCAGGTTGCTCCAAGCCCCATCCAGCCTGGCCTTGAATTTTTCCAAAATGCATCCAAATTTATGAAAGGAATGGCTCAGAAGGCGGATTGATCTTATGGTGCATGAAATTAAAATTTGGATGTCAAGGAGGAAAGACTGGCAGCAATCTTCCATCCTGATGAGTCTGGAAATACCTGACTCAAACTATGAAGTTACTCCATAGTTTCTAAATTCTTGGGAATCTTCCATTTTATGCAGCTTTTCAGAGATGTTTTTAGCTATGATATTTGGTTATTTATTTATTTATTTTCTACTGCATTATGAAAAAGTGGGAATGAAGGCTAGGGTATGTTTGAGTTTTTAACTCAACTACATTTTATAAAATCTCTCTGAGATGCTGGTAGATGAATGATGTTCCCTAAACACATTCACACACACACAAGCATCCTTTCCAGGTGCATAAATTGAGGCTTGAAGAAGAGATCGTATTTTTCCAACTTAGGTATGTCAACTGAGAAATCCCAATCCAAAGGAGATTGATTTTCAGAAATGCCCAGTCTGGACAGATGAGCAGCACACCAGATTACTCACAGGGCACTCTTATTTGAGAGCTTATCTTTAAAACGTTGGTCTATAAATGGCTCTCTGCAAGGTCACGCCATAATTCATTGTACTAAGGACTAAAATTCCAGGTTTCTGGATGCACTCTGGCATAATCATACTGCTATACTTTGCCCCACTGATATGGTTATTTGAAGAGTTATTTAAGAGATTCTGTTGTGACAATCTGGCATGTTTGGCACAAGTATCTGCTTGGAGAAGACTGCTCTGACCTGGGGAATCCCACCTCAGAGGCACCAGGGAGCCACTCGTGATGTCCCTGCCCATCTCAGAGGGGTTGGAAACAGATGATCTTTCAGGTCCTTTCCAAACCAAACCATTCTACAGTTCTTCGATATCAGTCATGAAATGCATCTTAGGGGGCTTTAACCCTTGAGTCCTACAGCCGCTGGTTTCAGATGGAAAAAATAATTCCCTTGATTTTTAAAATAGCTGTTTAAAAAAAAAGCAGGTGCCTGGTATAGTTACCTTATGTGCTGAAGTAACAAATCATTTATTTGCCATTGAAATGGCTTTTTTTGGGAGGAGAGAATTGAGACCTTCCTGTGCCTGCTCTGGTTGCTCTCCTCAATTCACCAAGCACCATTAAAAGTGGAGTACAATTATCTCAGCAGCATTGTAACGTTGTGATAACGTATTGTTATCACAACCATATCACTTGTGCCTACAACATTTGCAAAGCTGATGACACTTCCTCGGCCAGTAGAAGGGGCTTTGCTCCTTGAAAGACAACCTTGCTTCTGTAAATTTGTCCTATATTGCTGGGCCCTGGGTGGCTGTGGGTTTCGGGTTTGCCGTCCTATTTCAGCTGTGAAGGTGCAGCGCTGAGCTCTCTCCCAGCCAGCTGATCCTGCCGTTTCTTTAGCTCCCAGTTTAACTTCAATGGGAGTCCCAGGTGCACAGAGGAGAACCTTTAATGGATTAAACAAATAGAGCAAAGTCAAATAGAGCACACATCCATAATGTGCACGTCTGCGTACACTTGTACCTGCATTTATATACACACAGGTACAGGGAGAGAGCAGACAGAAAAACAATGAAAAAAAAAAAAACAACTTTTGGGAAAGGTTTCGTTCATAAAGCTGAGCTCCATGCAGCAGCACAATTTATATATCTCTCATTTCTGCATCATTTCTGTGCCGTGGTCAAAGAGTATTAGAGGATACATTTCTGTTCTAAATTACATCTGGGTAAATCCAGAGGAATTCCCCTGAGCCACGTTTACCTCTAAGATTTTGCCTACGTGGGGACACTCAGGAAAATAACCCAAATTAGCTGAAGGTGAGAATTTAAAAGTGGATTAATTAAACTGCATGAAACCCCTGTGAAGGTTGTTCTTATTCAGAATTCAGGTGGTCTTCATTCAATTTAATTTAATTCACTTTGGAAATTAATTCAGATTAATTGTCCTAACAGTTTTTATGTACCTATTCTAGATTAACACTGGGGTAATAAAATGAATTGTAGCCCACTGGCTTCAAGATTATTTTTAGATTTATACCAGGAGGCTCTGGAGGAAGATTGTCCCCTGGGTGTCCAGCAGCCAGTGCTTTGCTTGTCAAGACAAAGGAGTGGAGGATGTTTCTGGAAATAGATAAGCAATATTCTTTGCTCTTTTGGGGCAATTGTTTAAAAGATCTGACAATAAAAAGAAGGTGACAATGGCAACACTGCAACAGGTTAAATATCACTGCTTTTGATCCCTGAGTAGGGTGCCCACAGACTTGCCTTCCACTGGGGCCTGATCCTGCATGTATGATATTCCTTCTTGGTGGGAAAAAAAAATTCTTTGATATCAAGAGGAACAATATTCAAATCTCCTAATTCCAGACAATCCGATTTTGCAAGCCTGGAGCCAAATGAAAATCAAGACTACGGCAGAGAGGGCCCGCGATGTGAAAAAGGAAAAACTGCTTTAAAGAGATAACTGCTCCCAATCTACTCTCCAAAGGAGACAACTCTTATTAAGGGCTTCTTCTCGAGATGTCTGCCTAAAGGCTTCTTCAGAAGGGATTTAGTCATTTACAACTCAGATCTGGAGTTTGAAGCCCCCTTTTTACTGCATGGTAGCTCAGAGCTCCTGCTCCTGTCTCCTTCCACTGAGATGGAGCTGAGCTTGGGCAGCGGGGACAGCAGAGGTGACAAGTACCCGTGCTAGGCTGGGGACACTGCAAGAAGCCCAGCCGAGGAGAGAGGGGGGGAAAAAAAAAGATTTCTGAAGCTGTTTAGGATCAGATAAATTCCTGTGGCCAAGCAAACAAATGAAACCCCAAATAATAAACAACCCACCCGAACTTAATGCTGAAAGATTTTATGTGGTGGTGTGTGTGTTTCTCTGAAGCACCTGGCACCTGTGAAGCGGGATTAGACCAAACCTGCTCCTGTCTGCTAAATCCTTTTCCATATTCAGATTTTAAATGTCAAAGATAGCTAAAAATAAAGAAAGAAAAAGAAACTTTCAATCGATCTAGAAAAAATAAATGCTACCTCCAGCCTGCTGGAGCTGTGCTAAAATCATAACTACGCTCATAATGCAAACATTTAAAAAGCAGCGATTCTAATGGGATGGGATTTGGGAAAGGGTTGGGGGTGTACAGCCCGGACCACCTCAGAGCCTCCCCCCAGACTTTGCAATTTGAAGTGAAAATGTTTTAATCCTTGACGGGGCAGTAGCTGCAGCGGGAAACCCTAAATCCCTGCTCCACCACTGTCGCCCTGGGGACATGCGGGACACTGCGGCTCGCCGCTCCTCGGCAGAAAAGCGAAGGGAAGGAAACGCGGGCTCCCCCAAACCGTTTTGCTGCGGTGCCCCCGCAGCAGCCGCCACATCGAGCGGAGAGGCGCGGAGAGACGCGCAGGGTGCCGCGGAGCGGGGTGAGCCTCCCCGGCAGGGTAGGGAGAGCTTCAACAGGGAAATTTTGGGGGGCAGCTCCCACCCCCACTCCCGGCGCCACACAGCGCCCCGGTGCCCAGGGCTCCCTCCAGCTCCTCGGGGCGGAGAGGCAAGACCCGGCCCTGTAAACCCCTGGGTTCACTCATCAAACCAAATTCGCTTCTTGGGCAAATTTGACCTGTTTCTTGGCCCAGATAGGTTTCAAACACTTTCTCTGTTATTTTATTTTATTATTTTTTTAAGACGGGGCACGGGGACTCCGCAGACCCTAGAGCGTCCCTCCCCCTGCCCGTAAATTGGTTCGGCTTCTCCCGAGAGAAGAGGGACGGGGGGTACCGGGTAACCCCAGTACTACTTTCCTCCTCCCCAGCCCTACACCTTCGGGTTCCCTTCCCCTACGAGGGTGTCCCACAGCAGCTGGGACAACAGGTGATCTCCCTTTGGGGTCCAGGAGCCCCCTTTGCTGGGGGAGGACGGGCACACACCACTCTCCCATCCTCGCATACCTTGGGATGTACACGGCGCGTAACCGCACAGACTTCGGAACTCCTCTCCTCGCAGCCAGCTAAAGGCTGTTCTCTTAATGAATTACTAATGAGTTAAAATTGGACAGCCGGCTTAATTAAAGCGTAGAGGCAATGTGTTTACCACATTGTAATTGAACTCATTAGGGCTCCGGCTTTGTGTTTTTAAGCAGCCGCCTTGTTCCGCACGTCGAGTGATCTGCGGGAAGCGTTTTGCTGGGGACGGGGGCTCTGCGGGAGTGCGAAGGCTTGGAGGAGGTGGCAGTGCCCCCCCCCCCACCCCCCCCCCCATCTCCCTCAGGGACTTCTGCTTGGGGGGACACCCTTCCCTCTGTCCCTCAAACCACTCACAGTTTGGGAGGCCGGGGACTTGCCCGCGTTCCTTTTTGTGGGGGGAAAACAGGGAAGAGGCAAAGGAAATTTTGGGGAAAGAGGGGAAGTTTGGGCTGGGGGGAGCTTGGGGAAGCAGAGTCCGCCCCTGCAACAGGGTCCCTCTTGCCCCCCCTCCAGGCGGGGAGAATGTGGGGGGTGTCCTCCTCCCCTCCTCCGCAGCCGTCGGGGCGGACCTGCCCCGGGGTAGCGGCGGGGCGGGGGCGGCCGCGGTTCTCCCCCCAGCGAGGGGAGGGGGCCGGGGAAGGGGGCGGCTTCCCCGCACCGCTTGCAAGGCGCTGCCTGGCTGCTAGAAGGCGTCCGAGACCCGACCCACCCGCGGCACAGCCGCCGCGGCAGACGCGGGAGCCAAACTTACGCACCGCGGAGCTACCGCGGAGCGAGAGCGGCCCCGCGCCGGCCGCACCCCCGGAGAGCCCATGGAGCCCGGGTGTCCAGGTAAGCGTGGGGCTGGGGCGGGGTGGGGTGAGTGGGAACCTTTTGATTTGGGTGCATCCATCTCTTGCCGGAGCAAATGGCAATGTCGCTCTCTGTCGCGATAGGTCGCAGGGTCGTGCTGGCCGTCGCGGGGAGGGCAGCGGAAGGCGCTGTTCGCTGCCTGGTGGGAGAGCGCCGATGGGAGAGAGGAGCCCCCCGCAAATTTGGGCAGCCGCGGAGGGAAGGGGCGATGGTTCGGAGCCGCGCCGCTCATCCCTTCCGGACGCGCGGCTCCTCGTTCCCGTGTCTCTTACACATATGTATATTTATATATATATATATATTTTAATTTTCCTTACGAATCGTGAACTTTGGGCCAGGTGTGGAGATCGGAAGGGACGAGCGGGGCTGTCTGGCCCCAAGTCCAAAGCGGGGACCTCCCGGGCCCCTGGGGAGGAGAGCGCACGGAGATCTCGGCGCCCGCGCAGCGCTGCGCGTCCTGCGGGCACCGGGGTGGCGTGGGGGTGTGTGGGTGTGTGCACAGTGCTGCGCCTCTGCCCCAGACAGGTCGGCTTCTTCCCCCTGGAACGACGCTCCTTGCCCGGGAATGGGCTGATTTTGCGGGAGAGGGGGGAAGAGAGGCCACCACCAGCCTGTGAGGGGCGTCTCCTCTTAATCAACGGCCCCGATGTTTAAAATCCGGAGGAAATAATAAATATTTTAAATTATTATTAATTAGTATTTTTTTACTGGCGGCAACTCCAAAGCTTTGGGGGTTCCACAGCTGGAGCCGAAGTGGAGAGCCCTCGGGGAAACCCTTTTCCCCGCCCTCCAAGCTCTTCCTCAGTGTGTTGCCTGCTTGTTGCACAGCTCCTGCCCGTCGGCTGGCCCGAAACAGGAGCTCATCCCGATCTGTACAACCCTTTGGAGACACCCATATGGACCTGGCTTTAGGGAAGTGTGCATATAGTAAAATCCTGTACTATACAAATCACTTTTTTTTAATGATAATCTTAAAATCGTGGCAAGGGGTAAGGGAACGAGAGGTGTGTGGTGGTAAGGGAAGAGGAAAGAAGTTGCTTTTGGGTGTAGAGAGAGGGAAGGTGGCAAGCCAGACCCCGAAGTGGGTAATGGGAACTATCAAAGAGTGCAGAAGCGTAAAAGCCAAACACTCCCAATCCCCACAGGTTGTTTATTCCTCGTAAAATACAACTCTACATAGCAGGAAGTTACTGCAAACATTTATCAATAATGAATGAATCTCCTGTAATAAAATACACTCATAATTAGCTACAGTCAAGTACGTACATTACACCAAGGCTTTTGCAACTCTTTGTTGAAAATCCGACTTAGATAAATCCTCTTAAACAGCCTTTTAAGAAGGAAAAAAAAAATAAATAAAAACCAGGAGCAAACCACCACCTAGCATCTCTCCTCATTTTCAGCCGTTTCTGAAACTCAAACCGTAACTACTCCTGAAATATAACGGAAAAGTCTTCGGTGAATTCAGAAGAGTCATTAACATTCAGCTTTAAGTGAATGTTAACAGTAAATAAAGAAATCTCTTGATTGTAATAGTTGCAGCAAAGCAATAATAAACCAGTGGGCGGTCATCAGTAATGATAAATGTATCATTATTACTGCGTGTTGGGGAGCAGGGTTTGGAAAGTACTTCAGACTTTTTAGTGGCAAGCTTGGTGGCAATTCGTTTCTTAGCCTGGGAAAAGGCGGGGGAGGGGAACGCCATATAATTTTATACACAATTTAGGTGAAAATAAATTTAAATCTGTATATTACATTTTTAATTTCAAGATAGTAATTAAAGCTGGTTCATTATATCTCCTCTGAAAGTCTCTGTGCTCATCTTAATTGCCTGTTTGTACAATCTGCTTTCTAAGACACCCAAGGTTACTGGGTTCTGAAAGACGCAAAATTGAATTATTTACTGACGTGATGACTCTTCGTCACGTTTCTCTCGGAAGTTTGGGATCGCTGCTCCCCATCACAGCCCAACTGGGGCCCTGCTTCGCCACCGTGGAAATTTGTTGCTCGTTTAAGTACTTCGGAGCACGCATATTTCTGATGCAAGATGTTCAGAGCTCTTTAATTTATGCGTTTGAAGAAAAAAAAAAATCAATAGCTGAGGTCGCTTTTTTTCGTTTGGGATCTTTTTTTTTCCCCTCTCCTAGTCCAGCATCCCCCCGGGGTGTTAATTCACGCACACCTAAACTTGCAGCTCTTTTCCTCCCTGCCACCCCATCCTCAGGCAGAACAGAAATAACCACCCTCGTGTTTTCAAGAGCGGAATGGAGGGTTAGGGAGCACCCATCTCCTCCCGGGCTGCCAGTCCCTTCCCGTAGGATAAAATAAAATGATAAATCGCTTTTTTTTTTTTTTTTTTTTTTTTTTTTGGGTGCTGTTTCTATTCGGGTGAGTGATGCTGGGGGGGTTGGCGGGCAGCCTTCCCCCGGCGGGGGTATCCGCGCCTCCTGGCTAAGGTCTGTACCTCCGGCGAGGACCACCTCGGGTTTGGATCGCTCCGAGCATATTAAACTGAGAATTTAAGAGACCTCTATCAGACAAAAGGTGCGGTTCTCGGTTCCTTCCCTTCAGCCCGTGTGCTGGGTTTCAGCTACCAGTGGGGTAAAAAACTGTCTAAAAATGCCCCATCCCTGAACTCTCCCGGCGTCTTTCGAGAGCCAAGAGAAGATCCCGTTGAGTCGTTTCCCCCGTACATTATTACGATTATAGAAGCATCTTTCCGAGCCGTCCTTTTGCCACTGAAAAACTCCACGTAGAGATCTCTGCCCTTTTGTTGTGTCTAGCTGGGTTATTCAAGAGCAGAGACAAAAGCCCGAAGTGATGTGATCTAAATGAGCTCCGGGGTTTTCCAGATGGGACCACCTCTATTCCAAGTGCCCTTTCTGCTTAATATAACAAAGTGCGATTTAAAAAAAAACAAAAAAAAAACAAAAAAACCAAACAAAAAACCCCCCAACAACTACTTAGATAAGAGCCTCGCTGTACACCAAGCAATACAAGCGAAATCGACACAAAAGTATTTTTAAAAACCCAAACTTTGCTGTCTAAATTTTGTTAGGAGAAGAGGTTTTATAACAATACGTTGTATGTCTGCTACTTACACGGCTGGAAGTTTCAATGGGATGTGGAAGGGTGGGAGGAGGGAATGGGTTCGCGTTGGGGGTGGTTTTCTTTGTGGTTTTTTAAACGCACCAAGGTTATCTTCCTTCTCGTGGCCTCTCTGCTACAATATTTAAGCGCTCTGGAAGTAAATAAAGGCCATGAGGGTGTGTCGGGGTGGTTTAAACTTGGCCGCTTTTCCCCGCTGCTCCTTTCCACACGAAGAGATCCGCAGTGGGAGAATGAGCTGCTGGTCGCCTCCCGCTCGGCCTCTCCGAGGCAGAATCGCGATAGAGAAAGGAAGAGGGAAAAGGAGTCTGGACTCCTGTTTAGCCGTTCCAGGCTCCTGTGAGAAGTTTGTCCACCTTTTTCACTCCTCTCCTAGGAGGTGACTCCCAGCCAAATGGCAACAGCAAAGAACGAAATGAACGGGAGAAACGAGTCGGCATCAGGACAGGAGCCCAGATCTGCACCTACCCGTGAGGGGGAGTGTGGACACCCCTCCTCTAGTGGGGACTCCCTTCCGCCCCTCGTCGTGGTCAGGGTGGGTTCCATCCGGCCCGCGGAGACACCGATGGGGTTGGCGGCGGCCGGAGCAGCTCCGCCGGGCCTCGCCCGCCCGCGGACACCTGCGGGATCCTCCCGGCCGCTGTATGGGCCAGCCTTTCTCTGCCAAACCACCCCCGCCATGCCCGTGCTGGGGTCGTGCTACTCCATGAGATTTCCCAAAAGGGTTAAGTAAGAAAAAGTAGAGAACGGTGTATTCTTGTCCCGCTTCTTCACGGTGCTGGTGCGGGTCAGTCTGTGCCCCAAATTCGGTGGCCCTTGCACACTCCTCCCTCCGCGAGAACTGAGACACCCCGACCCGTGGGCTTCAGTTTTCCCTTTAAAGGGAATGGAGGAAGCCACTCAGTTTTTACAACGGAATTCAGGAGGGTCGACAGCACCCAGCAGGTGAGGGGGGGGGGGGGGAAGGAAAAAAGCAGTATAGTTTTACTTTTCGTTTCGTTCAGTCACTACAAAATGAAACGTAGTCGCGGGCTAGGCACGACCCTGTCCCGAGCCTGAGTTTGCCGCCTCTCCCGGGCTGCGAGTCCGGTGAGTCAGCTCGCAAAAGGCGCTTTGCAAAACCCTCTCATCCCTTTCGCCTCCTGCATCCGCTTTTCGTCCTCTTCCAAAGCCGGGCTCAGAGCCTGGGGCCAAGTTGCCCAGCCCCGGCTCTCCCGGGAATGGTCAGGGAAAAGCCGCCGGGTGACCACGAGAGAGGGGAGCGGTCTGCCCGGTGGCCGCTACGGGGATGCAGGCACTGAGCATCCTCAGGATCAAGCGGCTTCTCCCTAAAACCCCCCCGTCCCTCCTGGTGCCGACCTGGGAGCGAAGACAGGAGGGGAGATTTTCTCCGAGGCGTGGTAATAGATCATACAATGTGTGACACGGGTTTAACCAATAAAACAATTTGAATCAATTAGCTGACGGAGGAGAGTTTTGAAGTGTAAAATTCATGTCAGTCTGGCTAGGAAGCATTGATTAAAATGTCACCAATGTGAGGCTCATAGCCATTGCTCACACGAAAGCAGCAGGCTCCGTGCAGAAGAGGATCGGGAAAAAGCAGGAGGGAGGGGAAAGGGGGAAGTCTCCGTGTGACAGTTGCGACACGGGGGAGAGCAAGGTTTAATAAGAAGTGACAGCAGTAATAAGGAGAGGTGTGATATTACTATTACTATTATTATTATTATTATTATTATTACTACTACTACTACTACTATTATTACTATCGAAGTTGGCAAGAACCCGACCAATACCCGGACAGAGGAGAGAACGTGTGAGCTTTAAGGGTGGATGTCCCGGAAAAGGTCGGTGCAGAGATTCTCCTCTGGATCTGTGAAGCCCGAGGAAAAAAAAAAAAAAAAAAAACAAAAAAACCAACCAAACAGACTAACCAAAAAAAAAAAAAAAATCACCAAGTTCTCATAGCTAAATGTGCAGAAATACTAAGTACTGGTCATGTGCGTGCAGAGAAAAAGAGAGATGCAAATACTTTTTGTAAAAAGAAAATAAATCGGATATTAAGAAACGCCAGTTGTCTCCCCGGTTTAGCTACGAATGAGTTTTTAATTTTCCCGGGTTTTAGCCGGTTTTCCGCAGTTTTCCTCGCTGGAAGGCAGCGGCGTTGAGCGGTATTAGCCTTCTGCCTTGGGGGAGGGGGTAGGGTCGCACAGGGGGTTGCCCCGTCCTCTCTCCGCGCTGCGCGGAGAGGCAGCTGGGACCCACAACCTTTCGGAGGTGATTCCTATAAAAAAAAATCTACGTTTTCAGTTCACTCTATTCCCCTAAAAAAAAAAAAAAAAAAAAAAAAGGCAGACACCGCTACCGTGCTGCAGTCTGTTTGGTGGGGTGTTCTTGTTTTCTTTTTTCCTTAACTGGGGGCATAAATCAACTGGGGGGAAGGGGGAGAAGTAAAAAAAAAAAAACAAGCAGAACATATTTGCGCCGTGTTTGTCTTAGTGGGATCGAGAATCTGGGTCCGGGTGCTTCTGAAAGTGAATGACTCCGGTGTGTTTGGGAATGGCAGTGAGGACACAGAAGCTGTTCGTGCTCCTGAGGACATGGTTGTGGCGAGAAATCAACTTTTTCTCTCTTTCTCCTCCCCTACGCTGTAATTTCTCCAGATCCCTTAAAAAATACCGTTTCCGAAAAGACGCCGGGTACCTAACGAGAATATTCAGTTCCTCGGAAGCGATTTGTCTCAGACCCTGAAGGGGCGGAGGGAGGAGGGGAAGGTGAAAAAACAGGCAAAAAATGGCCAAAGCGCGTTCCACCTTCCACCGTTCCGGCCTCTCGCCGGGACACCGCGCGCGGAGCGGGGCAGCGATCGGGGGGGGCGGGCGGCGGGAGGCCGGGCCCCGACGGGGCGCCCGCATCCCCTCCCGGTGCGGGGAGGGAGAGAGGCAGGAAGAGAGGGATGGGGGAGCCGCCCCCAGCCCCGCTCGCCACCCACCGTCTGGGAGGGGGACGTGCGGTGGGTCCGGCCCCGTCCGCCCCCCCGGGCCGCTGACGTCAGAGCGCCCACGGGGGCCGCCGCACCGGGGGCGGGGGGCTCTGTCCGGCCGCGCGGCTCCGCGGCGGCGGGCGCGGGGATGCGCTTCCCTCCCTCCCGGCGGCTGCTGGAGGAGGACGAGGAGGAGGAAGGTCCGGCGGCGGCACGGCCGGAGCGCGGCCGCGGAGGTAACGGGCGCCGGGAGGGGAGGATGCCCGGGCAGCCGCGGGGAGCACCGAAACTTCGCGGGTTTTTCGCTCCTCTTCCGCGCTTTCCCCATCCCGGGGCGTGCGGAGAGGGGACACCCCCATCGGCCGCCGCGCACCGGGGCTGCCCGCGGAGGCTCCGCGTGGAGCGGCGGGGTTTCCAGGACGGGGAGACGGACACGCCGTCCCCGCTACGTGTTCGGGGTTCCAAGCGCCCGTGGTTCAGGGATTCTTCCGAACGGGGCCGGTTCGCTCGTGTACCGTCATCTCCACACCTGCGGGGGGATGCGCACGTCGGAGAACCTGGATGCGCGGGGGCGGACAGGTCCGGGGACACCCCCGGCGAGGACGGAGGAGGTTTGAGGGAGTCCGGGGTCGCTGAGCAAACGTCCCCTCGGGTAGCGCCTCCCCATGCCGGCAGACCGGAGGAGCGGGGGGGAGGACAGGGTGTGTCCGGCGGGGACCCTCATCCCCGTGAGTGCTCGGCTGACGGCGTTGTTGTCTCTGTCCCCCTCCCCTCCCGCAGCTAGAGCAGAGCAGCCCCCCCGGCGCTGAGACGATGGCGACCAGCCCGCTGCCCGGCCCCACCGATATCTTGCTGCCGTCGCCGTCCAGCGCGTACCCGCCGGACCCCATGAGCCAGCCGAGGGCCGGCCACGCCGCCATGAAGCCCAACCAGGTGGGGCAGGTGATCCTCTACGGCATCCCGATCGTCTCCCTGGTCATCGACGGGCAGGAGCGGCTGTGCCTGGCACAGATCTCCAACACCCTCCTCAAAAACTTCAGCTACAACGAGATCCACAACCGGCGGGTGGCCCTGGGCATCACCTGCGTGCAGTGCACGCCGGTGCAGCTGGAGATCCTGCGGCGGGCCGGGGCCATGCCCATCTCCTCCCGCCGCTGCGGCATGATCACCAAGAGGGAGGCAGAACGGCTCTGCAAGTCCTTCTTGGGGGAGAACCGGCCCCCCAAATTGCCGGATAACTTCGCCTTCGACGTATCCCACGAGTGCGCCTGGGGATGCCGCGGGAGCTTCATCCCGGCCCGCTACAACAGCTCCCGGGCCAAGTGCATCAAGTGCAGCTACTGCAGCATGTACTTCTCGCCCAACAAGTTCATCTTCCACTCCCACCGCACCCCCGACGCCAAGTACACCCAGCCCGACGCCGCCAACTTCAACTCCTGGCGCCGCCACCTGAAGCTGACCGACAAGAGCCCCCAGGATGAGCTGGTCTTCGCCTGGGAGGATGTCAAGGCCATGTTCAACGGCGGCAGCCGCAAGCGCGCCCTGCCGCCCGCCCCGCCGGCCCCCGCCGCCGCCGCCCCCGCCGCCTGCCACCCGCTGGGCTCGGTGAAAGCGGCGGCGGTGGTGGGCGGCGGGCTGCTGAGCCCGCACCTCCTGGCCGCTCCGCCCGACCTGCACCAGAAGCGGCCGCGCTTTGAGGAGGACGAGGAGCTGCAGGAGGCGGTGGCGGCGGCGCACGGCGGCAAGAGCCCGCGGAGCTACCCCGTCATCCCGGTGCCCAGCAAGGGCTCCTTCGGCGGCATGCTCCAGAAGTTCCCCGGCTGCGGCGGGCTCTTTCCGCACCCCTACGGCTTCCCCGCCGCCGCCTTCGGGCTCTGCCACAAGAAGGAGGAGGGCGGCGGCGGCGATGCCCTCGGCGGGGCGGCCGCGCACAAGGCCGGCGGCGGGGCGGCGGCGGCGGGCGGCGGGCTCTCGGGGCTCTTCTGGCCGGGCAGGAAGGACGCCGCCTTCTACCCGCCCTTCTGCATGTTTTGGCCGCCGCGCACCCCGGGCGGGCTGCCGGTACCCACCTACCTGCAGCCGCCGCCGCAGCCCCCCGGCGCCCTGGGATGCTCGCTGGGGGGGGACGGGGCGGGCCTGCTGCGCCAGGCTTTCCTGGACCTGTCGGAGCCCGGCGGCGAGGCGGGGCCGGCAGGGCTGGGGACGGGGCCGGCGGGGCTGGGGACGCCGCCCGCCGCCGCCCCCCCGTCCGCGCCCGCCGCCGCCGCCGCCGCCGCCGCCCGGGACCCGCTGTTCGAGTCGCCCCCCGGTGGCAGCGCCGAGCCCGCCTCGCCCGCGGCTTCCGACGGGGGCAGCGGCGGCGGGGGCGGGCGGGTCCCTCCGCACCATCCGCACCTGCTGGAGGCGGCGGGCGGGCGCAAGGCGGGCGGTGGCTACCACCACTCCAGCGCCTTCCGCCCGGTGGGCGGCAAGGAGGACTCGGAGAGCCTGGCCAAGCTGCACGGCGGCGGCGGCCCCCCGCGCTCCGCCTCGCCCTTGCAGCTGCTGCTGCCGCCGCCGCCGCCGCCGCCCCCCGAGGATGCGGGATGCGAGAGGCACCCGCATCCTCCGCACGCCACGCACCGCCTCCTCTCCCCCGGAGGCACCAGCTGCAGCTTCGCCAGCGAAGAGAGCAGCGAGGAGGAGGAGGACGAGGAGGAGGAAGACGAGCCCGAGGTGGACGTCGAGGGGCACAAGCCCCCCGAGGAGGAGGAAGAGGATGAGGAGGAGGAGGGCGAGGAAGAGCCCCGCGGCGGAGACCCCTTGGCGGTCGGCGGCCGCTTCCCACCCGCCCGGGGGCTGCCGGAGAAGGGCGGCCGGGAGCGCCCCGCCGCCGGCCCCTTCCCCCGTCCGCCCGTCGAGGAGAAGACGGGGGATGGTCAAGCCCCGCCGCAGCCGCCTGCCGGGGCCCTGCGGGCGGGCAGCGGCGGCAGCAGCCCGGCTCATCACCCGGCGCCCGAGGAGCAGCCCCTCTACAAGGATGTAAATGCCCCGGCAGGCCCCTTCCCCTCTCTGTGGCTACTGACACCCCCACCCCGGGGCGGGAGGGGTCCCCTGACTGGGGACGTGGACGGCTGTAATCCCCCACCACCATGTCAGGCACTCTGTAGCCCCTGACTCCATGTCGGGCACTGTGAATCCCCCACCACTGGGTCAGGGACTGGGTAACCCCCCCACCATCATGTCAGGTACCAAGTCCCCAACGACTTCTCAGGCCAAGCTGGCCTTGGTGGGCTGTAGTCAGACCTGGCTCACCACGGCCTCCTGGTCAAGCCCCTCCTGCTCACCTCACTCCCAAAACCAGGGCGGCCCAAACCCCTTTGCCCAACTGGGCAAGCATCCCAGGGACATCCATTCCCATGAGAAGCTGCTTCCATGGTGGCACTGCTGCACAACATGCCAAGCATGCCAGGCCTGGATGCAGCATCCACAGGCCAGCCCCGGAAGCTAACAAAAATGACAGATTTATTTGGTGGGTGCCTTTCCCAGCAGGGTGCTG